>NC_083709.1:41937307-42556730 GCF_033118175.1 Dama dama | reverse complement strand
CACAGAACAAACAATTATCTAGGATTGCACAAAATGCAGGAATTTTAAATCAGGAATTTAAAATATTGAGTTTAAAATCAGTATCTGCTTGTTCGGGTTTTCAATCTCGGTTAGAATCTGGAGAAGCCAGTCTTCATAATCAACACGTAGTCAGCATTTGACATCTTAACTAACGGAGATGTTTCAAAATCCTCTAATGATTTTCTTTTTTTTAATTTAGGTATAAACAACGTGTAACATTAAATTAGTTTCAGGTTACAACAGAATGATTTGACATTTCTACGCACTGTGAAATGATCACCACACTATATGTAGTTACCATCTGTCACCATACAAAAGGAGGTATTTTATAAACTTTTTCTTATGATGAGGACTTTTAAGATTAACTCTCTGAGCAACTTTCAAATATGCAATACAATATTATTAACTGTACTGTCACCAAGCAGTACATTACATCCCCATGACTTACTAAAGACAGAAGTTTGTAACTTTTATCCTCCTTGACCCATTCTGCACACTCTTCACTCCACTGGCCGTTGGTTTTACCACAGACTTTTTACACATTCCAAAACTTGAACTAGTTCCTTAAAACTCATATTCAGAAAAGAGAAAAGCACCATTGATAACTTTCTGCTAACAGCAATGAAAGTCTCTCATACTTACATAAATCATTCCAAATCCTGAGTACTGTGTCTATATTAATCCCACTGACCTTCATAAAGTATCCTGATGAAGACACTATTATTTTTCCCATTTTTCAAATACGAAAACCAATCTATAGGGCAACAGAAAGGCTGAGCCAGGATTTGAACCTAGGCAATCTGACCCCAGATATGAACAAGAACTAGGCAGTGACTGAATATGAGTGATATAGTGTTATCAGAGAAAATTCCACAAGTCTAGAGAAGCCTACTTGTTTAGATTCTTGCTCTTAAGAATTTCCTTGAATTGGGGTGGGAAGGAGGTCCAGGAGGGAGGGAACATATGTACGTTTACATCTGATTCACTTAATTGTACCACAGAAACTTACAGAACATTGTAAAGCAATTATATTCCAATAAAAAAAATCCAAAAAAATATTTCCTATAGTTGTTTTAGAACACCTTCAAATATTAACACCTTGAGTATAAAGAATCTTGCCTATTTTGTTCATCATTGTATCTTTAGAATCCAGAACACTGATTAGCACAAAAGAAACCTTTTTATTTGTTGGACTATAATTTCTTTAGAATGTTTTTAATAGTATTTGTGGATAAAATAAGTGTAATCTTTAAACATAGAAAGTAGGTTTCAAAAATTTGGTGATGTGGAGCCACAGGGAGGGTTGTTTGTTTTGTTTTCACTCTTCAAAAACCCTGTTGTCAATCATTACTGATTTCCAGGTGTCCTTACTCAATTACCTTTGAATTTTAATATTTATAAAATCACTTGAAAATCTTGTCAAAAAGGAGATTGCAATTCAGGAAATGGCAACCCACTCTAGTATTCTTGTATTCTTGCCTGGAGAATCCCAGGGACAGAGGAGCCTGGTGGGCTGCTGTCTATGGGGTCGCACAGAGTCGGACACGACTCAAGTGACTTAGCAGCAGCAGTAATTCAGAAAGATGGTGGAAGGCTGGGACTCCGCTCCGTATTTCTAAGTTCCCAGGTGAGGTTCAGTCAGTCAATTCAGTTGCTCAATCATGTCAGACTCTGCAACCCCATGGACTGCAGCACACCAGGCTTCCCTGTCCATCACCAACTTCCAGAGCTTGCTTGCTCAAACTCATGTCCATCGAGTTGGTGATGCCATCCAACCATCTCATCCTCTGTTGTCCTCTTTTCTTCCTGTCTTCAATCTTTCCCATCATCAGGGTCAGGTGGCCAAAGTATTGGAGCTTCAGCATCAGTCCTTCCAACAAATATTCAGGACGGATCTCCTTTAGGATGGACTGGTTGGATCTCCTTGCAGTCCAAGGAGAACTCTTCTCCAACACCACAGTTCAAAAGCATCAATTCTTCGGCCCTCAGCTTTCTTTATGGTCCAACTCTCACATCCATACATGACTACTGGAAAAACTATAGCTTTGACTAGATGGACCTGTGTTGGCAAAGTAATGTCTCTGCTTTTTAAAAAGGTTAAGTCTATTTGTCTAGTAACTACTCTGTGTATCAAGGTCCTTATAAGCACATGACATGTGTGACTTTCAAATTTCAGAAATTAAAGGGATTGGCATGTCATAATAAGTAACAGAGATTTTAAACATGATGTGCACCATAATTCTATTTTTTCATATACTCCCCTTCTCATTTACACTGTTACCATTATTTTAGGACAAACTGAAAAGTGACATTTATCACTGCTACTGGAATGATTGTCACATGCAATGTTAAATTTTTCAAGCTTTACTGGGGACATACTGTGATGCTTTGTTTGGATATCTCCAACTGTCAATGTTTTTCCTATGACCTTTCCTATGGATTAAACACAAATAAACACATATTTAACAATTTGAAAACAGCAAGCTATCTTACAGTTAAAATTCGGATAGAAAATATAGAAACATGCACATCATCATTTTTCAGATTCATTCATCATTTCAGGATTTAAATAGATAACAATTGTTCAAGTAAACAAAAAAGTAATCCTTTATAGCTTTCAAGAAAATATCAGGCTTGATTCCCTTCCTTTCATACATGTAAACAGAGGCTACAGAAAACTACTACATAAAGCAATTAGCATTTATTTAGCAAATACTATTATTGTATTTAATTTGTCACAGATAATATTCTAATTGTTACATGAAAATTAACTTGCTTAATATGCATGACATCCCAGCAAATAAGTACCACTATTGTCTCTGTGTTTTATGGGTGATAAAAAACAAGGTAAAGAGAATTCCTCAGCAGTCCAGTTAAGACACTGCTTTTAATGCCGAGGGCATGGGCTCAATCCCGGGTCAGGAAACTAAGGCCTTGAAAGCCCTTTGGCCATAAATATATACATACATACCAAGGTAAAGTGAAATGAAAGACATCACCTAAGATCTCATAGCTATTTGCTATGATTTGAAACCAGGCAGTCTGGCCTCAGAATCTGTGCTCTTAAATACTGTACCATTCTGTCTCCCTTTATGAATTTCTAAGGAAAATAAATATTTCAGATTTCCAAAGACTTGCAGTATTATACCCAACTATATTTTTGTTTACTCTCAAGACTCTTTTTGGCAATTTAGAGCATCACAAAGAAAACTGTAGCAAAAAAAATACTTGGCATATAAAATGATTAGGGCTTCAAGAGTGTCAAGAGAAGTGGGGTATGATGAGAGATACAGCAGGGCTATCTCTCATCTCTAACACAGTGTCCTTGGTTCACAGTACTTTGCTCTGAGCATACTCTACTATGATGAACCAATCTACGAACTCTATTGCCTGATACTACATTTTTTGTAGCTCTTTGAAATTTCAGAATTCATTTCCACTGTCCTTTAGACATCCCCACCTACCTTGGTACAGTGGTGATGGAAAGCAAACATGCCAAAATCTTGCACAAAATTGTTTTTTTCCCTGAAGCCCTGTGTTAGATAATGATGTTACCATCTGCTCATTAATATAATTAGGAATTTCAAAGATATTCTTAAAAATCCTCTTCTTACTTTCATGTTATATTGAACTGTAAAGCAACTAATACATTTTCTTTTTTCCTCTTTTTTAAAAAAATGTAGTAGTTAATTTACATTGCATTAAGGTCAAGGTTACAGCAAAGTGATTCGCATATATATATATATATATACACATATATATATACATGTTCTTTTCAGATACTTTTCCATTCTAAGTTATTACAAAATTTTGAATATAGTTACCTGCACTATACAGTAAATCCTTATTGCTTACTTATTTTCTACATAGTAATGTGAATATATTAATCTCAAACTTCAATTTATCCTCCTGACCTACTATCCCCGTTGGCAATCATAAGCCTATTTTCTATATATATATGAATCTATTTCTGCTTTGCCAATAAGTTCATTTGTATCATTTCTTTAGATTATACATATATCTGATATAATATTTGTTTTTTTCTGTCTGACTTCCTTCACTTAATATGATAACCTTTAGGTCCATCCATGCTGCTGCAAATAGCATTATTTCATTCTTATTTATGGCTGAATAATATTCCATTATATACATGCATCACATCCTCTTTATCCATCCATCTGTCGATGGACATTTAGGCTGCCCCCAGGTATTGGCCATTGTAAATAGCACTGTTATGAATATTGGGATGCATGTACTTTTTCAGACCAAAGCATTTGTTTTTTTTTTCCTGGATATATGTCCAGGAATGATATTTCTGGATCATATGGTAACTCTATTTTTAGTTTTTTAAGAAACTTCCATAACTGTGCTCCATGGCGAAGGAAATGGTAACCTACCCCAGTATGCTTGCATGGGAAATCCCAGTATGGACCGAGGAGTGGGCTATAGTCCATAGGGTTGCAAAGGAGTCAGATACTAGGAAGTGACTGGACAACAAACAATACTGCTCTCCATATTGACTGTGCCAGTTTACATTCCCACCAGTAGTGTGGGAAGGATTCACGTTTTTTTCACACCCTCTCCAGCATATATTAGTTCAATTTAGTCACTCAGTCGTGTACAACTCTTTGCGACCCCATGAACTGCAGCATGCCAGGCCTCGCTGTCCATCACCAGCTCCAAACTCATGTCCATTGAGTCAGTGATGCCATCCAACCATCTCATCCTCTGCCGTCCCCTTCTCCTGCCCTCAATCCTTCCCAATATCAGGGTCTTTTCAAATGAGTCAGCTCTTTGCATCAGGTGGCCAAAATATTGGAGTTTCAGCTTCAACATTGGTCCATCCAATGAACACCCAGGACTGATCTCCTTTAGGATGGACTGGTTGGATCTCCTTGTAGTCCAAGGGACTCTTAAGAGTCTTCTCCAACACCACAGTTCAAAAGCATCAATTCTTCGGCGCCCAGCTTTCTTTATAGTCCAACTCTCACATCCATACATGACTACTGGAAAAACCGTAGCCTTGACTAGACGGACCTTTGTTGACAAAGTAATGTCTCTGCTTTTTAATATGCTGTCTAGGGTGGTCATAACTTTCCTTCCAAGGAGTAAGTGTCTTTTAATTTCATGGTTGCAATCACCATCTGCAGTGAGTTTGGAGCTCAAAAAAATAAAGTCTGACACTGTTTCCACTGTTTGCCCATCTATTTCCCATGAAGTGATAGGACCAGATGCCATGATCTTAGTTTTCTGAATGTTGAGCTTTAAGCCAACTTTTTCACTCTCCTCTTTTACTTTCATCAAGAGGCTCTTTAGTTCTTCTTCACTTTCTGCCACAAGGGTGGTGTCATCTGCATATCTGAGGTTATTGATATTTCTCCCAGAAATCTTGATTCCAGCTTGTGCTTCATCCAGCCCAGTGTTTCTCATGATGTACTCTGCATATAAGTTAAATAATCAAGGTGAATATATACAGCCTTGATGTACTCCTTTTCCTATATGGAACCAGTCTATTATTCCATGTCCAGTACTCGTAAATATTTTAATGATGGCCATTCTGAATGGTCTGAGGTATTACCTCATTGTAGTTTTGATCTGCATTTCTCTAATAACTAGTGGATATTGAACATCTAAAGTGTCTGCCTGCAATGCGGGAGACCCAGGTTCAATCCCTGGGTTGGGAAGATCTCCTGGAGAAGGAAATGGCAACCCACTCCAGTACTTTTGCCTGGAGAATCCCATGGACAGAGGAACCTGGTAGGCTACAGCCCATGGGGTTGCAAAGAGTCGGACATGACTCCACTTTCACCTTCATGTGCCAGTTGACCATCTGTATGTCTACTTTGGAGAAATGTCAATTTAGGTCTTCTGTTCATTTTTACTCATTTTTTTTATATTAAGTTGTACCAGATGTTGAATGAATCATTAAATATGTGATGCCATTCAACCATCTCATCCTCTTTCTCCCTTTTCTCCTTCTGCCTTCAATATTTCCCAGCATCTTTTCCAATGAGCAGGCTGCTGGCCGATTCAATCGACATGAACTTTGGCAAACTCCAAGAGATGGTGAAGGACAGGGAGGCCTGGCATACTGCAATCAATGGCGTTGCAAAGAGTTCTACATGACTTGTCAACTTAACAACAACATGAGCTGTCTGTTTATTTTGGAGATTAAACCCTTGTTGGTAGTATCAATTGCAAACGTTTTCTCCCTGGAGATTGTTTCTTCATTTTGTTTTTGGTTATTTATGCTAATGTTAAGGTAGCATACAACATCAGCTGAAATCCTCATCATCTCTCCTTTGATCACTGCAGCATCATGCTAGTTTCTGATGGCTTTAACTTCTCCAATTGTTTTTTGATGCACTCATCAGACCTGCTTTTCTAAAGCACATATAGACAGTCTTAAGACTTGTTAGCTTAAAGACTTCTGTTGTCCATTCTCTGCTTATAGATTTAAGCCCAAACTGCTTAGTGAGGTTTATAAAGGCATTTCTAATTTAACATTAGACTACATTTCAAGCCGCTGTCTCAACTGTTTATTTTCCAAGCAGTTATACAAGCTCCTTACTTCAGCAAACAATATCCTTTAAAATTTTCTTAATATATTCCTTTTGTCCTGTCCAAATATTCTTGTCTACATTTTAGCTTGACAATTTTTATTCACCTTTCAAGATGATAGCTTATACATGAAGCATTTTCCTACCTCCCCTCGAAAAATAAATTTTATCACTCTGATTTCTTGTTGTACTTTTAATGTACACTCTACATTATGGCCTTCTAGCAGGTAAGGAAATCTCTCACAGATAAAATTTAAAAAATTGAAAACAAATAATTTGGCTTAATCAATGATTTTATATTAATAATATATTTCATAAATTTGGACATAGTAAATGATAAATTAACTATATACAATATTAATTATAATAAATAATAGTATGACATTTTTGACTCACACACCCTTATGTCAATGATTTCTTCCTTGTGCACAAAAATGAATGTTATTTGTAGTTAGCAAAAGAATGGCATTAAAAATACATGGATAGTGTCATAAATCCCAAGAATGTCCTCTGCTCTATTCCCTCTATTCTAGCCAGAGAGAAAAACAGTCAAATGCCGGTTGGTGTAGGCTGTTGACTGCCAAGAAAAAATAAAACTACTCATGTTGAGTTCAACGTGAATTTCATTATCAGGAATGTGCTAAAAAAAAACCACTGTCAGTGTCATGGTCCTTCTGTAGGTGGTTTGTCTGACATGTGGGAGGCTCATCTTTGGTACAAACATGCTATAGTGCTGCTGATACATGATGCTGTGACTTATACTTCCCCATGCAATCTATAAACACAGGTGGCTCCTACTATGTAGTATGATCTGGAAACTCAACTGGAGAGAAAACAATAGCAAACAAATGACCTCTTTCCACAGTGGCTTCATATATCCAGATTTGAAAGCTTAAATGAGAGGCTCATTGAAGTTAAGACTTTACAGTTATCATCTCGACCTCTAGATGGCGATGCAACATCAGTTTGGCATTAGTATTATTATTCCACATCCCTGGAGTTCCAATTCATAGTTCTCCAGGACATGAAAAACTACAGAAAGAGCAGGCTATCCCAAAGTGAAAGAAGATCTATTAGTTGGGTATTTTGAGAGGAGCAAAGTGGACAGCTGTAGTGAATGGTGTACTTAACACTGTATAAGGTGTTGTTACTGATGTATGCTAAGACACTCAATACAATTCCTATATTTTATATTTTGATATTTTCATGATTGTAATCATGGGAATTTCTAAACTTATTCAGAAGTAGAGGGAATGATGTAATGAACTTCCATATGCTCATAACTCAGCTTGAGAAATTATCAACACATGACCTACCTTATTCATATTTACTCCCACAAACTTACAACATGGTTTGATACCACACAGATGAATTCATTAAAAACCTCATGATTTCCCTCAACAAGATGACTCTGTGGAAATATTTCTACCTTTGAAGGAAACACTAAAGATGTAGAAATTAGTAAAAGAGCAAGAGGGGATCCTCTTGGACCTATTTCTTGATCTGAGTGGTAAATACATGGGTGGGTTTGTGTTAGTCAATCACTTGTGACCGACTCTTTATGACTCCATGGACTACAGCCCACCAGGCTCCTTGTCCATGGGATTTTTTAGACAAGAATAGGGGAGTGGATTGCCATTTCCTTCTCCACGGAATCTTCCTGACCCAGGGGTCGAACCCAGGTCTCCTTGCACTGCAGGCAGATTTTTTTTATTGACTGAGCTACCAGGGCAGAATAGGTGGGGTTATTTTGTTGTAATTTACCTAGTTATAGACTTTGTGTTTCTCTGTGTGCATACTTTATTTTCAAGAAAGGAAAGGAAAAAAAAAAAAAAAGACAATCAGGAAAGGGACACAAGCATTAACAAATACTGGCCTCTAGACAGAAACGGAGTCTCTCATCCTTACTGCATGGGAAACTACAAAGTTTAGGGAGAAATTAAGGAGAAAGATAAATTGTGCCAAAGCCGTCCACAAAGATCCTTGACAATTACCTCAGGAAAAGCTCTTGAAGGCTCAGAAAGTCATTTTGATTCTCCTTTAAGTGGGAGAAGTAGAAGAATGAGCATGCCCGCTCACTTGCCTGCACCTTTATCTACTGTGGTTTCCCTGGAGACAGTCACTGCCATTGGTGTGCTTTATGGGGAAGAGAACCGCAAACACTACTGAAGTGAAGTCATGATGGAAGTCTCATCTCTTGGAAACTCACCAGGAGAATAAGTAGTAAGCCAGAAGGCAAATAAATGTGCAATCAATGAAAAAGTAGGAAGACATGAAGGAGATCATAAAAACAGAAGAGAAAAATAAGAAGGTGGTGGAAACAGAATACAGAAGAAGCTGCTTTCCCTTACCCCAGAAGTTTTCCTTTACTACCCCCACTGACTCTCCTCTCCTTGAAACTTACAGTGTTCAAAGTGCTATTTTATGTCAAGACAGGTATAACGGGAAGCAGAGAACCTGCATATGTCCGGAAGCATTTAACAAGAGGCTTCCTGTGTGCTGTTTTGGATCTGTCAGGAACCCTCTGGCCCTTATTAATTTCTGAATATTCAGGAATTAAGAGGAGGGAAACACCTTTCCTGGGGCTGAGGAATCCAGGCATTTCTCATTATGATGATAAGTACCCTCTTCCTTTTTATGAGCCATATGGTAAAAGGTGATTGTTTGCAACTCTCTCTTTGATAGGGATCCTCTTATGTTTTGTAAGTCTGGAATTTTAATCTTTATCTTTGCTGAGAAGAATCACTTTGTAAGACAGTATATATGCACACACCATGTTGATTAAAACACCTTTGCTCCATCAGAGCTTGGGTCCCCAGGTCTTTCTTTCTTTCTATTCTTTCTGTCTTTCTCTCTCTCTATTTCTGGCTAATTCCTTGGAGCCCGGAGGCCCGCTGAGCTCACTTTCTTGCCTGGGCTTCTAAGACCCTCTCGAGAAGGCGCACTGTGCCTTCACCCACTCGAGAGGGCGCCCGGTGCCTACGTGCAGCAGTGACGTGAGCCCAGGACTCTATTGGCTTTCCACCTAAACCAGGGGATATCAGCCTCTTTCTCTGTTACTTTCTTTTCATCGACTCTAGACCACCAGGTTCCGGTCCATTAAAGGATCAACAGCATATACCTGTTTATATTCAGATAGATCTTGACTGGAATCTTGAGGAAAATATTTAACCTCTTTGTTTTAGCTCATCTGTAAAATGGGGTTAAAATATTTTCTTTTCAGCAATATTTTATTAATAGAGATAAGATATGTAATATAATACCAATACATCCCTGTTAATCAATTAGTAACAACTATGATGATAGGGATTAAATTTGTTAATACCATCTCCATACCTAGGAATAAGCCAGTGTAACAGCAGGTGTTAACCAATACCTTTTAAGCTTGAGGGACAACTGTGGTTTGAGTGAAAGTGAAGCCATAGGGAGTTTGAGCTTTAAGGGCTGTGAATGTTGTCTTTGGGTTTTCCTGATAGCTCAGTTGGTAAAGAATCCACCCGCAATGCGGGAGACCCTGGTTCAATTCCTGGGTCGGGAAGATCCGCTAGAGAAGGGATAGGCTACCCACTTCAGTACTGTTGGGCTTCCCTTGTGGCTCAGCTGGTAAAGAATCTGCCTGCAATGCAGGAGACCTGGGTTTGATCTCTGGGTTGGGAAAATCCCTTAGAGAAGAGAAAGGTTAGCCACTCCAGTATTCTGGCCTGGAGAATTCAACAGACTGTATAGTCCATGGGGTCACAAAGAGTCAAACACGACTGAGCAACTTTCACTTTCACTCTGCTGTCTTTGTCACATATTGATAAGTCCTTTGTAAAATATGAGAGATGAAAAGTATGATTCCTCTTCTAAATAAGGTGTGTCTATTAGTGTATTTCACTAAAAATGACTCATTCTACAATTTCTTAAGAAGGAAGGAAGGTAAGTATAATACAAAAGAAGTCATCTGGCTCATAGGTAGCAGATGCTACATATTTTCTACAAATATTTAATGGGAGATTTAGAGATGTTTGACTTCTCCGGAAATGAAATATATAGTTCGGTTTCCCCTCTATCTCTGTTTTAAATTAGCTACTGAAATGAAATAACACATGATTGACAACAAACATAATATTTCACCTTTCTCAGAAATAAAATCATTCCAATAGATTTTGTATAAATGGAGATCAGAAGTGCTCTGATAAGAGCGATATGGTCCAAGTAATAGAGCTTTAATGCAGGATAAATACACTAGAAAGAGTGGAGAGTGATGTAATTGAGTATAGTTGTTCAGTCACTAAATCATGTCTGACTCTTTGCAACCCCATGAACTGCAGTACGTCAGGTTTCCATGTCCTTCACTATCTCCTGGTGTTTAATTAAACTCACAGCCATTGAGTCAGTGATGCCATCCAACCTACTCATCCTCTTGTCCCCTTCTCCTCCTGCCTTCAATCTTTTCCAGCATCAGGATATTTTCCAATGAGTTGTCTCTTTGTATCAGGTGGCCAAAGGATTTGAGCTTCAGCTTCAGCATCAGTCCTTCTGGTGAGCATTCAGGGTTGATTTCCTTTAGGATTGACTGGTTTGATCTTCTTGCTGTCCAAGGGACTCTCAAGACTCTCCAAGACAAATTCAAAACATCACTTCTTTGGCACTCAGCCTTCTTTATGGTTCAATTCCCATATTTGTACATGACTACTGGAAAACTGTGGCTTGACTATACATACCTTTGTCGCCAAAGTTATGTCTCTGCTTTTTAATATGCTATCTAGGTTTGTCCAAGGAGCAAGTGTCTTTTAATTTCATGTCTGCATTCACGATCTGCAGTGATTTTGGAGCTCAAGAAAATAAAATCTGTCACTGTTTCCACTTTCCCCATGAGGTGATGGGATCGGATGCCACAATCTTAGGAAAGGAGTAGTACTAGAGAATATTTTTCCCTCTTAAATTGAAATCCCTTGATATTAGTTTCACTTATGGGAAAGATCTACTGCAACCATTATATATACAGTCAAGTATAAATTAATTCCTCTACAGACATATGATTGTGTTAGCATTACAAAACAAAGCTTGGTCATAGTTTAGACCCATTTTGCAATGGCAGTGAAAGGATGTGCAACACATCATGACATAGAAGTTGAAAGATTAGACGGAACTTTTAGAAACATGGTTACCTAAACAAATTGGTTATTTTCTTGAGCATAAAAACTATAAATAGCCAGAAACTATGATTAAACAGTAAAACACAACAAGACAGGAACATCACACTCTTTTTAGTGGCTTCAGTAGCATTTGTTGTGCAAGATGTGTTTTTATTATACTGGATAATATAAAACAATTGAGGCCATAGCAGCACATGCCTCAAGTCACGTACGTAGCATGATAAAAGACTGTCCTAAACTTGGATTAAAAGACCCACACACAGATGAACCAAGAGAATATTATCTTTAGTGAAGTAAATCAGACAAAGAAAGACAAATACTGTGTTTTTTCACTTATATGTGGAAGTTTAAGAATAACATGAATAAATTTATATTCAAAACAGAAATAGACTCACAGATGTAGAAATTAACTTGTCATTATCAAAGGGGAAAGGAGATGGGGGATTTGGGATTAACAATTATAAAATACTATGTATAAAATAGATAAGCCATGAGGATATACTATATAGCACAGAGGAGATAGCCATTATCTTGTAATAAATTTTAGTGGAGCATAATCTGTAAAAATACTGAATTGCTATGCTGTATACCTGAAACTAATATAATACTGTAAATCAATGATACTGCAATAAAACAAAAGATTCACAGATTAATTCTTGTGTTGCCATTTATTAGCTACTTAAACTTGTGCAAACTATTTTGCTTCTCGGATTTTGTAATTTCCGCTTAATCACAAAGTGTTCAGGCCTCAATAAACACTTTCTAAAATTCTTAGCAGATTTAATGTTTTAGGGTTCCATTATCTTTGTACTGTGTTCGGCTAGCACACTGCATCTATTTTTATAGAAGATTGAATGTGAAATGACAAGTATGCTCCGATTTTATTAGCCAGGAGTCTAGTGTCCTCGTCCTGGTGGTGTGGTGACTAAGGTGGCTAAGTGCAGAGAAAGAGAACAAAGAAAGCAGGTGATATCTGGTTGCATTTCTATAAATAGCTGCAACTGTTGTAAGAAGCACCTGACACTGCCTTTGAAAGACAAGCATTTGCTCTATGTGTAAGAATAAGGCTAGTGGAAATAACTCTGGGTGATCTTATAAGAAACATACCTCATAGGAAAAACTCCCTTTGGGATATCCTCCCCTTTCTATTACTTCTTTTAAATAATAACAATGATATCTGCTCACCTGCCCCCATTTTCTGTCTCTATGAACTTATCCCACAGGAATCAAGCGTTCTTGATTCTGACACACAAAAAATGGATGATTTAACATTCTCCAAAAGAACACAAATAAGTGAACTACACAGTACTTCAGAATATTTTCAAATGAACAACAAAAAATAACTTCTCAATTAAGGCTTAAGAAAACACAGGTAGCACGTTACATCAAAAGGAAACAAAGGATTAAGAGAAGAGCAATAAGGACAGCTAGTGCTTAATTATGGGTCACGCATCATCCTAATGCTTTACACATATTATTTCATCAAGTATTCAGAGCCACACTATGAGGCAAACACTAACATTGTCCCTGTTTTCCATAGGTTGAAACTGAGGGTAAGAAAGATCAAGTGGCTTGACTGTGGTCCTACAGCTCAGAATGGCAGATAGGACTTGAACAAGAGACTCCAACCATGACACCACGCTGCTTCTCAGCAGACTGTTGTCAAGGCACACATTTCAGAAGATCCTTTATTTTCATTCTTCTTCAAATGTTCTATCACCTCTGATTTCTTTCTTTCTTCTCTTAAAAAAAAATGAATCAATGAAAGGAAGAATCACAACATATGTTCACTAGCAAGCCACATAACCGAGAGTGAATGTACTAATTTACTTTTAAATGGAAGCTTCTAAGACCATGAAATATTTTACTTTCTTGGGGGCAATTCCATTTTTAGTGTAAGTGTTCACTGACACAGTACAATACTTATTGTTTCATGTCGAACTAAAAATCAAATAGTTCTCTACTATACTTCTGCATGTTTGTTCTTGGGAAACATTTCTGGAGAACTTTAAAATATACTGAACTGGACTAATCAAATCAATAATTAAAGAAGACAGTTTTGCATTGAGGTCTGTCTATAAAATATCTGTAGACAGAACAAGTTTTACTTATCTAACTGTACTCAGAACTTTTCAAAAATGTACTGTGTTTAAATAGCAGTTGATATATTAAGAAGTCAGCATGTTTTCTTAAATATTAAACATAAGCAAATGGATTCTAATAGGCAAAATAACTTACATGATTAAGTAGATAGTAAATGGCAAAATAAGAAACTGTGTGTGCATGTGTGTGTTTATGGCAAAAATCCATATATTCACCTTTTTTCCCCATTTTGAAATGCATTAATGTATCTGCTTTATTAAAACTGTCTCCCCTACTGTCATATTTTTGTTGTTCTTTTTATTTGAATTTTTGATTTCTTTAGTTGAACTTTGCTGATTTTTATTCTTTCTTCATTGACATTTAAAAATGTTTCAGCTATAATTATTTTTATGTTCAACCTTGGTTGTATCCTGGAATCTTTGATATAGAATAATATCATTAATTTTCCCTTTTCTAGATAGCTTGTAAAAGAACAAATGAATGAATAAGTATGTATATACTAATAAACAGTGACTGAGGAAAAGTTTTAAACTTTCAAAAAAGCTCTTAGTATTTGATATTTAATTTTATTACCTATTTCTAAATTTTATTTATTTATTTTTATTGAGTATTGTTGATTTACAATGTTATATTACTTTCAAGTATCCAGCAAAGTGACTCATTTTACATACATTTTTCAGATTAGTTTTCCTTAAGACGTTATAACAAAAGTTTGAGTATAGTCATTACGATATAGTAGATTATTTTTGTTTATATATTTTATATACAGTAGTATATATATATTAATCCCAAACTTCTAATTTATCCCTCCCCCACCTCCTCCCCTTTGGCAACCATAAATATGTTTTCTATGTCTGTATTACCCATTTTAAATTTTATTTTATTTTTTGTCTTTTGGAAAGCTTATGGAAATTCTTTGTGCTCTAGTGTACGAACAATCTTTAAAATATAGTGAAGACATTTTTCTTTCCTGTACATAGGCTAGATATTTATCAGTAATAGTAGTATATAATTACATATTAAACTATTCATGTCACTGTACCCAGTCATTTTTATATTTACATATTTTAAATAGATATTGATAAAAGTGTACAGGGTGTGACATGTCCTCATGCTTCTGTTTTCCCTTTAATTTCCAGAAATTTTGCCTAGATATTTTTAATGTAACTCAGTGTTTCAAATAGTTAATGACAGCTATCTGAATTTTAGTTCATACCACTTATTAGTAAAAGGGGTTCCTCTTATTTATTTTTGTACTTTTTACCTGGCATTCAACTTTGCCTATCTTTAACACTTTTCATCGCCATACCTTTCTCTTGCCTTTTGCACTGCTGTCTTTCCGGTTATTCCAAACCTTTACATATATCATTATGTCCTCAGCACTTAGCATAGTGCTGGTTCACGGTGGGCACATAGCATGTTATAAAATGGATGAATGTAAGTTTCAGTCATTTCATAAATTTTCAATAAGCTAACATTTCCATCAATGTTTAAATGCATAACACCTCATTACAAAAATATACTAGAATACGGGGTAAACATAGGACTAAATGTATACATAATGTTTATTTTCATAATTTAAAATGGATACATTTTATAAAAATTCAATATATAGAAATACCTATCTACTGAGTTAAAAATGAGGTTGATATACTTAGATTGTGAGTAAATTCAATAAAAACACTAAGCTTCATAGAGTCAAATATAAGACTGAATTTGATAAACTCATTTGAATTCAGTCTATTTATGTTTTCAAGTAATTTCCCTTGTTTTCTGCACTTGTGCAACTCCTGGCATCTCATTTGCAGATGTATTTAAATGCAACTAATAGCTCAGCTGCAATTCCATCACCTCAGCTAGCTTTGTTCTTAGTAATGCATTTCAAGGCCCACTTACTTGACTTCACATCCCAGGATGTCTGGCTCTAGGTGAGTGACCACATCACCTAGTTATGGTTATCTGCATGGTTGTCATGGTTATTATTGTCATGGTTATCTGCAAGAACACAGGAGAACTGCGCGTGCACACACACACACACACACACAATTATCAATGACCTGGATAACCACTATGGTGTAGTCTCTTACCTAGAGCCAGACATTCTAGAATGGGAAGTGAAGTGGGCCTTAGAAAGCTTCACTAAGAACAAAGCTGGTGGAGGTGATGGAATTCCAGTTGTTCTATTTCAAATCCTAAAAGAGTATGCTGCTAAAGTGCTGCATTCAACATGCCAGCAAATTTGGAAAACTTAGGAGTGGCCACAGGAATGGAAAGTCAGTTTTCATCCCAATTCCAAAAAATGGCCATGCCAAAGAATGTTCAAACTACCACACAATTGTGCTCACTTCACATGCTAACAAGGTAATGTTCAAAATCCTTCAAGTTAGGCTTCAACAGTACATGAACTGAGAATTTCCAGATATATAAGCTAGATTTAGAAAAGGAACAGGGACCAGAGATCTAATTGCCAACACTCGTTGGATCACAGAAGAAGCAAGAGAATTCCAGGGGAAAAAAAAAAAATCTCCTTCTGCTTCACTGACTACTAAAGCTTTTGACTGTATGAATCACAACAAACTGGGAAAAATTCTTAAAGAGATGGGAATATCAGACCACCTCACTTGCCTCCTTAGAAACCTGCATTTAGATTAAGAAGCAACAGCTCGAACTGGACATGAAACAATGGACTGGTTCAAAATTGGGAAAGGTGTACCTTGAGGCTGTATTTTGTCACTCTGCTTATTTAACTTCTATGCAGAGAGCATCATGCAAAATGCCAGGCTGGATGAATTACAAGCTGGAATCAAGATAGCCAGGAGAAATATCTTAGATGGTAAAGAATCTGCCTACAATGTAGGAGACCCAGGTTTGACCCCAGGTTAGAAATATACCCTGGAGAGGAAATGGTAAGCCACTCCAGCATTTTGCCTGGAGAATTCCATGGACAGAAGAGCCTGGATGGCTACTGTCCATAGGGTTGCAAAGAGTTGGACAGGACTGAAGCAACTGAGCACGCATGCAGATGACACCACTTTAATGGCAGAAAATGAAGAGGAACTAAAGAGCCTCTTGATGAAGGTGAAAGAGGAGGGTGAAAATGTGGTTTAAAACTCAACATTCAAAAAGCTAAGATCTTGGCATCCAGTCCTATCACTTCAGGACAAATAGATGGGGAAAAAGTAGAAGTAGTGATAGGTTCCAAAGTCACTGCAAATGGTGACTGCAGCCATGAAATTAAAATACACTTGCTTCTTGGAAGAAAAGCTATGACAAATCTAGAAAGCATATTAAAAAACAGAGACATTCTTTGCTGACATAGTTCCATCTAGTCAAAGCAGTGGTTTTTTCCAGTAGTCATGTACGGATGTGAGAGCTGGACCATGCAGAAGGCTGAGTGCTGAAGAATTGATGCTTTTGAACTATGGTGCTGGAGAAGATGCTTGAGAGTCCCTTGGACAGCAAGGAGATCAAACCAGTCAATCCTAAAGGAAATCAACCCTGAATATTCAATGGAAGGACTGATGTTGAAGTTGAAGCTCCAATACTTTGGCCACCTGATATGAAGAGCCAACTCACTGGAAAAGGCTCTGACACTGAAAGATTGACGGTAGTAGGAGAAGGGGACGAAAGAGGATGAGATAATTGGATGGCATCTTTGACTCAATGGATGTGAGCTTGAGCAAACTCTGGGAGACAGTGAAGGACATGGAAGTCTGGCATGCTGCAGTCCATGGGGTCATAAAGAGTTGTACATGATTGAGCAACTGAACAACAACAAATGCCTTGCCCATATAATTATCCATCATTAACTGGATCATCATTTTACTTTGAACTAGCATGGAAGCACATGAAATAAGTAACATAGCCTGGATCTTTAGTTAACTTAATGACTTTCATTTGTATCATTTCTTTTTAGATTCCACATATAAGGGGTGCCATATGATATTTCTTCTTTTCTTACTTAACTTCACTTAGTCTGGCAATCTCTAGATCAATACAAATGAATTTACGAAACAGAAAGAGACTCACAGAATTAAAGAATGAACTTATGATTGCTGCGGGGAAGGTTGAGGGCAAGAGATAGTTAGGGAGTTTGGGATGGGTATGTACACACTGCTATATTTAAAATGGATAACCAAGAAGGACCTACTGTATAGCACATGAAACTCTGCTCAATATTATGTGGCAGCCTGGATGGGAGGGGCGTTTGGGGGAGAATGGATGCATGTGTATGTATGGCTGAGCTTCTTCACTGTTCACCTGAAACTATCACAACATTGTTAATTGGCTATATCACAATACAAAATTAAACAAAAATTAAAAACAAAAGAAGATAATGCCTTTCAACCACTATGTGCAGCCAAGGAAAGAATGTTGACTTGTTTCCTGGCCTGCTGCAGTTTACGGGGTCACAAAGAGTTGGACACAACTTACCAGCTGAACAACAACAGCCCATATCCATGAAGCACCATGAAGATCTTTACTGAAGTTCCTATTTTCTTGCTCCTTCTTTAACCAATATTTGTTCCACTTATCCTTGCTCAAACATCACTTTTTATAGCCTTGCCATATCTCTCAGCTTACTTAAACATCAGAAGATACCAAGCCCACAGCTGTGCATGTCACCCACCTGCCAGGGCTGAGTGGCCGCTGCTCTCTGGGGCCAGAAGCACACTTCTATTTTGCCACTTTACTCCTGACCTGCTTCATTTATTTCCATCATCATCATGCTCCTTCAGGTTATTGAAGTCACATCCATCACAGAAAATCTAGCCTAGTGCTTGTTCTGCTTTTCTTCACAAACATCTTTGCTTTTGTCAAGACTTATCTGCCTTCATTTATTGCAGATAGTTCCTATGCTTCTTTAGCTGTGAGATATTTTTAAATGGTTATGTAGAAATGGGGATTCTTAGGAAATCTCTTCTCGAAGATATTGTGTTCTCTAAGTAT
Organism: Dama dama; assembly: GCF_033118175.1. Lineage (NCBI taxonomy): Eukaryota > Metazoa > Chordata > Mammalia > Artiodactyla > Cervidae > Dama > Dama dama. The sequence goes on along the minus strand of NC_083709.1, from coordinate 42,537,955 downwards.
TAAATACTCCTTTAGAAGAGAGTTTCTCTTTCTGGTCATCAGAGGACTCTTAAATTAGGTTATGCTTCAGAATCTAATCACAAGCAAGACTTTCCTGGTGGTGCAATGGATGGGAATCCACCTGCTAATGCGGAGTACACTGGTTTGATCACTGGTCCAGAAAGATTCCACATGCTGTAGAGTAACTATGCCTCTGAGCCACAACTACTGAGCCCACACACTCTAGAGCTGGTGAGCCTCTACTACTAAAACCTGTGCATCTTAAAGCCTGTGCTTGGCAACATGAGAAGCCACCACAATGAGAGGTCCATGCACCTCAGTGAAGAGTGGACCCCACTCACTGCAGCTAGAGAAAGCCCACACAGAGCCACAAAGACACAACACAGCCAAAAATATAAATAAATAAATAAAACTACTAAAAAAAGAGAGAGAGAATATCAAAGTTTGAATTTGTGGGCGAGCATTATGTAATCATTATATTTATGGTTGGTTTCAATGATACTGCTTTATCTAGAGATCTATTGTGTATATAAATATGTAACTATTCCTGATGAATGCCACAGCTTAGGCAAGTTAGTTAAATAGAAGCACCCAGCGCCACCCATCCCCACTCCCTGCTCTCTCAGGGAAAGGCCAGTGCAACAGGAAAGCACTTTTGTTCATCTTTTTGCTCCATCTGCTGTCAATGACCCATAGGAAGACTACCACTACCTTGACCTGATGAGTGAGACCCTGCACACTTCAGGGCCCTTTGAACTGCTAGATCATCCTGAATTAGAAAGACCAAAATTCTTAATCTTGCCAGGGCTCAGAAGCTTCTTCCTTTCCCTTGTTCATTTGAAGATAGGTGGAAGGTGGTAATAAAGTGATTTTGTTTTCCACAAAACTACTAGTTCTGCATTCCCTGTGCTTTGGTCTACTTATTAGAAAAAAAATGACCTCTACTTAGTTTAAAACGAGGACATCCTCCTTCTACGATCAGTTAACTTCATTTTTTCCTGGTAAACATATACGTGACTGTTTGCAAACAATACTGAAATAGTTTGTGAGTTCTTAGTAATTACAGACAGTTATTAATTTTGAAATCTGAAAATTTACTCTATACCCCCAAATGTGAAATTGTTATGAAAGAACAGCTTGAAGCAACAGGGGCAGTTTATATTATATAAAACTGAACATGTATTAAACAACCAAATTATTTTTTGAATTATGAATTATTGAAACTTCCCAAGTGGCTCAGTGGTAAAGAATCCTCTTGCAATGCAGGAAATGTGGGTTTGATTCCTGGGTCAGGAAGATCCCTTGGAGGATGGCATAGCAACCCACTTCAATATTCTTCCTGGGAAAATCCAGTGAACAGAGGAGCCTGGCGAACTACAGTCTGTGGGGTCTCAGAGAATTGAACATGACTGAGCAACTGAGAATGCATGCACAGATTTACAGATCTGGGTTGCTTATATGAGAATGGATTCCTTATGTAAATTAGCTGAATCAATAATGGATGCTCAAAACTTTGAAAGAAATAGACTACTCAGGTTTGTTTTTTTCTTTTCTTTCTTTTTCTGTTCAATAGGATAGATATTTCCAGATCAAAGCTAACTGGGCAATTCAGTGAGCAAGTGACTAAGTATCCAATCTAAGTAGAGCAGCAGACTTGTATTATCATGTTGCTGGACCAAAGTGGTACTGGGTGCTACAAATTATTTCAATAATTCCTATTTTCTTGCTCCTTCTTTAACCAATATTTGTTCCACTTTTTGGGGATAATTCTAGGAATATATAATTAGATTTATTTTAAAACTCTAATCTTTTTATTTACTTTAACTCTCTACATTATTATGTGTATTACTGTTATAATTTCACAAGTTACAATATTCTTTCATGTCCTCTGAATTTTATAACGCTCAGACTACCTAAATGTCACTTCACCCTGTTTACAGCAAATGAGAAGAGGACATCTGAAGTGTATTTTTAAATACTCTCTAATCAGACATGTGATGAATCCCAAAGCAAAACCATGTTAGTGTGTCCTATACTTGCTAATAAGATTCCCTTGGAAATAACAAACAGAACAGTTCAGTAATTTAAAAACTGGCACATTATTGCTTTAATAGGAACTGTGAATATTTTATCACCATAATCCCCAATGAATAATTCTGCTTTGTTACTTTCCCTTCAAGGAGAAGAGTACTTGAAGTTATGATATGCAATGATAGAATCTCTTGAAAACCTTTGAGATCTTTTACCAAGCGACTCTGAAAATCTTGGATATTCTCCTCAGAATATTAAGGGATAGTGTTTAAAACATGAAGTGATTATTTGTCAAAATTCTCTAAATATTGAGATTAGCTTATTGTGCTCTATTTTGAGTTTGCATTTTATCTTCTCATTTATTTCAAATCTGTTGCATACAAAATAGCCTTCTTTTCAGTCTCCAGGATTTCTTCATTAACATTTTCCTGTGCATTTTGTTATAATGCCGTACATTCTTATTTGCACATTTCCATCAAAGACACTTTATTGAATACGTACTACGGCAGAGAAAGAAACGTTTACCAAATATTGCATGTGCTTACCTCTTGCACATTCTGTAGAGGTTATAAGACTAAATAAAGCTGATGTGTGATGAGCCAAAGTAATGTCTTTTATATGAGATAGTCTTAATTGCAGATACACTACCTGTATGTTCTTTATTTTTTCCTGCTTTATTGCAGCATAATAACATGCAACATTGTCCAAGTTTAAGGTGTGCAACGTGCTCATTTGATACAACTATACATGTAAAAAATTATCACAGTAGAATTAGTTAACACTTCTATCACCATACAAAATTACTATTTCTTTTCCATAACAAGAATATTTATAATCTATGGTCTTAGTGCTTTTAAGTATACAATACAGTACTGTCAGTCTAAATTACCATTCTGTACATTAGATAACCAGAGATTATTTATCATACAACTGAAAGTTTAAACCCTTTGACAGACATGTCCCCATTTTCCCTGTATCTCAGCCCCTGAAAATCACCACTCTACTTTATGTTTCTATGAGTCTGGATTCTTTAGATCCCATATATAAATGATACAGTATATGTCTTTATCTAATTTTGCCTAGTGTAATACCCTCCTGATCCACCTATATTGATATAAATGGCTGAATTTCCTTCTTTCTCATAACTAAAAAATATTCCATTGTGTGTATGTGTGAGTATGTATATATAAGTATGTATGTATATACACATTTATGTCCGTATACATGTATGTGTGTGTCACATTTTTTTATCATTGATCCAATAATCTACGGATAGGCACTTGGGTTGTTTCCAGATCTTGCTACTGTAAATAATGATGCAATGAACTTGGGAGTACACATATCTCTTCAAGATCCTGATTTTATTTTCTTTGGATACATACTCACAAGTGAGATTGCTGGATCATACAGTAGTTCTAGTTTCAATTTCTTGAGAAATCCCCATATTGTTCTCCATAGTGGCAATACCAATTTACATTTCCATCAACAGTGTACAAGGGTTTCCTATTCTCCACATCCTCCCCAACAACTGTTATCTATTTTCTTTATTGATGACAGCTATTTTAGCAGATATAAAGTGATACCTCATTGCAGTTTTGATTTGGATTTCCCTGATGATTAGTGATGTTGAGTATCTTCTCATGTGTGTGTGCTCAGTCGCTCAGTCCTGTCTGACTCTTTGCAACCCCACAGATGGTAGCCTGCCAGGCTTCTCTATCCATGGAATTTTCCAGACAAGATACTGGATTGGGTTGCCACTTTCTATTCCAGGGGATCTTTCCAACGCAGGGATCGAAACTGCATCTCCTGTGTCTCTTGCATTGGCAAGCAGATTCTTTACCACTGAGCCACCTGGGAACCCCACCTTCATATACATATTGGCAATTCCTATGTCTTATTTGTTTTTTGGTTTGTTTATCTGCTTGTCTGTTAGTTATTGAGTTGTATAAATTCCTTATATATTTTGGATGTTAACTTCAAAACTTATAAATGGTTTGCAAATATATTTTTCATTCTGTAAACTGCTTTTGCATTCAGAAATTGTTTCTTTGGGCTTCCCTTGTGGCTCAGTTGGTAAAGAATCTGCCTGCAATGTGGGAGGCCTGGGTTCGATCCCTGGGTTGGGAAGATCCCCTGGAGAAGGGAAAGGCTACCCACTCCAGTATTCTGGCCTGGAGAATTCTGTGGACTGTATAGTCCATGGGGTCACAAAGAAGATTGTTTCTTTTGCTTAGCAGAAGCTTTTTAGTTCGAAGTAGTCTGATTTGTTTAATTTTACTTTTATCGTCTGTGCTTTTGGTATTATATTCCAAAAAGCTTTGCGAAGACCAATGTCAAAGAATTATTCTCTATATTTTCACAGGAGTTTTAATATTTTGGGTTTATGCTTAATTCTTTAATCTATTTCAAGTTAATTTTTGTGACTGGTGTAAGAGGCTTAATTTTATTCTTCTGTGTGTGATTATCCAGTTTTCCCAGCATCATTTATTGAAGAAACTCTTTTTACCCCATTAAAATATTGTTGGTTCCCTTTTCAAATATTAGCTGACTAATATTGTGAGGGTTTATTTCTGGACTCATGATTCTGTTCCATTGGTCTGTGTGTCTCTTTCATACCAATATCATACTGTTTTGATTACTATAGCTTTGAAATCAGGAAGTCTGATTCCCCCAGCTTTGTTCTTCTTTCTCAGGGTTGTTTTATCTATTTTCAGGTCTTTCCTGATTTGAGGATTTTTTTTCCTGTGAAAACTGCAATTGGAATTCTGATAGGCTATATTTCTCAGTGTATGGATTTTTTATCTCCTTTGTTGTTCTTGTTGTTGTTATAGTTCAGTCATTAAGTCACATCTGACTCTTTCTGACCCCATGGATTGCAGCATGCCAGGATTCCATGCCCTTCACTATCTCCCAGAGTTTGCTCCAACTCATGTCCGTTGAGTTGGTGATGCTATCCAACCATCTCATCCTTGGATAGGTGTGGTGAGAGTGGGGACCCTTGCATTGTTTCCAATCTTAGAGGAAAAAAAAAAAAGAATCTTTCACCTTAAGTACGATGACTTTTTTCCTCTTCTAAGAGTATGCTGTAACTTCTCCACTGGAAACCTAAACTTCCACAAAGGCTTTCTTTACTCTTGTCCATGGGTGATTTCTAAGAGGGAGTTTTCAAAAGGTTCTTAGACTAAAACCAAGAGGGACTATATAGGTCTCATGGACCACTGCAGGATACACAGCCATGATTGAGTTCTGTATCCCTATTAATTGAGGAACAGGTGGGTGAGACTCTTTCCCAGTCCCTTAGTGTGTGGTGCTGGATCCCACAGAGTTCCTACAAAGGTACTTTTGTTTGTGGATAAACTGCAAATTGCTGTCATTGAGGGACAGATGTGATGGGGGATGTCAACTGAGCCATGTTGTTGATGTCACTCACTGTATGTTCCTTCTTTTCCTGATGCATCAACTTTGGAACTCTTGGATCTGGACAGTTCAGCTACCAGGGACTATCCCAGTTAATACAGGAACCAATCAACACAACATAAGGAAATTAGAGCAAAGGGAAATTTATAAAACAAATAAGGTTATTTAAGAAGCAAAATGTATTCTAGCTTCCTTTTTCTTAGATTAGGTGACCATAGGTGTGAAGGTTTATCTCTGGATTTTCTATCTTGTTGCAATGATATATATTTCTTTTTGTCCCAGTAACAAACTGTTTTTATTACTGTAGCTTTGGAGTATACTCTGAAGACAGGGAGTCTGATTCCTCCAGAAACATTTTCCTTTCTGAAGATTGCTTAGGCTATTCAGGATCTTTTGTGTTTCCATACACATTGTAATTTTTTATTCTAATTCTGTGAAAAATGCTATTTGTAATTTCCTAGGGATTACACTGAATCTGTAGATTACTCTGGGTATTATAGTAATTTTGAAAAGGTGCTCGACATCATTAATTTTCAGAGAAAAGGAAATCAAAACTACCCTGAGGTATTACTTCACACCAGTCAGGATGGTCACCATCAAAACTCTACAAACAATAAATGATGAAGAGGTTTTGGAAAAAAGGGAATCCTCCTACACTGTTGGTGGGAATTTAAATTAGTACAGCCACTATGGAGAACAACACGGAGGTTCTTAAAAACAGAGCTACCATATGACACAACAATCCCACTCCTGGACATATATCCAGAGAAAACAACAATTCCAAAAGATATCAGTACCCCAGTGTTCATTGCGGCACTATTTACAATAGTCAGAACGTGGAAGCAACCTAAATATCCATGATATACAAAATGGTATATAATCTGTCATAAAAAGAACAAAATAGTGTCCTTTGCAGCAATATAGATGGACTTGGAAATTGTCACAGTGTGTGAAATAAGTCAAAGAAAAATATCATATGATATAGCTTATATGTGGAATAAAAAAAAATGGTACAAATAAACCTATTTACAAAATAGAAACAGAGTCACAGATGTAGAAAACAAACTTATGATTACCAGTGGCAAAAAGGGGGAATATGGGAAGATTGAGATTGATATATACATACTACTATATATTAAAACAGATAACTAATTAGGACCTACTGTATAGCACAGGGAACTCTACTAAACATTCTGTAATTACCTATATGGAAATAGAATCTAAAAAAGAGTGTGTGTGTGTATATATATATATATATATATATATATGATTCACTTTGCTATACAGCAGAAACTAACAGGACATTATAAATGAACTATACTCCAATAAAAATTAACTTAAAATATAAATGAATAAAACAGATAACCAACAAGGACCTAATGTATGGCAAATGGAACACTGCTCAGTATTCTGCAATAACCTAAATGAGTAAAGACTTTGAAAAAGAATAGATATCTGTATATGTATAACTGAATCCCTTTGCTTTACACCTATAACTAACACATTATTGGTAATCAACTATACTCCAATATAATTTTTTAATAGATAAAAGAAGATAGACAACCCCACCCCAAAAGGCAATGTTAATACACTAAATATATGTCTTGGTATTCTACTGGGAAGAGGTAGGCTTCAAAATTATTATTAATTTGTAAGTAGTCAATGTAAAAGGGAAATACAATTGGTTACCATTGTGCCTATAAGTTAAAAATAAACCAGTTGATAAAGGGAAAGTATCTATTATTTGTATTAAGACAAAAAGAAGTAATCAGTGTAAACGAGAAATACCATTGGCTAGCACTGTGTTCATAAGATAAAAATAAACCAGTTGATTGGGGGAAAATATCTGTTATTTGTATTAAAACAGAAAGAAAATGTTCCCTTTATTTTTACTTAGAGGGCAACATGATATAATGAATATCTATTCTTTGATGCCATTTCAATGCAGGACTTTATACTTTTACAGTCAGAGGAGATGTTTCTCAAATTTATTTTAATTATGCAAATCCTCAAAACAGATTATTCTCGAGGTTCAGTTAGGTCAGGCTTCAATTTTGCTTATTCAATATGAACTTGTCAACATCATGCAAATATTTCAACTTTTAAACACATATTACATGCATAAAATTCCACTGGAAGTGTTTAAAGAAACAAGGATATGTTTGTGTCTAATCAATCGTGTTGTGCTAAAAGCATAACTGAATCCAAATTAGGGTATTTGCTTAAACAACATAAATTGATTTTCCTTCATACTTGAAGAGTTGTTCATTCAAACTTTTCCATCTTTCTTGCTTGTTTACTAACAGGACTTAGAAGGCCGTAATGTAGTTTGAAGTAAGTAACAAATTTCTCATCAATTCATCTAGAAATTTCCAGATATATGTGTGCTGTTATGGCCCATATAGAGGAAGGCATGGCAACTCATTCCAGTTTTCTTGCCTGGAGAATCCATGGGGTCACAAAGAGTCAGACACGACCAAAGTAACTTAGCAAACCTGGACAATATATTTTATGTCTGATTCATTTTTAATCAAATTTCTTCTATTTACTTATATGTGTGAAATCTTGGTAGAAAATCTGAGTCTATTTTGTTCTTCCCTTTTTTTGGTGAAGCTGTCTTGACAATTTTATTTCTAATTAATTTTTAATGAGAACCAAAAAGAAATACATAGAGATGTTGCATTTTTTAAAGTATGGTATCAATCAGGAAAACATTATCTTTCCTAGAAAGCTTCACTGCACAAACTTGAGACTTTATGGACACTCTGAATTAATGATCCATGACAGCAAAATATTCACACTGGGTTCTGGGTCAATATAAATACCAAAGAACAAAAGATGAAAGCAAGATAATTTTGAACATGGTTTCAAATATGTTACATTCACTTGAATTTTAAGGATGATATTTTCAGCTCCTTCACATAAGAAGGATTTAGCTGACCCCTGAAAACTAAGCACCTTGAGAAAAATATCTTTTACTAACCACTGCAATATGTCTCCACTGTCACCTGACTGAAAGAAAAAAAGTGCCATCATGATAAGTCACAGGGCCTATATTAAAAAAGGAAGTAGTATTTAGTCCAATTTAACTTAGGATTTTTTTATGATACTGAGAAATTACTAAAATGTTCTGAAGTTAAATGGACACAATACCCTAGTAATTTCTCAGAAGAACCAGTTTGTAAATTGATATATGAACACAAACAGTGTAAAATTATTTCTAGGCCTCATCGTCCCAGCTTAAACATTCTAATAACCTTCCGTTCTTTTCCTGGTTTGGTTTCCAGACATTCTGTGCTAAGTAAATGTGTGTGTGTGTGTGTGTGTGTGCTCAGTCGCTCAGTTGTGTCCAACTCTTTTGAGACCTAATGGACTGTAGCCCACCAGGCTCTTCCATCCATGGAATTTTCCAGGCAAGGATACTGGAGTGGGTTGCCATTCCTTTACCAGGGGATCTTCCCCACCCAGGTATTGAATCTATGTCATTTGTGTATCCTGCATTGGCAGCTGGATTCTTTACCACTATGTCATCTGGGAAGCCCTATATTTTAATTCAGTTGTGGCTGGTCCATTATGCCATGATCTGAATAGTTTTATCATCTTTATCAGTTTGAAAGATGCACTTCACACGTTGGAAATAGTTTTTCACAGGTAGATTTCACACTTAGTTACTCCAAAGAGAATTGACATATGGTAGAGATTTTTTTCTTAAATTCACAAGCTGCTTAAAATAGAAAAAGATTAGTAGAAAGTTCAGCTTGATAATTATGAAATGCAAAACATTAAATCAAATAAATAAAAAGAATTAAAATATAAAAATAAAACACATTCACCCTTACCCTGTAATACTTCTTTTAATATTCTCAATTGCTTACAATGAACAATTACCTACTCAGTTTTTTTTTTATTTTGATATGACCACCTATCACCTTTAACCAAAAAAAACAAAAAACAAACAAAAAAAAACAAAATATAACATTTTCCCCTTTAGTTGTAGAGCATTTTCTACTTAAACTGCCTCCAATTCTTAAGTATTTTAGTTGCCTGGGAAACATACAAAGGTTTTTTCTGCAATAGCAGGGATCCATTTAGCCACCAAATTACCTCTGTAAGCCGTTTCATCATTTCTATATTTTAGAAGTCTTCAACAGAGCACTTGGCAGCAGCCAACTGGCTTGTTACCATATCATGCTTTCATTATAATAAAATGTGCCAAACAGATTTTCAGCGAGTTAAAGCACAGAGTCATGGGCATTACAGCATGATCCAGAATATCATTTCCTTGTGATTCTAAAGTTTTAGAGGGAATATTTATTTTCAGCTGTTAATCTAATCTATTATCTGCTACAAAAGATCAGCACACATTAGCACTAGACAGACCACTTTATTCTTGTCTGCTTTTTGTAAGAGCATTAACTCTTTTAGGAAACTAGGATACCATTTATAACATACAAAATGGTCTCTTACAGATTTGTTGGCTGTATTTGATTTTTACATATTTTTATCAATGATGAAGAGGAAAAAAGTACAGGTTTTAAGTCCCAAAGAAGAGATTTATTACATCAGCTAGATTGCTAGTGGAGTTAGAGGGGAATAACAATTAATCTCTGTTGCTTCCAGGTTTACCCATCTAGATAATGATAAAAATAAGATATAAATCCAAAGATGACTGTGATATATTTAATTTATATAAAATTATCTCTTCTATATTTCTTATCTCAGGGAACAATGCCACCATCTTTCTCAGTCACAAATAAGGAACCTAAGAGTTTCTTTTCCCCCTCCTCGTTCTGTCCTTCAAAACCAGCAAGTCACTAATCTCTCTACACCACGGCCACTGTCACTGTCATTTCCAAAACTGATATCTATCTGGTCTCCAAGTCTCAGTTTGGGCTGCTTAAATTTTCAACAATGATGCCAGACTGATTTTTCTAACACCTCTGACCTGTCATTTAATTCCAGTGACTCCACAGAAATTTTCATAAATCTTGCTAATAAGACATTCAAACCCCTTCTCTCCCAAGCTCTTAACTGTGTGCTTGCTTATAAACTAAGAACTATATGCACACGTCAACCTAGTCACACTGAGTCATTCCTATTTATCTTAATGTTCTAGGCTTTACTTTTTATGCCAGTGCAGAAGCACTGCAGTTGTCTGCCTGGAACTTCTAGATTCCAGAAGGACTCACTAGCCATTCCCATTTTTGTTTCCACAACTGGAATATCACTTGATCTATGAAGAATTCTTGACCCACAATCTGAATGAGTATTTCTGCTTTCATGCAGCTAGGCAGGCTAAGACAGAGACTATGATTTATTCACCATCATATATCCATGACCAGTTTCCATGGGACAACATTAAGTACTTAATCTCCTTAAGAGAAATTTCTTAACCATCATACCAGTATATATAAGAGGAGGGGAGATCTCTAATTGAAACAAACATGTCCAGGAATGTTGGTAGGGTGAGAAACCCTAAGATACCTATTTCTACCCATCAATTAGCATTCATTAAAAAACAGAATGGTATTTGTCAACAATGATGGCCCCTGCACAAAATGCCAAGAACTTATGATGAGGCTTTTCTTTTCTTCTTTTTTTATTACTTTTTTAATAGAAGCCTCTGAGAGGATATGACTTTGGCTCCTGATATGCAGGTGTGGTATGGAGTGGAGACAGGAAACTTCTGTCCAGTTCTCCCAAGGATGCTGATATTTTGAATATGTTGGAGACAGCAAATGACAGCAATATTTGAATTACTACTATTAATATGATCACATTTTAATTCATAGGCAGCTGACATCTCAAGTCATTGTATGTTTTTTAATAACTCATAGAAAGGCGGTGCATGTAAATTTACTGTGAACATATTCATTAAGCCTAGATTAATGTTTAGTTACTTTACAAACTATAGGACCTATGAACTTTCTGGTACTGGCCACCATGTTTCATTCTCAGTCTAAGTATCTTCTGTTTGTTCAGTTATTTTTGAAGATATTTATAACAGATAAAGTGTCTGTTAGTGTCATTTTCAGACAGTAGTCAAAACAAAGGAAAAAGATATCCCTGATATTTAAGCAATTTTAGGTGAAGCAGAACATTTTTCATTAAATTTATTTTTATTAGTTAATATGCATATACTCATGCCCTATTTTTCTTGTCTCATGTATAAGGCATTTCAGAGAATGTTACTATATGTCATGCCTCTTTATTTCTTTACGCTATAGTTCTTTGACACAATAAATACCATGCAAATTATATGATTGATAAGGCTTACACTTTACTTCAAATGCGAAGGACAGGCTTTTGGAATACAAGTCACTTTACATCTTCAGCTATTATCATTTAAGTCATTTTTCTTTTTTTTTTTTAATTCATGTTGAAAATGGATAGCATTTTATCAGATGATCTAAGCACAGTATTAACAAAGATGCAGTATTGAATATTTTCTACCTGCATTATTTCTGAATCACAATTCAATGCAAATGACAAGACAAAAGCTTTAGTAATAAGATTTGGGAACATAGTCTTCCTGTAGACTTTGAAAGATACATAGGCATTCACTTGCCTGGCTCTAATCAGAAGCTAGGATAACAGAGAGAATTGTACAAGAAAGGTTAAAATCTTCTGTTATCGTTTTGGAAATGGGAACAACAGTAAATAATTATAGTATAAGCAAAAGGGAGACTCTAATCTCTCTTAAGAATATTAAGCCTACTAAGAAGGTTTAAAATATCATTTCAAAGTCTTTATTACAGAGGGTGGAAATCATTCTTATTATTCTGAACCAGGTTATTTCCTATAATTCCTTACACCGTTCTCATTCTATGTGCTAAAAAGATACAGGTAACAAAATGCTAATGGTATCAAGAATGCATAGTTTGAGCAAAATCAAGTCTTTCAAAGAGATGCCAAAGTATAATTTTAAAGAAAATATTAAAAATTTTACATCCTTATAAAATTTTAAGGGTGGAAAAAAATTGCCCTAACTCTAGTCAACAGAATACAGAATCACACAGTTTGCTGAATAAAAATGAGAATTAAGAACTGAAGTTAGAGAAATTAGCAAAATAATAGTATTGATAAATAAGAGAATCTATCAAAGTAAGATTCAAAAGCAAAATCCTTGTAAACATATATGATACAAATTAATAAAGGAAAAAAAGGTCAAATAGTCTCTAAATTTGTCCAAAAAAAGACTACTTCTCCTTGAGGTAAATTTTTAAAATTTTCAAAGGATAAAATAATTTTATGAAGTGTTAAATTTCTGTTTGTGTTTCCTAAGTCATAATTTACACTTTATTCTAAATCCCCCAAATTTCAGGTTTTTAACATCAATCATGCCCCAAAGATCCACTTTCTTGGCTTTTCCACTCCTTGTTTACAATGTAGAGAGTTCACAATACTGTTTCCTCCCCTCACCTTTATTGCTCACCAGTTACAATGTCATGCACTGATTTTCAAACTTGTACACAGTCCCTTCTATACATTGGAATAGTAGGTGTCCTTCAAAATAAACCACAAATACCATTTTGCCCAAAATGGGCATTGTTCTAGCCAAAAGTGGGTTAACTCTCTCTCTTTTTTTAAAACATTCTTTGTGTTTTTTACTGTGAAAGTATAATACTGTTACATTCTTGTAACATATGTTTTTGTTTCTAAGTGTGTATATATCTTTTCTTTTCCACTAAATTTTAAACTCCTTAAGAAGAATTAGGATACAGTTAACAGCTATGTCCTCCTGTAGTTTATTTATCATGTTTTCTTCACAGAGAGGTGCTTAAACTTGTGAATGATGACAAGATAATATGTCTCAAGCATTTACTCAGTTAAAGTTTATCTATGTGCTAAGGGACCAGGAAAAAAGAGCAAACATTTCAGGGACTGTGAGAAGAACACAAGTTCTAAGCTTGCATTCAATCTATCCTATTTTCCTAAAATAAAAAGATATCATTATTGCAAAGTATGGAGGGTGTTTTTGTTGCTGTTTATTTGTTCTCGTCAGAGACTTGGCTTCCATTTGCAGAGACATTACTTTGCTAACAAAGGTCCACCTAGTCAAAGCTATGGTTTTTCCAGTAGTCATGTATGGATGTGAGAGTTGGACCGTAAAGAAAGCTGAGCACCAAAGAATTGATGCTTTTTTTTTTCCATTTATTTTTATTAGTTGGAGGCTAATTAATTTACCATATTGTAGTGGTTTTTGCCATACACTGACATGAATAAGCCATGGATTTACCTGTGTCCCCCATCCTGAACCTCCCTCTGGGCTGGTGCACTATAGAATTGATGCTTTTGAACTGTGGTGTTGGAGAAGACTCTTGAGAGTCCCTTGGACTGTAGGGAGATCCAACCAGTCCATCCAAAAGGAAGTCAGTCCTGCATATTCATTGGAAGGACTAATGTTGAAGCTGAAACTCCAATACTTTGGCCACCTGATGCGAAGAACTGACTCACTGGAAAAGACCCTGATGCTGGGAAAGATTGAAGGCGGGAGGAGAAGGGGATGACTGAGGGAGGATGAGATGGTTGGACGGCATCACCAACTTGATGGACACGAGTTTGAGTAAACTCTGGTAGTTAGTGATGGACAGGGAGGCCTGGCGTGCTGCAGTCCATGGGATTGCAAAGAGTCAGACACAACTGAGCTACTAAACCAAACTGAACTGAACTGGCTTCCATTTAAATGCTATGTGGAAAAAAATTAAAAAAATAAAAAAATAAATAAATGCTATGTGGGGCTAAGCAAATTAACTTCTCTGAGCTTCAGTTCATTCAATTGTAAAATACAGATAATACTTATGGCTCATTATAAAGGAAAATGGCAACTATATGAGATGTGTTTATATTAGTTCTTGATACACAAATATTTATAAAAGGACTGTTTATAAGAGGAATCAGATTCTCTTGCAGGGAATTGAGAAATGGACAACAGAATTAACATTAGTTTATTTTCTTTAAAGTTTAAAACACTAAATATTATGATTAAAATGGAAAATTAAGTTTTTACACATAAAAAAACTGGTAGGGAGATCACATATTTCATCTCCTTAAAATAGTATTTTTGGATATAATTATCTATCTATCTAGTCAGCATAACTCTATCTTTGGGCCCTTTTTAATTTTTCTTTGAAAGAGATAAAAGTAAACTGACCTAAATTTTGAACTATATGCTTTAATTAAAAAAAAAAAAAAAGCACTACATTCATTTAGCAAGAAGCTTTCATTATGCAAAATTTTAAATACTGTATATGATAAAACAACAGAGCCAAGCTAAGATCCAAGTTTTACAGTGGGTATATATTTCTGACTTATTTTGGGTGTGAGGTACACAAACATAGCCATGTAAAAAGATATTATTTAGATGTTTCCAACAGATATGTTCCTGTAGAAATGGGGTTTACCTCCCCTCACATTTCTATAGTGTATATTTTGGTCTTCTGGATTCTTTATTTTTTAACTGGTGTCCTGGGAAAAATCCTTTTTTCCTATGTCTGCCTCTCCACTCATCATAAACCTACACCATACAGGGGTGAAAGTGAAAGTGAAAGTGAAAGTGTGAAGTCACTCAGTCCTGTCCGACTCTGCAACCCCATGGACTGTAGCCTACCAGGTTCCTCCATCCATGGGATTTTCCAGGCAAGAATACTGGAGTGGGTCGCTGTTTCCCTCTCCAATACAGGGGTGAAGGGCTAATGAAATCTGGGGACAAAAAGCATTTTCTTTCGCTGCCCATAAGTCCTGTCCACATGAAGCAACTCAGAAACTCATAGGCAGGAACCAAAGTCACACTACTGCAAGGAAGAGAATGTCTCTTTCTCTGACTGAACCTGAACCTAGGAGGGAACAGCCTAGCAGCTGATGCTATCAACTATCTTGCTGCCTTTTAGCACTTAACAACGAAGACCTAAGCCATGAAAAGAGAGCCACAAGAAGAGAGGAGACAGATACCTCAGCTTCAGGCAGAAAAATGGATCCCCAAAGATTTCAAGGTTGAAATCCCTGGAATCTGTGGATACCTTATGCTACCTGTAGAGGGGATCAAGGCGGAATCAAAGCTGACCTTAAGACATGGAAATTATCCTTGTGGGCCCAACACAATTGTGTGAAGTGTGAAGTCGCTCAGTCGTGTCCAACTCTGCGACCCCATGGACTGTAGCCCACCAGGCTCCTCTGTCCATGGGATTCTCCAGGCAAGAATATTGGAGTGGGTTGCCATTTCCTTCTCCAGGGGATCTTCCCAACCCAGGGACCAAACCCGGGTCTCCTGCATTGCAGGCAGATGCTTTATCCTCTGCGCCACCAGGGAAGCCACATTAGGAAGGTTCTTAAAAGTCAGAAGAGGAATACAGGAGAGTTGTGTCAGAGTGATACAATGACGGAAAAGACTCCCTCAGCCATTGCTGGTTTTGAAGATGTAAAGGAGCCACAATCTAAGGGATGTGATGGCGTCTAGAAACTGGAAAAAGTGAAAAATAAAATAAAATTTGTCCCAAGAGCCTAAAAAGAATGAAACCCTGTCCAGTGAGAATCATTTCTGACTTTTGACTCCTCCAGAAACGTGAGATAATAAAATTACCCCTGTGTGGATGATAATTTATTACAGCAATAGGAAACACAGTATTCTAACACTTCATATAAAATTTCCAACAATGCCTATGGTCTTTTCAGTGGCATGAGCCTTAAATTTAATTTTTTCTTATATCTTTGTATGGTGTGTATATAGTTTACCCAGTTAGGCACTATGGCTAAATGTGGTTTAAGGAGCAGGCTTTATTGGGGAAAAATGCATACCAGGACTGAGTTATACCTGATGGTGAGGATTCCCTTATTCTCAGTAACTTTCCAATGTGATGTTCACTAGCGCCAACTGGGCATACAGTAAGTATAGGTGTTCCAGGGAGGAACTTGGCCTCATCTCAGCTCTCTGGGGAATGATACTGAAGATCCAAAAAACCAAGCGTTCTCCTTTTGCTGATCCCTCAGCAGTAAATTTCTCTAGTAAAACCCATTACTTTGACCATACTTTGTGTTATTGTACAATTCACCATGAGTCTTGGTAGATGACAGGTAGAAGCCTCAAAATGACTTATTTTTTGCCTGACATCTTCTCATTTGAGATCATTTTTGTCATTTCCACGCAAGCTAGTTGTTGCTGATGTCTGATGAATACAGTAATAAGAGGATTGTCTTCATCCTAGAGTCTCTTGAAAATCAATTCTAAATTCTAAGGACTACACTGAAGAGTTCATTTATTCATTCACACTTTCAGGCAACACAATTCACTAAGCACATGTTATAATCTAGATGCTGAAAATATAAATATAAGATACCATATCTTTCCTCAGGGAGTTCATGGATTAATAAGCAATTGGGTAAACAAGCAGAAATGACTACCGATGTGATATACTTTCTAATACAAGTACTTGTAAGGTAAGATAAAAGGAAGAGAACAGAAAGAAACAAGATTAAAAAACTCATAGATGTTAGCTGTATATAGAATCTGGACTTAGCTATAATTACGCTCTTCCCAAATGGGAAGGAAGTACATCCTGAGATAAAATGATTATACAAACACAAGCTTCCTGACTAGAGAATATATGTCTGCATTTCTTGGCAGGAAGAATGATTAAATATGTCAACTCAAGTACAAAGGCTTGACTATAGTAGGTGCTTAAAGAATACTTGTGGAATGAATGTCTAAATGGATAATTAGCAGAAACTAGCTGATGGTGCCTAAATGATGTTACTAATTGCCACTGCTAATAAACACATACATTTTGAAGTAATTTCTAACTATAGTTAGAAAAAACTCTTGTGTTGAATTTAGTTTTGACAAGTAGCATCTTAAATAATGACAAAAAGAAACTGGAAGCTTTGTGGTTAAGAAAATTGGCTTTAGACACCAGCCAGCCTGGGTTAGAGTCTTGACTATTGTCCTTATTGGACACTGTGACCTTGGCCAGGTTATTTAACCTTCTTAAATTTGTTTCCTCCTAACAGGCTAAATAACTTTGGAGCATATTATTTAGGAAATCTGATGAGTAAGGGAGATAGTATATTTGAAATGGCTAGCATAGAGCCTGGAATTTAGTAAGCACTCAATGCATGCTTGCTCTAACAAAAACTTTTAATAAACATCCATAAAAATAACCTTTAAACATCAAGTGAGACTGTACAGAAGTTGAAATATTTAATCTGGACAATATTAACTATAACTATTATTATAAAAGATTCCACTAGAGTAATCATTTATTGTGATTTTGGCCCATATGTTTATGTCAGAGAAATGGAATATGTCCAAGGATTCTTAAGTAATTGTGTAAAATTGCTCCTGTTATGTAAAATTAATTGAGGGCTTGCTCCAGCAGCTGTTACGTGTACATAGAGGCTACAAACCCTATTAAACACAGTGATAACCATACAAGCATGCTTTTCAGATATTATTTTGTGCTAGTTATCACAATTAAAGGTCTACAAATAACAGTGACTCATTGAAATATTTTTGACACAGTTAGATTCTTCCAGTGTGTTGATTACTCCCTAGAAATTGATCCGATATTTTGGAAATCAAATGATTTCTATTAGAGTTCTATTTTAATATAACATTACAAACTATTTTTTTTTAAAACATCTAGTTCCACTGAAATCTACTCAAGTTAAACATTTGCACTGGCCAAATCTACAAAGAACAATTTCGCATTACCCTTAGCTGCTCCCTTTATCACACAGTCAAGAACTATTCTACAAACACATTATGTTTTATAATGGGCAAAATGTTTTACATATGCTACTTAATATATTCTGACTGTATTTGTTTATCTGAGTAGTACAGATAAGTGATCAACATTGAGATGGTTAAAGACTTACACCTAAAATCATAGCATACACCCTTAGAATATCTTTTGATTGCGAACTTGACTTTCTCCACTTACACAATCTCTACTCCACATCATTATAATCAATACACCACAGAATACTTTGCAGAATCATACGCTCATGTTAGTTTTTCAGTTTTCCCATCTAACTTTAAATCATGACAGTAATCTATCTCATAACCTTTTTTTGTCTAATCTCATTTGACTTTGAGGTCACCTTTCTGAAGAAAGAAAACAGGTGGAGCTTACCATTGCAAACAAGGGCTATTCTGATCTAATGTGGATTTTGCAGTCATTGCACTGCTAATATTTAATGAGCTTGAGTTAATTATCTTTTCATTTCCTTTTAGATAATTTTTATGTGGCTCACAATTCCATTTAAATTTTGGATAAATTAACCTTTAGGAGCAATGGAAAATAAATATAGTTTCTACCTGTAAGGGATACTTCTATATAGTATAGCTTAAATACAGCATAATTATATATATATTATTTCATATGATCTTCCCTTCATTTAATTATTTCTGCATTATAGATAAGGAAATCACTTATAATGATTAGAAGACTTACACCCAAATCATAGAACACAATCTTAACCCTTGAATCTCACTACATTGTCTCCACTTCATTATAATCAACATACCACATCCTGACATACTTGAAATCAGGTTACACCCAGATAGACGAGAGCAGCCTCATCTCTTACTCTCTGGATTGACCTTGGAAAATGGGTTACCTGGGTGGGTCAAGCAGTTAAAGGACACCATTCATAAAAACTGTTAAAAGGAGGCTTATTTCTGCCTAAGGATTTGCCAAAACAGTAGGCATCTTCTAGAGACTACAAACACTGTGTGTGAAACCCAAGGTAATCTCAAGAGAATTGAGTGTTTGACCATAAAGCTTAAGGGAATTCCTTGGAGGAATAATAATTGAATAGCATTTATTTTTGACCAACCTCTTGGAAATGAAAAAAATAACTTTCTATTCAGGGTAGGGAAGTAAGTGCAAGAGAGTAGCTCCTGGGACAAAACACTTGTAGGAATACAGCAAATTCCTTGGAGTAGACTTATTCCTCAGGCTTCCTTTAATCGGTTTGATTCACATGACACATGTCTGCAGGTTCTAGACATAACCCTAAAATTAAATAATTTGCTAGGGGATTTAGCATGGATATTGCTATAGGTTTTCAGTCTTAAAAACAGACAACCAAATTCCCAAAGCCTTTATAGAAATATTGGCATAGTATAACATATGTCAATGCCTCCAGCCAAAAGCCACTAGTCAAACTATAGTTGAACAATGTTTGGTTCATTGCCTCTGCAAGGACGGAGAATGTTCACCATGGCAAACTATGGGGTACCTCACAAGGGACTGTTAGAAAAGGCTTAGTATTGGGGTTTGTGCTACATTCTTTGGAGAAAGGTTAAAGAAAGTAACCTTTTCTCTAGGTTGGATGTGGTCAGAAAGCAGGGGTAATTCTACCATTAGCTTAAAAACATTCTATCTGAAGTCTGAAGTTACAAAGAAAGGCTAAAACTGTGACAAAGTGACAAGAGAGCAGGATTGGGGGATGTTTTGGGGTCATTTTCATGGTTTAGACAATATTTATGCATTTATCTGCATGTGTTGTTGAATACAGAATGTTCTTGCATGTCTTGATACATCATAATCCTAGAATGACCTAAGGTAGTGTGGGCTTTCTGTCACACTGTTTATGTTCATCAGGAAGACATCATTGTCTAACCTTAAATGTCAGGAAACTCCAAGTATTGCTAAGGCATAGGTAACAGTACCAAGACCATTTCCATCTCTCATGGACTGCTTCTTTCTTTCCCAGCTAGGACTGCTATGAACTCCTGTACAGTCCATAGCAAATCCCTGTAAGCAAGTTCTTTAAAATATACCCTGAATCAAACCATTTCTCAAGCATTTCATTTTATAACCCTTATCCAAGTTCATTTTACAACCCTTATCCAAGTCAACATTGTTAACTTCCTGGATTTCTGTTTTGACAGGACTTTTCTGACCCCTAAAGTTCTGCCACTACTGAGCAGCCAGAACGACCTTGTCCAGTGGAAATCAGGCCATGTAACTTTCCTATGCACCAGCTCTAATGACTTCCATCACCCTCTCAGGCCAGTATCCAAAGCCTTTACCATAAACTCACTTGACTATTTCTCAGACATATTTCACTGCCACATGTGCTATTTTGGGTTTTTTGTACTTGCTGTATCCTTTAAAAAGAATGCTCCAGGTCCTCATAGGCTCACCCTCATATTTCATTCGTTTCTGTTCAGATCATCACCTATTGGGGAAGCCATCCTTAAACACTGTTCTCTCTGCTTTTTCTTATTTCTACTATATCCACCCCAACCCCCACCCCCCAACACACACGCACTTTTTCTTCTTCTTCATAGCATTTTTTCACTTCTGTATTTAAATTGTTTATTTGAACATCTGCTTATTATCTGTCTCCTCTTCTAAAATCAAATTTCACAAGGTTTGGGAATACAATTATTAATCAACAGTCAAAATAAGTTCTGTACTCTCAGAGCTTAGAACATTTTCTAACACATAGTATAGACTTAACCATGAATAAAATCTATATCCACAGTATGTGATTGGGTACTAGCCACCAAACAAGCAGGTTGATTGTATGATTAAGTGGTATTAGGTTAAACCATATAAAACAGCTGTTTCTAAAAGTCAAATGATTAAATATTGGCCATTTCACAACACCGCAATAGATAACAACTCCCCATTACTGTGATGGAGAAGCAACCCTACTCTGAAACAGGCCAACTTGAGCAGTATAATCTCTACTGTTTGAGATGTACACCAGTCATGCTTTTATTCATTATTCATTGAATGAACACTTATTTAGATCTTATCATCTCTGCCCTTTGCAAGAGGCAGTAAATATAAGGATAAATAAGACAAAATTTTCCTTCAAATTACACAGTGAGTGAAGATAGATACAAAAGATAAAACAGGATGAGAATGGCCTCCTGGAGTTACAGAAAGTATTTTATGCCAATCCAGTGAAGGGCATTCTGAATTCATCCAGGGCATGACACCTAATTTGAAGCTTTCTGAATGAGTTAAAAGTTCACTCAGGGATTAGAAAGGCATCCATTCAGATGAAGGGCAAATCCTGACCATTTGAGAGCATGTTTTGTTTGGAAGTATGGACATTTCCTGGATTAGGAAAAACAGGGCAGTTTCCTAAGGCCTTTATGGGCTTCTCAGGTGGCGCTATTGGTAAAGAACCCACCTGCCAATGCAAGAGACAAGAGACTGGGGTTTGATCCCTGGGTCAGGAAGGGTGTATAGTACAGTGATCCTTTATAGTGAGCTCTGCTGGATTCTGAGTTTTTGAAGTAGCAGAGCAAGCAGTTTGGGGGCTTTAGGGACTTGTAAGTCCCCTTAGGGCTTTTAGGGACTGTAAGTCACATAACTGTATCAACACTCTCACCCCTTAGCCTTCTAAATCTATTTTTCTATTTTTATGCTTAATATACTAATTTTAAATTTGGAGATCTTTGATACAAAATCCCCATGAGGAAGCATTACAGAGAATGGATATGATTACTAGTAAAATGTGTGTGAAAGAAAGAGAAATACCATTTTTTTTTTTTTTAGCCAGAACCACAGAGAACAGAAGGTGTGTATGTGCATATATTTCTTATGATCTATGTCATAATGAAGTAAACTAATTGGACCCATTTCCTCCTGGCTTCTGGTTTATATTCACTACATTGGTTTCCCTTGGATGTCAAAGAAAATGCAAAAGGGAAAGAGAAATGGTTAAATCAGTTTCCTAAGTTCCTTTTGTTTATTTCTGTGTTTCTAGGCACCAACAAAGGTTACATTATATTATAGAGAAAGCCTAATCAATATTGTTGCTTTCAGCAGTCTTCCCTACTAATGTTTTATCTCACTAAGTAGTTGATGAACTTATGATTTTACAGAATTCTCTGGAGTTAAGAATTTAGGTAGCTGTTAAACTGTACTTATTTAGATGTATTATTTTTATGATGTATATATTCAATTTATCTCTTGATTAATAATATATTTTCATGTTCATTTTTTCTTAGCTACCATAGAAAACTAAACCTTTTTGGAGATACAAACCATGCAGTAAAAGTGATAACAGGTTTTTCATACATATTTGTTTTGGCAAGGAAGGTAGGCATTGACGGTAACATACCTAAAGGGTGAATAAATTATTTCCAGGGGTTTGATTAATTGAGCTACAAACTCTGTTCTATTTAATAAACCATAAAAAAGGGAATTTTTATTGCCCATATTTCCTAGTTAATCCACTCTTTACCACAGTGTCATTTTTCCATTAATGTTGCAATCTTGGCACTTTTAATTATTCTCTTCACTGTTTTCAGAGCATTTATTATGAACATAAATCTGATAGTTTCATTTGGCTATACCTTTAAATAGATATTTATCTATTTGTCTTATGTAAAATTCTCATTTATTTCAAAATACCATCTATTGAAAATGTGAAAGTCACACTTAGTTACATAATCATAGCATAAATTTTCAAAAACTGACTCAACTTTCTGCCCTGAATTACTGGGCAACAGATTAATAGATTTTTCTGTTTAGTTAAGGTTATACAAAAGACTAATACTATTACCTAGTAACCATACAATCTTGTCAAAGCCATCTAACACCTCTAAACATAAATTTACTCATCAATAAAACAAACTGCCATATGAATCAAATGAGACTGCATACAACGGAATGAGCACCATGAACTATCAAGACACAGAAAAATGTCCAAACCCAGAGAGTCTGTCCAAAGCTCCCTGAGTAAGTGAAACACACAACCTCAAAGTATCACAGTGCTATGTGCCCAGTCGCTCAGCTGTGCTCACCTCTTTGTGACCCCATGGACTGTAACCTGCCACACTCCTTTGTCCATGGAATTTTCCATACAAGAAAACTAGAGTGGGCTGCCATTTCCTACTCCAGGGGATCTTCCCGGCTCAGGAATCAAACCCACATTGCCTGTGTCTCCTGCATTGGCAGGTAATTCCTTACCACTGAGCCACCTGGGAAATCCTTAAAGTATCACAGTATCAAGTGATAAACTTCAAAATAACCTTTTGTGATACCTAAGGCAAATTTTTACTTACCTTTTAAAAATAAATGATTCCTTAACATAAATAACTTGATTAATGTTAGCTAAATAGAAAAAAACGGACAATACAGACTTTTAAAAACATGAAATAAAAAACATGAGTGATGTAGAATATTTTAGGTATCAATAAAATTATTTCAAACACATAATTTTTTGCAGTGCTGATAGAACACGGTATTAATAACACTTATTATGCATTTATGAACCCACTTATGTGCAACCAGTTTGTTTGTTTGTTTGTTTTTTGATCAGCTGTCAGTGACACTGGCTGCTGCTGCCTGTACTTCATCAACACACATGTTCTTCTACTGGCTGGTAAATACTGAGAAATGTCTGTTTGGGAACCTCTAACTCTGCATGGTTTCTAAGAGCAATGATCATGTCTTCCATTCTTCCAAAATACTATCATCATTTACAAAACACTCAATTGAAGTGTCACTTCTTCAACAGAAGGCATTGTGTCAAGTTTCAAGTGAAACAATATAAAATAAGATGTGATTATTGACCTCAAAGATATTCCTGCTTTGAGAGGCAAGTGTATATACAACTGATCACTAGTTGTTGCTCTGTCATCCCATACACTACAGGCAGCCTCTCAAGGCCAAATCTGTGATTGGTATATACATGAGCTGACCCAACCTGGCCTAACAAACTATCATTCCCAGGGAGTTACATTTGGGTAGAGATCCTAGTTCCTAAGTGAAACAATCGAAAATGCAGATGAAAAAGGCAAGCAAAACAGTAAAAACTGTGAAATGCTCAAAACAAATCAATGAACTGGATGTGTATAGAGCAGCAGACCCTGGAAACATCATGGTTCCAAGGATGCAGAGGGAGATGAAGATGAAAAGAAGCAGAGAAAGAAAGAGGAGTAAATAATTCGCTTATCCCTCCAGAACATTTTAATATCTGGTTCCAGTTCTTCATGAGCCAGACAGTACCCTGTCAATGAAAAGCATTCTGATTGTTATATGCTCTCCTCCCATTTTACTCTAAACAACACAAGGTAAATTATTTACTTACAAACAATAGTTTTAATTAAAATGAATGTGATTTAATGAGGAAAGCAGGAGGCTCTGAACTTTATCTTAGAAACAGTAATGTTATTTTAAGGTCTCTGAAACTTTACAATCACAAGGAAGAGGGAAGCTGTGTTTTGAGGGAGGAAGAAGCTGGGGAAAGTTAAGAAAGCTGGCTGGAAAATAGACCATGCAATTTTTAAGATTTCTGGGTCTCCTGGAATCAAATTGCTAGGCAGGGTTGTAAAATATGTTGATTATTTAGGACACAATTATCTAAATTATTAATCATCCTTTATTTCCCCACCCCCTAGTTTTATTTTGCTGCCAATTCTTTCAAAAAGAACTTTAATCCTATTAATCCCCCTGCCAGATTCCAGGAAAAGCATTACAAAAACAGTGAAGTTGAAATCAATGTATCTGGTTATCTCTTAGCCACCTAGTAAAAAAAGATTTGGTGGAAATAAGAGTAACGTGATGTCTTAATGAGATTTGAGAAATATCTGTGGATTTCATTTATGTCTGCTCAACCTGACTAATGGAGAAATATACATAACAATTGTCTGTAATTCAATACTGAGTAAAACTTGCTGATTTTCCCCAGGGACACTGTAACTGTTCATTAATTTACACTGCAGTATAAATTGGCCCAGTGGGGAGGCAGGCATAGATTGAAGGGAGTTGAGAACAAAATTATATAGCTCACACTGCAGGCACCTCCCTCATACTTGAGGCCCTGGAATCCCACTCTTGCTACTTTCAGCCAAACAAACTGACAATTGCAGGTCACACTTTGCACCTGAAGAAACCACAAGCAAGTCTATAGTTACATTACAAGTAGCTTAAAAATGTATACCATTTGCCTCAACACCAATATTAGGAAACTGCAGTCCAAAATACAACACTCACTTATAGAAATATGTTTGTTATCTTTCTACAGCAAGGGCACAAAACCAAATGGCAAAGAAAAAAACAAAAACTGTATAATATTGACAAGAACCGCCATGCATTTGTACCCTAGCTGTACCAGTATCACCTATGTAACTTGAGTCAAAGCAATTATTACTCTCTTTGTAGACTTATTTATATAACGGGCATGGTAGCAATACATCTGTCATAAGCATATGCCAGTCTAAAAAGATATTAATGTCACAGCAAATTACTAGGGCATGGAAGCTCTGTACTTGTTACTGAGTGTTTTTATTGCTGTTTTTGCTGTTGTCAGCCTATTATAATTCTAACCTCAATCCTTTTGTTATTAGGGAGGAAACAAGAAAAATAAAAAACTGGTAGTGGATTAATCATAACGGGCACAATTTTGCAACTCTATATACTCATTAGCAGCAGGTAAAAATTTAAATATTCACTGAACTAGAACACATTTTACATTCTTCCAATGTCTCTCAGGTCAGAATAATATTTCCTGGCTTCCCTCTGCTTGCCTAGCAAAATATAGTATATATTAACCAAGATACATTTGTACACATTACAGTGGCCTAAAATAAGTATTGAGGGTTCATGAAAGAAATGAGCATCTATTCAGTGAGAAAATTAGGGATTATATCTTCTAATTTATTCTTTCTGATGCTATTTTGAGGAAAACTGGGTCAATCAGTAAAAACAGAGGTTCCTAAAAGCTAGCTTTCCTGGAACGTTGTATATACATTTCAGGGATGGCATGCAGATCATTCTTTGCTTTCAACTGGGAAAATTAGGGTAAAGTTAATCACAATTCATAATTCCAATTTTGTTCCGGTCACTTTTCTTCTTGTCTCCTAAGAAGACAAGAAAGAGTAGGCTCCAGGCATGATTTTGTATTATTTCATATATTTAGATGTATCAGCTTAATGTTTATTCCAAAAAACATATACAAGGCATCTCATTATATATTTTCCCTGAATATCAAATAAAAACACACACACACACATCAGAGGTGGCAAAAAAACCCAAAAACAATAAAACACACAAGCAAACAAATAAACTATTGAGTTGTGATAACCTTTTCTATCTCAGTTCAGTTGTACAAAAGTCCCTTATTTATTATAGCATTGTAAACACAACTTACAAAAAGGAATTTTTAATATATACACCATCTTGCTCTAATTCCCAGTATAATGACTCCTAAAATCAAGGTAGGTAGAAACCTAAAGTCCATGTTTAGCCCTAGGAAAATCTGATTATCTCTGTTTCTGCTACTTGGATTAAAAGTCTACACCATGAATTCAAAATTATTTTTCAACACTATGTAGCAGAGTATTAATTTACTCCCATAGGAAGATCTGGTCTTTGCCCTTGGCTTCAGTGAGGTAATCTCTAAGCCCTCAAATGTACTTCATAAAGAAGACCTTTGTTTATTTGGGGGCTTTGACAACACTGGTTAGTCTATGTGAACAAAGTGACTTTTGGTGGACTTTGGACTATTTGAACCATAGAGCAGTTCAAATTCTGGACGGGCTGAAGACTCCAGGCAGTCAACTAGTTATCTGTGTGAACAGGCCCCAATAAACACCCTGGACACCAAAGCCACGGGTGAGTTTTTCTGGTTGGCAACACTCAATGCACCTAGTTACACGTCACTGTCTGGAGGAGTTATTTAGCATTGTCCACTGTTACAGTGGGAGAAGACAACTGACAGCTTCACATTTAGAACTTCCCTGGACCCTGCCCCATGTTCTTCTCTTGGCTGATTTTAACCCACAACCTTTTGCTATAATAAACCACAACATAAGCTAAACAGCTTTCAGTGAGTTCCGCCAATTCTTCTAGTAACTTATTGAGCATGAAAATGATCTTGAGCATCCCTAAACTTGCAGTTGGTATCAGAAGTGAAGGTGGTTTACGAAGTACCTATTATATACCTAATAACTGAGCCTGAAACTATAGATAGAAGACCAAACAAAAAGCATTTCAGCCTGACTCAGGTCATAGTTCAATGCAAAAGCCTACTTCCAACTAATTTCAGTTGAATCAGATAAAAATAATCTTTAATTGACATGATGATGATGATAACAATGGCAATCACTAATGCATATTGCATCTTTATTATGTAAGACCTTGTCAAAGAGCTTTCATGTAATTCCCACACAATTCTATGAGGAGGATACTATTATCATCCTCATTTTTAGAAATGATAAAACTGAGGCAGAGGGATATGTGTAACTTGACTAAAATCACACTGCTAGGAAATAACAAAACTGGGACATTTATCTAGGCCCAAAGTTGTTATTTTACTCAAAGCACCATAAGAGCTCCCACAGGGAAATCCCTTAACACTGTGCGTGGCACAAGGAGAGTATATTTGAGAGGACTTCTTTTTTGCAGGGCTTCTCTTAGAACACGATCTCTAATGAAAGATCCCTAGTGGATTCCTCCTGCAGAAATAATGCTTGCTTAAAATAAAGAATGGTTGTTAAGGAATGTGATATCACTAAATCAAACATACTCATCAAGATCAGTGTAGTAAGAAATGGAAAGATTCTGCTATTTGTAAATTAGAGAAGGATATGAAGATACGAGACAGTTGATAACTGGACTTAATGTGGGAAATGTTTAGATACATTTTTTTTCCCATTCAGAAATGTTCATTACTGAACACTTGTATATTAAATGCTTTGAAAATGTATATGTTATTATTCAGAGAAAATATAATAGTGATTTATTATTAGAAAGATATCTCAGGCCATGAGAATATAAGAAAAAGCATGGCACATTCAAGGAACTGAAAATAGTAGTGTTTCTAGGGTGAAAGTTACAAGTGCTGGGAGGAGAGAAAGTATCTGAGTAGGAGGATGCATGGTTAAAAGAAACAGGTAGGATTAGAAGACTAAATCGCGTGTATGTCATTTTAAGGAACTTCGATTCATCTTGTCAGTAGTGGGTGTCCCTAAATCACTACAGCTAGGAAAGTGACATCAAATTTGTATATTAAAAATAGCATTCCCTTAAAAATTACATTTTACAGAAAAACTCAGTTAGTTTGCATATTTTATAGAGCAGAACTGTGATTCAGTGATTCAGTATATGTTCACAGAAGCCAGAAGGAGTGGGCTCAATTCCTGTCTCCTCCACTTATGTACTAGCTGCGTCCTTAGGCAGGTCAATTAATCTCTGACATTTAGTCTTCTCATCTAAGGAAGGATAGGAATACTTCCCATTCATTGGACAATTATAAGAATTAAGTGAAATAATACATATTAAATACTTAGAACCAAGAAAGTTTTAATAAATGTTAATTTTTAATGTGGTGATTATTATGTCATTTATCTAAACACTATGAGTATTTTAAATCTGAAAAGAAACATAATTCCTCATGCATTTATTAAACTGACTTCCTTTTTACTAGTAAAAACCCCTTGTTTTTGCAAATTAATAATAGGCAAGCCAATGCTAATACCATAGGTAATAAAGTTATTGCAAAGTGCTTTCAAGAGGGATCAAAGTAAAAAATGAAATAAACCTGTAAAATTCAGCTTTTGAATTTGTATCACTCCAAGCAGATTAAGAAACATCAAATGGAATAATGATGAAAATTTAGCAAGTTAGAAATAGTTTGTCAAAATTTCCCTGAACTAAAATTTCAGCTGAATTTCTAAGTCTATTTAACTTTAAACACACTTATATTAAAAATAATTTTAAAATTCAAATGTTTTCCCTATTTCCTTCTTAGTTTCATTAATATTATATTTAAGAATTTTATATATCTGGCCCCTTGTAAGCAATGATCTGATAATTCAATTAGGGGCTAAATGTTTATTCTATGATTTATTTCTTTGTATTTCCTTTCCTTCAACTCCTGTCTTTAGTCCACATGATTACTTACATATATCCAAAGTTTATTCTCCACAGCTGTAATTATTTTCCCCAAAGGTAATTTCCAATCCTGTCAAGACCCCAAAAAATCTTACTATGGCTTGTTTTTACAGGTCTAGCTATTTAATTTAGATATTAAATATAAAACACTCTACTTCAATATTTAAGATTAACCATCAATCAGGTATCTTACTGTACATTGCAATTTCTCTTCTCATACCTCTTACATTCATGTCAATGTGCATCATGATTTTACTTAATTACTGTCATATTGCATTTGCTACTCCTCCCTACTGAGGGGTCCTATTATCAACATTTTGAGCTATCACATATTTTGAAATACAATTCCACATTTTCAAATTTCAGGAAATTTTAACTTTCTGTCTAAAAATAACCTCATTTGTTTTCCATTTATTCAGTTTTGCCTGAAAATTCTGACTTCACTTGAAACTAAGCTACTTTATTTTATTTAACACAGCAGTATCGTGTCTGGAAATAATAAATTTCTCAAGGACTGGGGTTAGATTCTATTTTACTTGCAGTAATTTATCTGAGGTGATCTCTAAATGGGTAAATCTATCAAGGAGACGTTAATTGGAAAAAGAAATCTCCTGGGAGATAGTTAAGGACATGCATTCCCAATCGGGAGAAAATCATCTCAAAGGGATTAAATTGGTTCTCGAGGGCAAAAAATAAAAGAAAAAAAACTTCCATATGAAGATGGTCTGTGACTTTCCAAAGGATTGCAATATATGGACAGATATATACTGTAAAACTGTGGTATAACAGTATGTCTATGGTATTAAAACTTCATGGGTATTGGGAGGATTAGGAAAAAATATTCTTTAGGTGGGTGATAATGAAGAAAAAATATAGAAATAATGATCTTGGATAACTTTTTATGTTGGTTTTTCATGTACACCTACAAAATAATGGGCTTCCCAGGTGGCACAGTGGTAAAGAATGAGTCTACCAATGCAGGAAATGCAAAGAGATGTGGGTTTGATCTGTGGGTCGGGAAGATCCCCTGGAGTAGGAAATGGCAACCTGCTCCAGTATTCTTGCCTGGAATATTCCATGGACAGAAGAGAAAAATGATTAGATTAATTTACAGATAAAAGATGCTTTACCTTTATAAGGGCATATATAAATAAGGGCCATCTGATGCCAATTATTCTACAGCCCTGAGGTTGGATCAAATTCTCACATGAATATATTTATACCTAAAAATCACATTTTCTAATTTACCTATTTGCTCTAAATATTAAGTTAGATATATAATTTGAGCATACTACAAAGGTATGACATTGGAATAAACTACCCTCTAAGAAATTTAAGTGAGAACTTAAAAATATTCACTAAGTCTAAAATCAGAGGTAGAAAATGACTGTAATTCAGAAGACAAAATACATTTCAAAAGGAATAAAATTTAAAAGGTCCTTAAGGAGTAGATCATTGGCCAGTTGTTGTTTTGTAAGGCAATAAACACTTAAATATCACTTAGGTATCTACAGATTGGCTGATGGACAAATCCTGTCAATAAATAATTATATGGGAATGTGTAAAAATACCTTGAGGTTGTAGAATTGATTAAAATTATTTATAGCTGATATATTTCTTTAATGAGTTTTCTGGGATTCTAAAGAAATCCTACCACAACTCTTAGGAAATATTTTATATGACAAAACTACTCTGTAATCACAATAAAAACATACTTAAAGATATACTTTCGTATTTACTGGGCATCAGATAAAAATTTTAACATTTAAAATGAGGAAAAAGCAGATCCATAAAGCAACATAGAGTATTCCTTTAGTAACTGAAGATTTTTGAAAAGCACCTTGTGGTAAAAGTCACACTAAAATACCTTTTTTATTAACTGCAGGGTACACAAACTTAAAAGTTATAAATAATGTTACCCTGACAAGAAAATAGTTGTTCTGTTCCCTGAATTTACATAAAGAAACTAAACCAAGTAAATGAAATGTCTTATTTTTTAGCTCATATAAATCATTTTTCCAACCTTATTTAGTCTATCTCTGAGAACTTCCAATCTACCTTAAACTCACTTCATTTTATTGAAACTAAATTTTCTAAGGCCTCCAGTGAGCTAATATGGAGAGAATACCAAGGCCTCTCTTTCATTCAAAGGAGTAAATGTTCTTATTGCCTTAGAGCCTGAGGAACAGGCTTCTAGACATTTATTATGTCTCTATGTAGCCATTAGATCTATTTGAATTGGTGTGCTTCTTTGACTATATTAATGGCCCACTTCCTCACAGCAGATCAATTATTCAATCCTTAGAAACGACTAAGAAAAGCTGTCTATAACTAAATTCTCAGTCTCAGCCCACATCAACCTAAAAACTTTTAATCCAGTAACACCAATATGCATGACCACAGGCATAAATTTAATACTTGTAATAATAGAAAAAAGCAACACAAAAATGAAACAAAAATAATTCTATCTATAGATAAACACATTAGTTATATAGACAGACATACATATACACTTACACATACATATCATCCTCATCAGAAAAATATACTGAAAGACCAAATGTTAAGGAAGACAACCTTGACATTTTAAATAGCATAGCTGAAAGGAACAAATGAGAATTTTAAAAGACAGGGATAATTAAGTAATAATTTATTTTAAAAGTTTAATCATTTTAAATATGCTTTTTAATCTTAAATTTTAAATAATTTTAATACGTGGAGCTGGGGGTTCTCACCAGGGGTTTTCAGGAGGAGGCTAGTTAAAGATTTCAAGTCACCTTTGAGGTTCAAAGCACCAGTACAATCCTTAAGAGATTGTGTAATGTATATGCATGCACATTTTTTAACTTTTTGAGAAAAAGTTGGCAACATCATGCATTTTTCTAAGTAGTAGAGAACTCCTGGCACAGAGTTCATCAAGAGTTACTGAATGGATTTTAGTTTGATGATTTTTATTTACAGTCTATATTTATTTTCCCAAAAGTATATACTTTTTGCTTAACTAGTTATATTAACAGTCGAGAGATTCATAACACTCAAAAGGTATTTGTCTATAAATGCAACTTTAAACTTGAGACATTTTACGTTTTACAATATGTCAAAAAATCAACCAATGAACATAAATAATGTGAATAATTATTGCGTATAAAATTCCAGAAATTACTTCATGTTCTAGTTCCTCTTTTGAAATGTCAAGCCATATTAATACAAAAGGATCATTGTAAAATATCAAATTGTAATAACAAGATATTTTCATATCTGATAGTAAAGCCTCCAAAATCCCCAGACTTAGTTCAGATGCTTAGCCCTGGCAAATACACGTGCCAACCTAAGTGTCTAGGGAAGTCTACCTGTCCTCTGCCATAGGATATGACTGCCTTCCTTAGAGGTGAGGAGAGCTGGGTGACCTGAATGAGAGAACAGTAACTGTGAGATGACGTCCCAACCTCCTTCTCCATGCGCATGCATGAAGTCCACTGACCCTGTGGCAATGATATGAGGCAGTCTGGGACTGATATAACTTCATTCCTTCTCCAGACTCATGAAGAATCAGAAGAGCAATTCTATCACGTGTTGGAATAACCAAAGATAAACTGGCCAGGGAACATACCTGGCAGGCAAGTGCTGAAGAAACTACAAAATCAACCTTCCAGAAAAAAAAAAATAAAAATTAGGGTCAGGGCTTAGAGGTATCCATGTCAAGATCTCAGATCACTATCTTAACTGGGAGACCTTGGCAAACGTCAAAGGCCATCAAAAGCTGTGATGGATTTTCATTTGATAACAGCATTATAATGCATAACTTTTTAGTAAAAGTAACCTCTTATTAAAGTGACAAATACTTGAGACTTTTGCCCTACTTTTTTGAGATCTGTTAATAAGAGGAGTAAACAGTCATGACCAGGAGGGGAAAAATAACAGATAAAGATGCTGCAATCAGAATAACAGTGTAGAGTTAGAGAAAAATATAATTATTACAGCACCAAAGAAAAACAAGAAGTATAATAAAATTACTAAACAAGAAAACTAATCAAAGCAACTAATATTGATATTTTTCCTCTTTCCTAATTGTCTGGTTCAGAACCTTCTAAATCACTTATAGTAATTTATACAATTGTATTTAAAAGCTAAGAAGGCATATACAACACAAAATTTATACAACACAAAATTTATAAAAGTCTAACAGCAGGTTTATGTCTCCAAATAAACGCAGTAAAATAGAAATTCAACAGTTTAATCTGGCCAAATAGAATAACTTAAACTAGTAAATATAATACACTCCATGGCAAAATGGTTTGAGAGAGCTTAATTATAGCAATTCAGAAGTTGATAGATATGAAGACCTTATTCAAATTAATTTGAAAACAATTGCTTGGTGGTAGGAATAGATGATGTAAAAAATGAATGAGAAGAGTTGAGATTTGTACCACAATATTAATAGTGTTAAACTGTATTCTTATCTTAATATGTGAATATTATAAGAGTAAATCATGGAATGTGTTTGAAACTACCCACTATATGATATATTAGCTCAGATTAAATCTTCTTGCTAACAGATATGATGTTCTAATACATATTGTTCAGAAATTACTGGTTACTATGTCCCCTAGCAGATAAGTCTTAAATAAAAGCTGAAATAAGAATGGTAGTTAATACTTATATATGGTAAAGAGAGAGCTGATTTCAGCAACTGTCATAACAATCTTAAAAAAAGGAAAATTTATTACATATTTCTTGATCTGATGTCTCTTTAAGATCTGATGTCTCATGTTATATGTCTCATATAACATGAGTTAATTATAAAATTATATATTTTCACATTCTCATAACATACCTAATATCACAGTGGAGTAAAAAGGGAAAATAACAGAAACAGTAAAAATATTTATGTCATATTTACATATGTTTCATAGCCTTCATTTGAGTAAATACAGTAAAAGTGGACTGTATATATCCTATATGAAACCCTGACAATAATCTGCTTTTGGAAACTAGAAAAATCCACCCATAGCCTAAAGGAAAATGTGCTTTCCAGCAACACTTGTCTTACTAGAACCAAAAAAACACGATATGCAAAACTAAATATCTGAAATTTACATGAAACACATTGCTGGTGTGTACAGGTTTGTGTATACAGTGAATCTTTAGCCATAAATATCTATGAAGGAGAATTTCAGTTTTAGCATCTGTGTTTCAGTTCTCTCTAAGAGTGCTGTTGTTGTTCAGTCACTAAATCATGTCTGACTCTTTGTAACCTCGTGGACTGCATCACACCAGGCTCCCCTGTCCTCCATCATCTCCTGGAATTTGCTCAAATTCATGTCCATTGAATCAGTGATGCTATCTAACCATTTCGTCCTGGGCCACCCCCTTCTCCTTTATCTTCAGTCTTTCCCAGCATCAGGGTCTTTTCCGATGAGTCAGCTCTTCACATCTGGTGGCCAGAGTACTGGAGTTTCAGCTTCAGCACCCAATGATGGAATTTATTCATTCCAATGAATACTCAGGGATGATTTCCTTTAGGATTGATTGGTTTGATCTCCTTGCAGTCCAAGGGACTTTCCAAGAGTCTTCTCTAAGAACACAATTCAAAAGCATCAATTATTTGGCACTTAACTTTCTTTATGGTCCAAAACGGTCACATCCATACATGACCACTGGAAAAACCATAGCTTTGACTGTACAGACCTTTGTTGGCAAAGTGACATCTCTGCTTTTTAATATGCTGTCTATGTTTGTCATAGCCTTTCTTCCAAGGAGCAAGTGTCTTTTAATTTCATGGCTGCAGTCACCATCTGTAGTGATTTTGGAGCCCAAGAAAATAAAACCTGCCTTGCTTCTACTTTTACCCCTTCTATAAATATACACCATGAAGTGATGGGACCAGATGCCATGATCTTATTTTTTTTAATGTTGAGTTTCAAGTTAGCTTTTTCACTCTCCTCTTTCACCCTCATCGATAGGCTCTTTAGTTCTTCTTCACTTTCTGCCATAAAGATGGTGCCATCTGCATATCTGAGATTGTGGGTATTTCTTGTGGAAATCTTGATTCCAGCTTGTGGTTCACCCAGGCCTGCATTTCATATGATATACTCTGCACAGAAGTTAAATAATCAGGGTGACAATATCCAACCTTGTCGAACTCCTTTTGCAATTTTGAACCAGTCAGTATTTCCATGTCCGGATCTTCCTGTTGCTTCTTGACCTGAATACAAGTTTCTCAGGATACAGGTAAGGTGGTATTCCCAACTCTTTTTAAGTATTTTCTACAAGTTGTTGTGATCCACACAGTCAAAGGCGTTAGCCTTCTCTAGTCAGTGAAGCAGAAGTAGATGTTTTTCTGGAATTCCCTCACTTTCTCTATGATCCAACAGATGTTAGCAATTTGATTTCTGGTTCCTCTGCCACTTTGAAACCCAATTTGTGTATCTGGAAGTTCTTGGTTCACATACTGCTGGAGACTAGCTGGATGGATTTTGAGCATAATGTTACAGGCATGTGAAATGAGCACAGATTTTTGGTAATTTAGACATTCTTTGGCATTGCCCTTCTTTGGGATTGGAGCGAAAACTGATATTTCCAGTCCTGTGGCCACTGCTGAGTCCAAGGGTGGTTTCAATTTAATCAGCACAAAATCATAGGTGAGAGCCAACTTTCACACATTAGCACATTTGATCAAAAAAAAAAAAAAGGAATGAAGAAAATATTTTGAAAATTATTAGACTAAAGATGTCCATAGTCTGTTCTGATCTCAGGGTCTTAAGAGTTTCCCTTGGTGAATGGGAATGGCAAGAGACAGATGGCATCACCCACCTACTGATTTCCTAGAAAAAGTTGGTCATATTCAATTATCCTTCTAGCTAAATTAAATGAACAATTCCCAATTATCTTCTCACTAAAACCATCAGACCATCATCACTATTATCTACCAAGTATTTCAAGGCATACCCCCTTCTCACCAAAGTAAGATTGTTATATGTTAGATTTGTGAAGATAAGGTAAGGCATTATTATCAGAAGTAGGTTCACTTTTTAATTTATAATCATAACATTAAACATAGAATACTGCTCTATATTATCATGTTATTATACTAAACAAGATCTCAGATTATAGGTTGAAAAGCATTTCATCTAATAATAGTATGAATGTTAAATGCATATATAAGAAATGTCATTCACACACAGAATTTGTAAACTTGTTAGAATGTGGCCATTTTCTTCAGAATTCAGATGCTCTCTTTTTCTAAGGGTGGGGATGGAAAATGCCATGCAGCTTATGGGACCTTAGTTTCCCAACCAGGATTGAACCTGGCCTGGCAGTGAGAGAACCCCGAGTCCTAATCACTGGACTGCCAGGGAATTCCCAGAATTTAGATGCTCTTGAGTTTTATCAAAAATAAACTTCCATGTATTCAGACACACTGAGACCAAACAAAAAATGGGTTAAAATATATAGTCTAGCTATTAAAATAGTTGAATAGTTTGTACTATTTCTAATAGACAGCAATTGCAAATAGCTCTAATACTGTTTCACCAAAGAGTTTTATTTTTTTTTAATTGGAGGCTAATTACTTTACAATATTGTGGTAGTTTTTGCCATACATTCACATGAATCAGCTAGGGGTGTACTTGTGTTCCCCATCCTGAACTCCCCCTCCCATTTCCCTCCCCATCCCATCCCTCTAGGTCATCCCAGTGCACCAGCCCTGAGCACCCTGTCTCATGCATCGAAACTGGACTGGCGATCTATTTCACATATGGTAATATACATGTTTCAACGCGAGAAGCACTTTTAGCTCTAAGTTCAAAAGGTTTATACCGTGTTAGAAGCGGTCAGAAACGTAACCAACAGTAATTTCTACTGTGAATTTAGTTTATTGATGATGGGTTTCTAACCAGTATGTATAAATTCAGGGTCTATTTTGAAAACGATGACATGTGCATGGACACAAACTTTTCAACTAAAATGGTAACATTCAGCTAGGTAAAAGATAAGGGAATCATATTTTGTACTAGAAAGTTATACTGTGAAAATGATTCAATTTTTTAAGTTTAGCAAAACATGAACAAATATCAATGATCAATTCATGATAATCCTTTTTTGATGGGGGAATTTATGAGAGAGGTTGATGAATTCTCAAAAAAATGTTTTATCTAATATTCTATATTGTAGATCTTATATCATGTATACATTGTATACACAGGAAAAAAAAGGAGTAAAAACATTACTATTTACTCTGATGATAAACACGGAGTTTTAGTTGTCTTTCTAAAGTTATTACTGTTTGAGACTTCCCTGGCTGTCCAATGGTTAAGACTCTGTGCTTCCACTGCAGGGGGGTGTAGATTGAATCCCTGGTTGCAGAACTAAGATCCTACATGCCATGGGATCCTACATGGCCACAAATAAATAAAATCACTGCTGGTTTTAGGAGGGTATTTAAATATTTTGATAAAAATGGCTATCTGATCATCTTTAGCTGAAATGAAAGAATATTGGTTATACAAATGAGTGTCTTCAGTTCTGTTCTCTTCCCATAGTTTACCACTGCATTCCTTGCCACAAAATGACTTACAATTTTACAAATAGACACTGGACTTCTCTGTCTTGATGTCTTTGTTCTTTTGTCTCTCTTATCACTCCCATTCATCTAAGAATAAGTGACATCTAACCAAAAGGATTGGTTTTGAACAAATTAATTAATTTGGAAATGATTTTTGGACTGGGAATGAAGCTTTCTCAGGCGAGGCACTTTCTAGTCTCTCTCAAGAGTGTGTTTCTGCACTGAATTTGCTTGTCTTAGTCTCTGTTATTTCCTTAGAAGAATGTCACATGAACTTTTGAGACCATTATCTTTCACCATGTCCAAGAAAAAGCTAAGAGCTTATTAGTTGTACAAAATAAGGGAGTCATATCAAAGATGATGTAATAGAATCTCAGAAGAGAGTTT
The DNA here is from genome assembly GCF_033118175.1 of Dama dama. Lineage (NCBI taxonomy): Eukaryota > Metazoa > Chordata > Mammalia > Artiodactyla > Cervidae > Dama > Dama dama. The sequence continues at coordinate 42,499,690 of NC_083709.1, read as the reverse complement.
TCATGACTCCACAAATTTATCCAGCTTGGAATTGGGGCTAGGTGAGAAACTTGGTATTTTAGGTTGACTACATATCCCTTGCTCTGCTTAATATAATATGGATCTCTACAGTTGCATTTCTAGCCTTTTTCCTGATTGAAGTAGTTCTGTTGCTATTTGTTTCTTCTTACAGAGTTTAGGTCTGAAGAAAACCAGTGACAGATCATACCTTTTTTTTGTATGCTACTGGTACAGCATTTATTCCTAAAGACCCCGGTTTAATTCCTGGTTCCCCTCCCTGGGCAAGGTACTTGATCCTTCTAAGATTCAGTTTACTTTTCTGAATTTCTACATCCTCGGCTATTGTGGGAAATACAAAAATTATGTCAAATGCCTTGCAACACATCTGGTACACTTCAGTGTAAATATATGTTAATCAAGAAAGCACCATAAAGCTGCTAAATGAATATACATAGGATATTAATCAAAACTAAATTAAAAGTAATACCATAAATCAGAAGACAGCAAATTGTGGATCATGGTCCAAAACTGGTCTTCTGTCTGTTTTTGTACTGCCAGCAAGCTAAGTATGATTATCACACTGTTAAGGGACTATACAAAACAAATAAAACAAAAACATTATATGACAGAGACTGCATGTAGGCCACCACACCTAAAATATTTATTACCTAGCCCTTTACAGAAAAAGGTTGCTAGCCCCTGCTATAAATAATCTATAGACCGTGACTTTGGTTAAAAATATAGGAATATCTTTTGAGAAAAATAAATCTTAGAAAATTCCCTTGATTAAATTCCTGTATGAATTAGCACATTCCTAAATATTATAGTTTAGTAACCACTTATATAGCTTTAAGCTTCTGTTCTTTCCTATCATTTCCCTCCTCCAATTCATCCTTCACATCAAGGTCACACTAATCATTCTATAGCACTATTTTTACCATAGCACCCCATTTCCCTCAAATACATACATATATACATAATCAAAATAAAGAATCATGTTCAAATTCTTTCATCAAATATTCAAGGTCAAACTATTTTCATTTCGGAAATGTTATCCCTTACTTCTTTGGTAAATATATAATTCCAGCCATACCATACTCCCTCAAGTAATACTGTGTGTATTTAGATACACCACGGTTTTAAAATATGACAGTCTTCATTAGGAAAAAAAAAAAGATAGTTTTCTCTTTAAAGAGTGGAACCTAATTCCCCTCTGTGTGGGCCCCTCAGGTTGGTAGACTTGCTTCTAAAGAATAAAAGCAGTGGAATTATGCTCTTTTTTTTTTTTTTAAAGTTACAGGCATAAAAATTTATAACTTCCTTCTAGTCGTCTTTCTTTTTTTCGAGTTCACTCTGAAGAAAGGCAAGTGTCATGCCTTGAATATACCCTAGAGATGCTACCTAGAAAGAATCTGAGACTTCTCACCATAGCCAGCAACAGCCATGTATGGAAGTCATCTTGGAAGCAGATTCTCTGTCCAAGTTGAGCCTTCAGATGACTGCAACCTCAGCAACATCTTGATTGCAGCCTCCTGAGAAACCTTGAGCCTAAACTGTCCAGCTAAGCAGCTCCCAAATCCCTGACTCATAGAAACTGTTGTGCTTAAACATTTGTTGTAAGCAATAAACAAAATTTATGTCAGAAACTAGCACAGAGCTTGGCACAAGCTAAAAGGTGGACAAATGTTGTATCTTACATTTTTTCATATTATTATAGTGTTATTTAGAATAAGGTAAACAGTAAACAGACATGACAAAGATGAAGTGAATAATACAGATTTCTAAGCACATTTTACTCATTCTGAATTAGACTCTGTTTGTATTCTTAATAGGAATTTAATTTATCTAACATATGAAAGCTCCTAAGAAAGTAAATCCTAAGAGTCTTCATCACAAGAAAAAACAATCTTATTTTCTTTTCTTTTGTATCTGTGACATTATAAGAGATGATGGATGTTCACTAAATTTATTGTGGTAATTATTTCATGATGCATGAAAGTCAAATCATAATGCTCTACACTTTAAACTTATAAAGTGCTGTATATCAATTATATCTCAATAAAAATGGAAGTGATCTGAGGAATTTCCCAGCAGTCCAGTTGTTAGGACTTCAAGCTTTTGCTGACAAGGGCCTGTGTTTGATCTCTGGTCTGAGAACTGAGATCCCAGCAGCATCCTGGTGCGGCCAAAAATAAAGGGAAGAAATTAAAAATATAAATAATTTAAAATGGAAAAAATATCATCTAAGAAAGAGGAACTGCACCAAAGACCTATTCTGAAAAAATACTGCTAGCTGGCCATCAAAATTATTTATTCCTTATGTAAACAGTAAAGGGAGTTGTAACTTGTATCTGGCTTCCCAGTTAGGAACAGAAATTTCCAATCCACCTCAAAAGGCTACACTCACATAAGCTCTTGCCAATGAAATGTAACTGAAATATGTGTAGTTTCTACCTCAGTCTCTTAGACGAACTCTTTTACTCTGAACTTCTGTTCTTTGATTTCCAGAATAGTGATACTCAGCGTGACTTAGAAGACAATGTGTTAAAGTTGGCTGAACCACCTTCATCCTGAATTCCTAAATTATGCCTTGAACTAGAGCTCTTGATGATCCTCTGTATTGTGCCTAAATTTTTAAACAGGTAAAAATTAATTTTATCTTGCTTGAGCAATTGGTTTCTCAGTTATCTTTGTTACGGCAATTAATGATTCCTTAATATACCCTATATTGAGCTAATAAGACTTTACGTAAGCATTAGTAATTCCAGTGGCCCACTAATGAAAAAGCTGGGAGTAGACATGTCATGATGATAGGGAAAAAACATTGATATTAACTTCTAAATATCACACATAGTTATTGATCATACATAGTCACATATGTGTACATATGTAAATGTGAGGTAAAATTATTTCAAATGTTCATGATACCAAACAAGAATGCATATGATCTAAAAGTACTTAAACTGTTCTTAATTTTAAAGATACTTTGTGTGTCAACATCAACATGCATTTAGATGTGTGATTATAGAGACTAAGTGTTATAACTTGTTGAATCTATGATGAGTGTCTGTTCCCTAATAAATCTTATTTATCTAAAGCTATGCAGTATATTGAAAAGAACTTAAAGATTGACACCAAACAAGAAGCTGATGACTTAATACATAGTTTGGACAAATCAAGTAACTTCTCTGTAACTTAACTACATCTTCTGTAAACTAGTGACTGAAAATGAATATGTTTTTTTATAAGGGTTTAAAGGGATAACATAATAATTGAACTCTTACTCTAATGCACTGTATGTAGGCACAGTTCCTCAGGAGACAAGAATGTTTCATACATTTACACATATAATCTCATTTCTGCCAAAATTGTTGGCAAAGTTCTTTTGCACATTCCCAGGAAAAATAAATTTTTTAATTAGTCAACAAATGCTACTGACTTTTTTTTATATTTGCCATTGGGATGGTCATCATGTTATAATTCTTAAAATTAAACTGGTATTAAGAATTACATTTAAGAGAGAGAGTCATTAAAGAAATACTGGGCAAGAGCTTTTTTGTGGTTTTCTCTGATTATTTGTTGATGTTTTTAAAGAACAATATTAAGAATAGGCAATTAGATTTAGGCAATTAGAAAGGTATCAGTTTTCTTTGAAAGTGGTTTTTGAAGAGTGACATGATTTGAAACCAAATTGCAAAGTTTTAAAACTAATCATTGATACAGCCATGGAAACAAAATATGTAGTTCTTTTATCTGCCAATTCTTGGGTGTATAATGAAATAATAGTGAGCATTAGTAACTTAAAACTATAAAATGGATATGGGGAAAAGGAGGGTTTAAAGATGAGATAGACAAAGAGGATATCATCAAGTAGGCCATTATGAAAATTAAAGAGACAGTGATGGAGATAATGCACAGAGTGAGAAGAAACAAGTGAGGGAAAGAAAGGGGGAGGACATTTAAAGGATAATAAGGACAGCACAAGTCTAGGATCTTTTTTTTTTTTTTTTTTTTTTTGATAAGTAAGAAGTGGGTTTATTTAGAGAGAGACACACTCCACAGAGTATGGTCCATCTCAGAAGGCAAGAGGCTCTTGAGCTTCTAATATGGAATGGTTAGATTTTATGGACTGGGTAATTTCATTGACTAATGAGTAGAGGATTATTCCAACTATGTCAAGGAAAGGGTGGGGATTTCCAGGAACTGAGCCACCGCCCACTTTTTGGCCATTTATGGTTGGTCACAGAATGCCATGGTGCTCATGGGTGTGTCATTTAGCTAATGTATTACAATGAGCATACAATGAGGCTCAGCGTCTACTGGAAGTTAAATCTTCCACCATCTTGGCCTTGTTAGTTCTAAACAGTTTCTGCCACGTCCTGAGGCTATGTCATTCTTTTAAAGGTTGTGCTCTGCCTCCTTCCCTTCTGCTTCATTCCCCCCTCAGAGATTTTACTCCCATATTCTTATGGGAAGCTGAAGGATGAAGCTCTGTCCCCTATAACTGTTTCAAGAGTGAGTAGGGGCAGTGAACTGTCTGTCAGGGAGTAAAAATCTCTGAATGCTTGATCTACGGGCTCTGGGGGCAGGGCAGTTCCTTGCTTTAAGTCATAGAGGCTAGAATCCTCACATAGCCATCACTTGGATGATAAAGTACTTTTTTGTAACAGCATCAGAGTATTAAAATATCTATAAATGACAAAAGACTCAATGGCATGGTTAAACATCTGCAATCAATAAAGAAACATGGTTACAATAACCAGAATTATGAATGATTCCACTTAACATACCAAATAATCATAGTTCAATGTTTCTCTTTGAGATACCTCAGGGACACATGAAAGCATCCTAAAGTTAGCTGGAAATTAAAAGAACTTTATAATCAAAAATTTATATTTGGGAAGTTTGTCAAAAAGTTATAAAACACTCAGTCAAACAAAATCATAGCCCACTGTAAGAAAGAGGTATGCATGATCAGGATTTTCTAAGACTGAATTAAATCTAGTTGGGTAAATGCATTTTGTTGGGCATGGGCTAGGGCAAGACTGAATTTGGATTCTCTCACCAAAGTTTTCTTGAAACATTATTTTTAATAATAAATAATATGATGCTTTTGCCTTTAAGAGATCTATATTTTCTTTTGAGATCTCTTGCAACTTTAACTTTTTTTGGTTAAGAAGTAAGCATTGTCTCACAGTGACCAAGACTGATGTTTAAGGTTTTATTGAGGTAAACTTCCAAGATTAATCTTGAAAGAAAACAAAGACTTTTGTTTGTTTGTTTTGTTTCAAAGACCAGAAAAACAGAGTACATTAAATATACATAACACTTTTTGAAATACAAATGTTCAAAGATGAGTGACAGGTTGAAGAATTTGACAAAAAATGGAGACGGGATTAAGTAAGAATATAAGCATATCACAGTTACTCGGTAGTTAATTTAAAGTGCATGCTCTGTTATGGGGGAAAAAAAGTGATGAGGCTAAGAAAGTCTATCTTAAAAATTCTCATAACAACAAAAAAAGGTTGTAACACTGTGAGCTGATCAATGTTAGGTAGGTAGAACAGGAAAAAGGAGTCCACAATAGCAATGGCTAAAAGACAAAGAAAGGGAAAAGCCCACAAAAATGGAACAAAAGAAAATCCAAAGGAAAAGAAATGAGTACTTCAAGTGAAACAAACAGACCCCCTTCTTGGCCATTCCTATTTGCATCAGGCAGGCTCAAGGCGGGGAGGAGACAAATGTGTGAAAGGAGGAAGCCAAGACAGACTAAGGTCTTGCCTTTGGGGTAGGCTTGCCCTCACGCCTTAAGGGTGTACTTTCCTTTGCTTGCCAAATAAAACTGTGCTGTAAACCAGCTGTAACGCTGGTCCACTGTTTCAAATCTTTGCTGCAGTGAGACAGAACCAAGGAAATTACACACTCCCCTGACATAATCTGGTACTGTGACTCAGATTTAACCTGGCTGAAACAATCTTGGTTGGCTTGGACCCACGAGGTGGGGTGCCACAAGGTGGGGCCAAGCATAGCAGAAGCCCAACTCAGGGAAAGCTCGCGTGGTGGAAGCAGAACGCAAAGGAAACCCAGTGCAGTGGAAGTGACAAAAAGCCTAATGTGCTAGAAACCGGGACAACAAGAACAAACTCCGCAGAAAGCTCACGTGGCTCAGTCTCAGATTCCAGAAGACCTCCAGTTAAGGTAGGAGGTCCTCTCCCCTATGTCTGGAAGGACATAGGGCTAACAAAATCTTACTCCTTTACAACCTCTCATTTCTTGTTTCCTTGAACCCCCTGTGAACATGCAAGTGGCAGTGGGTGCAATTGAGGGATGCTGGTAAGGGCTACTCCCCAGTGTGTCCTGAAGGCTCCACTACTCTCTGCACCCTAGTAGCTGTTGCCCAAGTGGGTGAGAGTTCCTCTGTCATTAACCTCCTTTGTGCCAAGGATCAGCCCAATGAAAGCTGTGGGCACAGGTCAGGCATTTAGCATATTTTCTGGCAAGTTATAAAAGGGGTTCCTCAGCATACTTTTTCACACTGCTTTTTCCTCCTGTTCTTCAGCTCCTCTCTCCACCTATGCCACTGTTTGATTGGACAGGTCATCATCTTTCCATTTTTAAAAGTTGCATTTGAAACTGTTTCTTAAGATTTGGACTCAAACCCATGTGGCAGGGACTTTGTGCTATACTTAGTCACTCAGTCATGTCTGACCCAGACTTAAGCCCACCCAAAACCCACAGTGCCTGGTTTCAGGACCTAGTAAAGCTCAGGTTCTTGATGTCTCATTGCAAAAAGAATTCAGTGAGAGACACAGCGATAGGTTAAGAGGTAGATGTGTTTGGTTCAGAAAGAAGCACAGCGTGTGTGCCACTGCAGAGGGTGAATGTGGTGGCCATGAAATGTGTGGTTAGTTTTTGTGCACTTGGTGATTTCATATGCTAATGAGTGGGAGGATCATTCCAAGAATTGGGGAACAACCCACTCCTTGGTCTTTTGATGGTGCCTTGGAATTGTCATAGAGCCTCTGGGTGTGTTATTTAGCTTGCAGGTTGAGGACCAAGGTTTAGTTGAATTGGACTTGTCTGCCAACTTGGACCCATTAGATTTTAATTGGTTTGAGTTATGCCCCGGGTTAGGTTATTCTTTCAAAAGTTGTGCCTGCCCACTTTCCTCCTGTTTCATGCTCCCTTCCTGAGCCCTGTACAGACCCACAATGTTGCCTCTACACTCTTCTGGATACTTTGGCTACCTGATGTGAAGAAATGCCTCATTGGAAAATACCCTGATGTTGGGAAAGATTGAAGGTGGGAGGAGGGGATAATAGAGGATGAGATGGTTGGATGGCACCACCAACTCGATGGACATGAGTTTGAGTAAGATCCAGGAGTTGGTGATGGACAGGGAAGCCTGGTGTGCTGCAGTCCAGGGCATCACAGAGTCAGACACAAATGAGTGACTGAACACTCTTCTGGAGGGACAACCAGAAAAGAGCTGGACCTTGGGAGAGAAATACTGTTTAATATCCAATCCCTTTAGATATTCAGGGCTTAATCCTCCAGGTTTCCTACAACATGTGCAACAACAGCATGTCTCAATGAAGCCACTAAGGTGGGTGACAGGCACACAATGCCTACTAGGAGTCCATGTGCTGGTGGCATCCCTTCAAGGTAACTGGGCTTCCAGGGATAATGTTTGCCACTTTGGGAGTTAGCCCTGCAGGCTTTATGGGCCCAAACACTTACCACTCTTCTCCTAAAGTTACAAACATACCTCGATATCAAATCCCCACTTTACTTCTATGGAACATCTAGTTTGTTACCTCTTATCAATTTGTTCTTAAGCCACTTACTAACTCCTGCAACCAGGACCCTGCTCCCTTGTAGGCAGCATCACTCCACCCACCTTATTTAAAAATACTCTTAATGCCCCATTCAGGTATGACCTAAATCAAATCCCTTATGACTATACAGTGGAAGTGAGGCATAGATTTAAGAGACTAGATCTAATAGACAAAGTACCTGATGAACTATGGATGTAGGTTCCTGACATTGTATAGGAGACAGGAATCAAGACCATCCCCAAGAAAAAGAAATGCAAAAAACCAAAATGGTTGCCTGAGGAGGCCTTACAAATAGCTGTGTAAAGAAGGGAAGTGAAAAGCAAAGGAGAAAAGGAAAGATATAAACATCTGAATGCAGAGTTCCAAACAACAGCAAGGAGAGAAGAGAAAGTCTTCCTCAGTGATCAATACAAAGAAAGAGAGGAAAACAATAGAATGGGAAAGACTAGAGATCTCTACAAGAAAATTAGAGATACCAAGGGGACATTTCATGCAAGGGTGGACTCAATAAAGGACAGAAATGGTAGGGACCTAACAGAAGCAGAAGATATTAAGAAGAGGTGGCAAGAATAAACAGAAGAATTGTACAAAAAAAATCTTCACAAATCAGATATCACAATGGTGTGATCAATCACCTAGAGCCAGACATCCTGGAATGTGAAGTCAAGTGGGCCTTAGGAAGCATCACTATGAACAAAGCTAGTGGAGGTAATGGAATTCAGTTGAGTTATTTCAAATCCTGTAAGATGATGCTGTGAAAGGGCTGCACACAATATGCCAGCAAATTTGGAAAACTCAGCAGTGGCCACAGGACTGGAAAAGGTCAGTTTTCATTCCAATCCCAAAGAAAGTCAATGCCAAAGAATGTTCAAACTACCACACAATTGCACTCATCTCACACACTAGCAAAGTAATGCTTAAAATTCTCCAAGCCAGGCTTCAGCAATAAGTGAACTATGAACTTCCAGAAGTTCAAGTTGGTTTTATAAAAGGCAGAGGAACAAGACATCAAATTGCCAAAATCTGCTGGATCATTGAAAAAGTAAGAGAGTTCCAGAAACACATCTATTTCTGCTTTATTGACTATGCGAAAGCCTTCGACTGTGGAAAATTCTGAAAGAGATGGGAATACCAGACCACCTGACATACCTCTTTAGAAACCTGTATGAAGGTCAGGAAGCAACAGTTAGAACTGGACATGGAACAACAGACTGGTTCCAAATAGGAAAAGGAGTACGTCAAGGTTGTATATTGTCACCCTGCTTATTTAACTTATATGCAGAGTACATCATGAGAAACGCTGGGCTAGATGAGCATAAGCTGGAATCAAGATTGCCAGGAGAAATATCAATAGCTTCAGATATGCAGATGATACCACCCTTATGGCAGAAAGTGAAGAAGAACTAAAGAGCCTCTGATGAAAGTGAAAGAGGAGAGTGAAAAAGTTGGCTTAAAGCTCAACATTCAGAAAACTAAGATCATGGCATCTGGTCCCATCACTTCAGTGCAAATAGATGGGGAAACAGTGGAAACAATGTCTGACTTTATTTTTCTGGGCTCCAAAATTACTGCAGATTGTGATTGCAGCCATGAAATTAAAAGAGGCTTACTCCTTGGAAGGAAAGTTATGACCAACCTAGACAGCATATTAAAAAGCAGATACATTACTTTGTCAACAAAGGTCCATCTAGTCAAGGCTATGGTTTTTCCAGTGGTCATGTACAGATGTGAGAGTTGGACTATTAAAAAAGCTGAGAGCCAAAGAATCGATGCTTTTGAAATGTGGTGTTGGAGAAGATTCTTGAGAGTCCCTTGGACTGCAAGGAGATCCAACCAGTCCATCCTAAAGGAGATCAGTCCTGAGTGTTCATTGTAAGGACTGTGTTTGAAGCCGAAACTCCAATACTTTGGCCACCTCATGCGAAGAGCTGACTCATCTGAAAAGACCCCGATGCTGGGAAAGATTGAGGGCAGGAGGATAAGGGGACGACAGAGGATGAGATGGTTGGATGGCATCACTGACTCAATGGACATTGGTTTGGGTGAACTCTGGAAGTTGGTGATGGACAGGGAGGCCTGGCTTGCTGTGTGTGGTTCATGGGGTTGCAAAGAGTCGGACATGACTGAGCAATTGAACTGAACTGAATGCCCCTATCAGGACCAGGTAACCCACTCCTTTATATTATTTCTTTTATTACCTTTAGTGGGTCTATGACAATGAGATGTTTACGTTTGGAAACACCCTAAGGTGCACTTATGGAGGACTAGGGGAGAAAATCAGTGACTTATATTTCCTCAGAGCAATAAGAGGATAAAGCTTATGGCTATTTAGCCAGGTTCCCAGTCAGGGCACAGGCTTGAATTGCTTGACATCATGGTATCTGTTCCCAACCACAGTGGACAAACTGTCAATGAGTTAAGATTACAACCCCTTAACTCTACCCAGCACTAGTAAATGCTGGGGACCTTGGGGATGCCCAACTCCAGCGTGGGGTCCTAGGATGTCTACCTGCCTTGACCTGTTTAGGGATCTGTTCCCTGGGAGATTGCCACACCTCAACCTGCTCAGAGATCCACCAGTCTGGGGGTCCCAGGAGGCCAACATACCTCGACCCGCCCGGGGATTTGATCTCTAGGAGGCGGTCATGCCTCGGCCTGCCTGGGGATCTGTACACTGACCCAGGGATGCCCAGCTCTCAGTTTGCAAGAGTTCTGGGTAGGACAAGCTTCAGAAAGACTCACCCTTAAGGAAGTCCACCCGCGGAAGTAGAAGGAAGCCTATTAGTTGTGGGACTGTGCCCACTCTCAGCAATAATTCAGGAGCCTAACAAGAACTCCATCACCTTTCTGGGGAAAGGCTAAAAAGAGGCCTTCCAAAAGTTTACCAATCTGGACTTAGAGTCTTACAAGGGACAGGTGATTTTAAAGTAGACATTCCCCTCCCAACATGCATCAGACATCAAGATAAAGTTACAACAGCTACAGCAGCAGGACCCTACTGCCTCTATAGATGAGATGGTCCAGACAGCCACCAATACTTCTTATAACAGAGAACAGGAGAGGGAGGCCAAGCCCCAGGAAAGGGAGAAAAGGAGAGAGATGAGGCATGCCCAGATGCTGGCCACTCTCCAGGGAAGCCCTATGTCAAACCTCGTGTCCTTAAAGGACAAGGTACGAGGCAAATACTTGATCTGTAGATGGGTGGAACATTGGGCTAAAGACTGTCCAAACCATTACAAATCTCCTAAAATGGCTTGCTACAAATGCCATCAGTTGGGACATTGGGCAGCACTCTGCCCATGAGACCCAAGAGCCTCAGGGTCAAGTGCCAAACCTTCCCTCATGATGGTTCAACAGAAATGAAGCAGCACGCTCCAGCTAGTCCATCTGTCAGAGATAAACACCACAGGGCTGGAGCCAAGGGTGCAACTGGATGTGGCAGGCAGATCAGAGAATTTCTTGGTTGACACAGGGGCTACCTACTCTGTCCTGACCTCCTACTCTGGAACCTTCTCCTCCCAAACCTGTACCATTTGGGGTGGTACAGGAAAAACAGCCTCCAAGGAGCTCAAAGAGCAAAGCTGGTCTAAATTGTCCAACAACATGGGACCTATCCAGGGGAGGACTGGCAGATGGACTTCACCCAGATGCCAGTTTCTCAAGGGTATAAATATCTACTAGTCATGATAGATACATTCACAGGATGAATTGAAGGCTTCCCCACCTGGACTGAGAAAGCTGAGGAGGTGGTAAAGAAACTACTCCATGAAATCGTTTCAAGATTTGGTCTGCCCAGGTCATAACAAAGTGACAATGGGACATCATTTACTTCTAAGGTCACCCAAGGTGGTCTCTAAAGTGTTGGGCATTACTTATTACCTCTATTGTGCCTGGAGGCCTCAGTCTAAAGAGAAAGTAGAAAAAACCAACCAATTCTTAAAATCAGCAATAAAAAAGATAACCCAGGAGACCTCCCTGGGATGGAAGGAGGCATACCAATAACTCTCCTCCACACCCATGTTGCCCCTAAGGAACAGGTTGGTCTTAGTCCTTATAAGACACTGTATGGGAGACCTTTTGTTTATGTCAAGGCCTCTTCCTAGATCCAGAGACTCAGACCCTCCAGTCTTATACTATAGCCATTGGGCAATTCCAACAAGATATATGCTTGTGGGGTGTCAACAGGACCCAAAAGATTCTAAAGAGCGACCACTATAGGCTCTAAGAACTTATGTTCTAATTAAAGTCTGGAAAGATGGGTCCCCAAGGGCTCAACTCCTTTGAGAAGTTGAGGGCCCCACATGGAAGGGTCCCTATCCTGTAATACTTTCTACCCACACAGCAGTCAAGGGACCAGGACACTTGAATCCAAGTGTGTCCTGGATTCACTACTCATGAGTCAAGTCATGGAAGAAAACAAAAGAAGACACTCAATACACCTGTGAGCCCCTGGGAGATCTCAGACACCTATTCAGGACTACAAATGAGTGCCATCCTAATTAACACCCCCAAAAGTTTCTGGAGATAAGATTTTTCAGGATAGCTCTAAAGAGCCAACACAGCTTGGCAGGTGTTTTACTCCAAAATAGACAGGAGATGGATCTCCTGATCCCTGAATAAGGATGGACTTGAGCCATCTTCAATGAGTCACGTTGTTTCTGGGTAAATACCTCCAGCTAAGTTAAAGAAAGTCTCACGGTTCTCAAGAAAAACATTCAGGTCCTATAGGATCTCAAAAAACAATCTGAAGAGTCCTCAGGGTGGCTATAATCTCTCTATGGGGATCCTTCTCCTAGCGAGGGGGAATTTGGAGTTGGCTGTGATTCATGGGGTTGCAAAGAGTCGGACACGACTGAGTGACTGAACTGAACTGAATGCCCCTACTAATCCCTGTCACCACCATATAGATGCTGCTTATGATTGCTTCATGTGTTATCAATTGTCTAACCTGTTTTCTCTCTACCCAGGTCAACAAGCTATAACATGCAGTACCAGTTGAACAAAGATATATAAAACTACACCTGGCCACAGAAAATATCACTCACCCTTAGATGGATACCGCTATAAGGACTCTGAGGCCTGAGACTAGCAAGAGGGGCAGGCCCAATGCCCTTCACCATCCCAGCTCACCAGGAAGTAGCCAGAAAGACCTTGATGCCCCTATTCCAAAAGAATTAGGCCTCCCATCTCTCGACGGGGGAATGTTAGGTAGTTGGAATAGGAAAACAGAGTCCAAAATGACGGTGGCTAAAAGACAAACAGGGGGAAAGCCTACAAAAACAGAACAAAAGAAAATCCCAAAGAAAAGAAGGGAGAACTTCAGGTGAAACAAACACATTCCCTTCTTGGCCAGTCTAATTTGCATAGGGCAGGCTCAAGGAGTGCAGAGGAGATGAATGTATAAAAGGAGGGGGCCCAGATGGATTGAGGCCTCGCCTTTGGGGTCAGCCTGCCCTCATGCATCAAGAGTGTACTTTCCTTTGCTTGCCAAAAAAATGCTGAGCTGTAACCGAGCTGTAATACTGGTGCTCCATTTCAAATCTTTGCTGCGGCAAGACAACCGAGGAAGTTACACACTCCCCTGATGTATCTTAAATAAACTTATTGTGATAATCATTCCTCTCTCTCTATATATATATATATATATTTCAAATCATTATGTTGTACACCTTTGTTGTTGTTCAGTCGCTCCGTCATGTCTGACTCTTTGTGACCCCGTGGACTGTAGCACACCAGGCTTCTCTGTCCTTCACCATGTCCTGGATCTTGCTCAAATTCATGTTTATTAAGTCAGTGATGCCATCTAACCATTTCATTCTCTGTTGTCCTCTTCTCTCCTGTCTTCAATCTTTCCCAGCATCAGGGTCTTTTCTAATGAGTCAGTTCATAGTATCAGGTGCCCAAAGTACTGGGGCTTCAGTTTCAGCATCAGTCCCTCCAATGAATATTCAGGATTGACTTCCTTTAGGATTGACTGGTTTGATCTCCTTGCATACAAATGTTATATGCTAATTATAAGTCAATAAAATTTTGTGGGGATAAACTGATGAAAAAAATTTTAAGCAAAATCAAGATGCTAATGAGCAAATAGTTCAGATTCATCCCTGTAAATTACAGGTTCCAAGAAAATACCACAACATAACTGTGGATATGGCAAAGGTAAGTTTATTCTTAGTCACTAAAGCAGATCACTACCTCAACAGAGACTTAGGAATTCTTGTCTCCGTAGGGAGGGCAACATCAGTATATTTATGAAATGTGGAATCTGGCTCAAAGTGGGTTTTTCCATACTGGGCTAAGTCCAAACTGGGTAAAAATTCTGATATAATAGTTTAAAACTGATGGACAAAGTAAGGAGAAGGTTTTGACATTAGGGTTCAAAAACTCTTAAAAACTAAGCATTTGGTTGATTTCATCAAAAATCTGCTCATCCTGATGTTCACTTAAATGAGTTTCGCAGAAAGTCCCTGAAATAAAGAAGTTCTTCATGACTTTTAACTTCCTTGGCAAGAGTTTCCCTGAAGAGTAAAGTCATGATAATGAAGTAGTGGAATTAATAAGCTTGTGTTAGTGAAGACATTTAACTCTGTGGGCATAGATGTTTCTATGCTACATTCACTTCTTTCTTACATAGAACTAGAAGTGTTTCACATATACAGGAAGAATTCATTTCCTAGGAAAGGATGATGTTGATAGAACATCAGAGATAGTTCAGCTGTAATCAATCAAGTGATAGTAAAAAAACTATTAGAAATCTTCAAAACATAATACATTCTGATAGTCTAACAGTGTAGCCATCTTCTTATAAAATGTATGAATATGTATTTTTAAAGATTTTCAAGACTTTCTTGTTATCCGGATTTTGATATTTTACTCATCTTTGAGATCTCCAAGTGATCCTTGAAAGATCCCTTGTCTGATAGAGCATTCCTGTATTCTTTCTTTATAATCTTAATATATATAGTCTGTTGATATAACTAATAAGCATAGCAAGTAGCAAGTATAATATTTTTTGTTAAGTTATTATGATCTGAATATTTAAGCTAAAGAGTATTATAATTAAAGAGCATTATATATATATATATATAATTAAAGAGTATTAATTTAATATAATTAAGATCATGGCATCTGGTCCCATCACTTCATGGCAAATAGATGGAGAAACAATGGAAACAGTGAGAGACTTTATTTTCTTGGGCTCCAAAATCACTGCAGATGGTGACTGCAGCCATGAAATTAAAAGACACTTACTCCTTGGAAGGAAAGTTATGACCAACCTAGACAGTATATTAAAAAGCAGAGACATTACTCTGCCAACAAAGGTCTATCTAGTCAAAGCTATGGTTTTTCCAGTAGTCATGTATGGATGTGAGAGTTGGGCTATAAAGAAAGCTGAGCACCGAAGACTTGATGCTTCTGAACTGTGGTGTTGGAAAAGACTCTTGAGAGTCCCTTGGACTACAAAAAGATCCAACCAGTCCATCCTAAAGGAAATCATTTCTGAATATTCACTGGAAGGACTGATGCTGAAGTTCCAATACTTTGGCCACCTGATGTGAAGAACTGACTCATTTGAAAAGACCCTGATGCTGGGAAAGATTGAAGGCGGGAGGAGAAGGGGACAACAGGGGATGAGATGGTTGGATGGCATCACCAACACAATGGACATGAGTTTGACGAAGCTCCAGGATTTGGTGATGGATAGGGAAGTACATCATGGACTTCCGTGGACTGTGTGCTGCAGTCCATGGGGTCACAAAGAGTCAAACTGAGCAACTGAACTGAACTGATTATAAATAATAATAAACTAAGTGATATTTATGTGCCTCTTAATAACTATATATCAGAATGATATATGAAAGAATGAATTTAGATTCTGAAGCATTTGATAATACATGCTGTAAATTAATACTAGAAACAAACTAGACAATTCAACTTAAAACTGGAAAATGATAGTGTCAAAGAAGACCTATTCCTATGAGGAAACAAGGATTACTGGGTATTAAGACAAGCAGCTCTGAGTATAGCCAACTGAAATTAATTCCAACTAGAGAAGCATTCTATCTAGTCTTCAGTATTGGAAAATTCAAATCTTCCATTAGTGCGCCAGTAGCACTTCAGTTTTAACACATCTTCAGGATTTCATTAAATGATTCTAGGGTTTTTTCTTCAAGTTTTAAAACTCTTACACTGTGAATATATCATTTTATTTATTTATGGAGTTAAAGAGATTAGTTAATGACATCTCTGAAAGCAGAGGAAAGGGAGAAGAAATGCAAAAGGAACCATGAAAGACAAATGATTAGTAATGTAGATTGTTTTCTATTAAAACTACAAGGCAGGATGAAATATATGGTGCTTGCTATTTTTTTAAAAGGCAGTGGAAATGAAGAAAGCATAATAATGGCATAATTATAAATCTTTGAAGTTCTTCAGTGTCTAAAAGCATTAAATCTATTAATGCAGCAAGGCTAAGCTCATATCTAGCTCAAGACAAATATATTAGTATTATGTATTTCACAATGGTATAATTTAAAACACTATCAATGAAAAATGTATGCTTTGTCCTTGGTTAATTTTGTGTGTCCCTTTGCCCTTGGTTAATAAAACAGAAAGTAGGATTCAATTGTGGGGGCTTTCCCCACACAGTGGGGCCTTCCCTGACCACACTGTTTAAAATACAACTTTTCCTCTCTCTCTCACACACACACACACACACACACACACATATGTTTCCTAACCTTCCTCTATGCATTGTCTCTACAGCATTCACTACCATCTGGCATATCTGTTAATTTTAACTTTTATATCATTTAATTGGTTAAGGTTTGCTCCCTCCCACTTCCACCCTAGAATGCTCATCTCATAATCACAGAAACTTTGTTTTGTTCCTGCTTTATCCCAGGGCCCAGGATGGTCTGGCTTTAGTACGAAAGTTTTCTTTTCCTAGCGCTTTCTACACAAAAGGTGTTCCATTGTAGGGTTTACATTGGTTTGGAGACAAAACAAAAGCCACAGTAATAAAGAAACTACTTGTACAAAAATCACCAATGGCTTCTACATTGCCAAATATAGCAGGTAATTGTCAGGCCTCCAATTAGATGCTATCTCATCAAAACTCAACAAAGATGACCTAATTTCCTCTTAAGCGAAGTGAAGTGAAGTGAAAGTTGCTCCCTTGTGTCAGATTCTTTGCGACCCCATGGACTATACAGTCCATGAAATTCTCCAGGCCAGAATACTAGAATGGGTAGCTTTCCCTTCTCCAGGGGATCTTCCCAACTCAGGGATCAAGCCCAGGTCTCCTGCATTGCAGGCGGATCCAGCTGATCCACAAGGGAAGCCCAACTTCCTCTTAAGCCCTCTGTTATTCTGACTTCATGACACTGTTCTCTGCTGCTTTGCTCCTAGCCCACTGGTCTCTCCTTTCCTCTGATCTTTACTGATGTCACTACTCCTAACAGACCTATGGATCATATAGAAGACATTTTTTTTTTTAATCTAAAACTATCCATTGAAAAATAATAGAGCGAACTTCCACAACAATTTTATTACCAATTATCGACAGTATAAATACTATACGAAAATAAAATGGAAAAAAGTTGAGATAAATATAAAATGATGATATTTTTAAAAGCTGTCTAGCTGCAAAACTTTATATCAATCATTTGCAAATACTAGAAATGGTAGAATATACATTGGAGGGAAGATATATCATTAATAATGAAAATTATTTCAAATAGACTTCTTGGTAAAAAAGCAATCAAAACTTTTAGACTGATCTTTTGTTTTTATCTCATGAAGGGCCAACAGAGAGAATCAATTAGGATTTAGAGAGGTTCTCCTATGTTATTTTTTTGTTGCATCCTGAGAATGTATTAGTATTTCCATTTAGTGGGCTTTCCTGGTGGCTCAGATGGTAAAGAATCTTCCTTGGATGCAGGAAACACAGGTTCAATCCCTGGGTCGGGAACATCCCCTGGAGAAGGGAATGGCTACCCACTCCAGCATTTTTGCCTGGAGAACCCTGTGGACAGAGTAGCCTGGTGGGTTACAGACCATGGGGTCACAAAGAATTGGACATGACTGAGAGACTAAGGATGCACGCATGCACGCACCCATTTAGTGAGGAATATTTTACTGATAACTAGATAATTCAATATATAAAACTATATATTTCTTATTTATTTGGTTAAGGTTTACTCCTAACCGCTCTCACTCTCACACTAGAATGTTTACTTTAGTAATTACTCAATGTAACCTTCCATGGGTAATTCAGTTTTTAATGCAATGTATTCATTGTCAGCAAAAGATAAAGAGTACCACTCTCAATACTTTGGATTGTTTAATTTCCATTTACTCCTTAAGATGAAAATTATCATAAAAGTAATGGCAATAATAATAAAAACATGATTCGGGGTGGGGGGCATGTGAAGAAGAGGGAATAGAATAGATCAGAAGCTACTATTCTTGGAGAAGTTTAATATGTATCTGGAATTGTTCTAAGTAATTTACATGTATTAACTCATTTAATCTTCACATTGACCATGAAGTAGGTGATGTTATAATTCCTGTTTAATGGATGAAAAAAAAAAATGGGGCATAAGGATACGAAAGAATTTGCCCCATTATTGTCAGCAGAGCCAGGACTTAAATGTAGGAGGCCAGGCTTCAGACTGCACGGCCTTAACCACCACATACAGTATCTCTGATACTCCTTAGACTGTGTATGATATCAGGATCTCTAATACAAGACTCTGTCAGGGACCATAGAGGATGAGATGGCTCGATGGCATCACCAACTCAATGGACATGAGTTTGAGCAAAGTCTAGGAGATAATGAAGGACAGGGAAGCCTGGCATGAGGCAGTCCATGGGGTCACAAAGAGTAGGACACGACTGAGCAACTGAACAACAACATGAGATTCAGTGATGGTGCAAGTAACGATCTCTGTAGCAATTACCATCAAAGTTTGTTTCCTTAGTTGTTATCGTAGAAACAAACATAAATATGAATTCTAATATAGTCCTCCTAAATTCTAGTGAATAACATTGTATTCCTCAATCACTGGATCCTAATTTTAAAGATTATTTTTCTAATTATAACATTCGTCAAAGTTGATGTTTTCAATATGTTTTCTGACTCAAACTAAATTCAGTATTTCTCAGAATGAGGTTCAAGGGCCATGTGTATCCTAACAACCTGAATTCTTTATAAAAATAAAGACCCTGGGGCTATACCTCCCATTGTACTGAATCAGAATCTCTAGAGGAAGAAATGGGAATCTATACTCTGAACAAAAGTCTATTGCACTGGGAAGACCCAGAGGGATTGGGTGGAGAGGGAGGTGGGAGGGGGGATCGGGATGGGGAATACATGTAACTCCATGGCTGATTCATGTCAATGTATGACAAAACCCACTTCAATATTGTAAAGTAATTAGCCTCCAACTAATAAAAATAAATGAAAAAAAAAGTCTATTGCTTTCTCATGTGTACTAAATTCAAGAACTCATGTTGTACTGATCTTGCTGATCCCTAAGGCTTAACAAAGAGGAAAATTCAACATCATAATGTCGAAATTCAACATTATAAGAATCAACAAGTCACAACAACACTATAATTATGAACAATTAGATATGTCATTATATAATATTCAGGTCCTGAACATAATGGTAAAATGTAGCTCTGAATAATGGAAACAGTGATATTAATAATTTGCATGACATGTTTTAATCATCATATATTAGCATCTAAAAGGATCACTGATAAATTTTCTAATTTTTAAATTCAGTTCATAATTGATTTTACACTTTTTTTTGGTTAGGAATTTACACTGAGTTTACCCTCATGGAGAATTTATGCTTTCTTATTCAGATGAGGAATAGGTAATCTCTTGTCCTTTGAGATCTCTAAAAATCTTTAGGGTTTCTCAGGGAATACTGATAGTAGCTCAGGAATTCTGCAAATGTGTTCATTATTATGTAATTAATATAGACTTGGAGACTAGAACTAAATTAGGAAAGATTTAGAGATTTTTGGATAAGGAGAGGAGTGATTCTGAGTCAGAAACAAATGCTTGCTGAGCAATTTACTGTTTTTACTCTTTATTTCTTATTGCTTATATTCAATATATAAATGAGAAGTAGACTGGGCCAGCTAAATGCCCAGGAGAAACACTACATTCTTCTCCAAGAAATGGGTACATTACTTTGCTATTTTCTTGTTCAAAGGAAATAACTGAACTTGTATTACTTGGTCCCAGTGGATTCAAATGGCTTTTTAATCTTGTTCAGTCGTTCAGTCATGTCCAATGCTTGGCGACCCCATGGGCTGCAGCACACCAGGCTTCTCTGTCCTTTAAGATCTCCTGGAGCTGTCTCAAACTCATGTCCATTGAGTCAGTGATGCCATCCAACTATCTTGTCCTCTGTCGTCCCCTTCTCCTCCTGCCTACAATCTTTCCCAGCATCAGGGTCTTTTCTAAGGAGTAGGCTTTTTGCATCAGGTGGCCAACATATTGGAGTTTCAGCTTCAGCATCAGTCCTTCCAATGAATATTCAGGGTTTTCTTTAGCATTCACTGATTGGATCTCCTTGCAGTCCAAGGGACTCTCATGAGCCTACTCCAACACCACAGTTCAAAAGCATCCATTCTTGGGTGCTCAGACTTCTTTATGGTCCAACTCTCACATCCATACATGACTACTGGAAAAACCATAGCTTCGACTAGATGGATCTTTGTTGGCAAAGTAATGTCTAACTTTTTAATATGCTGTCTAGGTTGGTCATAGCTTTTCTTCCAAGGAGCCAGCATCTTTTAATTTCATGACTGCAGTCACCGTTAGCAGTGGTTTTGGAGCCCAAGAAAATAAAGTCTGTCACTGTTTCCATTGTTTCCCCGTCTGTTTGCCATAAAGTGATAGGACCAGATGCCATGATCTTCATTTTTTGAATGCTGAGTTTTAAGCCAGCTTTTTCACTCTCCTCTTTCACCTTCATCAAGAGGCTCTTTAGTTTCTCTTCGCTTTGGGCCATAAGGGTGGTGTCATCTGCATATCTGAGGTTATTGATATTTCTCCTGGGAATCTTGATTCCAGCTTGTGCTTCATCCAGCCCTGCATTTCACATAATGTACTCATATCTTAAATTTCATCAAATAGCACTTATAGTTTTGAGCTACATTTTCCTATCTATTCTCAGTTATGTGTGCTCTTGCCACTTAAATATGCTTTAAAAAGTTCTGTGTGCTTCCTATACTGTCAGAGTTAAATTCATCCTTCATTTCACTTTTTATCAGTTATGATAATAAAGGGATATTATTTGATTTTGCCCAACCATTTAATATGTCCATATTTTCTTTACTATTATAGGAATTGTTTCATCTTTTTCTTCATTTAGTAGGTCAATTTGCATTTATCATTTATAACAAAATTTACTACTTTAGAAAGTGAGTTCTACATCACAGATTAGTGAAGGAGCTCCTTCACCAGATTTCCAAGTCATTTAGGCCTCAAATTGAATTACACTTTCCTTGTGTTTCCCACCCTAACCTTCCTTTTATTGTTATTGGCAACCATATCGAGATAGAAGGGTTATTTTTTAATTATTATATTTTATTTTTATTGAGGTATAGTTAATCTATAGTATTATATCATATACAAAACACAGTGATTCAAAAATATTACAGATTATAATTCATTTATCAGTTCAGTTCAGTTGCTCAGTCATGTCTGACTCTTTGCGACCCCATGAACTGCAGCAGGCCAGGCCTCCCTGTCCATCACCAACTCCCTGCATGAGTTTACTCAAACTCATGTTATTGACTCGGTGATACCATCCAACCATCTCACCCTCTGTCGTCCCCTTCTCCTCCCGCCCTCAATCTTTCCCAGCATCAGGGTCTTTTCAAATGAGTCAGCTGTTCGCATCAGGTGGCCAAAATATTGGAGTTTCAGCTTCAGCATCAGTCCTTCCAGTGAACAGTCAGGACTGATTTCTTTTAGGATGGACTGGTTGGATCTCCTTGCAGTCCAAGGGACTCTCAAGAGTCTTTTCCAACACCACAGTTCAAAAGCATCAATTCTTCGGCGCTCAGCTTTCTTTATCCATTTACAGTTACCATAAAATATTGGCTATGTTCCTCTCTGCATTGTACTTTATCCTTGTTGTTTATTGTATACACAGTAGATTGTATCTCTTAATCCCTTAACTCTTCTGGTCTGCACCAGCCTCCACTTAGCTCTCCCCACTGCTGATAACACTAGGCTGTTTTCTGTATCTGTGACTCTGTTTTATTTGTTGTTGTTGTTATTGTTGTTGTTCTTCTTATATTCACTAGTTTGATTTGCAATTTATATTTGACACATAAATGATAACATTCAATACCTTTTTTTCTCTGCCTAACTTATTTCAATAAACATAATACCCTTCAGGTTCATCTATGTTCTTGCAAATGGCAGAATTTCATTCTGTTTTCCTGCTTGTGTTCATGTATGTATACACCACACCTTCTTTATCCACTCATCCCCAAGACAGACACTTAGGTTGCTTACACATCTTGGCCATTGTAAATAATGCCATTGTACACACATGTGTGTCTATATCTTTTCAAATTAGTATTTCCTATTTCTTCAGATACATACCCAAGAGTAGAATTGCTGGAACCTATGGCAGTTCTTTTTTCAGTTTTTTGAGGAACTTCCATGTTGTTTTCTACAGTGGCTGTACCAACTTACATTCCCACAAACAGTGTGGAAGGGTTCTCTTTTCTTGACATCCTCTCCAACATATTTTATTTTTTATTTACATTTCTCTGATGAACAGCAATATTGAGCATCTTTTCATGTGCCTGCTGGCTATCTTTATGACTTCTTTGAAAAGTGTTTATTTGTCTCTTCTCATTTTTTTTAAAAAAAATTGTCATTTGCTTTTTTGATGCAAACGTTTATACATTTTGGACATTAACTCCTTATCAGTCACATCATTTGCAAATATTTTCTCCCAGTCAGTAGGCTGTCTTTCATTTTGTTGTGCAAAACCTGTTAAATTTAATTATGTCTCATTTGTTTTTGTTTCTCATTACTCTAGGAAGTAGATCCAAAAAGATACTGCTGTGATTTATATCAGACAGTGGCCTGCCTATGTTTTGTTTTAGTTTCCTTTGCATTAGGAGAACAGTCCCCCCAATATATTGCTACAATTTATAGCAAAGAGTAGTTTTCTTCTAGGAGTTTTTTCTATTTCCCCCACTCCGCCATGAGTTTTGAGTTTATTTTTATATATGGTGTTACAGATGTTCTAATTTCATCCTTTTACATGTAGCTGTTCTGTCTTCTCGCACCACTTAGTGAAGCAAGTGTCTTTTCTCCACTGTATAATCTTGCTTCCTTTGTCCTACATTAACTGACCGTAAGTGTGAGGGTTTATTTGTGGGCTCTCTATTCTTCCCCAATGATATATGTGTTTGCTTTTGTGCCAGTACCATATTTGACTACTATAGCTTTGTAATAAGGTCTGAAGATAGGTAACATGATACATCCTACTCTATTTTTTTCTGAAAATTGGTGGTGACTATTCAGGGTCTTTTGTTTTTCCATACAAATTTTAAAATAATTTGTTCTAGTTCTATGAAAAACATCTTTGTTACTTTTATGGGATTGCATTGAATCTGTAGATTGCCTTAGGTTATATGGTCATTTTAACAATATTGTCTTCCAATCCATGAGAACATTATCTTTCCATCTGTTTGTGTCCTCTTCAATTATTTTCATTAGTGTCATGTCCTTTTCTGGATACAGATCTTTATCTCTTTAAGTAGGTTTGTTGTTACAATTGTTGTATGGTTGCTAAGCTGTGTCTCATTTTTTTTGCGACACCATGGACTGTAGCCCACCAGGCTCCTCTGTCCATGGGGTTTCCCAGTCAAGAATACTGGAGTGGATTGTCATTTCCTTCTCCAGGGGATCTTTCCTACCCAGAGATAGAACCTGCATCTCCTTCATTGGCAGGATTCTTTCCCACTGAGCCACCTGGGATGCCCTTAAGTAGGTTTATTCCTAGGTATTTTATTCTTTTTAATATGATGGCAAATTGGATTATTAATTTCTCTTTCTGATAATTTGTTGTTAGTGTGTAGAAACGCAACAGATTGCTGTATGTTAATTTTTTTTTACTTCTCAAATTTACTGCATTCATTGATAAGTTCTGGTAATTGGGGATGGGGGGTCTTCCCTGATAGCTCAGTTGGTAAAGAATACATGTGCAATGCAGGAGACCCTGGTTTGATTCCTCAGTCGGGAAGATCCCCTGGAGAAGGGAAAGGCTACCCACTCCAGTATTCTGGCCTAGAGAATTCCATGGACTGTATAGTCCATTGGGTTGAAAAGAGTCAAACACGACTGAGCGACTTTCACTTTCAATTTAGGATTTTCTATGTATAGGATCATGTCATCTGTAAACAGTGACAGTTTCTTTCACTTCTTCCTTTCCAATTTGGATTCTTTTTATTTATTTTCATTGTCTGATTGCTGTAGCTATGACTTCCAATACAGTATTCAATAAAACTGGTGAGAGTGGGTCAGATAGAAGAGTTATGAACTATATTTCTTTGTAAATTCTTCAGCCATTTCTGATGGACTACAGTAACAAATATAAGAAAGTATCACTTTTTTTAATGAGCCATTTTAAGGAGATGATGATAAATTATAACAGACCGTACTGCCCATTTGATTCATGATGTACACTTCAGTTTCTATACACTAGTTCTACAAGGCATTTTATATCATACAGGACTGCTGTACCGTTCTACACTGTCAACATTCACAGATTTAGTTTCCCAGCCACCCTTCAGCAGTCATCCCTTTCTAAGAGTCTTGCTGTTTTCTTTCACTTAATTTCTGTTTTTCTTCCTACTTGGTGCTCCTCCATTTCAGTTACAATCTTGGTTCTTTCATTTTAGTTTTTCTCACTTTAGCTTACTATTGACATTCTGATGGTAACACAAAGCCTTTATGATTATTCTAAAAATCTCAGTGCAAACTCAAGATAGGTTGATCCAAACCCGGTATTATAACTTAGTATGAAGACTTATTTAATACTTTTTAAAAAATCATCACATAAATATTCACTGAGTACCTACTATGCTGCAGGCCCTGAAATTATGATGAATATGACACAGTTCATGTTCTAAAAAAGATCATGGTAACCTTTTTTACATAAAGACATGCTATTATTTTTTCTGTTTTTTCACTTTATTAGTGAATTTCTTAAATGTAGTTCCAAGTAGCATTTGAAGCAAATCATAATCAAAAGAGTTAAAAGCAGTAACATTTCATGTGGTGGTCAAGAAGGCATTTTTCAAAGATTGTTCTCTGAATAAACAGTCATGATAATTTTTAAAGTGATATATTATGAGGGTAAAAAAGAAATGAAATGTAAAGTTCAAGTATCTGAAAGCAAGTGTATTCATACTTTAAAAATCATACTTAAAATCAGAGTTTTAAGTTCATGATGAATATGAATGCATGGTGAGTTTCAGTGTATGTTTCTTGGTATGGAATGCATCCTTTTATTTCATGAGTTAGAATCTACAATTCTTTCCAGTATTTTTTTTTCTTTTTCTTTTAAATATTGATGAAAGAGTGAATCCTCTAGAAGTCTCATTTTCTCACTAAGATTTTCTAGTAGAGGGTATGCTCCCTTTCATAATCTGATATATTAATTGCATAAAGCCCTTTCAGTGACTGAAAAAAAAAGACTTGTTTTAGAAGCAGAAAAAAAAGATTATATTTCAAAAAAGTTGTTGACGTTTAAGGGCTACAATGGGGAGTTCAAAATGAAGAATTAATGGCAACAACATAGTCCTGAGGACTTTATTAAGAATAAAGAATTAATATTAGATGAATGTGGCATGTACTATATTTATTAAGTTATGAAGCCATGATGTATTGTAATTAAATATTGAGGGTTGGCAAAATAGGATATCTAAATGAAAATAGCCATAAAGATTAACAGTATTGTTTTCCCTTGTTCCTCTCTCACAGACATTATGAGAGCTGTTATTATATTTTTAGTTAACTATTCAGATCTATTATTTCCACAACAGCAATACTGTCCACAAATGGGTCTCTGTGCCAATGAGCCATCATATAAATCTTTATTCATCGTTTAAACAGGAAGGATTGAAAACTATAAAATTGTTCAAAAAAGTAACACAGCAGCAGTCAGATGGAACAGTCTCATTGTGGTTGCTTTCCTCGTGTTCTGTTGATACCCTCTTTCTACTGTCTCTCGTACAAAGGAGAAGTAGGTAATAAGGTGTGGAAAAATATGACAGAATACTATGTACCATAATCAGAAACAAGCAAAGGCATTTGGATGCCTAGAGTCATTGAGTTTCTACCCTTCACAAATGGTAAGTGGCCAATGATCAAAGGATTTATATGCTAAATATTCACAGCTAATAGTTTCCTTTAAAAACTAAAACAAATGCCCAGTTGGAAATAAATGAAAGTGTAAGAGATACTACTATTTTTTCAGTTATTACTGAGTAGCATGCTGGTTCTGTTTTCCTAATAATTACTTTTTAATATAATGTGAATAATTAAATGAATAGTCTTACCCTATCAGAATAGTAGAGATGTATGCATTACAGAACTTCAGACTTTTGATTACAATTTAAAGTACAAAGACAAAGTGATTTCTTTTCTTTTTTAGCTGAATAAAGATGAAAATAGAGCCCTAATACATAGAATTCATATTTTTATATGAAACTCCATATAATTCAAATCAATACAAAAACAAACAACTTGAAAAGAGTCTAAGGACTCAAACTATAAATAACCAGCTGTAGAGACCCCATGATAATTTTCTAGTAAACATAAAATGGCTGCTGAGCGTCCTGGCAGCTATACTCAGCTCATTAGAGGTATCCAAATGTAATGTTTGCTTCATAAAGGAATCACTGAAATATTAAAGTGCTAAATAAAGGAAGCCAATCTTGTTTTATCCCCAGTCTTATATATACTTTATAATAATTTAGATGAGTATTTTCTTCTTAAATTATCTGACAAGTCACCAGCATATTCTTTGTTCACCCCTACAATAATATTTGCCTAAATGTATATCAGCACACATGAGACTTGCTACTTTGCTTATCGAGCACCTGAAGTATGTCCCTCTAGAGTAAAATCCAATATAGAGATTTTTGCTGGTTTTCACTCATTTAACAACCAATTTGGCTACCTGATACGAAGAACTGACTCACTGGAAAAGATCTTGACACTGGGAAAGATTGAAGGAAGGAGGAGAAAGGAATAATAGAGGATGAGACTGTTGGATGGCATCACCACTCGATGCACATAAATTTGAGCAAGCTCTGGGAGTCGGTGATGGACAGGAAAGCCTGGCATGCTGCAATTCATGGGGTCACAGAGTCGGACACAACTGAGTGACTGAACTGAATGTCCAGTTACATCATGCTTATACTAAACTTGTCTTAAGCAAAATGCTAATCATCCCTGGTTTCTGATGTTTTTGCACAAATTAAAACTCATTTTTTTAAAAATTCTGTGTAGATGTTAATCAGATATACATCTTCCTTCTCATTACAGAACTTTAAAATGAGCCACACTTCACAGTTCAAAGTGTAGAAGATGTCATTAAACTAGCTGTCTAATCAAGAAGGTGTAAAAAATTTAATTAAACTAATAGCAGGCTGACTCAATTATTCCAAAATATATTAAAAGACATAACATACATGTGATTACAACCATAACTCATATACAATTTTTATTTACATTTTGTTTATCTCAAGAAATTGTGCTATTTTCTTGGAGATACTAGTATATACATATTCTATTATATATATATATATATACATACATACACACACACATATGCACATATACACACATGCACATATAAATGACACAATTATCAGTATCATATTTTAAATGTGAATCATGCCATTGTTTGCATTTTTATAATAGAATATAATGTAACTTTAAGCTAGTACTTAAGAGATCACTGTGACTCCTTGCCTTTCATGTGAATACTACTTTCCATATTCTACTCTGGCATTTCTGCTAAAATCAGCTACTCTTTTGGCTTTTTATAACAATAAAATTCATCTTTACTAAAAGATGTTGAATAAAACTCTAAGGTAAATCATTCAAGTTTCATGGGTAAACCTCATTGCTTAGAATTGTTATATTTTTCCTTAATGAAGTTCTTATTCTTGTTTTTTCCATCAGTTGCTGTTTGCACTTAATATCCTCAAAAGCTTAAGAGTCTCCAAAGGACTTATGTGTCTAACTACGTGTAGTTTCACTTAAAAAAAAAAAAAAAAAAAAACTCCAGTTTTCACCAAAGCAGAAATATTAAAGGTGTTCCTATGGGAAATAGTGAATATTGCTTTATTTTAAAGCTTCAGTTTATATGCATCTCTTTTCATATGTCTTAAAGAGAAATCAATTCATAGTTAAGAAGGAGGCTGGATGAGATAGCACTGTGCTTGGTAATGGCAAAGGGATGTCTCCCTTACAGCAGAAACAACTGGTGATGCATAACAATCAAAATAAGGACCAGTTTTACACTTGATATCTTTGCTTCTACCTAAGTCTATTTTAGTTTTCTGAGAAGGAGAGAAGAAAAGAAAAAGTTACTCTTGCTTTTGGGATGCTGGACCGAACAATACTATGGTCAAAGTGAAGTGAAGTCCCTCAGTCGTGTCCGACTCTTTGCAACCCCATGGGCTGTAGTCTACCAGGCTCTTTCGTCCATGGGATTTTCCAGGCAAGAATACTGGAATGGGTTGCCATTTCCTTCTCCAGGAGATCTTCCCAATCCAGGGGTTGAACCCAGGTCTCCCGCATTGTAGTCTGACACTTTACTCTCTGAACCACCAGGGAATTCCTATGGTCAAAAGCGTTACCCAAACTTCTATTCTACTTACATGTGTATAGAATACACACTGGCAAGGGACTGTCAACAATCCCAAGTGTAATAAATTTCAGAGATAAATATATTTTTCAAACATGTTTTCTATAACAATGATGTCAAAGATACCCCAGTATGTCAACACAAAAAGAATTATTCTCCAAGAGAAATTCTACACAAAGGCTCTACATTATTGCTGAAAAGAGGCACTTGGGATCTCATTTTTCCTTTAACTTATTACTTGTTTATGAAGCATTTAAAAACATAATCAGTAAGTAAATCTGTATTTTAAATAACAGTCTCTCCTTTGATGGCAGTGATAGTACATAAAAATTATTAGCTATGCATTTGGCTAGCATTTATACTATCATTTTAGCTTTGATCATCCTTCCAGTAAAATGTCTAGATTTCTTCCAAATAAATAGAACATAGAGCTTCACATCTCTATGAATCCATGCCTTGCTAAATATGATTTTAACATATAATGCCAAGGGAAAGAAAAAAAAAAAACTTTATTATGCCTTTAAGACACTTAATTGCTAAGGTGAAATCAGGTTTTGGCGTGGAAGGATCAAGACCTATTGCAATGGCTGGAGGCTCTCCTCTGTAACTTCTGAACAATCTTTAAACTACTTAGTAAGCTTTATTCCAGATGGCCAATTGGCAGCTGAGAGCAACTCTACTCTTCAGAGCATATGGTCCACTGATGGCTGACAACTGTCATTCAGGCAAAATTCACCAGAACTACTTGCCAATCATAAAACATTCACTAAATAAAGGGGATCAAAGCCTGAACTGACATGTACTGCCTGTCCTGATTAGATACAAAGTAATTAGTCACTTTCACTGTAAAGCTCCACTTGGATATAACAAAACATAGCCCCACTGGAATGGAAAAAGTTTGCTGACACATTCTGGGGGACTGATCAGTTCAGTTCAGTTCAGTTGCTCAGTCATGTCCGACTCGTTGCAACCCCATGAATCGCAGTATGCCAGGCCTCCCTGTCCATCTCCAACTCCCGGAGTTTACTCAAACTCATGTCCATCGAATCAGTGATGCTATCCAGCCATCTCATCCTCTGTCGTCCCCCTTCTCCTCCTGCCCCCAATCCCTCCCAGCATCAGGGTCTTTTCCAATGAGTCAACTCCGCATGAGGTGGCCAAAGTATTGGAGCTTCAGCTTCAGCATCAGTCCTTCCAATGAACACCCAGGACTGATTTCCTTTAGGATGGACTGGTTGGATCTCCTTGCAGTCCAAGGGACTCTCAAGAGTCTTCTCCAACACCACAGTTCAAAAGCATCAATTCTTCAGCACTCGGCTTTCTTCACAATCCAACTCTCACGACTAGGCCACTACAAATACTGCAAACTGCCATAAGCTCTCTTCTGTTCCTTTAACCTGGCTTCCCCAGTGGCCCACCTCATAGCTCAGCTGGTAAAGAATCTGCCTGCAATGCAGGAGACTCCCGTCTGATTCCTGGGTCAGGAAGATCCCCTGGAGAAGGGGTAAGCTACCCACTCCAGTATTCTTGGGCTTCCCTTGTGGCTCAGCTGGTAAAGAGTCTACCTGCAATGAGGGAGACCTGGGTTAGGTCCCTGGGTTGGGAAGATCCCCTGGAGAATGGAAAGGCTACCCGCTCCAGTATTCTGGCCTGCGAGTTCTATGGACTGTATATATAGTCCATGGGATTGCAAAGGGTCGGGCACGACTGAGCAACTTTCACTTCACTTCACTGGTGGCTCAGTGCTAAAGAATCTGCCTGCTAATGCAGGAGATGAGGTTTCGATCCCTGGGTCAGGGAGATCCCCTGGAGAAGGAAATGGCCACATACTCCAAAATTCTTGCCTGGGAAATCCCATGGACAGAGGAGCCTGGTCAGCCGTAGTCCACGGAGTCGCAAAGAGTCAGATATGACTTAATCACTAAACAACAACAACTCTTTAAACAGTTTTCCAGGCTGTTTAATGGGCATCGTTTTTATGAACAATGGAATGCAGAAGCGTGTTTTAACTTAGGCATATTCTTTCAATGCCTTACATCTGTTCACCACTATTATAATCATGGTTGTAAAAGTATCTAATACTTGAGTTAAACAATATGTGTAAAAAATACAAATTTAAGCTTCATTTAATTATTTTTAGTGAGGAATTTCTTTCTAATTCCTTAGTTAGCTAGCTCATAACATAAATCTGTAAATGCCAAGTTTTTTAAGCTAATAAGCTACAACTTCAGATAACATATTTTCTAAAAGCATCATATATCACTAACATCTATTTTTATTTTTTTTTAATTTTCAATAATGTAATAGCTGCATTTACTTTATGTTTCAGAGAGTATTAGAGAGTAAGAAAACTTAATGTGAAAGAAGTCTTAAAGACTTAACCTTGTCAAGATCCCAGTCTTCTTAGGCCAAATGTCAGCTCAGAGATTATTTTATTTTTAAGAAACAAGTAGTAAATGGTCAATATAAAGGGTCAAAACAAGTCAGAAGCAAAAATCACTTCGGCCAAACATCATTTATTAAAATCTCTGTGACATTTTACCAAGTCTATGGCATGTCAGACTTCTTGACAGAGTAAAGAATGAATGGGAGTATTTGTGAGAAAAAAAAATATGAAAATATTTGCATTATTTTTGATTTAAGGAAATGTTGTCCAGCATATATATGAGAAGTAGAGGATCTAGAGTTATATACACTGAATCTTGCCATGTACTAGGTGTGGCCTTCGACAACATTCTTAAATTTTCTAAGGCCTTAGTTTACACTAAGGATGATAACAGTAATTATCTCACAGTGTGGAATAAGACCTAGGGCATAATTAGGGCTTCCCTGGTGGCTCAGACAGTAAAAATTCGCCTGCAATACAGGATATTTGGGTTTGATCCCTAGATTAGGAAGATCCCCTGCAGAAGAGAATAGCTACTCACTCCAGTATTCTTGCCTGGGGAATTCGACAGACAGAGGAGCCTGGTGGGCTACAGTCTATGGGGTCACAAAGAGTCCCACATGACTGAGCGACTTTCACTTTACTTTAGGTCATAATTAGTCTTTAATAATTGCTACATACTCAGCAAATTAATTATCATTATCATCTAGTGCAGCTAAGGTTTAAATTTTCTGGAACTAATCATAGTCTTATTTAATTTTATACAAACTGTATCAATAAAAAGTAGTGAATGACTTGGTATAGCAGCATTAGTTCACAAATTCCTTTTTAAGACATTTTATTAATTGACATCAAAACTCTAAATAGTAAGTAAGGCATTGTTTCTCTTTCTCAAATGAGGCAATTTAGGCTCAGAATGGTGAACGAATTTGCATAAGTTATCAAATTTTGCATTTTGTTATCAAATGTACAATTAAAACCAAGATTATCCTATTTTCTATACCATTCATTTTTACTAGCTCTCTGTACTGAACCAATTAATTTGTTTGCTACCTTTTACAGGCCATCATTTATAAATAATTCATATCATAATAAGAGATATACTCTATATAAATAACATAGCATGAATAAATGTATAACAGGCTTCATGTATCTTCCTCCATAAAAGACATTCTAGATGGACAAACCACTTTAGGGTCCAGATAAAGAAATTCAGAAAATGTGTAACTATTATAAAGTGATTTTCATAAGATAATTTTATATCCTTAACATCTCTCATTGTAGAAAAATACTGATAAATTTATTTCAAGATTACTTTTAAAATTTAATTGTAAAAATAGAAGAAATTGTAAAAATAGGAGAATATAAATCTCAAATGATGTTTTTTTAACATTTAAAATGATTTAAGTAATGTATAATTTTATACATATGTATGTATGCCTTTCTCTATCTTGGTCACTCTGTCTCCTCATCTCTCTTTCTTTGTAAAATAATCTCTGTCTATATTAAGTATACACATACATAAGTATACACAAAAATTTGACATGTGAAGCTACTTCGTATATCAGAAAAAAAATGCAGAAAGTTTATTTTAAACATATATTTTAAATGTCTATAATTCAGAAAGTAGTTTTAATTTTTGGAAGCTCTTTATATCTAAAATAGACAAAGCAAGAGAATTCCAGAACATCTACTTTGGGTTCATTCACTTCGCTAAAGCATTTGAACATGTGGATCACAACAAAGCGTGGGAAATTTTTGAGATGGGGATACCAGACCTCCTTACTTGTCTCCTGAGAAACCTGTATGCAGATCAAGAAACAACAAGTTAGAATTGGACATAGAAAAAAGGACTGGTTCAAAACTGGGAAAGGAGTATGACAAGGCTGTATGGTGTCACCTTACTTATTTAAATTCTAGGCAGACTACTTCATGCGAAATGCTGGGTTGAATGAATCACAAGCAGAATCAAGATTGCTGGGAGAAATATCAACAACCTCACATATGCAGATGATCCAACTTTAATGGCAGAAAGTGAAGAGGAATTAAAGAGCTGACTCTTTTGGACCCCCATGGACTATAGTCTGCTAGGGTCCTCTGTCCATGGAATTCTCCAGGCAAGAGTACTGGAGTGGGTAGCTATTCCCTTCTTGAGGGGATCTTTCCAACCCAGAAATCAAACTCGGGTCTCCTGCATTGCAGGCAGATTCTTTATTATCTGAGCCACCAGGGTAGCAGAGAGTCTCTTAATGAAGGTGAAATAGGAATTTGCAAAGCTGGCTTAAAACTCAATATTCAAAAAACAAAGATCATGGCATCTGGTCCCATTCAGTTCAGTTCAGTTCAGCTCAGTCGCTCAGTCGTGTCTGACTCTTTGCGACCCCAGGAATCGCAGCACCCCAGGCATCCCTGTCCATCACCAACTCCCAGAGTTTATTCAAACTCATGTCCATCGAGTCGGTGATGCCATCCAGCCATCTCATCCTCTGTCTTCCCCTTCTCCTCCTGCCCTCAATCCTTCCCGGCACCAGGGTCTTTTCCAATGAGTCAACTCTTCACATCAGGTGGCCAGAGTATTGGAGTTTCAGCTTCCACATCAGTCCTTCCAATGAATACCCAGGACTGATCTCCTTCAGGATGGACTGGTTGGATCTCCTTGCAGTCCAAGGGATTCTCAAGAGTCTTCTCCAACACCACAGTTCAAAAGCATCAATTCTTCGGTGCTCAGCTTTCTTTATAGTCCAACTCTCACATCCATACATGACCACTGGAAAAACCATAGCCTAGACCAGACGGACCTTTGTTGGTAAAGTAATGTCTCTGCTTTTTAATATGCTATCTAGGTTGGTCATAACTTTCCTTCCAAGGAGTAAGTGTCTTTTAATTTCATGGCTGCAATCACCATCTGCAGTGATTTTGGAGCCCCCAAAAATAAAGTCTGACATTGTTTCCCCATCTATTTGCCATAAAGTGATGGACCAGATGCCATCATCTTAGTTTTCTGAATGTTGATCTTTAAGCCAACATTTTCACTCTCCTTTTTCACTGATCCCATAACTTCATAGCAAATAGAAGCGGGGAAAGTATAAGCAGTGTCAGATTTTATTTTCAGGGGCTCCAAAATCACTGAGAACAGTGACTGCAGCCATGAAACTAAAAGACACTTGCTTTTCGGAAGGAAAGCTATGACAAACATAGACAGCATATTAAAAAGCAGAGACATCACTTTGCCAACAAAGATTTGCATAGTCAAAGCTATGGTGTATCCAGTAGTCATGTATGGATGTGAGAGTTGTGCCATAAAGAAGGCTGAGTGCCAAAGAATTGATGCTTTTGAACTGTGGTGTTGGAGAAGACTCTTGAGTCCCTTGGACTGCAAGAAGATCAAATCAGTCAATCCTAAAGGAAATCCATCCTGAATATTCATTGGAAGGACTGATGCTAAAGCTGAAGCTCCAATACTCTGGCCACCTGATGTGAACTGCTGACTCAATGGAAAAGATCCTGATTCAGGGAAACATTGATGGCAGGAAAAGAAGGGGGCAACAGAGAAAGAGATGGTTGGATAGTATCACCGACTCAATGGACGTGAGTTTGAGCAAACTCTGGGAGATAGCGAAGGACAGGGAAGCCTGGCATGCTGCAGTCCATAGGGTTGTAAATTATCAGATATGACTTAATGACCGAACAACAACAATAACAACAACAACAACAGTATTCAAGTTTGAAGAAAAGTTTTGAAAGTTTTATTATATGGAGTTTTAAACTTCTGAAAAGTTGGTGTAATGCTGGCTACCAAAATATGCATATTTCATAAATATATAAATAAGAACCCAACACAACAAAGCCAACTTTGTGCTTATCACAGATCAAACTAACTAAAGGTATATATAATAAGTCTACAAGTGAATAATATTTAAAATAATGCACAAGAGCTTCTCAATTCCATCAAGACTAACCTTCCAAGAGAACTCTAAAAGCCTCATTTAATTGATTCTCTTTCCTTTTCCTTAGTATCCTAAATTTCATCAGTTCATAATCACTGTTTGAAAGGTATCTTTCCAACTTCAGTTTCTCAACTTATTTTCCTCATTCCCCCAAAACAAATCCTTCACCAAGGGCTAAAATCTCTAGCTTCTTCCTACCTATTTTTCCTCTCCATTTCCATTACTTTTCAGTTCAGAACTTTACTTCAGTTCAGAACTTTACTCAGTAAATCATCACTGACCACAGTCTGAATTTTCCCATCCCTTCTCCATAATTCTACTCAAACAACTCTTTAAACTTCCACGCTGATCATTTTGTTACACTGATAAAACATCAGTGCCCCTCCCCATCCACTGTTATCTAAGAATGATGTTAGAAAATTTTAAATGGAAACAGTGGAAAATGTCCTTCTGATCTTTAATTTGCCTTCTAGCTGCAGGACCACCATCTTACACACTCCTTCAGCCAAGTGTCTCTTGTCTGCATAGATGCTGAAATTAAGCAAATTACTCATATTTCCTGAGATGTTAGGTTGATTTCATACCTCTTTATTTTTGCTCATGGTGTCTGAAGTTTACTGAGAATGGCCTCTCCCCATTTCGTTTCCCATCAGATTAGCATTCCATAAGAACACACTCATTAGCCTTTCTTGTGAGGTCCATTCATAAATCTATCTAAGCCCCTCCTTTTGCTTTATTTTCAAGGGCATTGATTTACATATTCTTACATTTCCAAGTGTGCAGAGAAAATTATGTCTGTTTTTTGCTCTTTCTTCAGGGAAGATTTTGCCTATTTTAAAGCAGTCATGATGCAATTTACTCACGTGAAAGCCCATATACGAAGAGGCCTGTTTATCTTTCCTACTCCTTTACCTAATCTTATGTGTATAAGTTCAACAACACAGGCTCTCATGCCATTTGCTTTCTCTTCATTAATATACGAATATCTCTTTAAGATGCATGCTGGCAGTTACCATGCAGAAATGTCTGATGAATCTCGTTACAAAAGCTTTCTGGTTCTGCGATCTAGGTATGTAAACCAAACACCTACTTGCTGCAGTTACAGTTCAAGGGTCTCATTTACTTTAAAGTCAGTCCTAACCTCTACCCTCAATTCCAGATAGGCCTGTTCTTCCCATTTCAACTATGAAAATTACATTATTATTGTGATTCTTTCACCTAGGAAAGCATATGCTCTCATGTCATTTATCTAATAATATCATATATCTGTCTGTTGGATGTTACAACATTAAAAAAAAAAAATGCTTGTCACCTAATTGGGAGCATGTGATCATCAGATTTAAAAGCCTTATGGAGCATATAAAATTAATGAGAGGGAGTAGAGTTCAGAAGGAAAGCACCTAAAAATAGAATCTAATTGCGTGGCTATTTGGAAATAGATAAAAATGATAGGAGAAAACAAAACATTATGAGGAAAAATGGAATACTTTTATAATTACTTAAGGTGCAAAACTAAAATTTAGGCCCCAGGGTCCATGTTTAGGAAAAGACAGGCCATAGTAGAAATGAATTTACATCAAAGAGGGGCTTTAAAGTATATATTTAAATTCCTTTTTTAGAAAATTAAAAAAAAAATAATGGCAGATTAGACAAAATAAAATATGGATCATTTTAAGCTCACAATTGATAATAATGCTATATTTTAACCTAATACATATGTATTTGAGCTGCCAAGTCAATATAATAAATTAATTAAATTAAAAAAAACATTGTGTTCTTAACTCAAAAGACATCCATGATAGTTTAGAAAATGATGAACACAATTAATATGAATCTTCAAATCTCAGGAATGCATTTTAAATGTCAAGATAGGAAAGAGACATCCTAAAGACCTTAATTACATCATGTCGCCCACAAAAGTATGTTTGCAGTGATGCACTAGCACAGACACTTGTTCTATTCCAAATTTAATTGACTGTTTCTACACTTCTAATGTAGAGGTGGGATATAATAGTAAGGTAATAGTATAATATTAGTATAATAGTATAATAGTAATTAAACTGTTTTGAAATCTCATTAAATAGAAGACACGTTGCATGTTCATTTCAAATTACATAAATTTCCTTAATAAAAATCACCCTGTGCTCCAGCTATTGTGATTTTCAATTACTTACACAGTAAGTTAATAAAACATTTTTGTAAGGATCTCTTTGTATCTAGTTTTGAGTATATATATAAAAATATACATTTAAGTAAATTCCTTGTGAATCTCTCAGTCTCCCATATAAAGATAACAAAAACTTGTATTATCAAAATAATAATCCTAACCTCTATTGGATGGTGGATGTACGTCAAGGCAATCTTTAAACAAGAAAGTATGATGCAAATATATTAGATAACAGCATCTTGGCTATAGGAATTCAGTATATTCTTCAATTAATAACTAAAATTAATAATCAATTTTAAGACATTAAGTTAAATGATCAAACTTTGAGAGTAAAAGTCATTGGTTTTGTCTATTTTACACTTATTTATACTTCTCAAATATTTATTTAAAATATTTAGACCATTTGAGTTTAAATACTGAATGATTTAAGAAAAAGATATAGGGCATTCTTTCTCTATAGAAAAATACCCTTTTTTAATTAGAATATGCTGATTAGCACTATCTTTTATAACATATCCTTATTTAGATCCTTAGTAAATGCTAATAGAATCATACAATGCCTATGCTTAAAATTATTGTTTGAAACTTCTAGAGGTAAATAATTATTATTTCAAATAACACTTTCCCCCATGGCTGCTACTGGTGCAGAATGTTTTTTCTTTTTTTTCCTCTTCATGCAATTTATTAAGAATTTACATTTTGCTCTGCAGAAAAAGAACTTCACTATATGCTATTATAGCTTCTAGTTTTTTTTAATTTATTTCCATTTCTTTTTTTTTTCTTTGAATCTTGTAAATCTGGCTACAGGATAACTCTCACTAAGCATGGCACTGGTTCTTGCACATCTTTATTGCACCTTAACATTTGGAAACCATTTTTGAGTCTTTGAGTGAAATATAAACCCTATGCTTCTCTTCAAGTCCTGGACAGATAGTAGGGGTTTGCACAGAAAAAAAATCAAAGAGCAAATAGAAACTAGAAAGCTTTTATTTTTCAATTATATTGGGAGTGTAGAATGGGGAGTTTACAAGGGCAGTTTTGCTGTTTATTTCCTGCAGAAGAGACATTCCTCTTTCAAGGACCCAAGAAAGACAATGCAAGCTGGCACTATTTGAAGCTAATCTTCCAAAGTACAACGTATGGAAACTAAACGAGGTAAATGATTGTTCACTCAATTGTAGCCAGTGCTAATCATGCAAATGAACAGGATCCAGCAGGAAATCCATATCTTCCATAAAGTGCTGTCTTTACAACACAGCAAAACAGCATCTTAAGAGCCCTTTATACCACTCATACATCCTCAGTTTCTCAAAGCACTTTCACACTCATTATCAAATTGCTTCTTATCTCTGATTTTACAGAAAGAAAGTGAAGGACAGACAGATGAAGTGATTTGCCTATGGTCTTATGACTAATAATGGACAGAGCCAAATCTTCAATCCAAATTTGCTGTTGTTTTCTTTTGTTTTGTAATATCAAGTTGATCAGCATTGCATTATAACTCTATTATAAATCACTCCTTTATAGCATTCTAATATATTTACATTGTCTCTTCATTACAAAAATATCTGAAGATGTTTAAAGAAATGCTTAAAGTACACTAGGAAAGCAAATGGAAATCTACATAAACACAAACCACTAATATTCATATCACATGTTTTATGATCTTGTATAGATATTTAGTGAAGGTTTTATATTTTGGCTCTCACACAAGAGTCAAAGCATAGAGATGAAAAGATAAATTTTAAAATACACTCTACTAAAACAAATCAAGAGTTCAAAAGTGACAACTTTTTTTGGCTTAAGATCCATAAAGAGACAGTATATGATGGTTCATTTGTTCCTTTAAAATTACCTATATTTTGTTTCCTAAATATATATATACACACAAATGTACTACACAGAGAGAGTAAAATATTTCTAGACTCTCTGTCTGCTAAGATCTAGGCTTTCCAGGTGGTGCTAGTTGTAAAGAATCTGCTGCACAAGAGACGTGAGCTGAATCCCTGGGTCGGGAAGACCACCGGAGAAGGAAATGGCGAACCCACTCCAGTATTTTTGCGTGGGAAATCCCACAGACAGAGAAGCCCAGTAGGCTATGGTCCACGGGGTCACAAAGA
Organism: Dama dama; assembly: GCF_033118175.1. Lineage (NCBI taxonomy): Eukaryota > Metazoa > Chordata > Mammalia > Artiodactyla > Cervidae > Dama > Dama dama. The sequence goes on along the minus strand of NC_083709.1, from coordinate 42,460,290 downwards.
GTCAGACACGGCTGAACTGCTATCTTTCTAGCACCAAATGAAATAGGCTTGAAAAGTCACACAGTATCACTGTGATCACCCCAGGCTCCTGAGAAGAAAAACACTTGGTGTAAACTGTTCTTTTAGGACTTATCTGAAGATGATAACATGTCAAAAGAACAAATATGATTCTTTTGTGAAAAGACAGAGCTATGGCTAAAATGCTGAATTAATTCTCTTTTTCTCTCTCTGTCTTTATACCTTTCTCCATATACATATTCCTGTATATGAATATATACAGGAATGTATATATGAATGCATATATACACAAATATAAATTACATACATAACTTGTTCTCTATGTCCTCACTTATATCAAAAATTAACAGAAAAAAGTGTGCTCTCCTCCCTCTCTTCACTGCCAAGGACCTTCATTCAAAATTCTTATCACACTTTGCACCACAAAGTATGAGATAAGAATTACTACAGGAATTAATATGCAGAATTTCTGAAAAAGACAAAATCACTGGGAATTAATTTCAACACATTTTGTCCTGTATGCATCAAGAATGAGTGGACTCTTCTGTAATCTCCTCCACTGCCTGAAATAAGTCTATTCAATTTAAAAAAATAATTAAATAATTTAAAAATGCTATTTCTCATCTTATCTCTAGTGTTTCCTAATTCATTTGGCTACATCTCTGTCAAAAATACTTACACAGAGGTTTTCTGTCCATGAGCTTGTCAAACATTCAAGAATGCCAAGTAGGAATGGAAAATATGCCTGAGGCTTGGTCCAAGAAAATCTTGAATATAAAGTTTAAGAACCAATATATTCAGGGAACTAAACATGTACTAAATGTGGGTGCAAGGTGTCCACTTATATGTGCCAACTTGTCAGTTAAGTTCTAGTGTGTGGGCTTGACCTAACTGGGTAGTCATTTTGGAAGCATTTTCCTAACTGCTGAGATAAGTTGTACAATAACCACGACTTTCCAGAGCTACTGACCTAAATTTATGACATCCTGAGTCTCCCTGAGCCTGATAAATTCCCAAGACCTACCATCCCTATATACTTGCTTTCCTTAATCATCATTGACCCTTATAAGATATTCTGATATTTGAAATACATTTTGAAATCCATATTTGAATCTTAGATAGCCAGATCATTTTTAGAGGGAGGGTTTTTTTTCCTTTTTTTTTTTTTTAATATAAGTTCTTTAAATAAACAAAACAAAACAGAATATGAACTCAAATGATTTGAAAACTTATGGTCAGAGAAAAAAACCTATACTTGGATATGTATAGCACCTTTATTCATAACTGACAAAACTTGGGAAGTGACCAAGATGCCCCTCAGTAGATAAATGGATAAATAAAACATTCAGACAATGGAATAATATTTAGTGCTAAAAAGAAATGTAATATCAAGTCATGAAAGAACATGGAGGAACTGTAAATGCATATTATTAATAGGACAGAAGACAATCTGGAAGGCTACATATTGTATGAGTCCAACTATATGACTGACCAGAAAAAGTAAAACTATATAAATGGTTTAAAAAAAAACTCTGTGGGTGCCAGGAGCTAGAATGAAGGGGAAAATGAATAAGTAGAGCAAAGAGGACTTTTAGGGCAATAAAACTACTCTGTATGATACTATACTGGCGAACACTTGTCTTTTTACATTTGTCCAAATCCACAGGCGTTACAACGTGATAAATGTGAATCCTCAGGTAAACTATGGGCTCTGTGTGATAAGGATGTGTCAGTGCAGGTTGCTCAGTTGCCACAAGTGTACCATTCTGGTGAGGAATTTTGCTAATGAGGGACGCTCTGCATACGTTGCAGCAGGAAGGGTATAGGAAGTCTCTATAGTTCTTCAATTTTGCTGAAAAACTAAAGCTACTTAAAAAAAAAAAAAAAAAGACTGTCTAAAAAGAAATAAAAAGAAAATGTCACTCTGAAAACAAAACAGAACAAAAACTGATTTGAGACAAAAAATCAGCAATGCATCAGATACAAATTTTTCACATAAATTAGACTGAACAAATAAATATATTCAAAGTATTCCAAATTGATAGTTCTCCTTTTGAATTTCCAGGTACTATTTAAGGTGTTGCCAATTAAATTTGATCAGCACTAATGTAGTATTTTCAGTCTGATTTTCAGATCATGTAGCACAAAATCAGCATGAAACTTCTAATCCAAAAATTAACACAGCTGGATAGCAGAAGTTACATCAAGGATACTAGCTGATGTGTGAATAATGTTTGATTATTCAGGGTTTGAAATTTTCCTTTAAGTTTTGAGAGTTATTTCAATGAATGTTGTAAATATTTGCATGCCTGTGTTTATGTCTACTTTTTTCTACCTATTATTGAGCATGTCTACAATGCTGCAGAGGATGAGAAGGTTAGATGGGATCACCAACTCAATGGACATAAATTTGGGTAAACTCCTGGAGTTGGTGATGGACAGGGAGGCCTGGCATGCTGCAGTTCATGGGATCACAAAGAGTCAGACATGACTGAGCAACTGAACTTAACTGAACAATACTGCAGACAGTGATTGCAGCCACAAAACTAAAAGATGCATTTTCCTTAGTAGAAAAGTTATGACAGACCTACACAGCATATTAAAAAGTAGAGGAGTGCTTGCTTCGGCAGCACCTATACTAAAACTGGGACAATACAGAGAAGATTAGCATGGCCCCTGCGCAAGGATGACATGCAAATTCATGAAGCGTTCCATATTTTTCAAAGAACAATTTCCCCAGAACTTGACAGATGCTCAGATTCAGAATGTCTAACTCTTAAAGGACAAAAGCTTTACTAAAGAAAATAGTAAATGAGAAAAAAAAAAAGTAGAGGAATCACTTTGATGACAAAGGTACATATAGTCAAAGCTATGGTTTTTCCAGTAGTCATGTATGGATGTGACAGATTGACCATAAAGCAGGCTGAGTGCCAAAGAATTGATGCTTTAAACTGCAGTGCTGGAAAAGACTCTTGAGAGTTCCTTGGACAGCAAAGAGATCAAAACAGTCAATCCTAAAGGAAATCAGCCCTGAATATTCATTGGAAGGACTGATGCTGAAGCTGAAAGCTCCCCTACTATGGCCACCTGATAGTAGGGGCTACCTGGTCGGCAAAGATCCGACCACTGGAAAAGACCCTGATTCTGGGAAAGAGTGAGGACAGGAAGGGAAAAGGGCAACAGAGGATGAGATTGTTGGATGGCATCACTGACTTGATGGACATGAGTTTGAGCCAACTCTGGGAAATAGTGAATGACAGGGAAGCCTGGTGTGTTGAAGTCCATGAGGTCACAAAGAGTTGGACACACATTGTACTAAACAACCAAAACAATGCAAGATATTGTGCTGAGTAGTAGTTATATTATTTTTTTTAAGTGGCATGATTTCTATCCTAAAAAAATTTCCATCTATTAAACAGATTATTCCATTTTTATTTAACAGGTAAACAAATACATGTTATATCATAAATGTTGCTGCTGCTGCTAAGTTGCTTCAGTCGTGTCCGACTCTGTGCAACCCCATAGATGGCAGCCCACCAGGCTCCCCCATCCCTGGAATTCTCCAGGCAAGAACACTGGAGTGGGTTGCTATTTCCTTTTCCAATGCATGAAAGTGAAAAGTGAAAGTAAAGTCGCTCAGTTGTGTCTGACTCTTTGCGACCCCATGGATTGCAGCCTACCAGGCTCCACAGTCCATGGTATTTTCCAGGCAAGAGTACTGGAGTGGGGTGCCATCACCTTCTCCGATATCATAAGTGTATTAAAGACAAAAACCAATGTTGAGAAAAATATTATTTATTAAAATTGGCATGTTTATTTATTGCTAGGTAAATTAAAAGACACTTATTCCTTGGAAGGAAAGTTATGACCAACCTAGATAGCATATTAAAAAGCAGAGACATTACTTTGCCAACAAAGGTCCGTCTAGTCAAGGCTACGGTTTTTCCAGTGGTCATGTATGGATGTGAGAGTTGGACTATAAAGAAAGCTGAGCACCAAAGAATTGATGCTTTTGAACTGTGGTGTTAGAGAAGACTCTTGAGAGTCCCTTGGACTGCAAGGAGATCCAACCAGTCCATCCTGAAGGAGATCAGTCTTGGGTGTTCATTGGAAGAAATGATGTTGAAGCTGAAACTCCAATACTTTGGCCACCTGATGCAAAGAGCTGACTCATTTAAAATGATCCTGATGCTGGGAAAGATTGAGGGCAGGAGCAGAAGGGAACAACAGAGGATGAGATGGTTGGACGGCATCACCAAATCAACGGACATGGGTTTGGGTGAACTCCGGGAGTTAGTGATGAACAGGGAGGCCTGGTGTGCTGCGGTTCATGGGGATGCAAGGAGTCGGACACGACTGAGAGACTGAACTGAACTGAAGATTCAGCAAAGATTTCATTCTTTAAATCATATTTTTCTTTCTTAATGGTTCATTTATAATTCATTATCAATTACCAAATGCCTATATTTAGGTAGACAGTATGCTAGGCATCAAGGAAATGATGGGGACTCAGAGTTAGACACCAATCCCAAGGAGTTTATTAGTCTTTGGACCCTCAGTCAATGTCTTTTCTGGGTTTTCTATCAACTAGTTGATTTTATATTCCAATAAGACAACAGTTCTTACTTGATTTTCTTTGCTTATCCATTATTATTTTTATTTATTTACTAATTTCTCTTCTAGCAGTATACATGAATATTTCCTAAGATCTAAACCCTCACAGCTTAGCAGAACATTTGGCATATTAGGGGAGACAAAATAAATAATTTTGTAATCTTTATCCCATAAAGTTTATTTATTCAGATTCTTCTTACAATAGAGAACATAGATTGTTATTGTGTATAGAAAGGTTTTATTTATCCTCTAAGTGTCTGATGGATAGCTGTCAACTACTTTATGGCCACAATCCTCCTAACTAAGCTAAAAGAGATGGTATAAGAGAGGCCACAGTTAACATGTGAGAATAATGACACCAGTGAGACTCATTTCTCTGTATCCATGACTTTTGTAGCCTCTTTCATCATAGACTCTGACTTGACTAAATGACTGGGTTCCTAATGGAACATTAAAAAAAATGTGACACAAGCACAGGTTTGAAAAGTGTTTACCCAATGAAGCTCATCCTTTCTTGCTGCTGGGAACTCCTTGAAATCCAACTCTTAACTCTCAACTCATAGCATGTTTTAAGCCATTTCTTTTATTCACAGCAATGGACAACTGATACAGAGGCTTTGGCCCACACTCTGCGTGTTTTGTCACAATCATATGTTCGAATGTGTCCCTCGGGGAGGAATTTTTATGACCCAGTTAGTGAGAAACAGTGTGCCTCAAGCATCAAACTACCCTCTAAGTCTAGGGCAAATGGTGTTTTGGTTATGGTGAGTTATCAACAAATAAGCAAAACCCCTAAATCTAGATTACTTTTATTAGATTATAATTTATTCACGGAAAAAGCATGAAAAAGTCATCAACAGAGAACTGCTTGCATTGCAGTCAGACTGAAATATTTATTCACAATGCACATATTTAAGGGTAAAGAATAGAATGAGAAACTCTCTGAATTCAGTACTTTCACTGTCTAGTTAGGCAGAAACTATTATCAGAGGCAAAGCCAAATATGAGACAATTTTATGAAAATCATAAACTGAGTTTGAAAAAGAAGAATAAAATAACAAAAAAGCAAACCAAAAGGAAAATAAGAAAGCCTTGACTCTCAGGAAAATTTTTCCCACAATTATTTTTTCTTCTCTCCTATGTTTCCTCTCCTCTTTATATTCTCTTGCATTTTCTCTGTGACGGTACTGAATTGACGAAGAGACCAGGTGAAGAAAGTGGTGGTGGATATCTAACACTTTTTTTTTGTTTACAGATAGTGTTGCTTGCTTGTTATTTATAAGAGCCAGGACACTGAAAAAAACCTAAATGCACATCAACAGAGGAATGGATAAAGAAGATGTGATACATATATATTAATATAAGCAATATTACTCAGCCATTAAAAAGGGACAAAACTGGGTCATTAGTAGAGATATGGGTGGAACTAGATAGTGTCATACAGAATGAGATATGTTAGAAACAGGAAAACAAATATCATATATTAACACATATATGTGGAATCTGAAAAAAATATATATATATATCAGTTCAGTTCAGTCTCTTAGTCATGTCTGACTCTTTGCGATCCCATGAATCGCAGCACACCAGGCATCCCTGTCCATCACCATCTCCCAGAGCTTACTCAAACTCATGTCCATTGAGTCGGTGATGCCATCCAGCCATCTCATCCTCTGTCGTCCCCTTCTCCTCCTGCCCTCAATCCCTCCCAGCATCAGGGTCTTTTCCAATGAGTCAACTCTTCGCATGAGGTGGCCAAAGTATTGGAGTTTCAGCTTCCGCCTCAGTCCTTCCAACGAACACCCAGGACTGATCTCCTTCAGGATGGACTGGTTGGATCTCCTTGCAGTCCAAGGGACTCTCAAGAGTCTTCTCCAACACCACAGTTCAAAAGCATCAATTCTTTGGCACTCAGCTTTTTTTTATAGTCCAACTCTCACATCCATACATGAACACTGGAAAAACCGTAGCCTTGACTAGACAGACCTTTGTTGGCAAAATATACAGATGATCTTATTTACAAAGCAGAAAGAGACACAGACATAGAGAACAAGCATATGGATATCAAGGGGAAGTGGGGTTGCAAAGAACTGGGAGATTGTGATTGATATATGTACACGACTGAGCCTATGTAGGTAACTAATGAGAACCTACTGTATACCACAGGGAACTTTACTCAGTGCTCTGTGGTGACCTAGTTCAGTTCAGTTGCTCAGTCATGTCCGACTCTAAGACCCCACGGACTGCAGCATGGCATTTGGGTGGTGACCTAAAAGGGAAGGAAACCCCCAAAAGAGGGGACATAGGTATACATATAGACAATTCCCTTTGCTCTGCAGTTGAAACTAACACATTGTAAAGGAACTATACTCCAATAAACGAACAAACAAATAAAAACTAACACATCATAAAGCCACTATACCCTAATAATTTTTTTTAAATAGTGTTGCTTGGTACATGCATTTACACTGCACTATTTTTAATCTATCTTTATCTATATATTGAGTTGAAAAATTCCAAGTACTTAAATGTATGGATGTGCTTATTTAAATAGCTTCAGCATAAAGTCAGAAAAATTACAGAAGAGTTCCAAATATAAATTTTGGGTCTTCTAAGTTAAATTCCCAATTCAGTTTTTCACACAAATGGTAAAAAAAATCTACTGATTACTATTAATAATAATAAAAATAACTGCAACTTGGTGACATAATAATTTTTGTTTACTATAATGTTATTACTGAATATTCCTATATTTAATTTATGAATATAACTAATATTAAGTATATTACACAAGACAAGAACAAACAATTTTCTTAGTTTGTAGCATCAGGTGTTTCCTTAAATATTTAGTAAGTTTAAATGCTATTTCCCAAGACTACACAAGCTTTATTTTTGTTGTCAATTGAATTAGGTTTTAAAGTTACTGCTATGAATTTTTAAAGAGAACTTCTTTAAAATATCATGTTATAAAATACACAGTACTGCCCTATAAATCATGTCAGCATAAATATGAAGACTCCCAAGAAAGAAATATTTTAAGCAATAGCTGGAAACTTGCTGGTAATTCATGTGTAAAGATAAAGGGGATTGGAGCACTGAATAAAAATAAATTTATAAGAAAAAAAGCAGAAAAGGGGGAAGAAGAGATATACAGAAAGGCAGGGCAAGATAGCATTTAAATGAAAGTTCTCCATATTATTCACTTTAAAATCATTCCATTATTTTCCATGCATAAAGGTCCATATCTGGAACACGGGGTGAAAGGTCCTTCTTAATTTTACCCCTGAGCACCACAGTACAAGTACTGTGAGACCATCATGACCTCCCTTCTTCCTGTCCTATGCATTAGACAGTCTAGCCAACTTGTTTTCTTCAGGTTCTTCAGGTTGCTCTTCTTTTCAAATGAATTTTTTTTTTTTTTTTTCCTATACAGAATGCTTTTCTTCCTTTTGCCACGCAATATACTTACTACACTTATACCTCAAGTCCCAGTTTATTTGCCATAATTTCTCTGGAAACTTTCCAATCATTTCAAAGAAAGCAGGCCTTCTTTTGTGTTCCTATCAGACGACTCATTCTTATTATCATGTTTATCACTTTTCTATAATCATCTGTTCATGGGTTCATACTTCCACTTAATCACCAGTCAGTGAAGGACATTGGCAATATTCCAAAACTCTTTTCAATGTCAGTCCACATCTGCCATATACAAAAGGTACTTAATAAATCAGAATATATAAATATATGAGTGGCTTGAAACAAATAAATACAAGGCAAATAAATACATCAGCTGCACTTATACAAAAAGCTACTCTTTAGATTGTTTAATGTTTTCACGTGCACTGCCACATCCACTAGCCAATTACAATCACTGGCTGTTAGTTGGCAAGTCTAAATCTGTCTGTTGATCCAAGACAAATTGTATGTTGATGACTGAAAAAAATAACTGGAGGTAAACTGTTGAGAAATTGAAAAAGAGTCATTTTTTAAATGTTAGTGTAGACTAGATATAATTTTTTGAGGAACCAAGAAAATCACCAACCACAGTTGATTTTCTGATAGAATTCTAAAAAATCGAGTTCTTGATCTTAGTCAGTCCCACTGATTTGAATCGGCATCCTCAGCTATAACACCTTGAATGTAGGTATTGGGTTTGCTTGTGCTTCTTCTCTAATTGCTTTAAGTGTAGCTTAGGTTGTTTATTTGTGATTTTCCTTTTCCCTAAGGTAAGATTTTACTGCTGTGAACTTCTCTCTCAGGACTGATTTTGCTGGATGCTGTAGGCTTTGAATTGTTGTGCTTTCATTTTCACTTACTTCCCTGGTGGCTCAGACAGCAAAAGCATCTTCCTACAATGCAGGAGACCTGGGTTCGATCCCTGGATTGGGAAGATTCCCTGGAGAAGGAAATGGCAACCCACTCCAGTACTCTTGCCTGGAAAATCCCATGGACGGAGGAGCCTGGTGGGCTACAGTCCATGGGGTCTCAAAGAGTCAGAGACGACTGAGCAACTCCACTTCACCTGGTATTTTTATTTTATTTTTGATTTCTTCTGTGATCCAGGAACAAAAGAAGGATGTCTACTCTTGCTACTTTTATTCAGCATAGTTTTGGAAGTGTTAGCCATGACGATTTGAAAAGAGAAAATGTGAGGGTGGGATATTTCAAAAGAACAGCATGTATACTATCTATGGTGAAACAGATCACCAGCCCAGGTGGGATGCATGAGACAAGTGCTCCGGCCTGGTGCACTGGGAAGACCCAGAGGAATCGGGTGGAGAGGGAGGTGGGAGGGGGGATCGGAATTGGGAATACATGTAAATCCATGGCTGATTCATATTAATGTATGACAAAACCCACTGGAAAAAAAAATAATAATAATAGAAATAAAAAAAAAAAAGAATAGGAAATCAGCATGATATGAATAGTCATGCAGAGAATTCTGGCCATAAAAAAAAAAAAAAATAAAAATAAAAAAGAAAAGAAAACAAGCCAAAAACAAAGAAAAACCCCCAAAACCAAAAACTGGGAAATCTATCTTTGTTCAAGTCGTTTTTCTTTTTGTAGTGGTGTTTTGCAGTTATTTTTTGAAAAATATAAGTTCCATATCTTTAAAAAAAAAAAAAAGAGAGAAAATAATAAAAGGAATTGAAATTGGAAAAGGAGTAAAATTGTCATTGTTTGCAGATTACATGATACTATACACAGAAAATCCTAACAGTGCCACCAGAAGACTACCAGAGCTCATCAATTAATTCAACAAAGTTGCGGGATACAAAATTAATACTCAGAAATCTATCGCATTTCTGTACACCGACAACAAAACATCAGAAAGAGAAATCATAGAAATGATCCCATTGACCATGACATCAAAAATAATAAAATACTTCCTAATTGTCTTACACTGTTGGTGAGAATGTAGGTTGCTACAGTCACTATGCAGAGCAGTAATGGAGGTGCTATAAAAAACTAAAAATAGAGCTATCACATAATCCTGCAATCCCAGTAGTTCACTGCAGCACCATTTACAATAGCCAGGAGATGGAAGAAACCTAAATGTACACCAACAGAAGAATGGATAAAGAACATATAGTACATAAATACAAAAGAATATTACTATTACTCAGGCATTAAAAAGAATGAAACAATGTCATTTGCAGCAACACAGATGGACCTAGAGAGCATCACATTAAGTAAGTCAGAGAAAGACAATATCATATGATATTACCTATATGCAGAATCTGATAAAAAATATGCTACAAATAAAACTTATTTACAAAACAGAAACAGACTCACAGACAAAGAAGGGACTTATGCTTGCTGGGGGGACAGGTAGGTGGGAGGGACAGATTGGGAATTTGGGACTGACAAGTATACAATGTTATATTAAAAATAGATAACAAGGGCCTACTGTAAAAAACTATACATTATATATATATATATTATATATATATATATAAAACCATAAAACTCACTTTAAAGTTTGTAGATTAAAAGTAAATAAAAAGGGAAATACCAAGATAAATACAAATAAGCCTTTCTGCTTTTAACACAATTGTTAAGTATTGTTTACATCAAAAAGCAGTTAAAATTGGTAGGGTTCCTGCAAGAATACTGGAGTAAGTTGCCATTTCCTACTCCAGGGGATCTTTCCAACCCAGAGATCAAATCCATGTCTTTTGCATCTTCTGCACCAGCAGGCAGATTCTTTACCACTGCACCACCTGGGAAGCCCGTTGGAGCTTACTAGTCAGAAATTTAAAAATTCTTTTAAATAAATCTTAATGCTTGTCAAAAAAAAAAAATCGGTAGTGGGATGGCATTTATTTTACTGAGATAAAATATGGTAATTATTAGAATATAGTACATAGAATGACATCCAAATTATTTTAAATTTTTTGTACAGCTGAGAAATTAGCTTCTGCTGTTATGCCTTATGAGACCGCTGTATGTGTTAGAGATGAATGCATACACACAGATCCATCTAAGGTTATTATAGGAAGCATCAGATTAGGAAAAAAAGAAGAAAATGGTAAGTCTATGAGATAATGAATATGTTTAAAAACATCAAAATAATAAGAATAATAATAGTACTTTCACCACAGAGTTATTGTGAGGAACAAATAATTTAATATATGCAAAGTACTTAAAACAATATTTGACAACAGTATGTGTTTAGTAAATTTTGACATCTTATTGTCAAAAAAAAAAAAAAAAAACCCCAAAAACAGAATTGTTTCATCTAGAAGCAGGAGATTACAATTTATGACTATAGGAGTCAATTTAGCTCTCAAAGTTTATGTAACATTTATGTCTTTTATGTTTGCTAAAGAGTAAAGTCAAAGTAAGACGTTTATGGGTAAGAAAACTGCATCTTAGTGCTAGTTAAATTTATCAGCGTACAAATTTTAAAAAGAATAAACATAAGGGATAATTTTCTTCTATGGACAATTCTTTATTTCAAAATAAGTAGGAAAATGGACAGAAAAATAGAAGTCTTTCTTCCAAAGTGAATAATTTAAGAAAAAAAAAAAAAACTATCCTGGATGATGTTTGTGTTTTTAACTAAAGATATACTCCCTTGTTCATGTGGACTGATGAAAATAAAATCAGTCCACAATAAAATGCTCATGGTGAGGCTATATATTCTTAGAATTCAGTCACATATGCCAAAAAATTAATGAGACCTGTAGCATAATTTTCCTACCTTGTGGAAGTATCTGATAAAGTAATGTGTGATGATAAATTGGATTTATGGTGAAATGCTAGATTCAATCTATGGTAGTAAATCTTCTAAACTAACTTCTCTTAGCCTGCAAGCCAGATTCAATGTAGTGTTCAACAACTGTCCCTTGAATCAAACCCAATTTGACATACTTGTATCCCCCTGTAAAATTTTCTTTTAAATGAGGTCACGAAGGGTTCACAGTAATACTTTGAAAAGAAATATTCTAAGTAAGGTAATTGAAAATCCCTTTCAAATACATTTCCTTACTTCAATATATATCTATTTACACCTTTAAGTTACATTACTTGATGCTTCATGTTTTTTTTCTTTACTTGGAATGCAGATAGATATTTCCAAATCAAAGAAGATTTACTGATAAAGAGCTTTTCAATGAGGTGTATTTTCCTTTCCCTTAGGATTTATCCTCCATACCAGTGACCATTAGTTGCTAAATTCAATGATATTTCATAAAGTCCCCAGCTTCAGAATATGCAAAAAAAAAAAAAAGAAAAAAGGGAAAAAGTTAGATATTGGAACTACCTAGAGCTATCTGCCACAAGCCCACATGCGTATTTCCACAATCTCTTGTGAGAAATTCTTAGTGTTTGCTTTTCATCAACTCATTTGTTGGTATCACGTATATGTTGTTTTACTATGCACTTCCCTGGTAGCTCAGATGGTAAAGAATCCACCTGCAGTGCAGGAGACCTGGGCTCAATCCCTGGGTTGGGAAGATCCCCTGGAGGAGGGCATGGCAACCCATTCCAGTATTCTCGCCTGGAGAATCCTCATGGACAGAGGAGCCTAGAAGGTTACAGTCCACAGGGCCACATAGTCAGACACAACTGAGAGAATAAACACATATCTATTAGTGGGCAACTCTGAGTCCTTATTGTGGCTATCTTTAAACGAGTCACAGAAAATTCTCTTTTCTCCCAAATTCAGATTATACATATTGGAGTCAAGGGTCAGTAATTATTCAGTGACCACCCAACATATTTATATTTGGGTCTTAACTGCCAGAATACTTAGACACCAAATAAGAATCAGTAACAGTCATCAGTTTATGTAGTTATCTACTCTAACTCCTTAGATGATGAGCTCTGTTTTGTTTTGTTCTGATATGTTATTTTTTGTGAGATGTAATGTCTATGCATTACTAACCCAATGGACATGAATTTGAGCAAACTCTGGGAGAGAGTGCAGGACAGGGAAGCCTGGAGTGCTGCAGTCCATGTGAACACAAACTGTCAGACATGACTTAGCCACTGAGCAACAACAATGTATATGCAATTTAGATATTTTCAAAACAGACAAAATAGACAAGATATTTTAAAATAGACAAAACAGACAAGGGTTTTAAATAATAATGATTTGGGAAATATGAACTATTTGAAAAATACATAATCCTATAATATATAAGGAGGTAGGAAAACCTTTATAGGTTTTTCCTTAAACATTTTTTCCTTTATTAAACATTAACTAGGGGAAAGATACTTCACTCACAGAAATTATAACACAGTAAGATAAATTGTATATGAACATAGATAAACAAAACAAAAGACAGAAAATAAAAATTTTTTTAAGAGAAGTACAAACCAGCTGCTATGGAGCTGGAGGAGTGGAAAGTGGGGTTTGACTAAGAAAATCAAAATTTAGGTTTGATTTTCTTAAAAAAGTTTTAACTTAAAAGGTATTCAGGATTTCCAAAATTATCAATAAGCCAAGTGCCTTGGTGAGAAGGTATTTCATGTGAAGAAAAGAAACAAAAGAGTGCAAAAAAGCATCAGAAACTAAAACATTATCATCAGATGGAGTGGGGATTAATTATAGGAGAGCAATATTAGCTGAGCCTACAAAGATAAATTATAGCCACAATACAGAAGGCCTTGTCCTTTGAGAATGTGTTGGAATGTCTTTGAGTTCCAATCATTCATGTTGAAGAACTTGAGCAGAAAAGGAACATTCTTGGAGTCACCTTTGCTTAGGCAGGAGCAGAGAGAAGCTAGAAACTAGGAAATTCACAAGAAAGCTTCTTCATGAAGAACAATGAAATAAAGGAAGGCCTTGAACTGTGGTTGTGGCTACAGAACTGGAAAAAACAAATACATGTAAAAAATATATAGAAAATCCATCCACACTGGACTCACTAACCAATAAGAAATGGAAAAGAAGAGAAAAGTGGAAGTATGTTTAGAATTTGTTTTGCATGATTGGAAAAAAAAAAAAAAAAAAATCCTGTAAGATAGTGGCTTTCCAGGTGGTTGAGAAGGTAAAAGCATCTGCCCACAATGTGGCAGACTCAGATTTGATTCCCAGGTCAGGAAGATCCCCTGTAGAAGGGAACACCTACCCACTCCAGTATACTACTTAGAGAATCTCAGGACAGAGGAACCCGGCAGGCTTCACCAAGAGTTAGACACTACTGAGAGACTAACACTTTCACTTTTCACTTTCATGGGATAGTGAGTCAGTGGTAAAGCCTGGCTTGAGAGCAGGGGTTGATCAGATGGTACATACTTTGGGAAATACTAACACAACAGTCAAAAACACTGTCTCTGAAGGAACTGTAGGTACCAGAAGCACAGCTGTAAAGTCAAGGCAAGATGTGCAGTGTGAAGAAGTGAAAACAAGTGAGGTCTAATTTCCAGAATTGTGGTGCTAAAAAAAGAACAAAGAGAGAAGACTTTGAACAGGTGTTAGGGTCTTAATGAGCTTGCCTGTTTGATGTTTCAAGAGCAGGTAAACCAAAGTGAAAAGAGACATATTTATTCAAAAGTGAAAAGAAACAGAGAGGATAATACCAAGAATTCCATAAAGATTATTAAGAACACAATGTCCAGAGGGTGAGATATCCAAATTTAAGTCGAGGTAAGCCTTTAGAAAAATGAAAGTTGATTTACTATCTTTCAATATAGGAGAAATGATGTGAAGATACAAGGACAGTCTGGGATGGAAATGTAAGAAGTTAAGAGTCACAGTGGACAGCTTTGACCTAACAATGTGGCATAGTATGTCATCTTTTAAATATGTGGAGAGGACAGAGGTGCAGAAGGAGATGGAGTTTTAAAGAAAATGGAAAGGGTCTGAAATTGCAGCTCTGTGGAATGTTCAAGAAAGTAAAGAAGAGATGAATGTAAGAACTACTAAGCAACAGCGCTGGTTTGGCTGAACTTTTTTATTAAAACAATTCCTTTGCGGTGACAACCATTACAGAGCTAAAAGATGAAGTATTTTGAAATCGTCCACTTTTAGGAACCGATATACTTCCTAAAGACTTCAAGAATATCAAATAGTTGTAGTAAAAATACTATACTGTAGATTAAAACAAATCATAAAAGTGTTCTTTTCAAACTGAGGAGCAAGACATTATTAAATAAAATATGACTTAAGTGTGTCTAAGTGAAGATGTTAGACATTTTGTATACAAGGCAAGAAGTCACTGCACTTGACATTTGATTTATTTGTAAGAAAATCTGCTGCCCTAATCACCTTTAAACCCCAGGAGACTTATGCATATCAAAGAGACAAACTGTTTTAATATCATATGTGTTTAAAAGGAAACTCTGTGAATCCATGAAGACAGTGATTATTTTGCAAACAACCACAATGACATTTTTAGAAATCATGGGGCCTAATGCTTATGCAATAACACACTAGCCATAATTATAAACTTCCAGGTATACAGAATATGGAAGGAAATCTATATATGCATAAGCAAACACACCATGTACTGCAAAGGGTATTAAGTAAGGTGATTTCTCCAAGTATCCTCTGGTAAATCTAAGCACTCCGATACAACAATAATCTCCCTACATAGGTGGTGAGAATCAGTAGTTTAGAAAGAAAAGTCTTATAAATTTTCATCCTATGTATCCTGGCAGGACAATTTCTGTAACAGAAATAGCTTTTAAAAAGAAGGGTCCTTTTTTATAGATTTCCTGATGCCCAACAAGGTATTTGACCTTCATTGGCAAATAAAAGGAGGTCCATTTAAGCTTGTATGGCAACATATTGAAGTGCCCTGGGTAGCTAATCTAGCTGCCTTCACATGAGCACATGATACACAGAGAAATAAATTCCATGGGAATTAACATGCAGACTCTCTGTATGTTAGGCCCACTGCACTGTCATTCAGATCCTGTGCTTTCATCAACTTTGGTTGAAGGTACTTTTATGCACCCATATGCTACTCTATTTTTTTTTTTTTCATATGCTACTCTTAATCCTCTTGTTTTTTTTCCACAGACATACACCTCCCTCTGAACACTGTGGCTTCTAAGGGGCTTGGGAGAAAACATGGATTATATTTCTACTATTAGGTATGATTTTTGCAGGTATTTTTAGAAATCCACTCCTTCTTCCTTACAAGTCACCTTTCATCATTCTCACCTTCATTTCCCAGCCTTACACATTTCACATTTTGGAGCACTGAGAAGCAACAGTATAACTAATCAAACTACATACAAATATTTACTTGTCCTTACCTCTTAACAAGGAGAGGGTTACAGAAAAATCCATGCACTAGGTCCTAGGTAGCAGAGATGCTTCATACCAGTGAGGTATGTGACAAGAGCAAGAGCTTCTGACCTACTTCCCAGAACGGGCTTCCTCATTCTTCAAGTGAGAAGATTAGACTTGATGTTCTCTAATTATTCTTTCCAGCTCTATTACTTCATGTAAGTTAGTATAAGTGGCATACTGGTTCATGTAAAAGACAATATAGCTGGGCTATTCTGACTTTACATTAATAGAGAAACTAGATCCAGCACAAGTTGTGTTCTGAGAATGGCGAGAGCATCCTTTCAGTTTCAGAAACTAACTCACATATCTCAGGACAACTTCAGAGCAGACCATTGTATTAGGTAAAGTGTGTGTATATATAAACGTGTGGGCATATATGTCCTATTTTTCTCATAAATGAGAAAACAGAGGCCAAAATATTTTAACTCAGTTGAGGGTTACATGCAATACCAGAACTGAACTTGGACTACATATTCAAGTCTTTCTGACCCTTATAATAATATTAATTTGACTTAATTGCTTTACTGTGACAAAATGCTATGGAGAAACTCCTGACCCAAAGTCTTGAGTATTGCAAAACAGATAATCCATAATTAGAGAGTTGGGGGTAGCCTGGATCTTGGAACACTAGCCAGACAGTGGACAACACAGAGGCATATTTCTGTGTATATAGACAGCCACAGCTTTTACTTTACCCTGCCAGGATAAAAGTTACAGGAAATTGCACAGTGGTTCTAAGGACCCTTAAGATCATGTTCTCTCTTGAGATCATAAAAGTCAGATAGGCACAAAATACAATATTTGCTGAAGAATGGCTCATTGATACACAAAAGAAATACAAATAAAATAGGAAGTGAATAAGCTTGCAACAATTAATGGACACCTTACATATATTTCACACTGCTTTACAAACTTTACATGTATGGTTTGATTTCCTTTTCACAACTATCTACTAAAATGAAAATTATTTTCATTCTTAGTTTATAAATTATAATACTACAGCTCATAAATTTTAATTTACTCGGTCAAGGAGACAGCCAAATAACTGGCAGATGGAGAGAAGAGCCTACATTTGCTCCTCTTCCAATCCTATGCTCTGTTCATGGCATTAAAATCATACCCAAGGGCATCTTGCATACCTAAGAGAGCTCATTCTCTCCAGTAAGAGAAAGAGGATCCTCTGATCACATTATCATTTTCTACTAATATTTTGTACTTTTCTAAATTTAGAATTTTGCTAAATGTTTCATTAACTTAGTAATCTTTCTATTTAATGAAAATACTGCTCACTCATATCTCATTAAGCTTAAAAAGAAAATCAACATGATTTAAAAATGCCTCATGTATTTGCCACATGGAAAGATATATGCTTAACTTCCTTATCTAATTGTCATATTAGTTCACTGCTGGGAACTAGGAGCAATCTGTAATCTTGAAGTCATGCTATTTGTCAATAATTCAGAGAGATTTTAAGAATGTGCACCACAATTATTTATTGCTTTATCCAAAGCCTTCCAGAATTTATAGTCCCTAATCTGTAGTATATATTTTATGATTCTTTAAGTATGCAAAAAGTAAGAGAGGAGTCCAATTCCAGTTCAAATTAAGCTATTGCCCTTGGAAAGAACTGTGTTATTAAACTTTGGTCATATATTTTGCTGTCATGTTGTTTGGCTAATGTACTTTCCTCCACCCATGCACTGATCAGTTTGTAGTGATTATTTAAAACCATTCTATTGGTGTTTGCTGGTATGAAAATATTTGATTCAGAACACTTAAGATTTCAATAAATGTGTCTTCTGCCTTACCACTGAGAGAGTCAATTCCTAGGCAGGTTGATAAGAAGTCCGGGGGTCCCCAAGGAGACAGGGGTCTGGAATTCTCAAGGAGGAGGAAAGGACAAACTTTTTTTTTCCCCCTCTATTTTCCTTAGTCTTAGTCACATAAGACATTTTTATCTTTAAGCCTCAAACTGATGATTGCACAACAAAAAACTCAGTTTAAACTCTGCACTAAGGATTATATAACAATAATGTATCCTACTTGAGGACAGGTTCTGAAAAAAACCTTCTGGCTAATCCTGTTATCTTAAAATGTGAATTATGGGAGTGAGTCTAGTAAGATCTTTATAACCTCCAGAGATTCTTTTGATTCATTGTAATAACTAATTAAAAAGTATATAATGCCTTTGCTAACCCTAGCAAGGGGGCACTCTTTCTGTCCCCTTCTGATGTCTATATCAGAAGCTTTCTCTATCTCTTTTATACTTTAATAAAATTATATTACACATAAACTCTGAGCAATCAAGCCTCCTCTCTGGCCCTGGATTGAATTTTTCTCCTCCAGAGGCCAAGAATCCGAGTCTTTCATGGTTCAGCAACAACCTTTCACCATTGTCTTACTCAACTGTTGGCTGTTGTTGTTGGAGCACTTAACAGTCTTTGATAAGAAAATAATGGTTACTTATTTAAGTTTCCAACATCTCTGAATTGCCCTTAACACATTTAATTTACAAAAATCTATTTGTATTCAGAGAGGTCAAAATCTGTGTTCCTGACACACATTTAACTCACTAAGGGGTATGATAAGTGCCTTTCAATAACACCTGATAAATTCTTTTCCAGTTTACTGAAGTGAGGAATTTTTAAATGCTTTCAATTCATCATTTTAATACATTTTAAAAGTATATTTATATTGTTACTTCTGATAAATTTGACTCAGCACATGATTTGAAACATCGCAAATAGCAAAATATTCATTAATTTAATAAATAGGAGTCTCAGATGCTCATGATCAAAACAATGTTTTAAGATGTTCTGGAGCCAAGGGAAAAATAAATTATTGTTCTGATTGATTAGTTCCATTTGCTTACTTGTTCAGTTCACTAGAGGACTAGTTTATGAAATGTCTGTGGCCTGCAATTAGCAGATGCCATCATTCTATTTTACATGATAAAATAAATCCTATCACATTTATGGCTTTTTTTCAATAGTGAAATGGAGTTTAGCACAGCAGTGAGAGCCTTAAGCAGACCCCCTGACTTAGAATTTTGACTCTTCCATGTCCCACTTGTGTGACCTTGACCATGTCTCCACCACAGTTGGTTATCTGAAAACCAGGGATTAAAATAGTATCTACCCACCTGATAGTGTCCTTTAAACAATTAAATTCAGCTGGACTATTCTGTACCTGGATCAGTGGGTAACACAAAGTTCTTAAAATGTCCCTATTATTTTTACATTTAAATGTGCAACAGGTTTTCACTAATAAAATGGCTTTCAAAGGATTTATGTGTATTTTCCAAAAGAAAGAAGGTCCACTCTCATTCCCTATTCTTAATATCAATGCTTTCTTAGTCCTTATATTAAGGTTTAAGGATCGTTTTTTAGATTGTTCTTGAATGGCTACTAGAACATTCATCTGATTAAAATAAAACAAAACTAAACTTGACCCTAGTTATGTTCTGGATACTACCGGGATTTCACAGTATCAGTATAAGGTATTATGTCACAGCTAACAGTTATTCTTTTCTTTGAGAGGAAGATAAACAGAAATAAAGAATAAAGCATACCCAAGAGTAAAATATGTCTTTCCAACAAGCTTCTGAGTTCAGAATCTCTAATATCTCTTTTTATGTCCTTTCTAATTTACACTTTTTACTTCATCAATGAGACTAGTGTAAGAAATTACTAGTTCAAGAGCATTTTCAAAGTCCTTCAAAGAGCCCTCATTAATGTATTATGATATACAAATAGGAGAATGCATACAAAAATCTGTATTCCATAGAGCATGTAGATTAACATGTGAATTTTTCTTTAATTATCAACTATTCAGCAGTGGCCACAGGACTGGAAAAGGTCAGTTTTCATTCCAATCCCAAAGAAAGTCAATGCCAAAGAATGCTCAAACTACTGCACAATTGCACTCATCTCACATGCTAGTGAAGTAATGCTCAAAATTCTCCAAGCCAGGCATCAGCAATACGTGAACCGTGAACTTCCAGATGTTCAAGCTGGTTTTTGAAAAGGCAGAGGAACAAGAGATCAAACTGCCAACATCTGCTGCATCATCGAAAAAGCAAGAGTTCCAGAAAAACATCTATTTCTGCTTTACTGACTTGACTATGCCAAAGCCTTTGACTATGTGGATCACAATAAACTGTGGAAAATTATTCAAGAGATAGGAATACCAGACCACCTGACCTGCCTCTTGAGAAACCTGTATGCAGGCCAGGAAGCAACAACTAGAACTGGACATGGAACAACAGACTGGTTCCAAATAGGAAAGGAGTATGTCAAGGTTGTTTATTGTCACCCTGCTCATTTAACTTTTTTTTTTTTCATTTATTTTTATTAGTTGGAGGCTAATTACTTTACAATATTGTAGTGATTTTGCCATACATTGACATGAATCAGCCACGGATTTACATGTGCTCCCCATCCTGATGCCCCCTCCTACCTCCCTCCCCATCCCATTCCTCTGGGTCTCCCAGTACACCAGCCCTGAGCACTTGTCTCAAGCATCCAACCTGGGCTGATGAACTGTTTCACCCTTGATAGTATACTTGTTTCAATGCTATTCTCTCAGAACATCCCACCCTCGCCTTCTCCCACAGAGTCCCAAAGTCTGTTCTGTACATCTATGTCTCTTTTTCTGTTTTGCACATAGGGTTATTGTTACCACCTTTTTAAACTATATGCAGAGTACATCATGAGAAATGCTGGGCTGAAGCAGCACAAGCTGGAATCAAGATTGCTGGGAGAAATGTCAATAACCTCAGATATGCAGATGACACCACTCTTATGGCAGAAAGAACTAAAGAGCCTCTTGATGAAAGTGAAAGAGGAGAGTGAAAAAGCTGGCTTAAAGCTCAACATTCAGAAAACTAAGATCATGGCATTTGGTCCCATCACTTCATGGGAAATAGATGGGGAAACAGTGGAAACAATGACAGACTTTATTTTTCTGGGCTCCAAGATCACTGCAGATGGGGATTGCAGCCATGAAATTAAAAAATGCTTACTCCTTGGAAGGAAAGTTATTACCAACCTAGACAGCATATTTCAAAGCAGAGACATTACTTTGTCAACAAAGGTCCAACTAGTCAAGGCTATTGGTTTTTCCAGTGGTCATGTATGGATGTGAGAGTTCAATTATAAAGAAAGCTGAGAGCCGAAGAATTGATGCTTTTGAACTGTGGTGTTGGAGAAGACTCTTGAGAGTCCCTTGGACTGCAAGGAGATCCAACCAGTCCATCCTGAAGGAGATCAGTCCTGGGTGTTCACTGGAAGGACTGATTTTGAAGCTGAAACTCCAATACTTTGGCCACCTCATGTGAAGAGCTAACTCATTTGAAAAGACCCTGATGCTGGGAAAGATTGAGGGCAGGAAGAGAAGGCGACGGCAGAGGATGAAATGGTTGGATGGCATCATCAACTCAATGGACATGGGTTTGGATGGACTTCAGGTGTTGGAGATTAACAGGGAGGCCTGGAGTGCTGTGGTTCATGGGGTTGCAAAGAGTCGGACACGACTGAGCGACTGAACTGAACTGATTCAATTAATGTCCAAACTTTAAACCTTACAATATCCAGGTATCTTTCAGTTTAACTTATAAAGTATATGTCTATAAAAATTCTGTGCTACTCATTACTAATAAATTGAATTTATATATATTAGAATTGAAAAGTGAAAGTGACATCGCTCAGTCATGTCCCACTCTTTGCAACCTGGTGGACTGTAGCCTACCACGCTCCTCCGTCCATGGGATTTTCCAGGCAAGAGTACTGGAGTGGGTTGCCATTTCCTTCTCCAGAGGATCTTCCCGACCCAGGGATTGAACCCGGGTCTCCCTCATTGTAGGCAGACGCTTTACCGTCTGAGAGGAGATAATATCTACTGTGAGAAAATTACTGTATGAATTTTCATCATTGCTTCCAAAATATTTACTGTAATCAAGAGACAGTTAAGCAATAAAAGAGTAAATGAGCCAGAAAGTGTATATGTTTACTAAAAAGGCTTTTTGCAATGACTACACTTACAAAGCAGGAAGAGAATGGGTCCCCAGAGAAGTGAGGGCAGGAATATTCATAGATATAAGAAGGTTTCTAGGACAGAACATTCTTAGAGTTGGTGAAGGAGTAGGGTTTCAAAAAGGAAAGCAAAATAGAAACAAAGGAGAAAATACTAAGAATTCAATTAACCAAATGAGACTTAAAAAAAAAAAAAGGAAAAGTCATTAATGAGCTTCAAAAGAGCAGCTTCTTCTAGCACTGGGGAAAAATCCAAATGGAGAAAATAAAAGAACAAGTGGGCAGTGAAGAAATAAAGTAAGCATAACTTAATTTAGTAAGCATTCCCCAATTAAGTCTGTTTACCCTTGCAATTACCAAATTTTCAAACCCTACCTTCTCTCTTGCTATTCACACCTTTCTTAACTCAACCTGCTTTAGATGCCCACATAAATAAGTCTTCTGGAAGCCAAAATCAAACAGGTTCAAGAAACTGCAGGAGACACCTATGCATAGCTACTTAAGCAACTCCATGAGGCAGGCATTTCGTAAGAAGGTCCACGTCTAAAATGCTGCTTGTTGAGTAAATCTGTTGCTCACAAACATAGCACTTTGGAACCTGACATCAGTTATTTTTTTGGTTTTAGAACTTTTGCTCTTAGTTTTTTTTAAGATAGGCTATATCAAAACTACACACTAACTTGTAAAGTCTTTTAGTGACTCAATTCTATATTTTTGGAAAATAAGCATAAAAGATGCTGACCACCAATCTTCAGCGCCCTATGATGGAGGAAGTACCTTGTCATTTGAGTTTGTTTTAAATGAAAGATTAGCAAACTATATCTAGCAAACAAATATCCATCACTCAATATCCAGAATCTAGTTACCAGGATTCTTATTTTATCATTTCAATTATTTAGTCATAAAGGCCATTATTTATTTCCTCACTTTCCTGAGTATCTGCCACCTATTCCCAACAACAGTTGTAACTGCCCTTCTCTGTTCCTCCCTTTTATCCCTAACCTGCTGACGGTTTTGGAGAAGATAACAGGACATTATAGTCTGATCATGAAAATAAATGTTCTCCAAGCTACACAAGTCATAGAAACTCAAGATTTTTTTTCACCTAATGTTAATTTCCTGTCCTTTATCATCACCAAATATAGCTATTTCAAGACAAACTATTCTCAATAACCATTTCTACCATTCCTACCACTGTTATTCAAGTAACATGCCTCCTATTTGATTGAAAAGGTATAAACCATTAGAAGTCCTCTTCTCTTTCTTCCACTGTAAATGTATTCCACATATTCAATCTCATCTCTCCCAGCGTTCCTGACTTAGAATACATGTCCATACTGAAGCTTTATTCTTTATGCTATGATTTCTAGCCTCATATGGGATTTTACATCAATACCCATTCTTTGAATTTTTCTTTTTCCATTTAGTTGCCTTCATGTACCTAAAGAATGGGCTTCCTAGGTGGTGTTAGTACTAAAGAACCCACCTGCCAATGCAGGAGATATGAGAGATGCGGGTTCAATCCCTGGATCAGGAAGATGCCCTGAAGGAGGGCATGCAACCCACTCCAGTATTCTTGTCTGGAGAATCCCATGGGCCGAGGAGCCTGGTGGTCTATGGTCCGTAGGGTTGCAAAGAGTTGGACATGACAGAAGCGACTTAGCATGCACACACACATACACCTAAAGAAGACATGCATTTGTTTTTAATTATAAAAAGTTTTATATTGATCTTATTTTCTTGCCATACATATGAAAGCATAGAGAGTTGTGAGGATTAAATAAAATAAAATGATAAAAGACCCTGATGATGGGGAAGATTGAAGGCAAAAGGAGAAGGGAATAGCAGAAGACAAGGTGGTTGGATGGCATCACCAAATCAATGGACATGAATTTGAGCAAACTCTGGGAGATACTGAAGGACAGGGAAGCCTGGGATGCTGCAGTACATGGGGTTGCAAAGAGTCGGACAGGGCATAGTAACTGAACAACAACAACAGTAAAAGATGAGAAATTAAAGGTTGAAAGGTGCACGGGAATGCTTCTAAAGTACTTTTTCCAGCCTTTTTTTTTTTTTTAATACAATATGCTTTAAAAGTTCCTGTCTCTTCCCATAGTCAAATTGCCAACATCTGTTTTCATTGAAAAAGCAAGAGAGTTCCAGAAAAAAACATCTACTTCTGCTTTATTCACTATGCCAAAGCCTTTGATTGTGTGGATCACAACAAACTATGAAAAATTCTTAAGTTGATGGGAATACCAGACCACCTGACCTGTCTCCTGAGAAATCTGTATGCAAGTCAAGAAGCAACAGCTAGAACTGGACATGGAACAACAGACTGGTTCCAAATTGGGAAAGGAGTACGTCAAGGCTGTATATTGTCACCCTGCTTATTTAACTTACATGCAGAGTACATCATGATAAATGCTGGATTGGATGAAGCATAAGCTGGAATCAAGATTCCCAAGAAAAGTATCAATAACCTCAGATATGCAGATGATACCACCCTTATGGCAGAAAGTGAAGAAGAACTAAAGAGCTTCTTGATGAAAGTGAAAGAGGAGAGTGAAAAAGTTTGCTTAAAACTTAACATTCAGAAAACTAAGATCATGGCATCTGGTCCCATCACTTCAAGGCAAACAGATGGGGAAACAATGGAAACAGTGACAGACTTTATTTTTGGGAATCCAAAATCACTGCAGATGGTGACTGAATTCATGAAATTAAAAGATGCTTGCTCCTTTGAAGGAAAGTTATGACCAACCTAGACAGCATATTGAAAAGCAGAGATATCACTTTGCGACAAAGGTCTGTCTAGTCAAGAGTACAGTTTTTTCAGTAGTCATGAATGGATGTGAGAGTTGGACTAAAAAAAAAGCTGAGCACCGAAGAACTGATGCTTTTGAACTGTGGTGTTGAAGACTCTTCAGAGTTCCTTGGACAACAAGGAGATCCAACCAGTCCATTCAAAAGGAAATCAGTCCTGAATGTTCATTGGAAGGACTGATGCTGAAGCTGCAACTCCATCACTTTGGTCACCTGATGCGAAGAACTGACTCATTTGAAAAGATCCTGCTGCTGGGAAAGATCAAAGGCGGAAGGAGTAGGGGATGACATTGGTTTAATGGTTGGATGGCATCACCGACTTGATGGACATGAGTTTGAGTAAGCTCCGGGAGTTGGTGATTGACAGGGGAGCCTGGTGTACCTCAGTCCATGGAGTTACAAATAGTTGGACATGACTGGGTGACTGAACTGAACTGAACTTCCCATGGTCCAACTAACCCTTTTATGTCACTGGTTTTCTATCTCCCTCCTTTTTAGGAAAACTTTTCACTCAAAGCTAACCAGTGATCTTTTTGACACAAATTGAAGACTGACTATTTTCTGTTTTCCTTAGAACCTCTGTTGCAATGCTGGCCATTGCTTTCTAAAAACATATCTCCTTATTAAGCCTGGGTAAAGCAATTCTTGTTGTTTTCCTTCTATTCCTCTACTTCAGTTATACTAGTTCTTTCTTCTTCTTTTAACTCTTAAAAACCGTATCAGTCACCAAGTTCAGTGTTTAGTTCTATTCCTCCCCTTGGAAATCTCATGCACTCAACTCTCAACTTAGGCAGAAATCTCTGTCTCTACACTTCTTGTGCTGATCTTAAAACTGATACTTGAACATGCAAAGATCTTTTGGTCATCTTCACACAGAGGCACCAGCCACACTTTATTCAACATCAACAATTTAACCCTGCAATCACCTAAGATTGTACCTCACTGTAATTTTTTACTCCTCCTACTTTTTTTCTGCCTCCCACTCACTGGCAATCCCAACCATTCTCTCTCACTATTTCCATTTCCCTCTGCCATGTCCAGTCCACCACTTGGAAACATACTTCATGGGAAGCTTTCATCTTTTGGTTTGGACCAATAAACCACTGCTCACTAGCTTGTTCAACATTGACGTGGTATAAATTCTTCCTCAGCACTCATTTATAAGGAAAAGAACTATTAGTCCTATTAAATAAGATTACCTGAAACAGATCATGAGAAATACATGATCAGTCATGTTTCTTTTCTTGCTTGAAGGGTTAGGAAATCACAGAATATGATTTAATGTAAAGTTATAAAATGTTGTCTCTAATCTTCTGATCCTGTTTTCTTTGAATAATGTTATGCTGCTCTGTTTGTTAATAGCCAACTGAAAACTGTTTATGCCTCGGGCTTATTGGAATCATGTGGAAGGTAATCTTGTGGTCTTTGTCTATTACATAAAGATGAAGTGCACAGATAGACTGGATTCATTAAATAAACTCTTTGAGACTATGTCTCCATTCATAAAACTAGATAAGGCTAAGCAATTTCAACAGCAGGAAAAAATGAGAACCTATAAAAATATAACAGGAAAACAACAAATTAAATTGGTAGTTTTAAAGTGCTGTTTTGAAACACCATTCCATAGCTATATCATTGTTTAAAAAACTGATAATTATTTTGAAAGTTCTATGTATCAAGTGGATCAAACCATTTGTGTAATGTGTGTTGCATCCATGCAATCTGGAGGCAAGTTTGATGAGCACAATAGCTTTGGTTAGCACTATTAGGTGTGGATGGATTTCCACTCATTTGTATTAATTTTTTTAAAAAAATCAATGGGAGAAATCTAATTCCAGAGACATTAAATTAAGAGAGTCAGACTATAACTTAGACTTACTTTTTAAACTTTTATATTCCTTATTTGTTTGCTTGTTTTCAGTAACAACAATTATGGGGCAGTTAATTAGCAGCCACCATTTTTTTCTGGAAAAAAGAAGAAAAATTCAATACAACAGTAGATGAGGTTTGATGTGGACTCAGATACACCAGATCTGTCCCATCTCCTTTAGTTTGCCTTCTTCTCTCACTACCCATGACTTGCAGTAATGCAAAGAGAACAAATTTATAGTCTTTCTATTTTATCATTCCTTAATTTTCTTCAAACAGCCTACAGATACGGCATATAACTCATTTTTGTTTCTAGAACTCTCCTTGTTAGGATGTTCATTGCATATATACAGGGTGATCCCAACTAATGCACTGGTAGTAGTCCAAAAACTCACATTTAAATCAGTAACTAGGAATATGAAGCACATTTTCTTTTCAAAATGATTTTATATGCAATATATTGGTCTAATACCAACATACACAAGTCAAAATAGCTTCAGTATATTAAAAATGTACTAAATGTCCATACTATATATTACACATATTATATCTCATTGTTATCCTTGTCACTTGTTTTGTTTTTAGTTGAATTAGTGCATACTCAAAGTAAATGCATAAAGTGCACATCTTACATTCACAGTTGAATACATTTTTACATAGATTATACATATGAAGTCACCATCTGGATCAATGTATTGAGTATTTCTACCACTCAGAAAGTTCCTTTTTTGCCTTTTTTTAGTCACTATCTATCTCATTCCATGGAGGTAATCACTATTTGTACTTTTATTCCCATAGATTGGCTTTGTTTGTTCATGAACTTTATCAGTGAAATTCTACATCAGATGGTCTATTACATCTTGGTTCTTTCTGGCAGATCCTTCAATGTTTTCATATGTATCAGAAGTGTTAAATTCTATTTTACAAGCATGTCACACATTATTCCTTCTCTTATTGACTTATCTGTAGCTAAAACTGCTATGAATGCTTAATACTGTAGAAGTACAATTGTCGGGTCATAGGGCATGCATATATTTACTTCAGTAGAAACTGTCAAACGGTTTTCCTAAGTGGTTATGGCAATTTTCATTTTCACCATAAAAAGACCAGTGTTAAAATTTCTCTATATTCTTGCAAAATTTCAAATTGTCAATAAATAATCACACTATTGAGTGTGTTGTTGTGGTACATAACTATAGTTTAAATTTTCATTTATTTGTTAGAGAACAGATGTTGAAAATGGTTTTATGTGAATATTGCTCATTTTGACAGTCTCCATTTTGAAAATATTTCTAGGTATACTTTATGTAGTCTGAAAATCAGTCTTATCTATCTCAGTGATTTTTAAGAAGGGTAACAGTATGTTCACTATAATATGATTAACCAGAAATCCTGAGAGGTAAAATAATTTACCAAATATCACATGTGAAGTACGTGGCAGAAGAATCAGGGGAATCAGCCTGCCTCAGTCTAAAGCCTGTCTCCTTCACAGCGTCCTACAACATGGAGCCCATACTATAAGATATAATCAGGATATATGGCAAACTGTCCAGGAAAAAAGAGGCATCAAAACATTTATCTCTAGGATAAAAGTATAAGATGTCCCGATTTCCCCCTTCCAGAATAGCAGGAGTAAGTTATCATTAGTAGCTCATTAAGGTAGGGGTCAGGTATCTTGGAAAAAAAGAAAGTTAATGTGAGTAAAAAAAAAAAAAAAAAATGCTGCATTTCACAAACTGTGCCTCAAGAAATACTAGTTGCAGGCTGTTCAGGGAGAAGTAGTGTAATATTGTAAAATAAATTATAGATGTTAAAAATGCCCCTTAATACATTAAAGTCTATATACCTTGCCATTATATTTCTGTAATCCAGTATTTCTAAAATTATTTAACTGGTGAATCTTCCAAAGAGCATTAGTAAGGGTCTGTGAAAACTAGCATGCCATAGAAAAGTTTCACTTTTCCTTTTGATCATTCACTTTTCTTCTTGCTTGACTCACAACAGAAACCTATGGGATGCAAATCAATTCACACAAACACTGGAATGTGTGTGCAAAACTTTCAGCATACACTGAAATTAATAAATATCTTTAGAACAAAAATTCAAATTCTCGTAAGCACTGATACAAACTACCATTCCAAGAAAAAGGTGCAGTGACAGAAGCAGCAAATACATGTGAGGATACTAGTTCAGGAAAAGCAATCATTTAAAATTTATACCATGAGGTAGCTACTAGAATGAACAACTATATTATAATCTTAGAAACAAAAGGATGAAAGCACCCTCCAGCTGGTTCCTTCAAAGCAAAATTTATCGGCATTAATCTGGCCATGAGTTTGAACAAACTCTAGAGATGGTGATGGTGAAGGACAGGGAAGCCTGGCATGCTGCAGCTCATGGGGTCACAATGAGTTAGATACAACTTCATGGCTGAATAACCGCAATCCAACCAATGTCCAAATATCTCAAGGGCAGATGTTTGGGACATTCATAGGCACAGGGTTGTGGGTTTTTATCTTCAGTTTGGAAGGCAGGTTGGATTGGTCTGTTAGTTGTATAGCAATAGACTTCCCCTGTCATCACATGTTTATCATTCAAACCCATGAACCAGTATGAAAAGGCAAAGAGAACTGACACTGAAAGATGGACTCCCCAGCTTGTGAGGGGCCCGATATGCTACTGGAGAATAGCAGAGAAACAGCTCCAGCAGGAATGAAGAGGCTGAGCCAAAGCAGACACAATACCCAGTTCTCGATGTGTCTGGTGGTGAAAATAAAGTGTGATGCTGTAAAGAACAAACTGGATAGGAACCTGGAATGTTAGGTCCATGAATCAAGGTAAACTGGAAGTGGTCAAATAGGAGATGGCAAGAGTGAATGAACATTGACACTTTAAGCATCAGTGAACTAAAATGGATGGGAATGAGCAAATTTAACTAAAATGGATGGGAATGGGCAAATTTAATGGGAATGGGTGGAAAGGGATGGGAATGGGCAAATTTAGCTCATTATATCTACTACTGTGAGCAAGAATCCCTTAGAAGATATGGAGTAGCCCTCATAGTCAACAGAAGCATCTGAAATGCAGTACTTAGGTGCAATCTCAAAAATGAGAGAATGATCTCTGTTCACTTCCAAGGCAAACCATTCAGTGTCACAGTAATCCAAGTCTATGCCCCAACTGCTAATGCTGAAGAAGCTGAAGTTGAATGGTTCTATGAAGAGCTATAAGACCTTCTGGAACTAACACCCTCAAAAAATGTCCTTTTCATCATAAGGGACTGAATACAAAAGTAGGAAGTCAAGAGATGCCTGCAGTAACAGGTAAGTTTGGCCTTGGAGTACAAAATGAAGCAGTGAAAAGACTAACAGAATTCTGCCAAAAGAATACACTGGTCATGGCAAACAGCATCTTTCAACAATACAAGAGACGACTCTACACATGGACTTCACCGGAAGGTCAATACTGAAATCGGACTGATTATATTATTTGCAGCCAAAGATAGAGGAGCTCTATACAGTCAAAAAAAACAAGATGGGGAGTTGACTGTGGCTCAGATCTTGAACTCCGTATTACAAAATTCAGACTTAAATTGAAGAAAGTAGGGAAAACCATGAGGCCATTCAGGTATGACCTAAATAAAATCCCTTACAATTATACAGTGGAAATGACAAATAGATTCAAGGGATCAGATCTAATAGATAGAGTGCCGGAATGGATAGAGGTGAACTGGACATGGAACAACAGACTGATTCAAAATTGGGAAAGGAGTACATCAAGACTTTATATTGTTATCCTGCCTATTAACTTCATATGCAGAGTACATTATGTAAAAATGCCGGGCTGTATGAAGCACAAGCTGGAGCCAAGATTGCCAGGAGAAACATCAATAACCTCAGACATGCAGATGACACCACTCTTATGGCAGAAAGTGAAAAGGAACTAAAGAGCCTCCTGATGAAGGTGAAAGAGGAGAGTGAAAATCCTTCCTTAAAACTCAATAAAATGAAGATCATGGCATCTGGTCCCATCACTTCATGGCAAATAGATGGGGAAACAATGGAAAAAGTGACAGACTATTTTCTTGGGCCCCAAAATCACTGCAGATGGTGACTGCAGCCATGAAATTAAAATACGCTTGCTCCTTGGAAGAAAGTTATGACAAATCTAACAGCATATTAAAAAGCAGAGACATCTTGCCAACAAAGGCCTGTATAGTTAAAGCTATGGTTTTTCCAGTAGTCATGTACAGATATGAGATTTGGACCATAAAGAAGGCTGAGCGCCAAAGAATTGATGCTTTTGAATTATGGTGTTGGAGAAGACTCTTGAGTCCCTTGGACTCCAAGGAGATCAAACCAGTCAATCCTACAGGAAATCAACTCTGAATATTCATTGAAAGGACTGACGCTGAGCTTAAGGTCCAACACTTTGGCCACCTGATGAGAAGAATTGACTCATTAGGAAAAACCCTGATGCTGGGAAAAAATGAAGGTAGGAGGAGAAGGGAACAGCAGAGGATAAGATTTTTTGGATGGCATCACCTACTCAATGGACATGGATTTGAGCAAGCCCTCGGAGATGGTAAAGGACAGGGAAGCCTGGCGTGCTGCAGTCCATAGGGTCGCAAAGTCAGACATGACTGATTGCCTGAACCAAACTGAACTGATCATTTGACAGTAAATTGAGATAGTACACTCTGCTAGTATGCAAATTAAGTGGACAGTATTAAATATGTCTTCACATATTAATAAAGGAGTTCACTGCAGCTATGAAAGAAGCCAGAAGGACAATACGTACCTTATCATTACTAAATGTCTACTTAACTGAATATGCAGAAGTGTCCACATGGATTTCTGTTTAGTAATGTCCTTTGCAGCATTATTCATTACATACCCATCCCCGCCAACACACAGAGAGATACACACAGACATATATTTATACATGAATACAGGAATAGGTAAAGACACTAGTACATAAAGGGGGTTCATACTGACGGGGCCATTTAATAAATACAAAATTTATAAAGACCACAGAAATGATTAAGATATGTTACATCAATTAAATCAATAGAATATAGGATCTCTGTATAAATTCTATGTAAATCCTCATTAGTGACAGTAAGTTGAATAGTAGTCATTATCTTTGGATATGGCTATCACAAAAGGTTTTTTTTTTCTTGCTTTGTTTAAATGTATCTATTTTATGATGTTATAAGAAATGTCTAAAATATAATGATAACTCAAAATGTATATATAACTCTAAAACATTTCACATAAATGTAATACATATATATTATGAAACCATATGTGCTTACATATTTCTGAATATGAACCAATCATAGTTTTTGATGCTGGTTTTAGAGGTTTTTACTGTTGTGATTAAAAAATGCACTTACCTGAAAAGTCAGAGAATTATATATTAGAATTTATGTTGGATAAAAATATATCAGTAAAACAGAAGGTAAGCTGAAAAAATGCATTTAAGATATTTCATAGACACATAAAACTTAAAGAGAGACAAAAAGAATGCAAGAGGAGATGACAGATACTGAAATCATAGGACACTGAAATACAATTGACAATAATCAAGAATAAGTTGCTGATTGCAATTCATTTTTTTACACTTTTTCACAAAATAATTTGAAAAGGAAATATAAAATTAAAACTTTTCAGAACTTCACAAAAGCATTGAGATTGAATTCACAACGACCTCAATAAATTTGGCGAAGAAAAAGTTTTAAACTTCAAGAAAAGGGGGATATTATTTTGATGTAAGAGATCAAAAGCAAAAATCTTTCAAAGAAAGCAAATATTGTCTCCAGGCTCTCTGCTGTGACAGTGAGCATCAGAAGGTAACAGAGAAAAACCTTCAGTCTTACCAAAAAGGTGTAATCTAAGAACTCTGCTTTACCCAAGCAAGTTTTCATTTATTATGTGAAGATAATAGAAAGAAAGTTTTAGACCTGTGAACTTTCATAAAATTTACCACAAAGTTACCCATTTTATTCTGCAGAGGCTGAGAAAATAACTTAAGAAATAAAGAGAATTCCTGCACAAGGAAGTTGGTTACTATACACAAAGATCAGGAAATAACTGCTTATGTTAAAATTTAAGAACAAACAAGCATTTGTTGGCTTGAAGTAGACGTGTAGTTATAAATATATTTAAAGTTTTAGCATTAGAACTAGAAAAATGTTTCTGAACATTATGTCTGCTGTGAGGGGAAAGAAACATAAAGACATTCATCCCTTACACGAAATGATAAAGAAGGAGGAAAGAAAAATTGTAATAGGGATACATAATGTTCCATGTTCAGTTCAGTTCAGTTCAGTCGCTCAGTCATGTCTGACTCTTTGCGACCCCATGTTAATTAGTTTTAATTTTAAATTCAAAAATCTAATGAGATCAAAGATTACCCTTATTAGTTGACAGAAGAAAATTATACCAAAAAATCAACAATTTACTGATGTCATTTAGTGCAGAAATGGAAAGATACATCAAGGCAGCAATGTTAATATATTATTAGGCTAAAACAATTAAATTGCTCTTCACTCAAAATTCAATGAAAAGAGAAAAGTTAACATCTCTCTCAATAAGGCAATTTCAAAAAATAGAAGAGTTTCTTTAGAAATAGCCACATAACCCCAAGCCAACAATTTAATAATGGCAAAATAATGGTGATAACCCCTTTCAATTTAGTAACAAAAAAGAATATCTACTGCTATCAATACTGTTTAACATTGGAGATGCTCTTGATAATTCAAAAGCAAGAATGGATAGGGATATTGTCACAGAAATTAATGCTATTATTTTTAGATAACATTTCATGCATAGGAAGGAATCAGCTAAATCCCTACTAGTCGTGATTTTAAAAAGTCAATCATGAATCCTGGTAAACAATACACAATTCAACATTTATGCACTTTAGTAAAGACCATTAGAAAAGTACAAATGAAAGCACTATCAAAAAAGTTTGCATGATGGTAAAATCTTAGCCATCCTTCCTACTAGCAGCAACAGAATTCTTCTGAATCATCCGCCCTCCCCCACAAAAACAGCTGTTAATAAAATTTTGAGTTTTAGAAAAAGATGTGAATAAATGAAAATGAAAATATATAAAATCAATGTGGGTCTCTCAATTAATGTTGTGTGTATTTATATATGCATATATATATATATATGTAAATATACAGGCTTAACACAATTCCAACTATTACTAACAACAATATACATAGTCTAATACAATAAACTAATTTCTACACAATTCCAAATAGTAAATATTATATGAATATAATATATACATAGGTTTAGCATGATTCCAAGCACAATAAAAATAATTTTTGAAAATATGATTACTGATTGAAAAAATGCTGAAGAAATTAATGAGTGATGCTTAAAATATAACAGTAATTATTAGGCTGTTGTTGTTACTATTGCAAATACTATGGTTCTTTCTGTCTATGATTTGTTGAATGATGGAATTTTTGTTTTAATCCTCCAAATATCTAATAAGGATGGTTTATGATGACCCTTTCTTCAAATTATGTGAGAAAAATGGTACTCAGGAAACAATATTTTGCCTGAATTTACACAGAGAAAATGATAGACTCAAGACTTGAATGTAGGCAGACACTACATTGAACACTACTGTTCAATCATTTGAAAACAAACAAATAAATCCTCTCAGAAAACAATGCTTCTGATATCGTGGGCCTTTCACTAAAGCAGAAAATTAGATATGCAAAATAGAATGCAGAATATACAGTTTCAAATTTCAGGCACCTGAAAATCACAAATAAAATTTTTTAAAAAGGGTAAAGTGAGAGTTTCAAAACAGGGGAGAATTATTAATAGACAGGTTTTTTTGTTGTTTTTTTTTTGTGACAATTACATAGCAACTCAGGGGAAAGGAGAAATTAGAACCACAATTCACATATTGCTTTAAAATAACTTTTCTGTTGAACATCAAACTTATACCATCTATCAGTTATGAATATACAATAGAGATACTGAATGTGCTATATATCCAGATACCCTAAGGATGGTGGTGCCAGTCTGCCACACAGAGGTTAACCTTGGGTCCTATCCACTCTGGCCAGTGACCAGACATTGCCCATCTGTCCTCAATCAGAACACATGGTCAATTGCTCTGATGCCTGCCAGGCGTAAGCACCATGAAGAGATGCAAGTAAAGGTTTTAAGCTATTGTGCAATCCTAATACTACCAATAGTATGGCTGGGAGAAATATCAACAACCTCAGATATGCAGATCATACCACTCTAATGGCAGGAAGAGAAGAGGAACTAAAGATCATCTTGATGAGGGTGAAAGAGGAGAGTGCAAAATCTGGCTTAAACTCAACATTCAAAAAACGAAGATCATGGCATTCAGTCCCATCACTTCAGGACAAATGGGGAAAAGGTGAAAGCAATAACAGATTTTCTCTTCTTAGGATCCAAAATCACTGTGGATGGTGACTGCAGCCATGAAATTAGAAGACGCTTGCTCCTTCAAAGGAAGGCTATGACAAACCTAGACAGAATATTAAAAAGCGGAGACATTGCTTTGCCAACAAAGATCCAGATAGTCAAAGCTGTGGTTTTCGCCATAGTCATGTCTGGATGTAAGAGTTGGACCATAAAGAAGGCTGAATGCTGAAGAATTGATGTTTTCGAACTATGGTGCTGGACAACACTCTTGAGAATCCCTTGGACAGCAAGGAGATCAAATCAGTCAATCCAAAAAGAAATTAATCCTGAATATTCATTTGAAGGACTGATACTAAAGCTGAAGCTCCAATACTTTGGCCACCTGATGCAAAGAACTGACTCATTGGAAAAAACCCTGATGCTGGGAAAGACTGAAGGCAAAAGGAGAAAAGGGTGGCAGATGATGAGATGGTTGGATGGCATCACCAGTTCAATGGACATGAATCTGAGCAAACTCTGGGAGATGGTGAGGGATAGGAAAGCCTGGCATGCTGCAGTCCACGGGGTAGCAAAGTGTCGGACAAGACTTAGCGACTGAACAACAACAATGACAGTGCTATCAGTACATAGTTAGGGAAATGCTAGAATTTCAGTAGCACAGAGGCAGACTGAAAACTTGATGCTACTCTTAGTAGTTGTGGGATGTGAGAATGAGCAACTGCAAAAAGGCAATAACATCGACAAATTTACTGTACTGTTTCAACAATAGAAATAATTTGCATGTAAAACACCTGCATAATTCTTGGAGCATCACTTAATAAGTTGTTTTCTCATGCTTTTATTATTAGTATGTTGATGATGAAAGTCATTATTATTGGAAAGCTCTAAAAATGAGAGAAAGCATTTTTAGAGACACTGTTATTGATTGTCGATACAAAAGAGAGATGATGAGCAAGATGTGGTAGGAGTAGAAAATTCTGCCAAAGGACCCTAAGCATATTTCTCTTCTTTACAGAGAATACAAACATAATTGCTGCCCAGATATGCTATCAGTCCCCTGCCTTTCAGGGACTCTGTTCCCTAACATACTTACCTTCTCCTGCCTTCCTGCTGGGAGCACCCAAGAAGAGAGCCTTTGTGTCAATCTCCTTTCATGAGTCAATTTTATGTACCTTCAAGACTCTAATCTTTACCTCAACAGTTTCTACACACACTCAGTATCCTTTTCATGTTACCTGTCCTCCAAATAAATCACAAATTGTAATAAAA
Organism: Dama dama; assembly: GCF_033118175.1. Taxonomy (NCBI): domain Eukaryota; kingdom Metazoa; phylum Chordata; class Mammalia; order Artiodactyla; family Cervidae; genus Dama; species Dama dama. The sequence continues at coordinate 42,423,478 of NC_083709.1, read as the reverse complement.
TCCACACCCTTTCACTTGACACATAGGAAAAATATGTGCCTACAAATATATTTCCTATACAGAAAATGAAAAGAAAAATAGAAAAAAGTAGAAATGCATGTGAATATATGTGAGGAGATAAAAGAGGCATAGTTGTAATTAGAAATGATCATCCATTACATAAATATGTGAACATGTGTGTGTGTGTGTGCTCAGTCATGTGAGACTCTTTGTGACCCCATGGACTTAACCTGCCAGGCTCCTCTGTCCCTGGGATTCCCCAGGCAAAAATACTGAGAGTGGGTTGCCATTTCCTTCTCCAGCGGCCTTTCCCAACTCAGGGATCAAACCCACGTCTCTTTTGTCTCCTATTTTGGCAAGGAGATTCTTTACCACTAGCACCACATGGGAAGCCCATAATATGTGAATGTATGACATGAATATCAATCCTTTAAATATTGAATAATATATTTATGGGCGCACAATAAAATAAACAAAGCTAGAAAAACACATTGTAACCAAGAATGAGGAATACATGGAGTAGAAGGAGGGAAGGAAAGAAACAACAACAGAAAAACACTTCGGAGGAAATATTTATTCAAAGCAGAGAAACGTAAACTAAAAACAAATCTCATTTAATTTTGCAAACATGAAATAAGCCAAGGCTGAAGATAATATGTTAAAATTGAACTCTTGGATGGTATATCTACATGTACAATATTTTAAAAAGGCAAATAATATAACTAATATGTTAAAAAGAATCCACAAAATTGATCATTCCTTTGAAACAGAAATCTCACATTTAGGACCATATTTTAGAGAAATAAGTTTTATACATATAGAAAAGATCACATGTTACAAGATGGTCTTTGCAGCATTTTTGTAATGCCAAAATTTGGATGCAAGCTAAAATTTCAACATTAAGGAATGATGATATAAAATTACTATAAATTGATTCAACTGGGTTTTTATGAAGATTTTAAAATATATTTAGAGGAGAGAAAATTTTATATGACATAAAAATAGCACACTACAAATTGCCATGTTCAGTCCAAGGCAGTTCTGATAAATTAGATATATATGTGTAAGAAGTATGCAAAACACATCATAAAGTAATCTATAATTGTGTTAGATTAATAGAACCTTAGATATTGTAATTTATAAGACAATGTTTGGTGTTATTCTTTTTCCTTTCAGTAAATACATTTAAAATATATGTTATTATATACTGCTGATTATACATGATGAAAAGAGTAATTCTGATTTGCTTTTCACTGTGTTCCTGTTGCAGAAAGTGAATGAACAAAACAAGTCCAGAAGTTTTCTCACTATAAACATATGAAATTTAACTAACAACTTTTAAACACACATAGCTTCAGGCAAGATAGAAATCCCAAGTGCCCAGGAACAAAGAAAGTAAGAGCAATTAAATGGTGAGCTGATGTTCTGGGGTGGGTGAGGAGGACAAAGTGGAAATAAGAAGTGACTAACAGGATCCTTGAAATTTAGTATCCACATCAGGATAGGAAATAAGGTGTTAGGACTATACAAGGTTGGAAGTTGAAATAAATCCCTATTTACAATGGTATCCTCATTAAACTGATCTAGGAAAACCTGCTTACTGGTTCAGTAGGACCATAAGCAAACAAACTTCTCTACCTTGGCTCTGAATGGAGGTGGGGGTGGGGGGTGGGGGAAGACTTGTAGAAATTGGTCACTACTTGTCTTAGAAACTAATTTTCTTATATGAAAGTCAATATGCCAAAAACTTAATATAAAACTTGATTTTGAACTAGAAATTTTCCTAGGATACCTGGCAGAAGCAAATCTACACTAGAAGAATTTATTATACAACAGACCACACAGGGTTTACAAATAGAAATAAAACAAATTTCCCTGAAAGTAGAATTTTATTAAAAATAAGGAAAACAATCTGCCTTGAGTGTAACCAGACACAAAAATAGGAATCTTCAAGCCTAAGTTAATGAAACGATAATCTAAAAAGGGACTGTAAGACACCAGTCTATTGATTAAAAGGGGAAAATAAAATTCATATGGTAAGAACTTTTACATACAAAGTATCTAATAACCAAAATAAAATGTATTATTATATTTGAAAAGAGAATTTGTGGACTGATAGAGCTAAGTCACTTAGAATATGAATATAAGGGCTAAGTGTCATCAAGTAGAGAGTACAAAATTTATCTAATATTAGCTACAGTAAAAGAGACTAGAAAAAAATAAGGCTAAAGCAGTATTTTAAGGAGATAATGGCTAAGAATTTGCAGAGGTGGTGAATGATATGAATTCCCAAATTAAACATTTAGAGTCTAAGGAGGACAACACCTTGAAACATTTGGGTGAAAATGCAGAATACCAAAGACAGATATTTAAATTATCCATAAAGAAAGGTTTATTAGTGCAAAACAAAAAACATAAAATACTTAAGGGAATGACTGTATTCTTAATGGCAAACAAGTTCAGAAGTGGTTGCATATATATATATATATGCATATATAAGCATATATACATGCTTATATAAATAATGCTTCATGACCAAACAGGACTTACCCCAGCAATTCAAAAATAGTTCAACATTATCCTACGTATACATTTAATTCCATGAAATAATAGATTAAAGAAAAAATATATACTATTGCTAGTAAATATAGGAAACCCATTTGACAAAAGTCAGTATATATTTATGGACTAGACATAGAAGACAAGTTCTTGAACCTAGTAAAGATTACTGAAAACTTTAGTGATATCACACTTTTGATAAAACTGAAAAAGACCATCTTAAAGACAGGGAGATAGTAAGTAGGTACACTATTCATGCTTTTCTTCAACAATGTTCTTGATTACAAAGCAGGGAAATATAAAGATAAAAAACGAAGAAACAACTCACAGATAATGTAGTTTTCCACAAAGAAAACTTAAACTGTTCTAAAGTATGTTTAGGAAGTTCATTTTCATAACAAAATATCAGAAAAGAAACAAAATACCAGAAAAATATCTTTAAAAAGGTAGCATTTACGAAAAGAATAAAACTGTAAGGAACATGGGTAAAATTTAACAAAATAATCAGAGAAATTTATGAAATATGATTAAGGACAAAAGACGATTTTCTTTTTCCAGGAAAATAATTTTCCTTGGAAGAAAGACCATTAAAGACAACAAAGTATTGAGCTATAGATGCAGTGCACATTCAGTTAAAACCCCAGTTAAACTTTTTATGAAACATGAAAAGCTCTAGGTAAAGCTCAGGGACCAGTAAAAAGAGAGATAGTGATGTAAGAATAAGAAAGGGGGAATTCACATGTGAGGTATTAAAATGTATTATAACTCTATAGCAAATAAAATTATAACAGCAAATGGTTTGAGTTAAAAACCTTCCTGTTCTCTAAAAACATCACCATGATTTATGTAAAACATAAATGGATAGGATTATGCTTATTGTTGCAATGGAACATTTTTTCCATTAATAATTTTAATTTTTAGATTTCCATCTTTCTCATCAAGGTAGAAACACAGGAACCACATTTACCACAGCCTAGATACTCAAGGGAATATCTTGATTGCATCATCTGTAAACAGTAATAGAAGTATGAAAACTTGCAGAAAGATGATTACACTAACTTCCTGACCTTCTGAAGAGAAAGAGAATGGGGAAAATGAGGTAGACCAGGGTCTATGCTGTGAAGACTATCCTGTGCATTGTAGGATATTTAGCAGCATATCCTGTGGTGCTGGAAAAGACTCTTGAGTCCCTTGGACTGCAAGGAGATCAAACCAATTAATCCTAAAGGAAATCAACCCTGAATATTCATTGGAAAGACATACGCTAAAGCTGAAGCTCCAATACTTTGGCCACCTGACGCTAAGAGCTGACTCCTTAGAGAATACCCAATGCTGGGAAAGATCAAAGGCAAAAAGAGAATGGGATGGCAGAGGATGGATGATCTAGACAGCATCATCCACTCAACTGACATGAATATGAACAACTCCAGGAGATGGTGGAGGACAGAGGAGCCTGGGGTGCTATAGTCCACAGGGTCTCAAAGAGTTACACATCACTTAGCAACTGAACAACAACAACAATTTCCTCTACACATAAGATGACAGTAACATCCCAAATCCCAATCCCAAAAATCAACTGTCACTATAAATGATCAAAAGTCCCCTGGCAGCAAAATTGCCTGCCGTTGAGAACTACTGTAGGAGACTAAATCTTTAGTATTCATCGTCAAAATGAGAAGGGCCGGCAAGGAAACATGAGAGAGATGAATTAAAACATGAGAGGCAAAGTATCAGCATCTATTGAATATGAGGGGCATGAGTGTCAGTCACATTAGTTTCTGTACTTCTTACAAATTTTTGGAGTTTTTGAAAATTTAGTGTCACCAGATAGTATAGCAGTACAACTCAGTAGTTAACCATTTTGGCTGTAGTTTAGCACTGTCTTGGTTTTTAATCTGGCTTAAATTTAATATTTATGTGATTTTTTACCAGCTTTCCATTTTCTCCAAACCTCAGTTTTCAAATCTGATAATTGTGAAAATTCAATGAAATAGCCCATACAAAAGCCTTATTTAGCACACTGCCTAAAACATAATAGGCACTCAAAAACAAAGTTCTTCTACAATTTTAACTAATATTTCTTTGTTATAGAAGTCATTATAGAAGCATTTATGATATGTGGAAAAATAAGTTATCATTAGTCAGAGACTTAACCAAAAATGATTTTTTTTTAACCAAAGAGATTCTAAAAATATTGTATGGCCAATTTTAGCTTCAAAATGAAAACTAGAAAGTAATTATTTGACTGGAAAAATGTGATCAAAAATAACACACAAAACATCAGCAGCAGTTAAATACTGAGGAAGCCCTAAGTCCAGACACACACAAAGAATGATTTGTATTGTGAGTCTTTTAGTCCGTGCCCCATGTCAAAATAAACACACAAGTGAAAATATATCCAGTAACAAAACTTTATGAAATATAAAATATGAAAATTCTTGCTGCATGCTAGTAAATGCAAGATGTTCAACATAAATTTTAAATTATAGGATTCATTACTTTAATTAGAATAAGGTAATTAACTGGTTTTCTCAAGTCCTTATTTACAAAGTGTTAGAATAAGTTTAGAGAGAAGAAAAGTGTGAAACTGCTGTTTGGCTTTAGCACTTCATACACAATGAACCTGTTTTCCAATACTTAAGTCACTGACATTGAAACTTGTTTTATAAAATTCAGAACATCTTAAAATTAAATGTTTGTGCTATTAAATTTTTAAGATTCATGTAACAGGAGTGGGACTTCACCTTTCAGTAATTTAAAATTAATGTCCCCAAACTGTGGTCCACAAATCTTGAATTATTTTAACACAGGATGTCTAGTAAACCCATTTTTAAAGCAGGATGGAGTACTGGGGGCTGGCAGGGATATGTGAAGATTTCAGGGAAGTACCAGCAACTATAATCTATAAGCTACTTTCATTTTGGCAAGGCTGAATAGGAGGCTGGGCCACTGGGCTATGAACAGTTAACAACCTTCTTTTGAACTAACCCAATGCTTGGAGAAACATGAAATGTTCAGAACCAGATTTTTTCTTTTCCTTTTTCTTCAGTGCTTACATGGTTAGAGTTCTCTTAAATACAAAAAAAAAAACCAAACCACTGATGACACTGTGTGTGTGCTGCACGCTAAGTCGCTTCAGTCATGTCCAACTCTCCGCCACCCCACGCACTGTATCCCATTAGGCTCCTCTGTCCATGGGATTCTCCAGGCAAGAATACTGGAGTGGGTTGCTGTGCCCTCTTCCAGGGGATCTTCCGGACCCAGGGATTGAACCCCCATCTCCTCTATCTTCTGCATTGGTAGGCTGGTTCTTTACCACTAGTGCCAGCGTGGAAGCCCCTGATGACACTCTACAAAACTCAAATTGAATTCATACCTCACGTATCGAAACTGTTGATACAGTGATAAGAGAACAGCTTCCATATGATTTCAAAACCTTTAGACCATGAAATTTTTGCACCTTATTTTATGTCCCTAGATAAGTTCTAGTATCTCCTGGTTTATAGTCTATGGGAATTTGAACAGAATTTGTATCTTGCTGCTGTGTGAAAATCGTATAAATCTTAATTGTGTTGAATTGGTTCATAGTGCTTTTCAGGTCTACTTTTCTATTCATTCTATTAATTTTTGAGAGTTCAATATTGAAACTCCAAGTAAAAATCTTTTTTTTTTTCCTACCAGACTCTTCTTACCTTTTATTTAATGAGGCTTAGACAAATTTAAGTTACTCCTGTGGCTCACATTATATCAACTTAAAAATAACAGTAATATATAATGGAACTATATGTAACTTTGTTCTGTATTTTGCTAGTCTCCTATAAATGTGTTATCATATTCTCATAATATAAAAAATGAAAGAAAATTAAAAAAAGACAAAAGATACAAATTTAAAAAACAATTTTTTCTATTAAGAAAATCATTATAATAAAAATGTATTTAAAACAATTTCAAAAAGACACTCTGAGAAAAATATTTAAATGGAATGTGTTATAGCATTTTCAAACAATTAAATTTGAGTAAAGAAAAACATTACAAATAATTTAGTAGTTAACTTACTGTAATATGATTATTTCATTATATATAGTCATCTAAAATTTAAATTGTTATAGTGCCCTACAATATTGAAAATTCATTCAAGTGCTTCATATTGGCCTACATGAAAATTTGACATTATTTGTCATGTGACACGTGTGGCCACATTAAATTCAGTCAGCTTTGTGTGTAGTTTTGGTTCTTAAGAAAAATTCAAAGATAACCTAATCCTCACCCTAACCCAAAAGATTAGCATAGATAATGAAGATGGAATATTTCAGAAAAACCAAAATTCAACTTGAAAGTAGAAACATTTCTATCAAACTTACATACCAGAGTAGATTTAATTCCTCTAAAGATATGTGAACTCAAAAACCAGTTTAGTTGTATTTGTGTGCCTTCCATTAGCACATTTCATTTTATCTAGAGATAATTATATAACATATCAAAATTCAATGACCAAATTTCCAGAAAATCTTTCAGATAAGTATGCACTTATCCAGGTTGAAGAAAATTTCAGAAATTACTCTGTTGTCTATAGATCAAAATGCTATATTTCCCTTATAAAAATTGCCATAGAATAAGGAAGAAAATTTAGCAAAATATTGGCATAAAATTTCCAAAGAAATTCTAAAATGAAATTCTGAAGCTAATGTATAAATCACATTCCATGTCTAAGAAAACATAATTTTTATTAAAAAAGTACAGAAAAGAGTTTTTAAAAGATCCTTCAAAATGATAAAGAATTCTTAAACAGTTCAAAACCAACAAAGAACTTTATAATTATAAGACAATGTAATTAAATTAGAAGCAAAGTTTTCTGGTTGCAGTTTTACTTACAGAGTGTTGAGTAGGCTAAAATAAATGGAATAAATAGAATACTCCTTATCTTAGACTTTTTAGAATGCTAAGAATCTACTGCACAGATTTTTCAACATCCAAATTAGTATCTAGTTATGATATTCCAAACCCTTTTCAGGCATTTACACAGAGGGTAGAACAACAATTCTATGGCTACTTGTCTATCATATGGACAACACTGACTAACTTTCAGATTTCAATCTTTTAAATAGAAACACATAACTTTCTGGAAAATGTGACAACAAAAGAAATACCTATAGTAACCACTCTTTGAAAGTCACTGAAGAAAATAAAGGGAACCCAAGAGAGAAATCAAAACTTAATCTGCATTCTAATTGGGCATGACTTCCACCTATTCCATTCACTCTGTTAGGCATTAAGAGGAAAATTAAATAAGAAATTGCATATGCCTAACAGGGTGAGACAATGTGATGTGATAAATACTATCTTGACATCAAACTATGTAATACATTCAGAGATTAATAAATAGGAAAAGAAGAGCAATAATTTTCATAAACTTCAAAAACAGTAAAGAAGAAAGAAAGGAACACAGCATGCAAAAGACCATAAAGAGATGAGTGGAAAAACAGCCCCTCCATTAAGAAAAGAAAATTAAGTAAATACAATTTCAACACTACAGAAAAATGTTTTAAAAACAGGGGTTGTGAGGAAATAAGGGTAAAATGAGTAAATAGATTGATTGAAATAAAGAGCTATAAATCCTAAGAGAATAAATAGAAAAATTAATGCAAGTATAGAATTCATTAGATTTAAAACATTAAATTACAGACTATGCTTTGATGAACTAAGACATGGAAGAGAAGCTTTTCATTAAATAAAAGTCTATAACTATAAAGGTAGAAATGGTATGATCAAAGTTAAAAGACAATTGCAATGAAGAAGAAAACAAAAGGAGGTGAAAGGCAAACACTAAAATATTGCTATATAACACTTCCTCTTGCCCCACTCACAGCTAAAATTAGTTAGAAAGAAATCTACATATATGCAGCCATTTCCCCCTTTCCATTCATCATTAACCTTAACCCACTCAGGGATTACTTCCCCTTCCTCCATTAATCCTTGGAAGCTGGTCCTGCTGCCATTACTAATGATGCTCCTCATGCATGGGTAAACAAAACTGGGGGGACGTTTTAGTCCTCATTGTATTTCATTTCTCAATAGGATTTTTCACAATTGACTACTTTAACGCCTTTCATATATTCATATGCGTTTCATTTATATTATGTGATAAATTCAACAATAAAAATTAAGCATTCATTAAGTATCTGCCATAATCAGGCACACTTTTAGACAATAAGCATATAATAATGATTAAACCTAAGAAAATGTATTGCTTTCATGAAACTTAAATTCTACTCAGAGATAAGAAAGAAATGAAGAAATAAATGTTAACTATTTAAATGAGAAAGAAAATAAGATAGTATCAAAAAATGTTAAAGGAGCCTTAAAGTAAAACAGTATATCCACCAAAAGTTAACCACAATCTATTACAGCAAAGGTAAGCATACAACCTCTCAATGATAGTGTTGATTTTTGTCACAATTTTTCTAATAAAAGTACATGATGGCATGTTTTACAGTATCATACTTGATTTTTATAATACATGGCTTTGTAAAAATATCCTAAAGATTCTTATGTTCTCAAGGGGTTATAAAAATGTTGATATTCAAGTGATTCCATTTTTAATACAGTCCATCCCATTTTTTCTGTCATTTTTCTCTTCATCAAATGCTAACAATTCTGCTAGATCCTCAATTGTTAAACACTTGAGTGTGAATGGAAGCTTTCTCCTAATTCATTATGATTAACTTCATGAATCAGTTCAGTTCAGTTCAGTCACTCAATTGTGTCTGACTCTTTGAGACCCCATGGACTTCTGCACGCCAGGCCTCCCTGTCCATCACCAACTCCCGGAGTTTACCCAAACTCATGTCCATTGAGTCGGTGATGCCATCCGACCATCTCATCATCTGTCGTCCTCTTCTCCTCCTGCCTTCAATATTTCCCAGCACCAGGGTCTTTTCCAAGGAGTCAGTTTTTTGCATCAGGCAGCCAAAGTACTGCTAAAGTACACTTTAGCTTCAGCATCAGTCCTTTCAATGAATATTCAAGATCGATTTCCTTTAGGATTGACTGGTTTGATCTCCCTGCAGTTCAAGGGACTCTCAAGAGTCTTCTCCAACACCACAGTTCAAAAGCATCAATTCTTCGGCGCTCAGCTTTCTTTATAGTCCAACTCTCACATCTATACACAACTACTTGAAGGACCATAGCTTTGACTATAAAGACCTTTTTCAGCAAAGTAATGTCTCTGCTTTTTAGTATGCTGTCTAGGTTGGTCATGGATTTTCTCCCAAGGAACAAGCATTTTTTAATTTCATGGCTGCAGTCACAATCTACAGTAATTTTGGAGCCCAAGAAAAGAAAGTCTGTCACGGTTTCCATTCTTTCCCCATCTATTTGCCATGAGGTGATGCGACCAGATGCTATGATATTTGTTTTTTGAATGTTAAGTTTTAAACCAACTTTTTCACTCTCTTCTTTCACTTTCATCAAGAGGCTCTTTAGTTCCCCTTTGCTTTCTGCCATACGGGTGGTGTCATCTGCATATCTGAGGTTACTTATATTTCTCCCAGCAATCTTGATTCCAGCTTGTGCTTCATCCAGTCTGGCATTTCACATGATGTACCCTGCATATAAGTTAAATAAGCAGGGTGACAATAAACAACCTTGACGTACTCCTTTCCCTATTTGGAACCAGTCTATTGTTCCATGTCCGGTTCTAACTGTTGCTTCCTGACCTGCACACAGATTTCTCAAGAGGCAGGTCGGGTGGTCTGCTATTCCCATCTCTTGAAGAATTTTCCACAGTTTGTTGTGATCCACACAGTCAATGGCTTTGGCATAGTCAATAAACTTAATCACTAGCTTTGTATGTAATATTTACTGACCCTAAACATTTTGACTGACTTGATAACTCCACTAGATTATAAATTTCTGGAATGTAAGGAGTTTGTTTTGTTCACTGTTATATGCCCCACATCTATATGAATACATAGCATACATTGTGTTCAAAAAATAATTGATATATTAGGACATAAAGTAGCCTTTAATTCTTAAAGACTATATATTGATGAGATTTATGTTTGCAAGTGAGGTTACTTTATATAACCCCAACCGATTAGCTTTTATTTCATAAAATTATTAGTCATACATCCTTTTTTTCCATTGAGAAATGCACGTTTGCAATTATCCTGAACGTTTTTATCAATTAAAACATAAGAATTAGAGCTCTGAAGACAAAAAACTTACTGTATTTTATGAAATCACTTTTAATTTATATGGCAATTGTGAAGAATTAGGATGCAAAGGTCAACATGGAATTTATGGGCCTAAGTGCTATGTCTTTTTCAGTGCAACTCTACATGACCAACTAAAGACAATGACCAGCATTATTAAGATTCATACGGGTGACAATATATGTCCACATATCATCTATAAGAGAAACAAAGATTTTTGGTCCCATAAAAAGACATTGAGGCTGACTTTTAGAGAGGAAGTTGTATTTCTGATGGACAACTGCAGAATTTGTAGTTTCTTTTAAGAATATTTGATCAATTGTTGAGGACTGTGTCTAATAAATACAACATGACCTGTATCTTATATTATTTTTTAAAGTAAATTTTTAGTATTTAGAGATATTTATACTCTAAAGTTAAAAATACATTCTTTCTTTTTCTCTCAGAGTATAATGATTTATATATTATATGTATATATATAATGATTCACACATATCTCAAGAGTATAATAATTCACATATTTGTTCTTCTAGACTCTCAACTTTTTAAGTATACTTTTAAAGTAGGCAATATACACACAAATACACTTCTCTCACCTATAATACTATTAATTATACTTGATAATCACAATCTGTTTCAGTCATGTACATTAATGTAATAATTATAGCTTAAATCACCCACTGAGTAAAAGTAGATAGTACCATATCTATTTGACACACTGTATTCAACATTAATCTCTCTGTTTCTTAGCTTAGCATAAATTTGTATACCAGCTGCCTTCTTGTAATTAACACGTTGGGATTTAGGAGCAGTAGATTTTGCTTGTAACAAACTTTCCATCAAGTCGACATCTGTGATTTATACCTCCGACTCACTTTCAATATATTTACATAATCAGTTCAACTTAAGCCCCGATTATACATTCTTCTTACATTTTTATAAGCAGTATCCCCTAAAGATGGTTAAAGAGTAAATCAAAGTGAAGTTTAATTTTTTCTCCTTTTTCTAATCAAAACACTTACCATGAACATATAATCAAATTTACTGATTACTTGCATTTATTTTAAAGAAAAAATATAATCTTTTATTTTCATAAATGGTATATAAGACCATTACAAAGATACTCTGCTCTAATTACTATCATCATGATAAAATTACTTGTATGTTCAGAGACTTATATTTTTAACATATTTTTAAGATTTAGTAGAATTTGGCCTTACACTAATCTTTTGAAACATGTTTAGATGTCAGTACTCCCATTTAACCACTAATGAAACTGAGGTTCAAAAAGGTTAGATGACTAGATTAGGAGGGTGGAACTCTCAAGGTCATCAGTTTTATGGTTTGTTTTTGAAAGTACTTCAGAGTAGACTCCAGGTCTTTCCTTCCAATTAAGGAATTTTTCCATTCAAACACATTGTCATTAAAGACAGGTAACTGTAAAACTTGAAAATATTTTCAAATTATAACACAAATACAAGATGTCATTTAAAATATTTTTCAGATAAATCTGGTGTTTTCTAAGATTATTTAATCACAGTATAATTAACATCTGTTTTAGATATTGTATATTAGAATAATAATTTTAATATAATATTTGTTCTGAAAGATTCTAGCTTAGGCAAATTATAGCTTATAATGTATCATTATGAAAATTCCAGAAGACATATTTGACATTGTTAGCATGCTTATTTGGCTGTCATATATCACTGGAAATAAGATGTACATAATTACAAAGACTCTGTCTTAAAAAAAGAATATTGCTAATGTTTTCAAGTTTTACTTCAATGCAAATAGCTGATAAAATGTCAACTAAATTTTACTTATGTGAGAAATATGTATGTTAACATTGCTTTTGCCTAATTCTTGTCTGCCCATCATTTTTTGTAGACTATAATGACACTTCATTAGCAAATTTTAATATGACTATGATGAATTAACAATTAAAATACTTTATAAAGATTAGAATACATTTTAGAAGAATAATATGATTTAAAAATATTTTAGTAGGAAATAACTTTCTTTGATATCTGTATCCCAGTTTCTTCACGTTGCACAATCACAAAGAAGATTAACAGAGAGAAATGGAGAGCTACCAGGAACCAGAAAGAATATCTCAGAATTAAAAGAGTGCGCTGGGGTACTTTACTGATGGAATATCTCTCTTCTGCAAAGCCATGTCAGAGTCATTCAGAATTGAGAGATACAAATAAGGATTAGAATTTAAATGGAAAACACGCTTCATTTCAATACTTATTTCACAATTGTTCTGTTGTTAAGGGAGGAATCTGGGCTTCCAGATGTCAGGTTTATTGTGATCAGAGATTTCCTCACCTAAAATGAATCTCCATCCACCTTTTACTATTCTCCTACAGACATTGGGTCTGCCTAGAATTATCCTCTGTTACTAAAGTGTGATAACTCGAACAGCTTTTATGAACCAGGAGCTATTGTAAGTGCTTTGCATTTATTACCTTGTATAAGTTCAGGCAGGTATATAACAGGCAAAAATTTCAACACAGATTAAAGATTCTATCATACTTAGAAATTCATGTAATTCCTAAGTAGAAAGATAAAGATTACAAGAAAGTCTGTAAGCTATAAATATACAATTAAATAATGAATCCTAAAAAATGACTTCTGGTATGGGGCATTTCAAATCAGAAAAATTATAGCTAATGATATATAATGTCATTCAGAAGCTCTATCTAGAAGGAGTAGAATTTAGCCAGTTAAAATCCTTGATTAAGGAAAATAGTGAGCTTATGTTTCAGATACAATATAGAAAGAGTAGACATTTGGCTAGCTGAGTTTACACTTCATCAGGTTTTTATTTTAGAATTGTGTATGTTTGGGTACATCAATAATATCTATTTTCTAACAATGTTTGATTGATTTATTAAAATACTTAAACTATATTCTTAATCTAGAGTATATTTTAATATATACTAATACTTTAAAATATACTAAATACTACTGGGGCTTCCCTGGTGGCTCAGAGGTTAACGTGTCTGCCTGCAATGCAGGAGACCTGGGTTCGATCCCTGGGTCGGGAAGATCCCCTAGAGAAGGAAATGGCAACCCACTCCAGTATTCTTGCCTGGAGAATCCCATGGATGGAGAAGCCTGGTGGGCTACAGTCCACGGGGTTGCAAAGAGTCGGACACAGCTGAATGACTTCACTTTCACTTTCAATACTACTACTTTAATATTGAGAAAAAATTCATAATTGTCACTCATTTTCTTAGAATCTTAGTTTAATTTTACTGACAGTTACCAAAAAAAACTTATTTAATGAAGATGACATATAGGGCCCTATTATAACTTATTTTCTAGGAGAGGTTTCAGTTTTTGTCAGAAACTTCCAATGAAAACAAAAATGTATTCAGAAATAAAATTTCCCAAATATGTACCACACTATTCACAATCTATTGCATTTATGAGACTGAATCAGGCAAAGAGAGATGACCCTTGCTTTAGAGAATAAATCATTATTTAGAAGCAAGTTTTTTCCATTGGTTTCAGCATTAGGAATAGTTAGCATATAAACTGTTAACATCTTAATACCTATATTGTTTTCTGCATAGTAAATTGCATATGATATATACATGTATACTAAAGTTCACAATCAACAGCCACACCATTCTCTTGTAATGTTGTATTCTCAGCCTCTGATACACTGACACACAGTATGTGCCCAAGAAGTCTTAATTTAATGAGTAAATGAATTTAAGCATCTACTTTTGACATGTGTAAATTTAGTTCATGTATATTTCTATTTGGGCATTTTTAAACTGTATGTTATTTTGAAGAATATTCATATTTTCTGAAAATTTTATGGTGGAAAGATTATTCCTCTTATTTCCATCATAAATATAATGGTGGATATACTGAATTACTTTCAACCTTTTTAAGCAAATTCATTGCTAACAATATAAAATTATTATAACTATTAATTTGTGTATATAAACATCAAGTATGTAATACTACTTGGGGAAATGAGACAGAAGGACATGTGCCCAAAAGTTAATTTTCCCTATTATTCTGTATGTATTTCCCATGCATCCTAAACTTAATATTTATGGCTTTATAAAAATATCCATGTTTTTATAACTAGCCATTAAACAACTGGTATTAATAGTTGAAAATATTTTTTAAAATAGACTGTGGGAATCATTACATACCACCCGCTGAATTGCTTACCTAGACTGCTAGTTAATAACTGGACTTTTTATTATTAGCTTCACATTAAAAGATTAGCTAAAAGAAGGGTCATGATCTCAGTTAACAGAAATATTGCTAGTATGTTGCTTGCCTCATGCATAATTTATAATCCATTTGAACAAAGTGAGCAGCAGAGCAATATTACAATTAACATTCAGCTGCTCCATGGATTTGTTTCAATTCCCTTTAGGAATACTGTTTGTAATGAGTAGCAAGACATGATTTTCTTGGGTACCTAACATGCTACTCTGGATTCCAATGTTTAGCTTGTAGTAAAAGAGGCTCAATATATTAAAATACACAGTTACTTCTTTCTCATAATGTCTTGTCAAGGGAACAAAATAAAGTACAAGGCATATGAGAGAAAAGTTTAATTAAAAATACAGATATAATTTATAATAAGCAATATAAAATACAGTAATTGTGCCTGAACACCAAAAATCAGCCATTAGCCTTATATGTCCTAATAATAATCCCATCATTTGTTTCATGACAATTTGTTCCACACATTAAGATAAGTTTTTGTTGCACACAAGTAAAAACAGGTCAATAATCTTTCTATTGTAAATATTTTCTAAATCTGTAACATGAAAAATATTACTTTTAAAATATGTAACTTTTGAATAAACCAAGATTTAAAATTTTACTATATGATATTACTATCATATATTATTCTATAGCTTGATACACAAGAAAAATGTGAAAAGAAAAATTAGTATTTTCTTAGAAACAGTAATTAAAATTTTCACAACAAACTTACTAAAAAACCCAAAATAAAAGTAAAAAACAATCTTTTCCAACCTCCATTACCCAAAAAAAGGATGTTCATTTATATATTTATTAATATTATAAACCATTACCAAAGAAAATTCAGACAAAATCAAGGCATTTTAATGGCTGGCATACCCAGCCATTATAATTTTTTTATAAAAAAGTACCCTATAATTTTACCCTCATTTATACAAATGAGGCTTGGGATTTTACAATGAAAAATTCCTGATAAACTCCTTACTTTTGCTCACTAGGGATAGCTGAATATTATATAGGCAGCTTATGTCTAACTTTCTTCGAATCTGCACAAACTCTTTTAAAAATCTGAGTTAATGTCAACCAGTATGGCCACGTTAAAGAGACACACTTCATTTTTTTCTTCCTAAAAAAATTCTGTCGATTATTAATTTTATGGGACTGTTATCAAGAATGGCTAATAAAAATGTTTCAAATTTGAATGTCTAAAACTGATCAAATCCTACATGATTGTTCTGTAATTACTAAATAGAAATAAAAAGTTCATTTACAAGCCAGTGTGATTAAAGGAGCAATATACACTGTTATAAATTCAATTTGAGGTCTGATTTTCAAATATATTTGAAATTTTGTCCTCATCCTGTTACTTATGATCACCACATTTTACTTACTTCTCTTGCCTTTGCCTGGAGAAGGAAACGGCAACCCACTCCAGTATTCTTGCCTAGATAATCCCGTGGACAGAGGAGCCTGGTGGGCTGCTGTCCGTAGGGTCGCAAAGAGTCGGACATGACTGAAGCGACTTAGCATGCATGCATGCATTGGAGAAGGAAATGGCAACCCACTCCAGTGTTCTTGCCTGGAGAATCCCAGGAACACGGGAGATTGGTGGGCTGCGGTCTATGGGGTCGCACAGAGTCGGACACGACTGACGCAACTTAGCAGCAGCAGCAGCTTGCCTTTGCCTTTATTTTCCATTATTGAAACTTTTCTGTAATATTTTCTCTCACATAGCAAAGGGTAGACTTTTAAAAATAGCTATCTAACAAGTTATAGATATATATTCTAAAATAAACTGTTTAAAAAACTAAAAATTCTGCCACCTTTTTTAGTTTTTAACAGCAGAGTTTTTTGGAGACAAATAATAGTCTCCTCTTAACTTTAGAGTTTTACTCATGACACATCTTCTTCCTGTGTTTCCTAAGCAAAGCTACTCTTTTCAAGACAATCACCCTTTTTTCCCCAAAGAGTAGATTTTTTTAAGTCACCAAATACATATATTTTTAATAACTGATTGCTCTTATAGGAAACCATGGTTTTGAGATATATCTTGTAGTATTTATCACTATACTTCCTTTCATACACATTTATCTCATTTTATCTTCACAAGCCTTCTGTGAGTCAGAAAACTAACTTTCTAGAATGAAATGCATCTAAAAGGACTTCTCCCTGAGATTGTTCACTCCTTTGTAGGTCATAGACTTCAAGCAGAACTTAATACAATGTGCAGTTTCCCCCCACCCCCTCCCCCCAAAGAAAGTACATAAATTTACAGTTTCAGAGGATTCGTGGACAATCTTAAGGTCTGATCTAGCAAGCAGAGTTAACTAAGCTTAAAGTTCACATGATTCATTAATAATGATGAAAATTTCTTCATTAATAATGATGAAAAATAATGCATGAAAGCATATATAAGGGGAAAACAAACTTGTAGAAGTTAAAAGAAAAGGGAAGTTATCTTTGAGAATAATGAGATGAGATATCAATGCTTTCCTAATAATGATTAGGAAACAACATATGGGAGAATATACAAACAAACTGGGACCTGAAGCATTCTTTCTGATTAAAATAAGAAAAGAAATTCACTCTAATTATTTTGTTGACAAATTCATCATGACGACACTAATATTTATCAATCCTGGAAGCACATCGGAATCTACTCAGGGAGTTAAAAACCAAAAGAACCATTGCCTAAGGCCCATCTCATGAGAGATCTTGATCTAGTTGGTTCAATATAGGGTTTTGACATCACTGTGTTTCTGAAGCTCCCTAGTAGATTCTAACGTGCAAAGTTGAGGACCACTGCTATAGAACTGATAATAATGAATTTGGAACTTAATTCTAATGAATAATCAGTATGCTGCTGTGAAATTAATCACAGCCTAGAAAAAAAAAATCACCGTTTACATTGTAGTGCAAATTAGCAAGGAGAGGTGGCTTAAGTAAATATTGTCAAATTAGTCAAAACCTATTTAAAATCTGAAACAGGAAAAAAAATCCAATAGTCTGAAAATTAAATGAAATTAAGATTGTATTAA
Organism: Dama dama; assembly: GCF_033118175.1. NCBI lineage: Eukaryota > Metazoa > Chordata > Mammalia > Artiodactyla > Cervidae > Dama > Dama dama. The sequence continues at coordinate 42,405,417 of NC_083709.1, read as the reverse complement.
AAACTGTAACTACATTGGTAATTAAAATATGATACAAAATAATAAAGAGAAAGAATGCAAATTTTATAGATTCAGATTTAAACAGAACATAGAAATTGCAAAGGTGAAACCTATACAAAAACAAGCACTGCATTATTATTTATTATAAGCAATTTAGCTCTTTGCAAATTTAAGGTTTTGTAGTATCTGATCATTAGCACCCAGGAAGGCAGTAAAGGTTAACACCAGTAGGCATAATTTCCACCCTACTATTTGACGTTGCCTGCCATCTCAAGTATTTTTTGCAAAGAAGTTAGCAGAACATCGAGAACAACAAGATCTCTTAAATCCAACTATTCCATTATGGTAAACAGGCCATAAAGAAATATTCAATAATATGCAAGCACACACACCCCCACATACAACACAAGCAATAGTATTATATGTAGGTACTTTTTAATTAGCACTGAAATACTCATATATACTCAAGAATTTCATTCATGAAATCATTTCTGACTTAATAGACTTACATTGTTGATTATATTTATCCTGCAAACAATGTATTTGATTCACAAAAAGATTCACTTGAATGTATTTTAGAGAAGAACATGATAAAGTAATAAAATTACAAAATTTTAATTTTGAAGGGAATTTCTGAGTCATCTTTCTAAAGCATGCACAGCAAATATAGGTATACATAGCAAATGATCAAGAAATCAGTAAATGTTTTCTTACTAATGCAATGAGGAGTTCATTAGGTTTTGTTTGTGGTGTTTGCTTCACTTTGAAACAAATCATCTTGATCATTGAAAATCTGCTTTTCTTAAAAATGTTAATTTTCATTTTGAACTATGAGTACCATGACTGTGACCATTACTCCCATTTTGATCTGACTAATATATAATAGGGCTTCCCTTATGGCTCAGCTGGTAAAGAATCTACCTGCAATGCAGGAGACCTGGATTCTCTCCCTGGGTTGGGAAGATTCCCTTGGGGAAGGGAACGGCTACCCACTCCAGGATTCTGGTCTGGAGAATTCCTTGGACTGTATAGTTCATTGGGTTGCAAAGAGTCAGACGTGACTGAGCAACTTTCTATTCTATATTAATTATAATAATGAACAGAATTAAAAGAATGGCCTCACAAAAGACTGAGGAGTACAGAGTCCATTGGGACACAGGAGTAGTATAATACATATAATATGTTATAATAATATAATACAAAGAGATCGTTTTTCCTAGGAAAGTTTGGAGAGCTTAACGAATTAGATAAATCCAGGTCCTTCTACCATGACCATCAGTATTACTAATTAACCCATTTGTAGCAAAAATGGATTTATAAGTTTTGTTTGTAAATTAATACAACACTCAAAGTGATTACACTTTCAAATATAATATATACACTAATACTCTTTACCAAAAATACCAAATGAAACCAAAAGGGCCAATTCAAATTTGGTTATTTTTATCACTATATTTCCTAATAGCACCTAATACAATTTGAAATGTTTAGATGGGGGGAAAGGAGAGATAGAAAATGATATTTAATCCAAGTTTTCTTAGTGTTTTATCATTTATATAACAACAAAATAAAAAATAATTATGAAAGGCTACGCCAATCACTGTTGTAGGTACCAAAAGTATAGCGGTAAAATTGGTAGACAAAACTACATTATCTCCTGGCCTCTACATTTTAGTTGGCTAAAAGATAGACATTTATCTTGAAAAAGATGAATAAATATAACATATAGTAAGTGAGATAATGGGCTTCTTTGGTGGCTTAGATGTTAAAGAATCTGCCTGCAAAGCAGGAGACCTGGGTTCAATCCCTGGGTCGAGAAGATCCCCTGGAGAAAGGAATGGCAACCCACTCCAGTATTCTTGCCTGGAGAATTCTATGGATACTGCAGTCCATGAGGTCCATGGGGTCACAAACGAGCAACTAACACTTTCCAATGAGTTAATTATGGGTGCTTGGGAGGACAACAATGAAGGAGGGAAAAAGTGTCTTGGGTGAGGAAGAGGACTATAATTTTAAAAAAGACACACAAGGAAAAATCTCATAAAAATGGTGATTTTTAAGTCCAGAGCCAGAGAAGGAAACTTGCTAAAGTGAGGAAGATATAAATGTTGAACTCTCTCCTTTCCATACATAAGCAGTTTAAAAATGAATGTTACTGCAAGCTAGTGTTAAAGTTAATATTAAAATTGACCCTACAGCCTTCTTACTTACAATGTTTTAAAATCTAGAAAATATCCAGCTCTAAATGATGGAAAACCTTTTTTGTTTTTGCTTCCACTCGGTAGGCTAGTGCATAAATTTAATTTCTGTATAAGGGCCCACCCTCTTCTCCTTTTGCCTTCTATCTTTCCCAGCATCAGGTTCTTTTCCAAGAGATGGTATTGGAAAAGACCCTGTTGCTGGGAAAGACTGGCATTCTGCAGTCCGTGGAGTCACAGAGTCAGACACAATTTAGCGACTGAACAAAAAATAAAGAAAGGTGAATTTATGTGATTGCCACGTGGTGTTATCACCTCAGAAACTTTGGACATTCAGAAACTTTTTTAGTGAAAACTGCCAAAGATGAGAACTTCAGAGTAGGAGCCAGAGCTAAATCAACTCAAGAGTGAGACAACAGCTACATCAGCTTCAAGTGTGTTTTGGAATTTTCATTTTACACAGCAAGTCTTCCAAATTCATTAATGCACAAGCCTGTGCAGTCAAGACGAAAGTTGCTTTTATTTGCATTTTACAAAGAAGGGAACTGAGACTGAGAACTTTAAGATGGCTTCCTCACAGATAATAAATACAGGGAAACTGGATACTAAAATCCATGTTCTTATTTTTAATACATGGAGGCTTTTTCCCTTTATCATTCTCTTGTTCCCGTTACATTCTTTTCTCCTCCAGAAGAAACTACTCAACTTGCTATTGGGTCCTGCTCTTAGTGTTGTTAGTATTAAAAGGGGTGAGAGATGGGGGTGACTGAGCAGCTATAGAGTCAAATCAAATTGTAGCATATACTCTACAAGGTTGGATCTAAATGCACATCAAGTAATTCTGCTCTGCTCAAATACCATGTCAGTCTCAATGCAGGATCTGTCATAGCTAGAGATGCTAGGATACTGTCAGAAATCATGGGCTTGCCAAAGGAGAAAAAAAAAGAAAAACCAAAAAGAAATAGACATTCAAGTTTGTGTAGCAAGTAGTATGTCTGCTGGAAGAATACAAATGTCCTTCACTCTGGTTTCTCAATGTGATTAAGGTAGTCTAATTCAAATTCATTCAGCTTACGTAAGGTACTGCAGAAGTGTAGTCATAGTCAGCAGCGACAGTATTCCAAAGAGAGGCAATTAGACTTCACTGGATTTAAAGTTTAGGGCTCATTATATATGATATTTTTCAGCTGGCACACGGATTGAAGTCTTCACGAAAGAGCTGCATAAAACAAGAGATCCTGTTTGAGCCCCACTGATCATTGAAGAATGCTGACTGCCAAGCTGCCAATTGTGTTCTCAAAGAATAGACACATCAGCCACCAAGTCAGACATCTGTGAAGCTCCCACCTGCCACCAGTGGGTAATCAAGAAACAACTGAAACACATACCTTCAAAAAGCCAGGATAAAGTCTGTTGGGAAGCACTGGGTTGCTATAAAACGTACATTTTTTTTTGTATGTCTCTCCAGGCATGTCATGACTCAAAGGAAGCAAACTCTTAAGCTGAATCTTTCTCTAACAGAAAAGCAGAAAGTTGAAAAACATGTAGTTTCAGATTCTACCCAGTTATAATTTTATGTTATCAAACAAACATTCAATACTATTTTAATTGATCTATGTATCATGTGTCATTGCTATCCCAAAGAAGGGAAAGTGCTCATACAAATATAAAGTTATGAGAAGATTTGTAAATGAAAAATGTTTTATAAAACATTTAGACAATCCTGTAATTAAAGGTATTGATGTATTACCAGAACATATCAACAGGAAGTTCTGTTAAAAAAATGAGGGGGTTAATAACTCAGCGACTATAGCTGTGAGGTAAGTCATTTACTTCCCTGATGGCTCAGTGGCAAAGAATCTGCCTGCAATGCAGGAGACACAGTTTCAATCTCTGGGTCAGGAAGATCCCTAGAGAAGGAAATGGCAAACCACTCCAGTATTCTTGCCTGGGAAATCACATGGACAGTGGAGCATGGTGGGCTACAGTCCATGGGGTCACAAAAGAGTCATACACGACTTAGTGACTAAAAAAAAAAAAAAAAACAATAAAAAGTCATTTATAAAGATAATATTACTCACATAAACCCCCAAGTAAATAAATAATGACCCAAGGATTGAACCTGCATATACCTGCATTGCAGGTAGTCTCCTGCATTGCCTGCAGATTCTTTACCACTGAGCCACCAGGGAAACTCCAATGTCAAATCAAGGTTTCATTAAGACACATATACAGTACAAACATAATTACTTGCTAGTAGCAATGTTTGCTAATAAACACTTTATGGAAGAATGTGATGATTCTCTATGATTCCAGGAGAGTGGAAGGGCAGGAAGAAGTGGGTACTATTAAAGATTTGAGAATTTTTGCTTAATCTTGAGTTGATTTTAGCTTCCCTGGTGGCCAAGATGGTAAACAATCTGCCTGCAATGCAGGAGACCCAGATTCCATCCCTAGGTCAGGAAGATCCCCTGGAGGAGGAAATGGCAACCCACTCCAAGGTTCTTGCCCGGAAAATTCCAGAGACAGAGGAGCCTGGAGAGCTACAGTTCATAGGGCCCTAAAGAGTCAGAGATGACTGAGTGACTAACACTTAGCTTTACAAGAGCTGCAAAAATAGTTCAGACAAGTTCCATATATCCTTCACCCTATTTTGCTATATATACCTTGTATTTCTATAACCACAGCTCTTCCTGACCCAGGGATAGGACCTGCAGCTCAAGCCACATCTGTTGCATTGTAGGCAGATTCTTTACCACTGAGCCACCAGGGAAGCTCACTTATTTTACTATTAGTCAAAGTAGAGAACTTACTTGGATTTTATGGTTTTTTGTTTTTGTTTATGCTGTTACTCTAGGGTCTGATCCAGGTCACTACATTGTATTCAGTTGTCATGCCTCCAGAGTTCCCTCCAACCTGTGACATTTCCTCAATCTTTCCTTGACTTTTATGACCATGATTCCTAAACAGCATTGGTTAATACAATTTTAAGATGTGCATTGAGTGCATGTGATACTTCCTCATGATTAGACTGAAATTACTCATTCTTGAGAGGAATTACACAGAGCCAATGTACCCTTCTCAGTGCATCACTTTGGAGATATATGATGTTAATACCTGTTTCTGATAAAATCAAATTTGAACCTATGGTTAAGGTGGTATCTGTTAGAATTCTCCATTGTAAACTTACTATTTTTTTTTTCCTTTTAAATGTGAAATATGTAGGGGAAGAGAATGTAAGACTATGTAAATCATTTGTTTCCACGTAAATTTTCCCTCACTCATCTTAGGACCCATGAGAGAATTCTTCCTGCAGCAAAGTCTAATATGGTGTCATGATAGTGATTTTACATTTCCCTCATTATTCTATAGTTACTAGCTGGAGTTCTATAACAAAGAGCTGTCACTGCTCTCTCATTGTTTATTAATTATGTATGTATTTTTGGATATATTTTGACTATAATTCAATGATATAATTATCCATTTTACTGCTCTCATTGCTCCAACTTAAGTCATCCAATGTTTTTCCATGTTGGCTCCCATATCCTTTCGATATGCCTATATATGTACGTGTGTGTGTGTATAATGCATATATATATATACATGCATATGCATATATATATATGTGTGTATGAATACATAAATAGGGCTTCTCAGGTGGCACTAATGTAAAGAACACATCTGCCAATGCAGGAGGCGTAATAGACACAGGTTCAATTCATGGGTCAGGAGCATACCCTAGAGGAGGGTACAGCAACCCACTCCAGTATACATACTGTTTGTTTATATTTAGCATTAGAATATTTATTCAAACATCATTTTTACAAATTTACTTAGGTCAGCTCTTTTCTTCCCATCCCATTCAGTGTAGTTATGATTCATTTTCAACACAGATTCATTTGTCACAGCCTGCATTCTATATTTTACCCCACATTTTGATTTTTTTTTTAAATTTCCATACACAAATGTCACTTGGTGGTACATAATCATATAGGTTTGACAAATGAATACAGTTCATCACTATTGTTTCATAGACCAGTTACACGTTTCCAAAATGTTCACTTTATACGCTTTTATAAGCAACCCTTACCCCCAGCTGCTGGCAACCACTAACTGGTTTTTCTCCCTAGAGATTTTTCCTTTTTAAGTGTGGCACATGAACAGAATTATGCAATATGTAGCCTTTAACATCTTACTTCTTTTACTTAGAAAAATGTATGTATGGTTCATCCATGTTATTGTTTAAATCAACAGTCTATCCTTATTATTACTGACAAGAATGTCATTGTATGTATGTAGCACAGATACTAACGTAGTAGAATCATTTGAAAATCACTAAAATAAGTGACATTAGAGTTTTTGTACTTAAAGATTTATCCTAGCCCTATTTCTAATTAATAGGTTTTCCATGATCAAAATCATTGTCTTATACCATTTTTAACGAAGCACCAAGTTTACAACATAAAGTAGAATCTCAACAATGCTTGCTGTTAACGTCTTCTGAGACACCAATTCCCATGAATTTTGAGAGAAGAAAAACGACTTCTTTATGCCCCATGTCTGTTGAAAAATGCTAAATATTCAAGTTATTGTGTATCTAATGATAAAGCTCCTGGGGTTCACACACACAGTTATGTGGTAATTGGTCTGTTATTATCATAAAAAGGTAATATATCTGTTGATATTAACTATTGCTAGATAGAATAAAAGGAAAAAGTACAATGTAGGTGCTATGGTCTCATGAACAATGTTTCTAAAATCTCTTTATTCTTGAGTATGATTTATTTTGGGCCCATTATATCTTTTTTAATCCTTATTTTTATTCTTACTTATTTTCAAACCAGTAAAATAGAACAAAACATTTTGTGAAGTATAATCATGTGTACATAGGTGTAAAAACACACAAAAATAACAGAATCAATACCAACAGTTACAGCTACAGCTATTTACTTACCTATTTATACGCCTTTCCTTATGTAGTAATGCCTTACAGTTGTTGATGAAGGCGCAGTGTTGACGAAAAAGGTAAGGGTATTTGTTGTTCAAATTCGAAATATTAACATCAGTAATCTCTTCTCTTATTTATATCTCCATTTTTAAGTGTTGACACAGGATTTAGAATGCTTGTTCAGATATGCTACATATTGATAGTTCAATAAGAGAGAACAACTTTATTCTTCTGGATGCTAAAATAGATCAACTTGTTCTAAGGCACAGAGTTTCAGAGACAGTTTGGAATTTATCGAGTTTTTTTACTAGTAAAACACACTTACATAAAATCCATAACTACTTATTGGGAAGTGATAGAAATTTCAGACAGATGATGAGCCTCAGTGACCACAAACTAGAATCCACTGTTCTATTCCAGCAAACTGAACACAATATAACTGTAACTGAATAACACTGTACTGCTTGTCTGACAAATAATTTACATTTGATATTAAAAATGAGAAATTCAAGGGCAAGAAATATATGCTTTACAAAGTTAATTTCTTTCAATTGCCTATCAGATATACAAATCATGAATAATGTTGTACTAGGAAAGCTACGGAGCCTGACATATGTTCTTGTACATCTCACTTGCAGATTAGTGAATTCACTTATCACATCTCTTAATTAGGTACAAGTAGGGACAAATTAAGCATCATGTATGACAATCAGTTCATTGGAAGTTGAGTTTAAAATAAAAAAGTTTCATTTTGCCCAATTAGAATAAGAGATTACAAGGCAATTATATACAACTTGGCCAAGGTTAAAATTTATGTTTAGATCTTTCACATCCTTTTGTCTAATTTTAAACAGGGGACTGTCATGGTAATTCAAGATTTTTTAAAAAGATACTTAATAATAATTAATATAAATCCTTTTAGTTCCCACAAAGCAGTGAGTTGTATAAAAAAGACACTGCTACTTTCCCTTTCCTGGTAGATATTTTTAATGGTCAGAAGAAATATGAAATTTTATCTCCTATTTTCAGCTAACTCCTACCTTGTCATCCAGCTTTCTGACACTGCAAATCCAACAGCCTATCCACATTGTCAGACAAGAAACTTGAAAGGGATTTCATATGGTGAAATCAGTTAGATAACTCTTGAGGACAAAATGGCAATGTAAAAATATCCTGTAGCAGTTTTGCCAGTATACAACAAATCCAGGTCATTCTATTCAGCAAGAAAAGTTATTAGAAGAACTCCTCTCATTTTCTTCACAAGAAAAGCAACCCCATAAAATTGAGTGACCTGCAAAATTTTGGGGGGAGAGGTAGCATGCCTTAGACATTAAGTATATATCCACTATACTAAGATCACAAAAATCTGATGATTCAAAACATGTTAGAAAATAATATAATTTTTAAAAGTTTCAAGCATCGAGCACTCATCTAATATGTGTCACATAAAGTGCTTGGTAAAATTTTTATAGGATAAAACAATGCCAGCTCCATTGAAAATAGCCTCTTGGAGCTTAGTGGATAAGTCTCAACATATACTGCCTTTTTGATCCATAAATATAACATATGTACTGGTAGAAAAATGTGTGTGTGTGTATGCAAAGATATATTTAAGAAATATTGAGAGATTAGGTATGAAGTAAAAGTACAGCTGGTGCATGCTTTCAACCAGCTCTTAAGATCTGCTCTTCCAGATTTACTTTAACTTGTTTCTTCTCCCTGAGCTGTGGTCATGAGAGGAAGGAAGACTGCCATTTTGGAACTCATATACTAACTGGTTCCTGAAGCAATTATTCTTTGTAAATCACTTCCAGGGCCAACATCTGCAAAATCTCTGGGAAGTAAAATGTAAGGCTCAAATGCAAAGCCATCAGCTGTGTGGCTAACAAGAATCCTCTGCAGTTGAGCTTAGATATGATTTAAAATTTAGACAAAGCTTATCAGAGGACCTTTTACATGAAAGGCTGAAAAAAAGCTATTCACATAACAAAAAAAAAAAAAAGACTTCTTACCACCTGGTGCAATTTGCAAAACTTGATATTTCTGGAGAAATAAAAATACTTGATTACTTACTTATGCCAGAACATTTGAAATCTGTGCCACTTAAAAGTAATAGCAAGAAAGGTGATTTCAAATCCTTACAGAAAATATTGGTTTGGGGAGAGAATCTTAAAACTGTGAAGGCATCATGACCAACAGAGAAGTGAAGAGTCAATCTGAAAAATTATATTATGTTTCAATTTACATTTATTGTCTATATGATGGTATATGCTTGAGCGCATTTCAGATAATTTTCAGATTTTTCCATTTAAGAATCTTGTTTAAATTTTAGAAAATTTGAGAATTTGAAATGATTTTCTAAAAATATAAATAAAAATAGCTTCCATAGTGTAAATATACTAGATTTTATCTAAACAGAATTTTTCCCAAAAGAGAATCTAGGTGGTTAACCATAATTTACACTAACACTCTGTAAAGAAGTCCATAAATAAGGACAGAATATGAAATACTCGTTTAAGATCAATTTTTTGATTAAATACCCCTCTTTCAGCCAAACACCTGTTTCATGGTTGTTGCATGTATAATTAATGCAGTCTAATGAACATGCTTCATCAAAATCTCTCTGTGGTTTAAAAATAAAATCAGAGTGGTAGGTATTACCGACTGCAACATTTAAGAAATATACAGTAATATTTTTAAAGCACATCTTGTGGCATTTTAGTTCAAAAAGCAGTATGCCTGGATTGGCAAAGTCCTCTAAGGAATCATACAATAACTGCTACAATTTACCACTGCACACTACTGCACATAGAGAGTCATTTAATCAACACATGCTTCCAGTCTAGATTCTCCAGAAGGCATGCATATTTCCAGCTTCCTTGATATATTAGGTATCAATGATAAATCATCTGTCCCAAACATCACTTCTCCTCCTAGCCCAGCAGCTCCACCACTGTTCCCACTTCAGTCTTTCTTTTCTCAGTGATGCTCTTCAGTGATAATGAAGGCATTCATCCTCCTGCAAACAAGCCAGATTTCAACCCTTTAATATAAATAAATGGAGAGAATTGTAAGAAAAAATCCATAAATTCACCGATACTTTTCAAGTATATTTATATATAAAAATAACAAGTGGCTCCAAAATATGTCCTTATAAGTAAAATTTTATGTGGCCACTGATTCCCTTTATAATTACTGTAAAAATATATTGTGTCCATTGTTAACATCAAACAGTCAAATATCCTGGTGCTAATGCCGATTTCAGGTGAGGCTAACTACACTATGGATGCCAATACATTCTGCCATTTAATAAAAGGTAAAATGTCCTCTCATTGTGCTTGGTCAGCTGTGACAAAATATTATAGATGAAATGGCTTAAACAATGGAAATTCACAGTTCTGGAGGCCAGAAGTCCAAGATCACAGTGCCAGCATGGTTGATTTCTGGTGAGGGCTCTCTTCCTGACTTGCAGACAGCCACCTTCTCACTGTGTCCTCACAAGGGCTTTGCCCAGTGCAGAAAGAAAGAAAACTCTCTTTTCCTTCTCTTACAAGGCCACCAATACTATGAGTTGGGACCTCACCTTTACAACCTCATTTAAACTTAATTACCTTTTAAAGATTCTATCTGCAAATAGAGTTCCAATGGGTTTATCAATACATGAATTTGGAGGGAGACAAAATTCAGTTCAAAGCATGTCCTGAAGCCTCTAGACATCATACCAATAGCTAACAAATTTACCTTTGTTTGGAGACAGTGTAAAATATGGGGAATTTGGAATAAACCTGTAGCATCTTGGAGAAAAATCTTGTTTATAAGACAAAAATATTAATTAACAATATCCACTCTAAAATGAAGCAGACTTTGAACTTTTTCTGTGAATAAAAATTATTTAAGTGCAAATTCTGACTTCACTAGATTTTAAGTAGACTTCTACCAGTTACAAATTGCATAATTTTAATATATTATTTATACAACAAAATTGTTACATCCATATTGGGCACATGTAAGAAAAAGCTACCAAAAAATGTCTTAATGTTTTAAAAGATAAAAATTCCATTTATTCGGGGCTATTGACTGAATGAATACTGTATGGCATGCTTGTTCTAAGAATCTTGTATACATTAACAAACAAAATGGGCAAGAATCATTAATTTTACTGAACTTACATCCAAGCAAATGATATTTATGCAAAAAATGCAATAAACATTTTGATGCAATGCTGAATAATTTTTTCAATTAATGTTAATTATCAGCTTTTATACTATGAGTATTACTGTTTCTGTGCTTAATAGCTAATCCCACTTCTGTGAAACAAGAAGAAAATATTATTTAGAAATACTAGTTACATTTACTACTAGATATAGTTCTAACATTCTTATCAAGATTATTAAAAGCATCAACTGAGTTTTAAGATATGTTTGCACTTAACATGATTCCTAAATCCAGGGAGGTTGTAGATTAACTGCTTCAATTTTAGAACCTAAAGTCTTGTATTTGAGACCTAGCTATTCCTCCTACTACCTCTACAAAAATACTTTTCTCAATAAGCTTCTCTGTCCTCACCTATAAAATAATATCAATAATAATATTTACCTTATTAGGATGTTTAAAACCTAAATGCATAAGGTCTGACATGTAGATCAGTATGTAATAAAATCAGTTACTACTATTTTTTTATTATTTAAATTTAGAGAACTATATCTGAAGCATACACACACGTACACATCAATCTATAACTTATTAAAATGGAAAAATAAAAATTTCCTAATGCCATAATATACAAAATTGATACTTTTGAACTATGGTGCTGGATAAGACTCTTGAGAGTTCCTTGGACAGCAAGGAGATCAAACCAGTCAATCCTAAGGGATATCAGTCCTGAATATTCACTAGAAAGACTGATGCTGAAGCTCCAATACTTTGGCCACCAGATGTGAAGAGCCAACTCATTGTAAAAGACCCTGATGCTGAAAAGATTGAGGGCAGGAGGAGAAGGGGGTGACAGAGGATGAGATGTTTGGATCACATCATCGACTCAATAGACATGAGCTTGAACAAACTCAGGGAGATAGTGAAGAACAGGGAAGACTGGCATGCTGCAGTCCAAGGGGTCAGAAAGACTCAGACATGACTGAGCGACTGAAACAACAAATATATAAAATCACAAAAGTTTGCGGGAAACATCATTTTAAGAAACTACATCCTCCAGCAAGTTAATGTCTGATTTTGTTATACATCTTTTGGAGAAATCAGTATTTTGAAGAGAATATGTGTTATCTTTAAGGGCTCAAGTTCTTTTTAGCCTTTAAGTTTGACATTTATTGAATAAGTCAACTATTTTCTCATTAAGGGGTATTTTTCTATGTCCTCACAACCTGTAATCTCACTTTGAGAAGTGAGAATCCAATTCAGAGACAACTACTAACAAGCAATTACCAATTAAATTCACAGTATAACATAGACTATTTTCCTTTCCTTTTTCCCTTAAAAAGTTTTCCTGTTACTATTTTTAAATTTCATAACTATGGATGAATTAAATTAAGGAATAAACTAGAAAGACAAGCTAGAATATTATAGCAAAATAAGCAAAGTTAGTATAATGAATTCTTGGTGGGCATATAATTAAAGATATTAAAATGCTAGGATTTGAACCCAAAATCTCTTCTCTGTGGACAAATGCTTCTGTTTTCAGGGTAACAGTCTCTACTTTCTCTTGAAGGGTGCTATTAGGAAGAAGAGGTATTAGTTCTGACAGTTCTTTGATTCCCACAGAACAAAGGTGGTATACAAGTAACTATTATTTAACTACCTGGCATTCCAGCTACCAGATTTGTAAAGCTATATAAAATATTGAGCCATTGAATTTCTAAATATCTACTAGCAGTTCTCTTCACGAATTTCAAAAGGCCTGTAATAGTAACACTGAAAATATCTGGATTTGCTTCTATGATAGCTATTGGTTTAACCTAACCACAATGCAAAAAAAATGCCAGGGATGGATTTGGACTTTGGGATTAGCAGATGCAAACGGTTATATAAGAGATGTATAAAAACAAAATCTTAGTGTATAATATAGGAACTTATCCAACATTCTATAACATTCATAATGGAAAAGAATATGAAAAAGAATATGTATATACATATAACTATATATATAACTGAATCACTTTATTGTATGGCAGAAATTAGCACAGTATTGTAAACTATACTTCAATAAAATAAATTTAAAAAATAAAATTTAAAAAAAGAACATGATGTATTTTATTCAGATAAACTTAGGAAACAAAAGGAAGTATATGTGAAAAAAATGATGTACAATTTCTGACAGAGTTTGGGCACATATTTTGAAGATGGTTAACTGTGGGTATCATATTGACACAGGTTAAGTATATCATAGGATACTCTCAAACTGAGGTATAATATTTAAAATATTTTATAAGTACTAGAAATTATATTCATTGCACTATTCACCTTAAGAAAATGACAGATTTCAAATTAATTAAGTATAAGATATACATCATTTTAAAATTTATTTTAGGTAATTTTGGGCGAGAGCTTTTGAAGGGTATTATCCAAAACTTTCTCCTTTGGTTTTTAATTCAGAAGTCCCTTAAACCAATGTCTTAACTCCTAATTATTTTAGATTAGTTTTCACTTACTGCCCTCCTAGCTCCAAGCCTTAGTTCTCTAACTCAGTTATGCCATTACTCACTATGTAAAAGAGTTCCCAAAGGTCAAGACCATCATTTCTTCCTTTCTTATTTTCTGGCAATGGGGATTGAGGTTCCTTATATTTACAACATCCCAGTAGGGGAGGAGGTGCTTGTCCTGGTTGTAGACTCATGATGATAGAATCACCAACCAAACCTCAGAAGGAGGGAATGGTTAAAAGAATCAGGTTACATATCTCTCAGGAAAAATCTCATAGCCTATGTGTTCATCCTGATCGCAGGTCAGCAAAATAGTGAGGATCTTAGGAAACATGGAAGTCATGCCTTATCTTTTATTCAGACCCCCGGTTACACTATTATTTCTATCCATCTTAGCCTGCTTCAGTGAAGGATTACTCAACATAAATACACAATAAAAAAGCAACTTTATTAACAGCCTTCACACATGTCAGAATAACAAACTAGACAAAAGATAAACACAATTAAGAAAGGTATTATTTCTCACCAAGATATCGAATGGATAGGTAGAAACTAAGAATAAACAACTTAATTGATTTCAGGCTGTGTCACTTTTCCTCCTATTTTTAAGTCAGGTATTTTAAGCCAGGTATTAAGTCAGGGGCATATTTATGCTCCAAAGTTTGCTCATTCCTCCCAATAAAGAGAGGTGGGATTCATGACATGGTATACACTACTGACATCAAAAAGAATAGAAACCCAAACAGCCCAGAGACAAAAGAATATGTAACAGGAGATGGTGACACACCTAGGAATTCTAATTGTAAAATACATGAATTATTATACACAGATGATTAATCCATTAATAAACAGAAATTAACTGTAGGAGTACAAGCTAATTCCACATGCATTAAGTGAACTGGAAGAAGACACAATTCCAAAGAAAAGCCATAAATAGCTTGTACACTGTCATACAATTAAACAAACATCAAGATTACTAAATGTAGACATACTGAAAAGACAGGCCACACTGGATATGTAAGCCTTTGTAAAATGGAACAGTAAGAAGTTAATTCAAGAACTGTCCCTAAAATTAAATCAAGTTTAAGGACTTAGAAATATAATCAACATAAGATGATTCACACTGACAAGTTTATTAACACCAACTAGAATAATTTGCATTTTAAGTTCATGTAAAATGCAGATATATTATGTCAAGAATAGGATTTTATTTAACAATAATTACTTAGGCATATGATTTATTCCACATGATTCAAAATAATAACTGGCTATTCAATACTTAGAGCATTATGAGAGAGAGAGTTATATAGTTACCCTGTGAATTAACATTGGATTACAGATATCTTGCTTTTGTTATGCATTATATTTTCCATAATAATTAAGGATAAGTTTAAAACAGAAAAAATAAAATTCATCATGACCCCAGAGTTTTATTGATTCAGTGTCTTTCCCCACAAAACCTTCAGTTCCTTCAGATTACACTCCGCAGCATACACACACTAGACTGAAAGCTCCATGGCACAGGCATCTAGTGCGAATCTGTAGAGCGAACCCATCTCTAAATCCCCTCAGCAGAAGTGTTTCTCTTTTTTCTCATTATGAGGTCACACGGAGAAACTGTTAAGAACATGGACTCTACAGCCAGACTTTCTGATTCCCAATTCTACCATTTACCTCCTGCACATCCATGTATGAGGTTCTCAAATTCTCTGTGCCTTAATTTTTGTATCAAGCAAGAGGATGAACTGAGATCAGACAAATAAGTATTTCAAACAATATCTGACATAATGTTATGCTGTTAACTATTACTATTAAATAGCTGTATCTATTGCAGGACTTACTACAACATATTGCAATATCTGTTGTCATAAGAATGTCAGCATATTGATATAAACAAACAAATACTCTCCTAAAACCTATACAAAATACAAATTAAAAATATAAAATTTAAATAATGTGTATCCTCAGGACCTAACCTAGTGGCCAGTATATAATGACAATCAATACTGTACAAATAGATGCTTGAATCCATTATCATGGTCACCTAACTGGCATGTACATAAAATAAGATGACACAATTTATCCTGTAATTTAGGAGTTAAATATCATTGGCAAGGTAAGAGAAACACAAGTAAGATTGTAGGCACTGAGAGAGGGCATCGGAGGGCAGACAGACTGAAACCACAATCACAGAAAACCAGCCAATCTGATCACAGGACCTCAGTCGTGTCTAACTCAGTGAAACTAAGCCATGCCGTGTGGGGCCACCCAAAATGGTCGGGTCATGGTGGAGAGGTCTGACAGAATGTGGTCCACTGGAGAAGGGAACGGCAAACCACTTCAGTATTCTTGCCTTGAGAACCCCATGAACAGTATGAGAAGGCAAAATGATAGGATACTGAAAGATGAACTCCCCAGGTTGGTAGGTGCCCAATATGCTACTGGATATCAGAGGAGAAATAACTCCAGAAAGAATGAAGGGATGGAGCCAAAGCAAAAACAACACCCAGTTGTGGATGGGACTGGAGATAGAAGCAAGGTCCGATGCTGTAAAGAGCAATATTGCATAGGAACCTGGAATGTTAGGTCCATGGATCAAGGCAAATTGGAACTGGTCAAACAGGAGATGACAACAGTGAACATCAACATTCTAGGAATCGGCGAACTAAGATGGACTGGAATGGGTGAATTTAACTCAGATGACCATTATATCTACTACTGTGGGCAAGAATCCCTTAGAACAAATGGAGTACCCATCATAATCAGCGAAAGAGTCCTAAATACAGTACTTGGATGCAATCTCAAAAACAACAGAATGATCTCTATACATTTCCAAGACAAACCATTTAATATCATGGTAATCCAAGTCTATGCCCCAACCAGTAATGCTGAAGAAGCTGAAGTTGAATGGTTCTGTGAAGACCTACAAGACCTTCTAGAACTAACACCCAAAAAAGATGTCCTTTTCATTAGAGGGGACTGGAATGCAAAAGTAGGAAGTCAAGAAACACCTGGAGTAACAGGCAAATTTGGCCTTGGAGTACAGAATGAAGCAGGGCAAAGGCTAATAGAGTTCTGCCAAGAGAACACACTGATCATAGCAAACACTCTCTTCCAACAAAACAAGAGAAGACTACACATGGACATCACCAGATGGTAGACACCGAAATCAGCCAAAGATGGAGAAGCTCTATACAGTCAGCAAAAACAAGGCCAGGAGCTGACTGTGGCTCAGATCATGAACTCCTTATTGCCAAAGTCAGACTGAAATTGAAGAAAATGGGGAAAACCACTAGACCATTCAGGTATGACCTAAATCAAATCCCTTATGACTATACAGTGAAAATGAGGCATAGATTTAAAGGACTAGATCTGATAGACAGAGTGCCTGATGAACTATGGATGGAGGTTCGTGACACTGTACAGGAGAGAGAAATCAAGCTCATCCCCAAGAAAAAGAAATGCAAAAAAGCAAAACGGCTGTCTGAGGAGGCCTTACAAATAGCTGTGAAAAATAGGGAAGCGAAAAGCAAAGGAGGAAAGGAAAGATATTCCCATTTGAATGCAGAGTTCCAAAGAACAGCAAGGAGAGATAAGAAAGCCTTCCTCAGGGATCAATGCAAAGAAATAGAGGAAAACAATAGAATTCAATATCACAGTAATCCAAGCCTATGCCCCAACCAGTAGAATAGGAAAGACTAGAGATCACTTGAAGAAAATGAGAGATACCAAGGGAGCATTACATGCAAAGATGGGCTCAATAAAGGACAGAAATGGTATGGAAATAACAGAAGCAGAAGATATTAAGAAGAGGTGGCAAGAATACACAGAAGAACTGTACAAAAAATGACCCAGATAATCACGATGGTGTGATCACACACCTAGAGCCAGACATCCTGGAATGTGAAGCCTTAGGAATCATCACTACGAAAGCTAGTGGAGGTGATGGAATGCCAGTTGAGCTATTTCAATTCCTGTAAGATGATGCTGTGAAAGGGCTGCACTCAATATGCCAGCAAATTTGGAAAACTCAGCAGTGGCCACAGGACTGGAAAAGGTCAGATTTCATTCCAATCCCTAAGAAAGGCAGTACCAAAGAATGTTCAAACTGCTGCACAAGTGCACTCATCTCACATGCTAGTAAAGTAATGTTTAAAATTTTCCAAGCCAGGCTTCAGCAGTAAGTGAACCGTGAACTTCCAGACATTCAAGCTGGTTTTAGAAAAGGCAGAGCAACCAGAGATCAAATTGCCAACATCCACTGGATCATTGAAAAAGCAAGAGAGTTTCAGAAAAACATCTATTTCTTCTTTAATGACTATGCCAAAGGCTTTGACTGTGTGGATCACAATAAATTGTGGAAAATTCTGAAAGAGATGGGAATCTAGACCACCTTACTTACCTACTGAGAAATCTGTATGCAGGTCAGGAAGCAACAGTTAGAACTGGACATGGAATAACAGACTGGTTCCAAATAGGAAAAGGAGTACATCAAGGCTGTATATTGTCACCCTGCTCATTTAATTTATATGCAGAGTACATCATTGGAAACACTGGGCTGGAGGAAGCACAGGCTGAAGTTAAGACTGACGGGAGAAATGTCAATAACCTCTGATATGCAGATGACACCTCCCTTATGGCAGAAAGTGAAGAAGAACTAAAGAGCCTCTGATAAAGGTGGAAGAGGAGAGTGAAAATGTTGTCTTAAAGCTCAACATTCAGAAACTAGGATCATGGCATCCGGTCCCATCACTTCATGGCAAATAGATGAGGAAACAGTGGAAACAGTGGCTGACTTTATTTTTCTGGGCACCAAAATCACTGAAGATGGTGACTGCACCCATGAAATTAAAAGACGCTTACTCCTTGGAAGGAAAGTTATGACCAACCTAGATAGCATATTAAAAAGCAGAGACATTACTTTGTCAACAAAGGTCCGTCTAGTTAAGGCTATAGTTTTTCCAGTGGTCATGTATGGATGTGAGTGTTGGACTATAAAGAAAGCTGAGCGCCGAAGAATTGATGCTTTTGAACTGTGGTGTTGGAGAAGACACTTGAGAGTTTCTTGGACTGCAAGGAGATCCAAGCAGTCCATCCTAAAGGAGATCAGTCCTGAATATTTATTGGAAGGACTGATGCAGAAGCTGAAACTCCAATACTTTTGCCACCTGATGCAAAGAGCTGACTCATTTGAAAAGACCCTGATGCTAGGAAAGATTGAGGGCAGGAGGATAAAGGACTGACAGAGGACAAGATGGTTGGATGACATCACCAACTCAATGGACATGGGTTTGCGTGAACTCCAGGAGTTGATGATGGACAGGGAGGCCTGGTGTGCTGTGGTTCATGGGGTCGCAAAGAGTCAGACACGACTGAGCATCTGAACTGAATTGAACTGATAGTTTGCATACATAATTGTGACTTTTAGAACTCATAGTCTCTAAGTTCAAATATTTTATAATTACTTCTATAATATTTCAAGAACATCAAATGAAGCTCTTATAATTATACTTTCACATTTTAGTTCAAATTTTTTAAAAAGACTAAATGTAATTAATGCAGATTTATATAACTATTTGTTTGTATGAATAGGCCTGGTTTTGTGTGTATGTATATGGGGACGTAAGAGGGAAAAGTAAATTATGAGAAAAATAGTGCTTTCTTTTAAATTAAAATTGATGGGTAATTCTGAAAAAGTTGAGTGTTCAGGCTTAGTTAAGTCTCTAGTTCAGCTTTTTAAATTTAATTGTCCATGCTTTAAAATTCATTCTTTTTCATGATAATGACAAAAGAAGAGTAATTCTACCCTTCTTCTTTTTTTTTTATTGCTACATTCAGATACCCTTTTCTCCTCATAACTCAACAATTCTAACAATGACAAGTTGATTTTGCCAGTTTTCACTAATCTTCAACAATATTTAGAAAACTATTTAGATAATACACCTAAAATAAATCTATGGTAGAATTATAAATTTCTTGTTAACTCAATTGAATATGCCCTGACTTAGACCTCAAATCATTCTACATATCCATGTGTTACAAAACTGGTTTTATCCTAAGTTCTTTAGCTAAAGATGTCCAGGTACTGGAAATAGGAAAGTATACACAAGTGTCCATTTAAAAGGAAAGAAAAGAGCGAAATGATTATTATTTATGCTAAAGGAAGGCAAAGGCTAACCAAAGGCAGAAATCTTAAGTCACATCCACAGAAAACGAATTTTTGTTACAAACTCACTTTTGTGTTTCAAAAAGTAAGAGTTTCAGAACAAGTGTCCTCAGAAAGCTCTATAGCCACTCAGCAACAAGCACACATAACAGGTCTTGGTTTCCAAGTATCACTGTTAACTAAAAGCAACGTTCCCCAACGCCCCTCCTCCCACCAAAAAAAAGATAAGATTCTGACTGCAGAACTGACTAGGGAAAAGCATCCAGAACATGTCTGGGTCAGCTACCTGAGACAGAACATAAGAAAGAGTGCAGAAAATGATGGGAACATGGCAAAAAGGCATAGGTAATCAAATTGAAAAATTTTGACTACTAAAATAAACAATGACATTAATGGAATAAAATGGACTGCATTTTGAAAATTATTCACAAGTTAACATATATATTTTTGAAAGGGAGGGAATGAAAGTCAATCCTTACAGCAAAGTATCATCTACTTAAATGAAGGAGAGCTAGAAAACTGCCTTAATTCTACAGGCAACAATCATCAATGTAAGCTAAAACCATGGGGTAAAATATTGATGAAAAATAAGGTATTTATAAATCCTTTAAGTATTTACAACATATTACAAGTAATTTTACTATAATGGGATATGTGTTCCCCCAAATCATCATGCTCTGCAAAATTGCACAATAAAGACCATAGGGCTTACATGAAAGGATACACTCCTCATCTGTTGTTGTTTAGCTGCTAATTTTTGCAGCCCTATGAACTGTAGCCTGCCAGGTTCCTCTGTCCATGGAATTTCCCAGGCAAGAGTCCTGGAGTGAGCTGCCATTTCCTCTGTGAGGGATCTATCCAACCCAGTGATCAAACTCAGTTCTTCTGCTGAGTTTGCAGGCAGATTTTTCACCACTGAGCTACCAGGGAAGCCCAAATGTATCAGTAATGACATATTAAGAAAAGATAGAAACCTCATAAAAATGACAGTATATTAAGTGGTTAAGAAATACATTAATACAACAATAAACATGGCACTTAACCTTGAAAAAGTTTCAAAATCGGCTTGCAGCTTATGTGTTTAGTGAGTTGTAATGTATGAGTTATTGTGAGGTGATTAAAGAAAGGTTATCTGAGATTGAGTAGGAAATTGTAACATCAAATATGGATGAGTTTGTCTCACAACACACATAACTAACTAAGGTAATGGGCAGATGGCAGAGGTGTGTGCATGTGTGAGTTTTGCATATTTCTTCATGGCTTGGTCCAACTAGATGCAGTTTTCTGTGTTCACCTGATGTTTCTCCAGGGCAAAATCACACATAAGGCAGCATGTAATTGTTATGTTCCATTCATTTCCTGATGTATCAATCACATTAGAACAAATTTCCATTTTCAAAAGAAGTGTTACAGCAGAACTAACTGTACTCATTAATTGGTAAGTGGAAAATGGAATTTTACAGTGCAGAAATTTGACAGATGCCACCTTAACCAAGTGATCAGAGGTCACATCTGATCTGTTCTACTAATAATGGAACAAACTGCATTACATGCCATTAATTTGAATAATAGCTGATCTTAAAAAGAAATGGCTTCACTGATGGTTCAGTGGTAAAGAATCCTCTGTGATGCTGGAAACTCAGGAGACTCAAGTTCAATCTCTGGGTCTGGAAGATTCCCTGAAAGGGAATAGCAACCTGAAAATGCCAATACAGAGAAGCTTGGCAGGTTACAGTCCGAAGGGTGGCAAAGAATCAGACATGACTGAGCACACACACTAAATCTTAAAAATGCTCCCACCAGGACCACATGAACATCTGTGCACCTTATGTAAGACCTCCATTGAAATCCACTGGGGGGACTACATACATAAAGACTACTACATATTTCTTTAGTATCTTGTATCAGAAAAACACCTTTCCTAAAAAGCACATTTTATTTCTTCAGACAATGAGAACCATGTAATACCACGTAATTGTGTATATATATATACACAATATACCTGCTGATTCATATATATATATATATATACACACACACATATGTATACATATATATATACACACACACACACACATATATATATGTTTTGCTTTGTGAGGACTCTCAGAACAAAATGCAGTACTTCATAACTATAAATCTCACAGGCACTAGTGTTCATTTATTTACCTGCTTCTGCAAATTTATGATTCTTCATGTATATTTTCAGAAATCCACTTACCCATCCATGCATCATTCATTTACTTAGCGACTCATTAGATGCTGACATTAAAAATATATTCATATTGTACCCTCTGTAATGAGAAAAGCCTTTTAGGGAAGAATTCATAGTTATGGAGAAGGTATATACATGACTATCTTACTGGGTCTCAAATTGCCAATTTAGTTCCATTTCATTGAAATCAGACTATTTTGACGGGTAGAGTATTCTTTTTTCTTTAATCAGTAATATAGTAAAGATTAATGTATGCATGAAGTTCCTATTACATAGCCATAAATAATATTGCACGCATTAGAAAATGATGCACATTAACCCCTCCAGCTGCCTTATGCATGCAATTTTAGAAATATCAGGAAATTAAGAACTTTTTCCTAGAATTAATAGGCTTGCATGGATGTAATACTAAATAAAATTATCTCCATTATTATATGTGTTTTAAAGTCACACTTCATATATAATATCTGAACGCTAGTTTCCTCTCATCTTAAAAACACGTTGGTAAGCATTTCAGAATGCATACAATGTAATTTCATGTTTTTTTTTCCATAGGAAATCTTTTTAAATTAAAACTGTTCAATTATAAGTTGCTTGTATTCATATTTTTTCAAAGTTAGCATTTTATTTTGATATTAAATATGAAATAAATTTGTCCTTACTTCAAAATAGTAAGTAAAATGTATTTTTTATTCAAAATCAATTTCATTGAAAAGTTTAAAATCTCAGGAACTCTTCTACAGCACATTTTATTA
Source organism: Dama dama (assembly GCF_033118175.1). Lineage (NCBI taxonomy): Eukaryota > Metazoa > Chordata > Mammalia > Artiodactyla > Cervidae > Dama > Dama dama. Next base: position 42,382,482 of record NC_083709.1, on the reverse strand, counting down.
AAGTAAACCCTTTCTGTCATCATCAAATTGTTCAAGGCTTATGTCAGCTCTGTATTGTGATGAGATGCAAAGAAGGCAATACTCTTTTCATATAGAGGTACATCTTTTAAACTTCAATATCAGAGTTCCAAAAAGATGTCAGAATCGTACCATGGAACCATCCTCCAGAGTTCGAGACTTAAAAATAAAGCAAATTTGACTTTTATAAGAAAAATCCCTCTTCATTTCATATTAACATGCAATGATTTTTCTCTGGAAGAAAACTGATTACCTCTACTCATTATTGATTTTCTTTTACTTGAATGTATTTCTGTGTGATCAACTTTGGTTTTTGCTTAAAGTTGTGGTTTTGTTTTTGAACCTGCTGATTCATAGAACATGTCTGAAGACAAAAATAAACTTTAAATATGAGCACTCTGGTAGGTTTTTATAGTCCATAAATGTAAATATGTGGTTAAAATTGTTCAGAGGCATTTAAATATGAATTTCACCAGTGGAAACACAAAACCTTAACGCAACAGGACAAAACTTCTGTTTAATGGATCCCTGCTCAGTAGATAGACACAATTTACACCCTTCAAAGTCTCCAAGGCAAGTGCTACCCTCTATTAAGAAGAAGAAAAAAGGTAGATTATTTTTAACTTGTTATTAATCATCTGCATTTTATATTCAACTTTTGAGAGGCAACATTTCATTTAATTAGTTCTCTCATTATAAATATTTTCCAGAGTGATTCAGTTGACACAATTTTTCTGACACTGCATGTGCAGATGGCAGAAAACCATGTCTGGTCTCAAAGGAACTATTTGACCACTACAGTAAAAGAGCAATAAACAAAATAACAACATTGCAGCCCACTTCAGTTTATGTAGGCAGTCAGCCTTTTATCGCTGTAAAACCTTGAAATGGATGTATGAGCTTTGCTGCAATAAACAAAGAGTTGTTTACAGCTTAGGGATGGCAGGTACCAACACTGGACTGGAGCTTCAGCAGCCTGAATGTCAGGAGTTGACTAATGTGAAGAAACATATTGTAGCTTGTTTTATGGAGAATATGTTTTATAAACCTCAAGGGACCATTTATCACAAATTCATCCACTCTGCAGCAGATTGCTGCTTTAATGCTGAATGCCGGATTTCAGTCAGGTCTTCAAGTGGAAAAAAAAAAAGAGGAAAAATTCAAATGCTATAATACTTTATATCTATTTGCTTTATCTTGATGATTCTCAATTTTTTTTTTCATAAGAAATCCATTTTAACTACTTAGGTTCTCTCCCTTAAACAGACTAAATATTTTATGACTTGGGGCTAATTCATTAGAAAATTTACATCTACTTACCGTTGTGAGCTATTTCAATGCCATTTATTTGTGATCTGGTGAGCTAGCTGTATGCCTACATCGTCAAAAAAGACAAAGTATCTCAAGGATATGCTTTCCTAATGGGTACAGAAAAATGCACCTTATTATTTTTTTACAAAATGAAATGATCAGATGACCACAGGAAGGATTTTTATAGTCTTGTTTTCCAAAAAAGCCAATAACTAAAGACATAGGGATATTTTACAGGGATATTATGGGTGGTAACCATTAAATAAAAATAATATACTTGACTTTCTTCATTACATATAAAACTTCAATGTAAGTGAAAAACAGCAGCTGTTCTCAGCCTTAAGGAACTGTGCAGTGCAAGCTGAAAATTGATATCCACAATAATGCCAGCAACTCTCCATGTTGCAGGGGAATCTAAGCATTTGGTGCAATCTGTCCCAAGATATCCTTTTACCCTTTTATGGCCCGTGTTGTCACACAGTGAGAAAGCTGACATAAGTTTCACACAGGTGTGTTTTTCTTAGTACTCAAACAGTTGGATTTTGGCTTCAAAAATTCAAATACAAAGTGTTTTTTTGGTGTTGTTACTTTGTTTATGTGAGGTTTTTTTGGCAGGGAACAGGGGTAATAGTGTTGAGAACATAAAAGTTTACCAAACAGTGGATAGGAGTTCTCCTGCAACTGAATCATTTAGTACATAGGCTGTGATACTAAAGTCTATATTCCTGGGCCAAACTGTAATTTATACAATCACAATTCCCCAAGGTTGGTTCCAGGGAATATATCTGTTCAGCAAATCCCTCCTGTTATTCTTATACAGTAGAACAACTGAAGCAATGAGAAAAAAAGGGCATAAATATAAGTGTCACGTCATCTCTTATACAGATACTGAACCTTTAAAAAGTCAGAGCATGCAAAGAAATTCTTCTGCAAGTCCAAAGAACTTAATTGGTTTCTTCTACTTCCTGCCTTTTCCTTTCCCTTTTTGTCCTTTCAGAATTTCTTATGTTCTGTAACTAATGAACTAACTTTTTATTTTCAGGTGCATGCTTAATAACAATAATTTTATATAAACTTCCCTATCCTACTAGCATTCAGATCTGCTCACTTAAAGAGCATCCAACACAGGCAATGCAAGTGGAACTACAAAATGTGATCAGTGTGCTTTCTGGTCACATTTTGTTGGAGCTGCTCAGCACCAATGTAAAGAATGTGCATTCCACACTGGGTAAACACAGTCTTTTTCTGCATAAAGCAAAATGCAATGCTTGCATAAATATGGGCCCAGGGTACACTGCAGAGAACATGTAAGTGAAAAGTCAGCTGTCTCATTAGATGCAGACTTAATACCTCAGAACCACTCTTCTTTTATCTGAGGTTTGACTGTCACCATCCAAACATGCCCTATTTCATGATTCAACCAATCTTCTTTTAAATCTATTGACAATTAGTAAGTGACAACACTTTATTTCCTGCTATAAGAATTTCACCTAAAGCAGCACCTGATGGTAAATCAGTGAAGTATTTCAAATGACAGCTTCAAAGCTTCCTTTCCTTTTGAACTAATTAAACTATGTCATAATTGAGTTGGGCATTTTAATTCCAGTCCTGGAATAGCCTTCTGTAAAATGGACAGCATCAGCGTCTTTTCAGAGAGAAAGAACTCTGAAAAGGATAAGAAGACGATTGTCACCAAATAAAGATAAATGGAAAAATCTATCAGATTATAATTACAAAGTTAGGTCATATGGTTTAAACAACACATTTGTAAGTGAAAGATACGTTTCTAAGATTTAGTGATTAAACAGTTTATTCTAGTGCTGACATGGTATCTCTCACAATTCAGCCTTCACACACCGATTTGCTAATGTCAGTTCTGATTCCAAATTTTGTTAAGGATCTCAACACCACATTCTGTTTCCTATTTTTGTCCTGAACTTGTTTTTGCTGCTGTAAATTCGTGCTGTTGTATTTATTTTTATAATATGACATCAAGTATGTAAATCATAATTGGCTAGAAAATGGATAGCTATATAAAAATTTGGGCATGAATCTAAGCTAACAATTGCCAAAAATGAAACACCTATGATTTTTAGTCTCTATAACTCTTTTTGCACCAATTTTTATTTCTTGGGCTACTAACTAGTCTGTTCTTTCTCCTACCCTTAACCTTTCATGCTTTTCTCCTCAACTTTTCCCTCCAAACAGCTAATATCTCTCTGTGCTCTCCTTCAGTAAGTCTATATTATCTACATTTATATTTTCATTATAATATCCTAAAATCCCTTTATGACCTAGAAATTTCCTTTTAACTAGATCCTACACATTTAAACCAAAACAAGCATTTCATGTTCTTCAGTATTCCTCTATGCAGATAGTCTTGTGCGAAGCAACATGGTCATCACAAGAGGTAGCCAGACAAGCATACCTGGTCTGGAAATATTTTAAAAAATATGAATTCTCAGGCTCCAAGCCAGACCTGTGTGCATGCTAAATTGCTTCAGCCGTGTTCGATTCTTTGTGGACCTATGGACTGTACCCTGCCAGGCTCCCCTCTCCATGGGATTCTCCAGCCAAGAATACTAAATAGGTTGCCATGCCCTCCTCCAAGCGATCTTCCTGACCCAGGGATAGAATCTGCATCTCATATCTCTACCACTAGCACCACCTGGGAAGATCTACTGAATCAGAAAAAATAATTTCTGAATCAACCTACAAGATGTTTTAACAAGCCTTTGAGTTTAAAATTTGAGATATTTTCGTATAGTATATAAAAATGTCTTTGATGTCAGACAGACCTGATTTTGAGTTCAACTTACTTGTATGATCTTAAACAAGTTGCTTAATTTCAAATAGGTCCAGCTTGAATCATAATGCCCAACATTAACCAATCACTGTAGCCAGATAAATGGAGTGACATGATTGGCCTAACCTTGATCATAAGCCTACCATAGTGGAGAGGGAGGTGCAGAAGTCCCACTTGACTACAAGGAATAGGAGAGGGGTGGTTTCCTTAAAGAGAGGAACCTGGGGGACAAATCTTTTTTGTTCATCTCAAGTGATGCTCTTCCTTTTTTTTCCACTCTCCCTTTCTTCTAAGTTCAGTTCAGTTCAGTCTCTCAGCCACGTCCAACTCTTTGTGACCCCATGGACTGCAGCATGTCAGGCTTCCCTGTCTGTCACCAACACCTGGAGCTTGCTCATACTCCTGTCCATCAAGTCAGTGATGCCATCCAACCATCTCATCCTCTGTTGTCCACCTTTCCTCCTGCCTTCAAAATACCCTCACATCAGGGTCTTTCCAATGAGTCAGTTCTTCACATCAGATGGGCAAAATATTGGAGCTTCTAAGTATTGTCTAAGTATCTGTGATCACTTACTTTCTTCCAGATTTGATCAAAAACAATTACATTCAGGGAGTGTTCCTTGGTCAATCCACCGCCCCCCTCTGAACAGAGTCTTACCATATTTGAAAATAACATGGCTTATACAAATCCTTTGTGATTATTCCCATGCAAGTTTCCTTATTTACTGGTTTCTTGACTACATTTTAGATTCTTCTAGACAGTAAATCTCCCCTTTAGTTCCTTCCTATGCTTTGCAAAGTGCTCCATACATGGGATTATTAATAAATATACCTCTGTTATTAATCTTGTTCATTATTTATATTCTAAGCTTAATCACATAAAAGATTTGAGATATGATTTTGTCTTTAAATGTTTAATATACTTTAATTCTGTCTTGAGGATATGGATCTTACAACGTGAATAATATTTTGAATTGTTATGTACATTCCAACAGACTACAATGAGTGGGCTCCCTCTACTTCATTTTCTTAGAAATTTAGGCTTATACAAAGTTTTCAATGAAGTCATATTGAATATAGTGACTGATTTTTAAAAATTTTTAAAAGAAGACATGTAAATTTAGAGAGAGATAAATTTATACTTGACTCTACAGGTTGAAATAAACCATTAAAGGCTTTAGAGGAAGATACTGACACAATCAGACTGTAATGTATACTTATATTTCAATTTCTGAAATTTCTGTGCTCACCAGCAAAAAGTTACTTTCTAACCATCACCATATAGCTGATCCTTTTTACCATTTTATCCTTCCCCATCTCCTAGACCCTTCCTCTCTGGTGACCTACACTCTGTTCTCTGTATTTGATTTGTTAATTTATTCTGCTTTCTGTTTGTGGACTAGAAAAAAAAAAGCACAAAACATTTGACAGAAAACAACAAAATTCTGTAAAGCAATTATCCTTCAATTAAAAAATAAATTAAAAACACAAAACAAAAATATAACTGTTTTTAAAGTAACAACTGAGCTCGAAATCTGATAAAGTTATAAAATGAGACCAAATCTTGACTCTTCCTTTCCCTGGCTTGTGAATACTCTCTGGATCTTAAATTGCTCATCTGTTGGCACTAGCAGTAAAGAATCTGCCTACCAATGCAGGAGACGTAAGACATGCAAGTTTGATCCCTGGGTCGGGAAGATCCCTTGGAAAAGGAAATGGCAGTCCACTCCAATATTCTTACCTGGGAATCCCATGGACATAGCCTGGCAACCACTCCCACACCCACACATAAAGGGAGGGGGCCACCACATCAGGTCATTTTGGGGGGGGGGGGAATATGACCTATTACTCCTAGAGTGCTTAGCACTGTACTTGGCACATAAGTACTCAAAGAAAATAAATCAATTATTACCACCTTCATTCTCATCATTTATATTTCTTGACCCAGGACACCCACCCAGGATACTACACTCAGTTATAGAGTCATTTCCTGTGGCACCTGGCTGCGTCTGCAGGACATTTTCCAGACAGTCAGGCTTTGGTGCTGGCCATTCCACAGATCAGAAATGCCATTTTCTTCAACATTGATGTGATTATTCCTGAGAAATGGAAACTTTGCTTTCTAATCATCCTGAACTTGTACCTTTTCTACAGGTGGGATTAGGGACAATCTTTTCTTGCATTTATCATTACTGTTCATCATTGTAATAGAATTAGCTCTACTTTTCATATTTGATATGATAGCTTACAAATCCTATTACTTGTTTCCCTTTTGTCTCACAAATGAGCAAGCTGATAAGGAAACCTGGGTACTTTCTCCTAGGGGGCCAGCTTGAAGTTAGAACTGTGCAAACACCCAGGCCTGTATGCATACAGTCCCAGTTTTCTTAGGCCTATCTGTTAACCTTCACAAAATTCAATGGCAGTCACCCCTCCTTGTTCCCACTCAAGCCATTTCCCAACCTGCTTTAGAACCTGCTCTGCTTTCCAAGAAAGTCTCAATGTTTTCATCACTTCTTGATATGTGTGTGGCATCATTAGTTTTGATATTCAACCATATTCAGATGAAGAGTTTATCTCACCTCTGTGAGGTATCCACACCAATGGTAGTCGTCACTGTATGCCAATTAAACAATGATTTACTTTTCTCCCTCTCTGAAACCCTTATTCATGTTCAGAAAAATTAATTCAGCAGAGTGTAGCAAACTAGGAAAAATATATACTAGTTCTTTTAAATAGTGTTCAATGTGAAAATCATTGTTTCTGGATCATCACTCCCAAGGTTTGAATGTGCCTGCAAAGAACACCTATCATCCTTCTGAATATTATGGGAAGGAGAGTAGGAATGTGAAATTATATTTTTTTAATTCTTTCTCTATGGATACTTTAACTTCAAGTTTCAGAATTTTTATCAACATTCTGTACATATTCATTTTTACTTGATTCTTTTCATCCACTATCTATTCACTTTATATTTTTTTCCTGATTAACCATTTACAAAGGGCTTATATTTTAAGGGCTTAATATTTTAAGTCTCATAAATAGCCCTATGAAATATTATCTTGGTTGAAACCTTCTGTGACTGGTCCTAAACTCTTTAATAACATAATTTTTTTTAACCTTTAGAGGTATTTATGGATAAATTTGAGTGGCTTTGTCCTAAATACATCCAATGCTTTTAACTAAGTGAAAACTCAACTGATTCAAACTTATTTATTCTTTTGATGCAGAAGGAAAAATATCAATGTTATTCAAGGAAAACTAAAGGAGAAAGAAATTGGGAAATTTATATACACCTCCAGAGTAGACGGGGTTTTTGTCTGAGGACAGTCCTTCTTTTCTTGGCACCTCTGTGGGGTGTTGCAGGGCACGGAGGCAAAGGACTGACCTCAAGTATAGGCAGGTCCCTGTCCACAACCTCCACCTACTGGGAAATTGCCATGAAGCAAAATAGAGACTTAATCTAGTAGCATTATAGTAAAAATGAAAATAAAATACAAGTGACCCCTAAAAGCTAGAGCTTGTAAGATGTTCCAGAGACACTTGTGAAGCTGTCATATTTCTCTGCTAAAAGGAAAATTTCTGTAATTTTTTTAAGTATACAATTCTCAAGGCTGAGGTTGAGATTTGGCTTTGTTTACAAGCAATATGAAGTGGTGTGTAGACTCAAACTAGAACTTAATGGATGTTTTTCACATCACAAAACCACCATGCAGTTTAGTACAATTTAAAATGACTGGCAGGATTCACTTAGCAGAGGCCAAGGAAAGAAATACCAGGGGTGTTGTAGGTCAGCACACTGGCAGAGGAGTATGGGGAAGCTTGCCTGGCTCTAGCTCCCGCAATCACTCGCTCAGGTTCACAAGAAATAAAATTAAACCAAGTAAAAAAAGAAACCATTAAAAATTAATGTGTGGTACACACTGACCAAAGATGGAAGAGAGGCTAGTTTTCCATATTCTTTCTTTACTTTTATGATTATGTCATGAAGTGAAGTGAAGTCACGTCTGACTCTTTGCGACCCATGGACTGTAGCCTACCACGCTCATCCATCCATGGCATTTTCCAGCCAAGAGTACTGGAGTGGGTTGCCATTTCCTTCTCCAGAGGATCTTCCCGACCCAGGGATAGAACCCAGGTCTCCCGCATTGTAGACAGACACTTTACCATATGAGTCACCAGGGAAGTCCATGAAATAGGACATGTCATGAAATAGGACTTAATTATACCATCTTATTCCCAAAGATAACACCCTGTGATCTAATTTTACTAGTATGGTGTATGCATGAAATAGGACCTAATTATTCTCATTCCCAAAGATATTGCCATATAAGAATTGAGAAATGTACTTATCATTTAAATGCTGATATGAGAAGAGAATCATTGTATCATTCTAAGCTATCTATTGGTTGATATTAAGAAATAACAGGTCAACCAAAAAGAAAAATGTCAGTTCCTACCATTTCCGCAAAAAAAAGCTTATCCAACTGATATTTTTTTTATATTTATTGTTATTAGTTGGAGGCTAATTACTTCACAACATTGCAGTGGGTTTTGTCATACATTGACATGAATCAGCCATGGAGTTACATGTATTCCCCATTATTAGCTATATTCAGTACTGTATGATCACAAGGTATTTTCATGTATATTATCTCACATGATCTTCAAAATATTGTTGTTCAATTGCTAAGTCCTGTCTGACTCTTTGCAACCTCTTGGACTACAGCATGCCAGGCTCCTCTGTTCTCTACTGTCTCCTGGAGTTTGCTCAGACTCATTCCATCAAGTGGATGGTGCTATCAAATCATCTAATCCTCTGCAGCCCCTTTCACCTTTTGTCTTCAATCTTCCCCTGTATCAGGGTCTTTCCTAAGGAGTTGGCTATTCCCATGAGGTGACCAAAGTATTGAAGCTTCGGCTTAGCATCCAGTCCTTCCAATGAATATTCAGGGTTGATTTCCTATAGGATTGACTGGTTTGGTTATTGTGCTGTCCAAGGGAATCTCAAAGAGTCTTCTCCAGCACCACAATTTGAAAGCATCAATTCTTCAGCACTTAGCCTTCTTTATGGTCCAACTCTCAAACCCACACATGACTACTGGAAAAACAATAGCTATGACTATATGGATCTTTGTAAGCAAAGTGATGTCTCTGTTTCTTAACATGCTGTCTAGGTTTGTCATAGCTTTTTCTCCAAGGAGCGAGTGTCTTTTAATTTCACAGCTGCAGTCACCATCTACAGTGATTTTGGAGTCCAAGAAAATAAAATCTATTACTGTTTCAACTATTTTACCTTCTATTAATATTTGCCACGAAATGATGAGACTGGATGCCATGATCTTAGTTTTTCTTTTTTTTTAATGTTGAGTTTCAAGCCAGCTTTTTCACCATTTTTCACCCTTATCAATAGGTTCTTTAGTTCCTCTTCATTTTCTGTCATTAGAGTTCTATCATCTGTATATCTGAGGTTGTTGATATTTCTTCTGGCAATCTTGATTCAAGCTTGTGATTCATTCAGCCTGGCATTCCACATGATGTACTCTGGATATAAGTTAAACAAACAGGGTGACAATATACAGCCTTGTCTTACTCCTTTCCCAATTTGGAACCAGTCTGTTGCTCCATATCCAGTTCTGACTGTTGTTTCTTGACCTGCATACAGGTTTCACAGGAGACATGTAAGGTGGTCTGGTTCTCCCATCTCTTTATCAATTTTCCACAGTTTGTTGCAATCCCAGACAGTCAAAGGCTTTAGCATAGTCAATGAAGCAGAAGTAGATACTTTTTTTTTTTTTTTCCTGGAATTCCTTTGCTTTCTCCATGATCCAAAGAATGTTGTCAGTTTGATCTCTGGCTCTTCTGCCCTTTCGAAACCCATGTTGTACAAATGGAAGCTCTCGATTCACATACTATTAAAGCCTAGCTTGAAGGATTTTGACAGTAACCATGCTAGCACACAGAATGAGCATAATTGTACATTGGAACATTCTTTGGCATTGCCCTTCTTTGGGACTGGAAGGAAAACTGACCCTTTCCAGTCCTGTGGCCACTGTTGAGTTTTCCAAATTTGCTGACATATTGAGTGCAGCATTTTTAACAGCATCATCTTTTAGTAAAATCCTAAAATAGCTCAGCTGTAATTTTGTCACATCCACTAAATTCGAATAAATTCTTCCTAAGGCCCACTTGACTTCACACTCCAGGTGAGTGACCACACCAGTGTGATTATCCAGATCATTAAGACCTTTAATGTACAATTCTTCTGTGTATTCTTGCCACCTCTTCTTAATGTCTTCTGTTTCTGTTAGGTCTTTACCATTTCTGTCCTTTATCATGCCCATTTCTGCCTGAGCTGTTCCCTTGAAATCTCTAATTTTCTTGAAGAGGTCTTTAGTCTTTCCTATTCTATTGTTTTATTGTTTTCCTCTATTTCTTTGCATTGTTCATTATCTTTCTTTGCTATTCTCTGGAACACTGCATTCAGTTGGGTGTATCTTTCCCTTTCTCCTTTGCCTCTCTCTTCTCTTCTTTCCTCAGCTATTTTTAAAGGCCCCTCAGACATCCACTTTGCATTCTTGCATTTACTTTTCTTGGGGATGATTTTGATCACAACTTCCTGAACAATATTATAAACCACAATATTACAAACCTCTGCCCATAGTTGCTGAGGCACTCTGTCTACCAGATCTAATTCTTTAAATCTATTCATCACCTTCACTGTGTAATCATAAGGGATTTGATTTAGATCATACCTGAATGGTTTAATAGTTTTCCCTACTTTCTTCAAGTTAAGCCTGCATTTTACAATAAAGAGCTCATGGTCTAAGCCACAGTCAGCTCCAGGTCTTGTTTTTGCCGACTGTATAGAGCTTCTCCATATTTGGCTGAAAAGAACATAACCAATCTGATTTCAGTGTTGACCATCTGGTGATGTCTATGTGTAAATTTGTCTCTACATTTGTCATAAGAGGGTGCTTGTTATGTCCAGTGTGTTTTCTTGACAACACTTTGTTAGCTTTTATTCTGCTTCATTTTGCACTCCAAGGCCAAACTTGCCTGTTATTCCCAGTATCTCTTTTCTTCCTACTTTTACATTCCAATCCCCTATGATGAAAAGGATACCTTTTTCCCACTGTCAGTTCTAGAAGAATTCATAGCACCAGTCTATTTCAGCTTCTTTGGCATCAGTGGTTGGGAGTATAGACCTGGATTATGGTGATGTTGAATGATTTGCCTTGGAAACAAGCAGAGATCACTCTGCCATTTTTGAGACTGCACCCAAGTACTGCATTTCAGACTCCTGTTGACTCCATTTCTACTAAGTGATTCTTGCCCATAGGAAGAATCACAGGACTGCATGTGTCAAATTATTAAAGCAAATAAATTTTAAATAAATAGCTTTTTATTGTTAAAGTATGAAAATCATGAGTCTATTAGTTTTTTCCCTGATTCTTATTGCTTTATATATTTTGACATACATACACACACACACACACACACACACACACACACACACACATATATAAAGCAATGTTTTAAAATACCATTACTATTGGTACATTTTAAATTGATGCCTCTGTAATTCTTTATTTTTTATCTTGATGGGTAACATTTTGTATTAGCAAACATAGCAACACAGATTAAAAAAGGCAAAAATATATCTAAGTATTTTATCAGGAAATTCTATAATTATTTAGCTTCTATATAATAAATCATAAGGAGATATTTATAACATAGCCCAGTACATGTAACTGAAGATCCTTCCAAAACAAGTAATTAACAAACAAAATAAAATAAAACAATAAAAATGTAAGTCTGTTGATGAATTTGACTATGCATTTTACATTTTCCCTGGGTAGTTCAAACTGAAGTTCCACTAAATCACATAATTAATTGACATAATTATTATGTTATTTAGCTTAAAAAATGTTTCAAGTTTTTTTTCTAAACACACCAATTGAGAAATTAATGCACTTGGCCAATTACTTCTTAAATGAGAAATAAGTCTTACACTGCACCATTTTGTAATTCCTTCTCATCTTGAAAGATTAAAAAAAAATACTTCTGATATAATAAATTAGATCAAAATCTACTTGCAGTTATAATGACACATTTTACTTAATAAACACAGCTGCTTTATACTAAGAATAGCCTCCTCCTGCCAATCCAGGGTAATTCTGCATCAGTTCATACTGTATTATAAAACAGCATGAATTTTTTATTAGTTCACTGAAAGGATTTAAAATATGGTTTTCTACTTACTATCCACTCACTGCTTGGCTTTAATCACTACATAAGGATTTAAAGAAGAGGAATAACATGAATCTAAAATATTTTAGTGTCAGGGTACTCTCTGTGAAAACTCTGTTACTCTCAACTAAGTCCTCTAATAGTCTGTATAGTCCTAAATGTATTTTGCTGAATTTTAAAAACATGTTCATATTGAAATATTTTATTATTCAAAAAAACTGGAAATACTTTCTGATTAGTAGGATGAATTAATTAAGATGACTTCAATGCCATTTTTTATTCATCTTTCTGTCAAAGCTATAATAGGTATTAGTTGCCTGCCTTTATAAAAACATGTATTTTGTAGTGAAATTTATAACATGATTATTTGCCATATATTTCCATTTTTACGTAATGAAATAAAAAGCATAAGGCTAAGTCAGTTTGTCTATCTTTGCATTTGGGCAAGGTGGTTACTATTTTGTAAATTATTTATAGAACTAGATTTGGAAAGACCCCTGTAGTTGAAAACTTTCTGATTGAGGACCTTCCAGAGCTGAAAAATTTGATAACAAACTTTGTATGTTATAAAAGACCAGAATTTTTGTTTCCTAACTTTAGAAGTTTGAGGAGTTAAAAAAAGTATTTCCAGGACCACAAATAAGTTTCTCATCTATCAGCATTACTGGAAAATAAGTTCAGGTAGAATGCTATTTTAAGGAATTATACCTAAGCACAAGATGGGCTAATTTCTTAGAAGCAGTATATCAGAACCATGGTAAATTTCAAGGTTCAGTAAAATAACTTGCCAGGAGATGGGGAAGGCCAGTTCTGGGGCCAAGAACCATTAATACATTGCTGCTAAATAACCGTGCACTGTTGAAATAAATGATGGTTGTTTACAACCACGATGTAACATCTCAACAGAAATAAACAGCAGTCTCTGAATCATACATAGCCTAGAGGTATGTCCAGGTTCTAAGATATGGAAGAATCAAGTTGTGGTAGGAAAGAGCCAAAATGGAGTCTGATTGATGGGTGTCAACACAAAGTCCCATCTTGTGAATGCATACCTCAAAATCATTTTTCAATTTTACTATGATCATTATTTTAATTACATTTTCCTAACTATTTCTTTGAAGGACATTTAATCTTAGTCTCAGTAACTTTATTTTTTCAGTAATTTTAAAAAGCAACCAAATATGATGCTAACTGGGACTGTCTCCTTGATTTATCTTTCTGATCTTTTGTTCTTAGTGCATAAGGACAAACCTACCTTAAGGAGACAAAAGACCTATCCTGAGAAAACTATAAGATACTGGTGAAAGAAACAAAAGATGACACAAACAGATGGAGATATACACCATGCTCTTGGATTGGAAGAATTAATATTGTGAAAATGACTATACTACCTACATCAATCTACAGACTCAATGAAACCCCTATCAAACTGCCAGTGGCACTTTTCACAGAATTAGAACAAACTTTTTTTACACTTTGTAAGGAAACTCAAAAGATCCCAAATAGCCAAAGCTATCTTGATAAAGAGAAATGAAACGGGAGGAATCAGGCTCCCTGACTTGAGACTATACTACCAAGTGACATTTATCAAAACAATATTGTACTGGCACAACCACAAAAATATAGATTAATGGAACAGAATGGAATGCCCAGAGATAAATCCACACACCTATAGTCACATAATCTATGATAAAGGAGGCAAGAATTCACAATGGAGAAAAGACTCTCTCTCTTCAACAAGTTGTGCTGGGAAAACTGAACTACTACATGAAAAAGAATGAAACTAGAACACACGCTAACACTTATACAAAAATAAACTCAAAACAGATTAAAGACTCAATGTAAGACTGAATACTGTAAAACTCTTACAGGAAAATAAAGAACACACTTTGACATAAACTGCAGCAAGATTTTTTTTTGCTCCACCTCCTGCTGCTGCTGCAGCTACTGCTAAGTCGCTTTAGTCGTGTCCGACTCTGTGGGACCCCATACACGGCAGCCCACCAGGCTCCGCCGTCCCTGGGATTCTCCAGGCAAGAACACTGGAGTGGGTTGCCACTGCCTTCTCCAATGCATGAAAGTGAAAAATGAAAGTGAGTACTCAGGGCTGGTGCACTGGGAAGACCCAGAGGGATGATGGGGAGGGAGACGGGAGGGGGGATCGGGATGGGGAACACATGTAAATCCATGGCTGATTCATGTCAATGTATGGCAAAAACCACCACAATACTGTAAAGTAATTAGCCTCCAACTAATAAAAATAATTAAAAAAAAAAAGAAAGTGAAGTCGCTCAGTCATGTCCGACTCTTCGCAATCCCATTGACTCTAGCCTACCCGGCTCCTCTGTCCATGGGATTTTCCAGGCAAGAGTACTGGAGTGGGTTGCCATTGCCTTCTCTGATCCATCTCCTAGAGCAATGCAAATAAAAATGCTTAAAATGGGACCTAATTAAACTTAAAAGCTTTTGCACAGTAAAGGAAACCATAAACAAAACCAAAAGGCAATCTACTGAATGGGAGAAAATATTTGTAAACAAAGCAACTGACAAAGGATTAATCTCCAACCTATACAAACAGATCATGCAGCTCAATATAAAAAAAAAAATTAAAAATGGGCAGAAAATCTAAATAGACATTTCTCCAAAGACATACAGATGGCTAAAAGGCACATGAAAAGATGCTCAGTATCACTAAGTACAAATCAAAACTAAGATGAGGTATCAAAACTACAATGAGGTATCACCTCATACCAGTCACAACAGCCATCATCAAAAAGTCTACAAACAATAAATTCAAGAGAGGGTGTAAACAAAAAGGAAACTCTCCTAACTGTTGCTGGGAATGTAAATTGGTACAGCCACTGTAGAGAAGAGGATAGTGTTTCCTTAGAAAACCTCATAAAATATGGAGGTTCCTAGAGCTACCATAGGATCCAGCAATCCTACTGTTGGGCATATACCCAGAGAAAACCATAATTCAAAAATACATGCATCCCAATGTTCACTGCAGCACTATTTACAATAACCAGACCACAGAAGCAACTTAAATGTCCATCAATAGAGGAATGGATAAAGAAGATGTGGTATTATGCGCTATATGTTCACAATGGAATACTACTCATCCAAAAAAATAAAAAATAAAAAGAACAAAATAATGTCATCTGCACCAACATGGATGGATCTAGTGACTGTCATACTGAGTGAAGTAAATCAGACAAAGACAAATATCACATGATATCACTTAAAAGTGTAATCTAAAAAAGTTGGTACCAATGAACTTATCTATAAAATAGAAATAGAGTTAGAGATGTAGAAAATAAACTTATGGTTACCATGAGGTAAGTAAGGGAAGGATAAATTGGGAGACTTGGATTGACTCAAACACACAACTATATGTAAAATAGATAATTAATAAGGGCTTAACTGTATAGCATAGGGAACTCTATTCAATACTATGCAATGGCCTTATAGGAAAATAATCTTAAAAAGAGTGGATATAAGTATATGTATAAGAGATTCTGGACAGAGGAGCCTGGTGGGCTACAACGTATGGGGTCACAAAGAGTCAAACACAACTGAGCACACACACATAAGAGATTCACTTTCCTATACATGCAAAACTAATACAACATTGTAAATCAACTATACCCCAATAAAAAATGTTTTTAAAAGAATAAAAGAAAACAAACAAAAACAGAATAAGGAAATGAATCCCAATTTGATTTTTTAGACATAAATGTGTATTGTAAATGCAAATAAATACTTGAATCTGCTTTAAAATAGCAATCAAATATAACTATTGTTTATAAAAGATATTTGTCCTTGCTTACTGTATAAATATGCTTTTTCAACATATTTATACTTCCATATATATAAGGTAAAACTGAAACAAACGTGTTTTAAGCATATCAATAAATACTTTGAAAATATCATCATCTATGGTTGGCCCTGGAAATAAAATACTAAAGATAAAATCGTGACAGAAAGAGAGATTCATCAGTTCAGTTCAGTCACTCAGTTGTGTCCGACTCTCTGTGACCCCGTGGATGCAGCATGCCAGGCCTCCCTGTCCATTACCAACTCCTGAGCTTGCTCAAACTTAAGTCCATCGGGTCAGTGATACCATCCAACCATCTCATCCTCTGTCGTCCCCTTCTCCTCTTCCTGCCCCCAATCCCGCCCAGCATCAGCGTCTTTTCCAAGGAGTCAGTTCTTCGCATCAGGCGGCCAAAGTATTGGAGTTTCAGGTTCAGCATCAGTCCTTCCAATGAATATTCAGGACTGATTTCTTTTAGGATTGACAGGTTTGATCTCCTTTCAGTCCAAGGGACTCTCAAGAATCTTCAACACCACAGTTCAAAAGCATCAATTCCTTAGTATTCAGCTTTCTTTGTAATCCAACTCACATCCATACATGACTAATGGAAAACCATAGCTTTGACTAGATGGACCTTTGTTGGCAAAGTAATATCTATTTTTTAATATGCTGTCTGGGTTGGTTATAGCTTTTCTTCCAAGGCGCAAGCATCTTTAATTTCACAGCTATGGTCACCATCTGCAGTGATTTTGGAGTCCCCCAAAATAAAGTCTCTCACTGTTTCCATTGTTTCCCCATCAATTTGCCATGAAGTGATGGGACCAGATGCCATGATCTTAGTTTTCTGAATGTTGAGTTTTAAGCCAACATCTTCACTCTCCTTTCACTTTCATCAAGAGGCTCTTTAGTTATACTTTGCTTTCTGCCATAAGGGTGGTGTCACCTATGTATCTGAAGTTATCTATATTTCTCCCAGTAATCTTGATTCCAGCTTCTGCTTTGTCCAGCCTGGCATTTTGCATGCTGTACTCTACATATAAGCTAAATAAGCAGGGTGACAATATACAGCCTTTATGTATTCCTTCCCCTATATGGAACCAGTCCATTGTTCCATGTCCAGTTCTAACTGTGGCTTCTGGACCTGCATACAGATTTCTCAGAAGGCAGGTAAGGTGGGGTCTGGTATTCCCATCTCTTGAAGAATTTTCCAGTTTCTTGTGATCCACATAGTCAAAGGCTTTGGTATAGTCAATAAAGCAGTAGATGTTTTTCTGGTACTGTCTTGCTTTTTCAATGATCCAAAGGATGTTGGCAATTTTATCTCTGGTTCCTCTTCCTTTTTTAAATACAACTTGAACATCTGGAAGTTCACCATTCACGAACTGTTGAAGCCTGGCTTGGAGAATTTTGAGCATTACTTTGCTAGCGTGTGAGATGAATGCATTTGTGTGGTAGTTTGAACATTTTTTGGCATTGTCTTTCTTTGGGGTTGGAATGAAAACTGATCTTTATCAAAAGTCCTGTGGCCATTGCTGAGTTTTCCAAATTTTCTTGCATCTTTAGTGTCTCACTTTAATTGTATGAGAGCTTCATAAAATGATCTAAAATATGTTATTCTTTCAAGTACATATAAAAGAGAAGACAAAAAATGCACATTTGAAGAGAAGCAAAACTAATATAAGAGCTTATCAGAGTACTACTATAATAGAAAGTTTTTTCTTCAATAGCCTGCTTAAAAACATACTTCAAATGATAATGTGACAAATGTCTCTTAATAATAGGGTAAAGCAATTTGTCTTTACTGATTTGTACTACATCTAAAGCACAGAGAATTATTGCCCATTATTTGCTTTAACAACAACCAGTATTTAAATAATCCAGGACTACAATCAGTTTCCACTTTTTAGTACACACAAGGTCAAACAATCATTTTAAAAGATTCATCAATACCAGATATGCAGTCTGACAGCAACTACTTTTTGAAAAGCATGTTTCTTTCCTACTAACCAAAATGCAACTTGAATATACAAAGCTACCGCCAATATCATGAGTTGGCTTTATGGCTTATAATAACCAAAATTTCTGAAGTTCCTACATTTCAACCATAAAATAAGTTTTATTTTGTTGTATATTACTTTATAAAAGTTGAAAAATAGAAAAATATTCTTCAGATACAAAATAATGTTCAAACTGAAATTCCATCTTATATATTTTTCTAGGAAAAAACAAAGCTAATAATATGTAATTTTTTCTAGTTCAGGGAATAGCTACATCTTTTTCTTTACCTTGTGTAAAGTTTAAGTTTTGGGCAAGTGAAAAGGAGAAATGCTAAGAAACTGAACTGCAGTAGAGGCATAGTGTACTATGCCACCTTAAATATGAAGAGACTTCTAAGACAATTAGGCAGAGGGAACTCCCACACCAGGGAAGTTTTCATAGGTTCTCTCCTTATACACAGCCTGTATGTGCTGCCTGACCAAGAGCTAAATGTCAGCAGATCAATCAAGGGCTCTGCTTTGAAGGGTGCTGATTGAGGAATAAAGGGTGGGAAGATAGATTTCTGCCCTTGACTGCCTGAAGTCCACTATAAAGATGAAAAGCAAAGAAATGAGTGCATGCTCAGTCGTGTCCAAGTCTTTGGGACTCCGTGGACTGTAGCCCACCAGGCTCCTATGCTCATGGAATTTTCCAGGCAAGAATACTGGGTGGGGTTGCCATTTCCTTCTCAAGGGGACCTTCCCAACCTAGGGACTGAACTCTTGTCTCCTGTATCTCCTGTATTTGCAGGCAGATTTTTTACCGCTGGGCCACCTGGGAAACCCACAGTGTACACATAGACCTTTGTAAAATCCAGCTTACAGCCAATTAGTTCAGCTGGCTATAACATAGAACTTTAAAAACTAAAGCCTATTTTAATTTCCAGTTTGTTTATTTTGATCCAGGTACAATTGTTCTTCCATTCAGGGATATAGCAGGTAACTGAATAATTATTCAAAAGTGAATTATAAAATACATATTGACCAAGAGAGATTTGCACAAATTAGTGTCAGTAGATGGTTGAATGTAGAAAAACATTCAAAAATAACTCAGTTCAGTAGTCTAATTTCTAAAACATCATGTGAGCAAAGTTCTTTTTCATTAGCTGACAAAAAGTTATTTCTCTTTATCATATTTATGTTTATATGTATATTTCTCTATGCTACTACCATTATTCCATGGACACTAGTCACAGTAAAGCCTATTTGAAAATGGATTCCCTGACCAAATTAGTTTGGATTGTTATACCACATTCCTAAAGAATAGAAATGCATCTTAACATATTAGAATATCTATGAAGTCATGAAATCAAATTTTAAATTTTTGATAATTTTCAATCTTTTTTTAGCTCAGCATATTGTCATTAACTTATTTAGCAATGGAAAGTCACCAATGTCTTTATCCTGATAATAGCTACAAATATTTCTTGAAACCAGTGAGCTTGTATTAGTGTGGGATAATTTGATTTATGGATAAATTAAAACACAAATGAACATATAAGCAACACATATGTATATTTTTTCATTTGACAAGAATTCTGGAAATAGGTATTATTAGTTTAGGATCAGTGGCTCATCAGTTTTTAGCATGTTTCATGCAAAAAAGATAAGGAAATGGCAAGGAAGAAAGAAAACTTTCTTAGAAATCTCAGCAAATTCTAATTTCCTGCTCATTGGCCAGAGTTGAATAACATGGACACCCTTATTGCAAATAATTTTGAGAAACAGACTTTTTTTCACTGAGAACATTGACACCTAGAACAAATTGGAATTTGTTAATTAAAAATAAGGAGAGAATAGATATTGTGCAAGCAACTAACATTAGCTGACACAATCCTCTAGATAAAAATTTAGAATTTAATGTCTCTCTGATTCATTTATATCTGGGCTTCCCTGGTGACTCAGATAGTAAATAATCTGCCTGCAATGCAGGAGACCCAGGTTCAATTCCTGGGTCGAGAAGATCCCCTGAGAAAATGGCAACCCACTCCAATATTTTGCCTGGGAAATTCCATGGACAGAAGAACCTGGTGGGCTACAGTCCATGGGTTCACAAAGAGTCTGATATAACTGAGCAACTAACACTTTCACTTTTTCATTTATATCAAACATCACTTGCTTGACAATGAAACCCCATGAATGAAGCACAATAGTTTAAATATATTAAACTAAGCCATTAAAAAAGGATTCTAGCAACATTTTAAAATATGGGATAGAAGACAAACATGTGGATAACGTAACGTTCAGTACACTACAAAACTTCAGTAGGAAAATAGATATATTGCAAAAAAAAAAAAAAGTTCCCCATTATGACTAATGAGTGGATATCTAGTTATATTAGAGCTGTTAACCATGCTCTAAAAGCAAATCTTGGCCATGTGAGTTCACCAATGTTGAGGTAAGAGTTTCTGAATCATCAGAGAGATAAGTCAAGCTATCGTTGGAGGCACATCATTTGCTGTAGATTTCACTGAGTCTCACCAAGGTTCACAATATTAGTCCTACAGGTCACATGAGCCTTCCTTAAAGACAGTCTAACAAATCAACTACCTTATTTCAAATTATTTATAACATATATCCATTACAGTAAAAGAGCTGGGGGCATGAGTTGATACAGAATTATACAGTTTTATTTTTAGAAATACCTTCTCATCCATAACTTCATAATCATATGACTAACTCATAATATATAACTTTGATTCATGGTTTTTACCAATAATTTATGATTTTAATCACCTCTGGATACGGTGCTAAAGTCTCTCTTTCAGAACTGCAAACTTTTAGCATCAGACCCTAGGCTACGCTAGAGACATGAAGATACTACCATGCTTTGGGGCTTCTTGAAGAGAAAACAGTGCTGACTCTTCAGTACCTTCTCTGAAGGTAGTGTACTATAGAATACCAACTTTTTTTTCAGGGCAACTTTTGACTAGTGAGTTAAAAAAAAAAAAAAACACTCACATACTAATAATTTATTTAGACTGCTTGTCTCTTTCTAACACACTTGTTCCTGGGTATCTACAGAGGACTGTTTTCAGAACCCACCACAGATGCTTAAGGCCTTTTTATAAAGTAGCATACAGTTGGCACTCTGTATCCATGGACTTTGCATCTATTGATTCAGCCCCCTGTGAATGCGAAACCTGTGGACACAGAGGAGTGACCACGCATTTTCTAATACGTACTAATTTGCAAATCAAGACATTTCTCAAGTAACTATAAATTTAACCAAGATTTGTAGATATATTCACACTTGGCAAACAAAAAATATAGAAGAGGAGAAAAAGGTAAAGCAATAGAGGAAAAAACAATAACAGATCATTTTCTTTTTTTTACCAAGAAATGTATCCTGGCAATTTATTTTTTATCCCTTGGTACTACATAAAGGGGGCAATATGCTATTTGTTTGTGATAGAATTTTAATAGAGATGTACTTGTATGCTAATTTTAGAGATTGATTTCTCCAAGACTGTAATCAGTCATGAGATAAAGATGTATTGACAACTATGGTAATTCAGATTAATCTGAAGTGTTATTGAGGGAGAGGAAAGGCAAAGCTATAGCAGTAGTTGTGGATGGCAAAACATTTTATGAGCCTTCTCAGAATTCTCAGACAATGAATTCAACATTGGCAAAGCTTGTAAAGAGAGGTAAACAAAATCTAAATTAGACTATTTAACAATATTTCATGTTGGGCACAAGCCTGAGTGGCTGCAGAAACTCACACGTTAGTTGACTGAAGCACAAATGTAAAGTCAAACAGCAGCACAGATGTAAAATGAGGTCTCCTTTTAAATTTGAGGACTCTTTTACTTTCTGTACAGACCTTTTTCCTACCTAAGAATAAGGAGACCTTAGCTATCAATCACACACAGAAGTAGATACTCTCTGGCACACAGCTATTAAATGGAGAAATGTATATTTTCTACTTCATCTATCATGCCTACTGATGTATTTTCATCTATGGCATCAATCACTATAGGAGCTTAAGTACTTAAATGGGAACCCATGGGGCTCAGCCACCACCAATGAGGGCTCAGCTGTACTGTGAAAGCCTTGAAAAGCGAACCATTTGAAAGACCTAAAAATACAGCTTAGAGTCTTATCATAAACCACTGACCATGTGGTGTCCCTGGCTTCAGGCATCACACAGAGGATTTGAATAACTTGTGCAAATTACAAAGACAAAGAAAAAAGTGGTGGCACTGAGATTCTCACAACTGATTTCCAGTTTGTGAAGGAAACCAGGAATCCTATGCCACTAGATTAACTTGGAACCACATCTGTAGGATGCTGGGAGATGTGTGCACTTCAGGAGAACTGCCAAAGTCACAGACAAAAGGTTTCAGCATAATTAGAGAGTCTGCAAGGGACTGAGGGGGAAGAAGCACAATATCTCAGTGGAGAAATGCAAATGATCAGGACACTGTGAATGGGCATCAAATTCTGGGTTAGCAACCAGCTGCGAACACATAACCAATAAATCAGAGAGGAAAATAAGAGAAAAAACTGCATATGATAATCTGCTTCTGAACATTTTCTACAAGCATCTTCATGTAGAACATGATGATCAAAAATTCAAATTCTATGGTCTTTATTCAATTCAAAAATAAAAACATTATATTAATTATATCAAACTATAGCTATTTGTTCTTATCATTATATGTTCTATACAGTACTCAGAATTACAGAATAACAGTACTATAAAGTATATAAAAAATGTCTCTTGCCTGGAGTTTCTAACTCTTAACCATGTATACTTAACTAATGAAAGAATTTTTAAAATAGCAGTTGAACAAGCAATGTTGTGTCAACTAACCTCTGGTGGACCTTTACATGCAGAGCTAACATCCTCTAATTCCTAATTAGGCTTTAACTTCAGTTGATTCTCACACAGGCTTAGAGTTTAAATGAAGAGGAAAGGGGGGGAATGGGAGAGTTGGAAAAATGGAGAGAGATTTTAATTTGTGTTTACTTCAAATTAATCACCAGCTTCACCACCAGCCCCCCTCTTCCCCACCAACAGAAAGGAGTTGTAGGAAGAAGGTGGCAGAACTGATTATAATGCAGATTGGCTGCAACTTGGAGTGTGAAACCAGATAACAAAGTTACTCATAACTAGTGAGCATTAGCCAGAGACCATGAGGTAGGTTAGGTCCTCTGAGGACCATGTCCCTATTCATCAGTTTATGCCCATTTCAGAAGATTATAGCTCTGGGTTAAGGGAAGTGTAAATCTTTAGCTCTAAACAGAGTCAACTTTATGTACACCTTTCTCTGTGTTCTTCATACAAAGTATCTGATAGCTCTTGAGACTCTTCCACCACACCTGGGGAGCCCAAAAGGCTATTTTTTTTCCCTTAAATAAAAAACAATAATAAATTATAAACATGTTAAGATTAAGGGGTAAAGAAGAAAGAATGACTCAAAGAACTATTTCCTGATCCCTCCCACTTCCTTCTGGTCCCTCCTAACTCCCACCTATTTATCCTCAAAACTGCTTTCTCTTCCTTGTTAAGTTATCCACACTTATCTGCCCTTTAATTCTAGTGCCTTAAATGTCCAAGAATTGATGAGGATAGATAGGAGAGATTCCACATGAAACAATCTCAGAACAATAAAATGTAAGCACATCACACATGAAAGAAGAGAAAATTGGATCCAAGGAATTGTCTAATTGTAAATGCAAATACTAAGCAAGTATTGCTAATCAATAGTCACTACAGTTTTTTATTCCAAACATTATTTGTTATCCACACATTCCCACTGCTAAGCCGTTTACTGAGAAAGGAAGTAACATACTGTCTTAATTTGGATTTCTTAAAGAAGAGCCTGACATGAGGATTTTGGTGCAGAAAACTTATGTGTTAATTCCAGGAGGCAAAAGTAAGGGACTGGGGAAGTTGAAAGCCTGATTGAGGGGACTACTGATATAGGCAACTAGAAATCAATCTATCTGGAGATTTGTGGAGACTCTGAGAAATCTTGTAGAGGAATCATCTCGGAATGGTTACCCTGAAATTTCTTTCAGGGAGGTTGGTGAAATTACAGATCTTTCCCCACTATTAGTCGAAGACTAGTTGAAAATGGTCTTTGGAAGCATTAACGTCCATCTACACCCACAAACACAGTTACATTCTGGGCTGAGAGACTCAACTTTCAGAATGCCTGAAGCAAAAAATCAGAAACACTCCATGGTGTGTGCTTCAGGTGGAATGCTGGCAATGCACATAGAAATGCCCATCCCAGCTGCTGTGAAATCAATTGTGCAAAAGGGGTGTTTATGTGCCACAGTGGCCAAATACGAGTTTCTTCTCCACCTCTACCTCTCCATCTAAAGATTATTTGTTGCACAACACCACCACCCATTTTATTTAGCTTTTATGGACTTAGTCATTTTGACATTAACTTTTATTCTCTGATTGTCATCCAAACATTTTAAAACTGGCCTTTCATGAACTAAAACCTAGCTCTCTTCTGATAGCATGGAAACAATTGCATATTTAACACTATGATTTATTCCCCTTGCTTCTCATTATTGCTTCCAGAAGATTTCACCATGGGCTTTGCCATAAGCTAAGTTGAAAAAGTAACAACTTAACCTCAGAAGAACTAGTCAAAAATGACTTTACTGAGTTATATTCAGAATCCTTAGGATCAGAACATGCTGTTTTTCAGGTCCACCAGCTTTGATTATTTCTCCAAGGACTCTTTTTCCACATATCCCTTTCAAACTTAATATTCTACCTTGTATGCCAGGGCCACCAGTTTCTCTATCAGGTGCTTTGAGGTCTTTAAGCAAACATCACCTCCATATTTTGTGTCTTCAAAGAACCAATCCTATACCATCTTGCTTAAATTCATGACTGGCTCTTTTGCTGAATACAGACCTGTAATAATTGCAGGAAGTTTACTTTTGAATGCACACTGCCAATGGTGTTCTGAGGCGGTGGTGCTCTTTGATTTGCATGTAAGCCATTCCATGTTAATGTCTTCAGCCAGTATTAGGTCTAACATTTTTTTGTTGTTGTGTTTTCTATGACTGATAGGTCACTTACTTACATTGCTCAAGAAAATGAAATAAAATCTTTTCTTCTTACTGTGAATATGGGCAATTTCAACAATCCTGCCCCAAATTTCCAAGTTCCCTAAGCATCAACTTCTCACATCAAGCTTTGAAACAGCTATACTCTAAACATTACCACCAACAAATACCGCAATAACACTGAAATCTTAACTTCACTATTCTACTGACCAAGCCTGTTATTTTGGCACTGATGGCTTCATTCTTCCATTATCATTCTTTCTACTTGATCATGTTTAATAGTCTCTTTACTCCTCTGTCTGTCAAGTTTTACAGCTTCTTCCTCCTGTCTCTATCCAAGAATCTCCTCATGTATCACATTTAAATCTCCACCACTAGCAGCACTGTATCAGTCAATTCATCTTGCCTCTCTCCAAGTTCCACTCTTCTGACAAAAATAACATGCCTGAGTGGAAGAGAGAGACTACAGATTTATGGCAGGAGATGTATTTTCCTTCAGTCCTCTAGTGAAAAGAGAGAGAAATGGCAATTTTGCTTCATGGAAGGAAAAGACCTTTATACTAGAGAAGCAGCAATAACTCACGCACAAGGTGACCATAACACAGGTCCAAGTGTTCTAGAGGGAGAAGCATTCCTATCTTCTCTATGAAGAAAAGGAAAGCAATCTCTGTCCTGGATTGGGTCTGGTAACTATCTAAATGAATGCAATACTGTTTCTTGGACTTCAAGTTACTTGCTAGAGTCATTCTTGATGACAGAACTTATGATAAGCATTTATCCTGTAGTAGGTTTAATTATGCTCAAGGTAGGACAACAAATTTGAGAAGCAGCATCTGTACCTCCTGTCAACAGTTACCTAGGCCCAGCACAGTGATCTCTAGTGATATCTCTATGCAGAGAAATACCAGAGCACACCCATGAGTTATTATGTCCCTGTCCATACTGCCCTGGGGAAGAGAATACAGTAGGTGGCAGGACAGCCCACAGCGAAACAGAAAGTAGTACTTAGGGATGTAAGAGTTGCAAGTGGATCATCATTTATGAATGTGTCAGGATATTTTCTAAAAATTGAGTTTAAAATTTCTATGATTTTTCTGAGATGACTCAAGTCATAGATTGTTAGAATATTTTATCTTTAATTTTTGTGATTAAAAAGGTAATGCATGTATATAGACAACCAAACAGCACAAAAGTTTGTAATAAAAATCTTATCACTCCTGCATCACAGCCCTAAAAGAAACAGTTGCATCTTATTTGTTACCTGTATTTCTAGAGATTTTCTCCAACCATCCAGGCATGTACACAGGCTCTTCTACAAGGATAGACATTTACACACACACACTTCCTTTTTAAAAAACAAATATGATTGAATTGTATGTAATGAGTTTCACCTGACATTATTTAATTTTCAATATATTTTAGGACTCTTTTGATGGTAGTGAGCATAAACTCTATACATTTTGTTTAAGGATTGTGCATCTATATAATAATTAACTAACTACTTTTCATATCAATGTATACTATAATGTTTTCAATATTGTAGTTATACAAATTGGTCAGTGAATGTTATCAATACAGGTTTTTGGTAACTTATACAAGTATGCCTATTGATTAAATTTATAGAAGTAGAAGACCAATACAGTATACTATATACAGTATACAGTATAGAAGACCAATACAGTATACTAACTCATATATATATGGAATTTAAAAAGATGGTAACGATAACCCTATATGCAAAACAGAAAAAGAGACACAGATGTACAGAACAGACTTTTAGACTCTGTGGGAGAAGGTGAGGGTGGGATGTTCAGAGAGAACAGCATTGAAACAAGTATACTATCAAGGGTGAAACATCACCAGCCCAGGTTGGATGCATGAAATGGGTGCTCAGGGCTGGTGCACTGGGAAGAACCAGAGGGATGGAGGGGGAGTGGGAGGGGGGATCGGGATGGGGAACACATGTAAATCCATGGCTGATTCATGTCAATGTATGGCAAAAACCACTACAATATTGTAAAGTAATTAGCCTCCAACAAATAAAAATAAATGGAAAAAAAAAGAAGTAGAACTGCTAGGACAAAGGATGAGTTTCACATTTTGTCAATTATTCTCCAATTTCTGGGAGAATGCTCTTAATTTTTCCCTAGCAATATTGTTCTCTTAATATCTCCTTTATTACTACCTGGAAAGGGTAGTTTGGGAAACATCTGTTTTACATGGCTTGCCTATCTCACTTCCAAACAAGAAAAGTTATCATCTCCTAGTTCCATTGAAATACTCATTCCAAATATATCTGGCTAAGCTTTAATGATTAAGGCTTTTAGTATCCATCTGAACTATCACCATTTACCTTTGAACTCTACTATTCTTAATCCTTAAGCTGGCTCTTTTCTCAGGATATTATTTTTCTTCAATGAATCTTACTTTTCTGGAGAAATTATTTTATAGTCTTATGGATCTTTAGTTTCTTCTCTAGGGAAAAATAGGGGATGAAAACTATATGTAATTTCCAGGGTTATTCCCAGTTTAAAACGTCTTAGCTTCACACTCTGTCAGTCCTGTATGGTTGCAAAATATATTTTGGAAGTAATATTTTATTCTATTTCAGGTTGATTTCAATATCCCAGTTCAATAATCTGATCATTGAATACTATCCAGAGTTTGTGCCTTCATCCTTTATATTCATAATAGCATCCAATATTTGAGGATTCCATTTCCTCAGACAGTTTATTACTTAACAGTTACTATTAACAGATTTATACATTTCCAAAGACCAATGCATCTACTATTTATGAAATGTTAAAGTAGTTATTAAATTGTCACCCATTCCTATTGTCTTCAATTATGAAATCAACTTAAATTCTTTGGCTGGTTCAACTTTAGCCTCTATAAAATGTCAAAAAAAAAAAAAAAACCCTTTAAACTGAAGCGAAAAAACTTGCCATTGCAAAATTATATAACAAAAAGCTCCTGATTCCAAGCCACAGTGCTTTACCCAATTTTACCTAGGTAAAATCAAGTCGAACATAGTTGTCAAAATAAATATGGCTTCATAGTGCTTTCAGAAGAAAAATAAATAAATAAATAAGACACTTTTCAGTGTTAGATACAGGAAATAAAATTAGAAAAATATTTTACCATATAACTGAGGATTGATTTATGCTACTTTGAATTGTATCAATAGGCAGGGAAATGCTTCCTATTATATAATATCAGCTAGCCATCAGATGTGTTTGACTGGGGGTATTCCCTTGCAATTCTGGGATGAAAGCCAAGCTCTTAGGAGGAATTTGTCTTTTGCAGCCTTAGCATCCCTTCCTCCACCTCCAATTATATGGCATTAAAGTAACCCAGTCTCCTACAAAAGGCAAGAATACCCATCAATATAATTATGGGCCCTGAGAAATTGTTCTTTTCTTAATACAAAAGAAAAATCCTTTTTATGAATTGATAACAAATAACCTCTAACATTCAGAATGGACAATTAAAGATATCTGAAAGTTTTATAGACAAGTAATAGCATATATATATATATAAATGTAAGTCTAAGGTCATCTTAGTTGAGATACAAGAAATGAGACACCTATAATGTCCTTCCACTAAAAACACCTTGTAAAGAAGGCTGAATACTAAGAAAATGTCAAAATAGTAAATAAAATAAAGCAAAATAGACACAGGCAGAGCAGAAGAAAGAGAGCAAAGAGTATGGAGAAAAGAAAGAAAAATAATTTATGCTACTGAAACAACAATGTGATTTCACTGTTGGAGAGAATAAATTCTAGTTATAAAACTTTGTAATTAAACAACTTTTGGTAAGCAATAAAGTAGTCTTAAAATATAAAAAGCCTTTGTAACTACTCTTCACACTTCTGAGACCCTTTCCTAAAAAATTATCTGAAACTTCAAACAATAGTTGCAAATAAAGATATTTACCGAAAACTATTTTGGGTAGCAAAGATTAAAACTGATCTAAACACTAAAAATTAGGCAAAGTATTAAGTAAACTATTTAATATCTATATGATGGCTTTCCAAAATGTTAGGTGAAAATTAAATAGAATTCAAATCTATAAGGAATGTGATCTTGATAGAGTAGAAAACATTTAGAAAGGAAGTTAGAAGCAGAAAAAAAGAACATATTCTGCTTCTAGTACCAGCTACATAGCAGTTCCTGGAGTGGATGCAGTATTAGCTGAGTTAAGATGGTTCAATCTAGACTAAGGTAACCTGAGAAGAGTCCTTCCCTTTTACAAAATTTCCAGCTCTGAGAGAGGTGTTACCTCTCTGCTGAAACCAGGACTGACTATCAAAGCATCTCCAACAGCACAAAAACAGGTGGAGACTTGTGGGATCACTAATGTTAACTTTGTTCCCAAAGTTGCCATTCCTATCTCTCTTTTGCTATTCTAACTGCTCAAATTCTTATGTGACAAATTCACTGCACTGCCCTCTTCTTCCTTTTGAAATATGTAGAGTGGTTTATGTTTAAATGCCTAGGTCTTGACAGATACAAATATAGCATTCTTTTTCATTTCAGTTTTCTTTAGTCATGAGAAAGATATAAATGTTATTCAATAAATAACCCCCTGGAACTTGATCTTCTGTCAGCCAGAAATAACCAGGTGACTATACAAGAAAGTGAAGTTCAATGAGAAGCCTTGAGTGAACTGGACCATTTTTTAGGCCTCAATTTTCTTATCTATTAGATGAAGGACTTTCTGTAAAGAATGTCTAATATTTCTCATAGGTCATATGTGTTTCATCACTTGTTTAGGTAGAAATGCATACATAAAAGCAGGCACAAATTTCTAAGAATCTAGTTCATAAGAAGGCCTTATCATATACCTAAATGTCCAAACCAAAAATGCAGAACTTATTCTCACCTTTGACTACTGGAAAAGAATTTTAACTTGTCTCCCTGATACTTAAATTCACCTTTATATTTTTTATGCCATACTAGGAGGAGAAGGGGAAGACAGAGGATGAGATGGTTGGATGGCATCACCGACTTGATGGACATGAGTTTGAGCAAGCTCCGGGAGTTGGTGATGGACAGAGAGGCCTGGCGTGCACTCCACGGGGTTACAAAGAGTCAGACACGACTGAACAACTGAACTGAACTGAAAACCGTTCTTTGGTTCTGCATTGTCTTCAAGATATATTCATATCATTGAACAAAAGTTTTTGTAGCTATGAGTATGCACCAGGCATAATATGTTGAGAATGGCAAATTGGACATGATTCTGCTTCCATGGAAATTATGGTCTGCTAAAGAGTCAGACAGGACTTAGCGACTAAACAACAGCAGCAAAGGAGATATGCATTCAAAAACAGCCTAACGATAACCCTACATGCAAAACAGAAAAAGAGACACAGAAATACAGAACAGACTTTTGAACTCTGTGGGAGAAGGTGAGGGTGGGATATTTCAAAAGAACAGCATGTATACTATCTATGGTGAAGCAGATCACCGGCCCGGGTGGGATGCATGAGGCAGGTGCTCGGGCCTGGTGCACTGGGAAGACCCAGAGGAATCGGGTGGAGAGGGAGGTGGGAGGGGGGATCGGGGTGGGGAATGCGTGTAGACCTATGGCTGATTTATATCAATGTATGACAAAACCCACTGAAATGTTGTGAAGTAATTAGCCTCCAACTAATAAAAAAAAAAAAAAATAGTTTAAAAGAAAAAACAAAAACAAAAACAGCCTAACAGATAATTTAGGAAATTATGTTGGAGTAAGTACTGTTACAGATACTTTAAATCTCTTTACAATAATGTGTAACAACTTCATTAAACTGACTTCCTCTCTTACCAATCCCTAACTTACACTCTAGTAGCAACCTAGCATCCTATAATAAAATTTTCAAAATCCCCATACTCCTTTATACATCTGAGCCTTTGACATTCCATTTCTTAGCTCTGGTATGCATTAACTTCATGATTTTCCTTGTTAATAAAAAGTACAGAAAAGTGTATTTTTTAAAAGTTTACATTAATTTTCACATGGCTAACTCCCACTTAAAATTTAAGATTCAATTTAAGAGGTTTTATTTACACTATAAAAAATTCTGTGAAATTTTCTCTTTCCTTCCCAATTAATCCCCATATTACATGTGCCTCCCATGTGTTTCCATAATGTGTCTGCCCTTCTTGATATTTAATCAGCAGCATTGCAAGAGTGTCTCTTTCTTTTGATGGACTAGGTGTGCTTTTAAGAGCAAAAGTTTTCTTTACATTTCATATGCCAAGAACCTTTTTTAAAATGAATTATACAGAATCCATACTTTTTTGCAGTTTAATTTACATTGGTCACAAAATCAAAATAAAATACCTTTTAACAGTTTTCAAAGAAAAATATATTATGTATCAGTAATCATACAAAATTTCAGTTTGTGGTGTTATTTAGGCACATAGAATAGCTTGTTTAAAGTTAACAAGAATATTGAAGCTCCATTTTCTTGTGATAAGACTGCTGTTGTAATTCTGGGATATATTATATTTAAGTGATTTCAAAAGTACACTCCTACAGAGTGACCTTCTTTTGGAAGACAGTCTGAAGCAGGTCTGATTCCATCAGGGTTGTGCCTATGCCTAAGACTTACCCTATGTTTACCCTTGATACCCACAATTTAGTCTCTAAAGTTACTATTTGTAACTCAAGAGTTGAATTGAACACAGCGCAAAATACATACTAATAAATAGTACAAAAAGTGCAAACATTAAGTACACATTGCTTTATATAAATCCTTACTTCTTCTGTGCTGTGCTTATTCACTCAGTCGTGTCCGACTCTTTGTGATCCCATGAACTGTAGCCTGCCAGGCTCCTCTGTCCATGAGGATTGTCCAGGCAAGAATATTGGAGTGGGTTGCCATGCCTTCCTCCAGCGAATCTTCCCAACCCAGGGATCGAACCCAGGTCTCCCTCATTGCACGGAGATTCTTTACCAGCTGACCTACTAACCACAAAAAGTCAATCTCTAAGTTTTAGCTTATATATATTTGATATTTAACTTTCTAATTAGGTATTATACAATCTGAGCTTCCCTGGTGGTTCTGACAGTAATAAATCTGCCTGCAATACAGGAGACCCATATTCAATCCCTAAGTTGGGAAAATCCACTGAAGAAAGGAATGGATACCTACTCCAGTATTCTTGCCTGAAGAATTCCATGGACACAGTAGCCTGGCAGGCTACATTAATCCATGAGGTCACAAAGAGACACAACTGAGCAACTAGGCATGCATACATGCATTACATAATTTAGAATTTCAGCTGTCAAAATTTTAATCAAAGCAATAGTTCCCATCACTAAACAACTGGAACCAATCAAAACATTCTTTGCATTATGATAAGGGAAGGGTCAGTATCTGCTCTCATTTCCAGGAGTCTCAGAACCAAAGAGGCACTACACTTCACAACTGTGTCAATATTCTTGATTAACAAAGGTAACTGGTCCTTCTCTCTTTCCATGCCCTAGTTTTATGATTTTTTAAATATTATTTTATTAACCTATTAACATACATATCGCTTCATCTAAGTTATCAAAATCCATCCTGTCCATCTGTTTGTATGGATATATATATATACACACAGACAGCCTTTGTTCCATTGAATAAATGCAATAGAAGCATATTGCACATTTATCTAGCATCTTGGTTGATAAATTATAATGACTGTTTTCACTGCCATGTAATTCATTACAATAGTCTCTCTACAACCCACTTTTTCTTAATTTTCTAAATCTGTCAGGTTCAATCACAAACATATTTCTTTCTTTAAAGCAAGAATATTATGGAACCATGCTTTATTTGATCATGCAACAAACAATTTTCCAAAAGTTATACTTTTGGAATGTTTTATCTTAAGTGAATTAAAATCATGTATATAAATAATAAGTTCAGGCATATTTATGGATAGGAAGAAAAATGGTTTCAACACAGTAGACAGTCTAAAATGACAAAACAATGTTATTCATTTGATATCCCTATTCCATGCTTTGAAGAGACGTTTTCTATGCTCTACCCCTAGCATGGTAGTCAGCATATTGCACAAGAATTCCTTGTCTACTCACCTGAATTTCCAACATTACCCCAAAGTTATCTAGTTCTAGTTAACTATAAAATTTTAAAAGTAGAGGTATCTTATTCCCCACTGTATCTGTCCTGAATGGCATGTAACAGTTATTCCAAAAATATTACTGAATGAAAGAAAACAAGATTGCTGAAATTTTCTCTCTTTTAAAGATGTCTATTATACTTCCTTTAGAGATACCAAGAGAATATTTCATGCAAAGATGGGCAAAATGAAGGACAGAAATGGTATGGACCTAACAGAAGCAGAACACTTTAAGACGAGGTGGCAAGAATACACAGAAGAACTACAAAAAGAACTTCATGACCCAGATAACTACGATGGTGTGATCACTCACCCAACGACAGACATCCTGGAATGCAAAGTCAAGTGGGCCTTAGAAAGCATCACTATGAACAAGCAAGTGGAGGTGATGGAATTCCAGTTGAGCTATTTCAAATCCTGAAAGATGATGCTGTGAAAGTGCTGCACTCAATATGCCAGCAAATTTGGAAAAGTCAGAAGTGGTCACAGGACTAGAAAAGGTCAGTTTTCATACCAGTCCCAAAGAAAGACAATGCCAAAGAATGCGCAAACTACCGTACAATTGCTCTCATCTCATATGCTAGTAATGTTCAAATATCTCCAAAACAGGCTTCAACAGTACATGAATGGTAAACTTCCAGATGTTCAAGCTGGATTTAGATAAGGCAGAGGAGCCAGAGATCAAACTGCCAACATCCGGTGGATCACTGAAAGAGCAAAAAAGTTCCAGAAAACATCTATTTCTGCTCTACTGACTTCGCCAAAGCCTTTGTTTGTGTGAATCACAACGAACTGTGGAAAATTCTTCAAATTATGGGGATATCAGACCATCTTATCTACGTCCTGAAAAATCTGTCTATAGGTCAAGAAGCAAGAGTTAGAACTGGACACGGAACAACAGACTGGTTCCAAATCGGGAAAGGAGATGTCAAGGTTGTATATTGTCATCCTGCTTATTTAGCTTATATGCAGAGTACATCATGAGAAACGCTGGATTGAAAGAAGCACAAGCTGGAATCAAGATACTGGGAGAAATATCAATAACCTCAGATATGCAGATGACACCACCCTTATGGCAGAAAGTGAAGAACAACTAAAGAGCCTCTTGCTGAAAGTGAAAGGAGAGTGAAAAAGCTGGATTAAAACTCAACATTCAGAAAACTAAGATCATGGCATCCGGTCCCATTACTTCATGGCAAATAGATGGGGAAATAATGGAAACAGTTGACAGACTTTATTTTTGGGGGCTCCAAAATCACTGCAGATGGAGACAGCAGCCATGAAATTAAAAGACACTTACTCCTTGATGTAAGCCTGTAATGCTATGAACCTTCCCCTTAGCACTGCTTTTACAGTGTCCCATAGGTTTTGGGTTGTTGTGTTTTCATTTTCATTCATTTCTATGCTTATGGGGAATACATGTAACTCCATGGCTGATTCATGTCAATGTATGACAAAACCCACTGCAATGTTGTGAAGTAATTAGCCTCAAACTAATAAAAATAATTGAAAAAAAAAAAAATAAAAGACATTTACTCCTTGAAAGGAAAGCTAAGGCCAACCTAGACAGCATATTAAAAAGCAGAAACATTACTTTGCCAGCAAAGTTCTGTCTAGTCAAAGCTTTGGTTTTTTCCAGTAGTCACATATGAATGTGAGAGATGGACTATAAAGAAAGCTGAACACTGAAGAATTGATGCTTTTGAACTGTGGTGTTGGAGAAGACTCTTGAGAGTCTCTTGGATTGCAAGGAGATCCAACCAGCCCATCCAATACTTTGGCCACCTGATGCGAAGAGCTGACTCATTTGTAAAGACCCTGATGCTGGGAAAGATTAAAGGCAGGAGGAGAAGGGGATGACAAAGGATGAGATGATTAGATGGCATCACTGACTCGATGGACATTAGTTTGAACAAGCTCCAGGAGTTGGTGATGGACAGGGAAGCCTGATGTGCTGCAGTCCATGGGGTCACATAGAGTCAGACATGACTGAGCCACTGAACTGAACAGATAAACTTTCTTTAGTGCTCCCTTATAACATTTATCACATTCAAACTTGCATGATAGATATTTCTTTTCATAGCTTATAGCCCCCTTAGACGTAATGGGAGGCATCAAATTCTCACATTTTCCTATAACCCATGACACTGTGTTCTGTACAGAGCAGATACACAATAAATATATTTTAAATAAAGAAAAAATAAAATTATTGTTAAATGTGTAAGGAAATTGAACTGTCTTATAGGCACTCAACTACTTATGTTTTATTAAATGCTATATAAAACAACAGCTTTATGCAATAGACTTTGCCATGAGTCATTTATCTAATTTATAAACAGCTTCTGAATATCTACTGTATATGTCAAATTGTTGTACATACTGGGAAGACAGTAATGATGAAGATACAAGAGCCTCTGTTCTTAAATTGTCAGGAAGCAAGAAATGTAATATACATGTGATGATAAACCTGAAAAGAAAGTTACTGGGTTTTCTTCAGGAGAGTTGGAAATTCTATAAGAACTGATGCTTCATCTGTATGGATCATGTAGAGAATGTATAGTAGGTCTAAAGGCAGAAAACTGATGGAACACTGTTTATAAGGCAGAAATCATGCTATATTTAAAAATGGAAATTTTAAAAGATATAAAATGTCTGGGGAAAACAATATGCTGAATAAATTAAATTAGACCTCCATTTGTCTTTGGATTATAAAAATAGCTTTAGTACAGTATTAACATAATCAGTATATCTACACAATAAGCTAGCATTAATCTAATTGCCTACATATATTAAAACATCATTTTCATTTTTGACACTATAATATTTCCTAACATTTAAGGTGCTTAGTCAACTTATTAACTCAGATTCTAGATTTAAAAACAAAATATTGAGGAAAGAGTCCATGACTCTATCACCCATCTATCCCTTTCATAAACCACTGGACCATATGCCATTTGTTGTAACATTTGTTATCCGTACCCCCATTTTGATAACCTAGAAGATCCAGAAGTATCTATCATATTTTAATATTCAAGAAAATCTTATCAGTCTCAATTAATTATGAATTCCACAGGATATTACACAGCAGTCACTGCAAGAAAGTGGCATAAAGGTCAAAATGATTACGGTGAAATTAAATCGCTAAACTGAGATTTATTTCAGCAATGCACTTTTCTTCCTTTCTTCCAACCCTATGGGAAGGCAACATGATTGTCTCCATCTAACTTACTACAAAGATATTGAAAAGAAAGATATTAAGAGATGGTGTTGAGAGGAGGAACAGAATAATCTTTCCCTGAATGTGGAAACCTGAAGATGAATTCAGATCAAGTGCTAGAAAAAACACATCTATGCATCCATGTATGCATACACACACACTGAGGTGGGAACCTTATGTTACTCCCTGCCCAGCTTTCTCCAGGACTTTCCTACCTAATTCAGTTCAGTTCAGTTCAGTCATTCAGTCATGTCCGACTCTTTGCGAACCCACGAACCACAGCACGCCAGGCCTCCCTGTCCATCACTAACTCCCGGAGTTTACTCAAACTCATGTCCATTGAGTCAGTGATGCCATCCAACCATCTCATCCTCTGTCATCCCCAGCTCCTCCTGCCTTCAATCTTTCCCAGCATCAGGGTCTTTTCAAATGAGTCAGCTCTTCGCATCAGGTGGCCAAAGTATTGGAGTTTCAGCTTCAGCATCAGTCCTTCCAATGAATATTCAGAACTGATTTCCTTTAGGATGGGCTGCTTGGATAACCTTGCAGTCCAAAGGACTCTCAAGAGTCTTCTCCAACACCACAGTTCAAAAGCATCAATTCTTTGGCACTCAACTTTCTTTATAGTTCAACTCTCACATCCATACATGACTACTGTAAAAACCATAGCCCTGACTAGATGGACCTTTGTTGGCAAAGTAATGTCTCCGTTTTTTAACATGCTATCTAGGTTGGTCATAACTTTCCTTTCAAGGAGTAAGTGTCTTTTAATTTCATGGCTGCAATCACCATCTGCAGTGAGTTTGGAGCCCCCAAAAATAGTCTGCCACTGTTTCCCCATCTATTTCCATGAAGAAGTGGGGCCAGATGCCATGATCTTAGTTTTCTGAATGTTGAGCTTTAAGCCAAGTTTTTCACTCTCCTCTTTCACTTTCCTCAAGAGGCTCTTTAGTTCTGCACTTTCTGCACATAAGGGTGGTATCATCTGAATATCTGAGGTTATTGATATTTCTCGTGGGAATCTTGATTCCAGCTTCTGCTTCCTCCAGCCCAGAGTTTCTCATGATGTACTCTGCATATAAATTAAATAAGCAGGGTGACAACAGACAGCCTTGACATACTCCTTTTCCTATTTGGAACCAGTCTATTGTTCCATGTCCAGTTCTAACTGCCACCTCCTGACCTACATACAGATTTCTCAGGAGGCAGGTCAGATGGTCTGCTATTCTCATCTCCTGAAGAATTTTCCACAGTTTCTTGTGATCCACAGAGTCAAAGGCTTTGGCATAGTCAATAAAGCAGAAATAGATGTTTCTCTGGAACTCTCTTGCTTTTTTGATGATCCAGCAGATGATGGCAATTTGATCTCTGGTTCCTCTGCCTTTTCTAAAACCAGCTTGAACATTTTTAAGTTCACAGTTCACATATTGCTGAAACCTGGCTTGGAGAATTTTGAGCATTACTTTACTAGCATGTGAGATGAGGGCAATTGTGCAGTAGTTTGAGCCTTCTTTGGCACTGCCTTTCTTTGGGATTGGTTACAGTCCAAAACTTCAGTCCACTGCTGAGTTTTCCAAATTTGCTGGCATATTGAGTGCAGCACTTTCACAGCATCATCTTTTAGGATTTGAAATGCTCAACTGGAATTCCACTCCTCCACTTGCTTTATTCGTAGTGATGCTTCCTAAGGCCTACTTGACTTCACATTCAAGGATGTCTGGCTCTAGGTTAGTGATTATCTGGGTCGTGAAGATCTTTTTTGTATAGTTCTCCTGTGTGTTCTTGCCACCTCTTCTTAAAATGTCCTGCTTCTGTTAGGTCCATACCATTTCTGTCCATCTTTGCATGAAATGTTCCCTTGGTATCTCTCATTTTCTTGAAGAGATCTCTAGTCTTTCCCATTCAATTGTTTTTCTCTATTTCTTTGCACTGATCACTGAGGAAGGATTTCTTATCTCTCCTTGCTGTTCTTTGGAACTCTGCATTCAAATGGGTATATCTTTCCTTTTCTCCTTCGCTTTTCACTTCTCTTCTTTTCACAGCTATTTGTAAGGCCTCCTCAGACAGCCATTTTGCTTTTTTGCATTTCTTTTTCTTGGGGATGGTCTTGATAGTTGTAGCTGGCAATTACAGCTCTATCCTTCACCTAAAAATTTCTAAACGTAATCAATCCAAATTCAGGACATTCATATGAGTGCACATAGAG
Organism: Dama dama; assembly: GCF_033118175.1. Taxonomy (NCBI): domain Eukaryota; kingdom Metazoa; phylum Chordata; class Mammalia; order Artiodactyla; family Cervidae; genus Dama; species Dama dama. Next base: position 42,343,653 of record NC_083709.1, on the reverse strand, counting down.
ATTCCAGGACACCATGTCTTAAAGCCTGGAGCTCCAACTTCCCATGCAGTAACGGGCTTATGTGGTCCTATGTGGTCCACAGTCCTGGGTATGCCTGGTTAATTATAAGGCCTTTTTTTTTTTTTTTTGGTATATTTGGCTACATTTTCCCTTATGTACAGCTCTCTTAGCTCACAGTGCTGTAGGGAGAAGAATGAATGAAATTATTCTGGAAACAGAACTCTACCTGAAACCCATAACAGTTTGACGCTGAATGTATCAGAAGGTTTCACTGCTGATTTCCATGGCATTTTCATTCATCTGCCTTGCTAACTTAATACTATGCCATGATAGTGCAACATTCTTTAATATTTATGGAATTGTAGAAAGCATGCAGCACATTTTGTTATTCTTAAGAACATATAATATTGTTAACATATGTGACATTAATGATTCACTTCAATTTTTAATCTGATTTTTCCTTTATAAAGGCACCAACAGATCACACTGGGTTATCAGTAGATATAAAAACTTAACTTAGATTTACTTCATGGAGACTTTGCCACAGTTCATTAAAAACTGATGCCACAGTCCTCTCACATTTACATTATGCCTAACTTCAGTACATGCATATTTTCAAGACACTTGGGTATTTTCCTTATGATAACCTGAGAGAATGCTATTTTTACTTTATGTGTTGTCATCAGATATCATAAATGCTTCATTAATTCCTAAAGGCTTCTAGGATATATTAGAAAAACTAGCCTTTGGAAAGTGAGAGGTCTGGATTTAAACTCAGGTTCTGTCACTTCCATAGTGGCTCAGATGGTAAAGAAACCACCTGCAAGGCAGGAGGACTGGTTTCCGTCCCTGGGTTGGGAAGATGCCCTGGAGGAGAGAATGATAACCTGCTCCAATATTCTTGCCTGGAGAATCCCATGGACAGAGGAGCCTGGCAGGGTACAGTCCATGGGGTTGCAAAGAGTCGGACATGAATGAAGCAACTAACACTTTCATTTTCTGTCACTAACTGGATATGTGGTCTTGGAATTGTAGTTTTCTGTGAGCTCAGTATCCTCATCTGTTAAGTGATCATAACCAGTATCCCAGAATCTTACCTTAAAACTGCATATGTAAAAATCCAATCGTATAAAAATTTCAATCACTGTGCATTCTCCCTAGTGCAGGACACTACCTGGGAGGGTGACAGAAAACCATTGGACTTTACATTTTTAGCGCCATCTTCACAATTTTTAGAAATTGAACTATATTTTTTCATTGCGTATGTATCATCTAAGAACTCACATGGCCATCCAGTAAAGTACGGTCTTTTCTGAGAGTCATTAACTCTCTCAGACTCAAGGGCCTTATGGGGAACTACAGTGAGTGCTTTAAAGCTGTGAAAAAGTCAAAATAGCCATTAAGCCAATATGTCTAAGTCACTGTACTACTGTAGGTCCACAAGGGCTCACGATTTATGGGTTCTTCTCTAATAGTATTGTTCCTGGAGGAGAAGGAGAGTTGTTTAAAACACAAAGTACAGTAGAGTGAAATAAGTCATTGATGGTCACTTGTTTTCTGGACAAATCGCCTCAATACCACGCTGTGAAGAAAGTTATTTAACCAACTCTTTACATTTATTCCTATGAGGTAAACTGGAAGAAAGGATAATGTCCCAAGGTCTCAAACAATGATGTAAGAAGCTGATCACAAGGCACACCACCAGGTATCCAAAATATAAAGCTGTCAACACTTGGATGGAATAGGGAGAGCTATTCTTACCAACTGGGGGAAAAAAAAAAACAGTAGTTATTTTTGGCTATGATGTATTTATAACTCATAGCAAGCAATGAATTTTAAGGCTTATTTCCATAGAACACTGTTCTATGCATTCAACACTCCATGAAGAGCCATGCAAATATATTGACTCCATACAGGAAGAGCATTTACTGATAGAAGTGTCATTTGTGGGGGCAAATTGGTATCTCCCTGTAACCAGAATGCATTACAATCGCCTCTTGATATCCACAGGGGATTGGTTCCAGGACTAAAATCTGAGGATGCTCAAGTTTATCATATAAATGGCATATGTGCAAATCATACTGCATACTCTACATCATTCTAGATTATTTATAGTACCTAATACAATGTAAATGCTATGTGCGCTGTGGTGTGATTCATGCATGCTCAATCATGTCTGACTCTCGTGATCCCAAGAACTGTAGACTGCCAAGCTCCTTTGTCTATGGAATTTCCCAGGCAAGAATACTGGTCTGAGTTGCCATTTCCTATTCCAGGGGATCTATGTAAATAATTGTAATAGTTCCCAGCATATGGCAAATTCAAGTTTTACTTTTGGTAACTTTGATCCATGGGCAGCTGAATCTCAGGATGTGGAACCACTGGATACAAAGGCTGACTGTACTGTCCACTGAAAGAGTTCATGTCCTCTTTTTCACATGCTAGCTCTGGTGCTGTGAAGCCTCTGTTTCAGAAGACTTATGTTGAAATCAGGCAGGATGGGTCCATTCCAGAAAGGATATTGTGTAGAACCACTGTTGTATTTTGGGTGGGAAATCGATCATTGAGTTGTCAACTGAAATGTGACAGAATCTGTGCAACCTCCTACAGAAGTAGTAGGTAAATGACTTGTGAGTATAAAAGTGGCCCCAATAGAAGACATTTACGAGGAAAAAAACAAACAAACAGAAATAGGAGAATATGATACCATATCCTAGGATGAATATATGTGTTATAATTACTAAAAGGAATAATATCACTTTATATATATATATATTTATTTATTTATATTACATTTTCATTCCATTAAAACATAACACTCAGTGATTGAATGTTCTTTAATCCCAATAAACATATTCAGCTCCAAATGTAAGCTCTTCAAACTGAAAACCTTTTATTCACCAAACTTACTTCAGTATACTCATGCAGTAATTTTTCACATTTGGGTTAAGATATACATACTGCATATATTTCCAGCCATTTTTTTAGGAATATGAAACATGATTCATATTTTAAACATTTGTTGAAAATAAAAAAGAGTTTTCAGAAGTTGTTGAGAATAACCTCACAGTAAGCAACTTTAAAAAAAAGTGCAGTGTGGGTTAAAAAAAAAAAATCAACAAAGCAAAAATCATCAGGAAAGATACAAAATTTATTTTTTAAAACAAGAAAAATATTTCTAATATTATTATGATATTAGGCAGTATAACCAATATCTTTTAGATTACTGAAATCATTGTATATCCTCACTTAGAAGATAAAACTTTTCTTTCCTATTATTTAACACTCTGTGCTGTGTTTAGTCGCTCTGCTGTGTCTGACTCTTTGCAACCCCGTTAACTGCATGGAGCCCACCAGGCTTCTCTGTCCATGGGGATTCTCCAGGCAAGAATACTGGAGTGGATTGCTATGCCCTCCTCCAGAGGATCTTCCCAACCCAGGGACTGAACCCAGGTTTCCCACACTACATGTGGATTCTTTACTATCTGAGCCACCAGGAAAGCCCATTTAACACTCTAGACATCAACAAAATTACCTATATGCTTTCAAAAATATTAATTATTACCATTATTATGAATTTAAAGCTAACTGAGAACAATTTCAAATACTAACTATAACTAAATATACTGTTTTGAAGACTGAAATTTGAAAACATTATTGATATCTGCTATTACAACTGAACGGCTAAACTTAACTTATTAAATAACATTAAATTTCAAAAGGAACACTAAAAAGATTTTTCTGAAAATCAAATGGGAAAAAAAAAAACACACTCTACCTAATCATTATGTTTTATGATGGCAATAAATGAATTTTTTAGTCATTGTCTAGGGTAGGAAAGGAGTTGTAAAACACTAGTGTCTTTGTTTATGATCTAGAAATTAACTGTACACATTCCCCTTGGTAATTAAGCAAAGAACACTGTCATTTAAATCACTCTTATAAAGCATGACTTTATTAAGAATCCAGGATCAGTAAAATGCATGAGTGGTAATCCAGGTCTGCTGGATCAGTCTGCCAACAGAAAGTGGTCAGTTATGGTGATTACAAACCACATCAGATGTAGTTTATATGTCACGTCTTCTCAATAGACTGGTGGCGGCTTGATGAATTTTCTTTTTTACCTCCAGCCTCTTCCTCTGTCTGGCCCTCCCCTCTCATCTTTTTTCCTTCTTCCCCTCATCCTTTCTCTCCCTAGGGGTCAGATGTCATTACTCCATTGCTCAGGAGAGGAATCCATTTTCTTCCTGCTAGCTCCCTTTCCTGGGAAGATTGAGGATCTCTTCATTGATTTTGACTCGAGAATTATTTTTTTTTTTAAGTAGAACAGACTTCTGACCTTTCAAATGATCAGATTAGGATGGTTATTTTCACATTACTAAGTAATCAAGGAACAAATGCATTAGAAAATAGTTTGGTTCACAGGCAGGCCTGCAGGCTTCTAAAAAAGTATTTTTCCCTGACAGCTAACCCAGATTCCATTTCTTCCTTTGCCTATGAACCACACGGGAAGCTAAAATGCGTTTTAACATTGCATTTTGCCTAAAGGCTATCAGTAAAATTTAATTTTCTTACTGCATTGATTTTTTCCATTATAAGTTGTAACAGTCTAATGATAACGCGTAAGAATTTTCAGTATTGAGGAAAAGGATGTGAATGATTTACCAATGATAACTGCTTGGAAACACATTGTGATTTTAAAACAGAACTTTGTGTCTCTTTTTGATGCACAGTTGTTTAAAAATATGGTTCATTTCATACTCTCAGTGTTTAGATGATGCTTTTAATTCACCGTTATAAAGTATAATATGTAACCCTCCTCTTAAAACACAGAATCCCAATGTGGTGATCTGTGCTCCGTTGCTCAGCTGTGTTTTGAATCTTTGCCACCACCTGGACTGTGGCCTGCCAGGCCCTTCTGTCCATCGAGACATCGAGGCAGTGCCATTCCTTCCTCCAGGGGACCTTCCCAACCCAGGGATCAAATCTGCATCTCTCGTCTTCCTGCACTGGCAGGCAGATTCTTTACCACTGCACCAGCTGGGAAGCCTGCAGAATCTCCAAACGTACTTAAAACCGAAACATTCTACTGCAGGCATCAAATACAGTATGTAGATATAGGCTGACTGATTGTTAAAAATTAATGTTCCACACTGAAATAGGTAACTAATTGACACCAGAGTGTAAGGCTCTTGTCTGTTAGTTTAGATTTCATTTAGTAAAGGTTGACACTTTATACTAATTACTTCAAATACATCAAGTTGTCATATATATGTGTGTGTGTGTGTGTGTGTGTGTGTATTTAACTTTGGACAAAGCATGTATCAAAGATAGCACATAGCCATTTCCCTACCAAAAAACAAACAGAAAAGCCTCTGATTCTTCTTTTTTTTAAATGGTTGTTTCATTGCTGAAGCTTCAGCAAAACTTAAAATAACCATGTTGAGAAAACATACAAAAAAATAGAACCAGTGTCACAGTGAAATCGACAGAGAACTCAATGTGCCATATGTTCAATAGTTCCATGGGAATATTTTAATTATTATTTCACATTGTCATAAACACTACAGGTGGTCATAATATAAACTGGAGATTTGTGAACAAAAAATTAACCAAGTTAAATGCATCATTGTTAACAAGGGAGATGCCACCAAATGGAAAATGTCTTAATTGTTATCGTTTACCCTTATCTTTAAATATGTTCATTGTGGGCATATCTCTGATACTTATTTTCATGCAGTGTGGCTTTCACTTTTTTTTTTTATAACATTTAAAGGGCTTGAAATAGAAATGGAGAACATCTGTTTCAAAGAAATAAATTGTTCTTTAAAATGTCATCAAAATAATTTAAAAAGTCAATGCTTTTCCTATTTCAAAACTCTAAAATTTAATGTTTAAACCACTGTGCATACTGGGGTAACCTTATTGAAAAAAGAAAATCATGCCTTTACTCTTTCATAACAGATACCCATTTCTGAATAACTTGATAGATCTTCCCATATCAGTAAGCGTTCCAAATGTTTAGTTTTAGAAATTAATGTATTCTATGTTTAGTCAATATAACTAGACAAAAATTATAATTAAAAACTGATTAGCAATCCTTCATTATTCCTTGTCACCACTTCTCAGCAACTGATCATCCATAGTAAATTAAAAAAATAAAATTACAGACTGAAAGCAAACATCTGAACCAATGGTGTTAAAGATCAGATTTGGTTTTTAAAATTCCCAGCTTATCATGACTGGGTCATATTACATTTTCACCCTGTATTCATATATTTGCTTTCCTCATAGCTCAATCGGTAAAGAATCTGCCTGCAATGCAGGAGACCATGGTTCAACCCCTGGGTGGGGAAGATCCCCTGGAGAAGGAAATGGCAATCCACTCCAGTATTCTTGCCTGGAGAATCCCATGGACAGAGGAGCCTGGCAGGCTGCAGTCCATAGCCTGTAGCAAGAGTCAGACAAAACTTAGCAAGTAACCCACCAACCACCATGATCTATTTAACAATTTTATTTGTAAGTTATCAAAACAAGAGTCACATGGTAATTGGGAGTAGAAAACATTTGAGGTTAATTTTTCCTTTTTAGGATTTTCAATTAAGAACCAGAAGTTAACTTATTCTGATTAAGTGATTAAATGTTAGTCACTCAGTCGTGTCCAACTTTTTGTGACCCCATGGACTGTAGCCTTGCAGGCTCGTCTGTTAATAGAATTATCTAGGCAAGAATACTGGAGTGGGTAGCCACTCCCTCCTCCAGGAGATCTTCCCAACCCAGGGATCAAACCCAAGTCTCCTGCATTGCAGGAAGATTCTTTACTATCTGAACCACCAGGGGAGCTCTGAATAAATCAAAAACATGTCAATAAAGGAAAAAAAAAAAAACATTTTAATCAGCTACTTTCACTCTGCAACTTCTTCCATCTATGCTTAGGTTTTCACTAGTACCTCAGAGTTGTAACACATAAATATGCTACCGATTGTACAAGGCTAAGCTAAATGGTTACTTCATCCTACAAGTCTCTTCCCACATGCCTGCATGGAATTAACAGCTAACCTTAATGAATGAGACATGTATTTTATTGTTTCTTCTACTTCAGTTGGTTGGTCTTTTGCCTGTCTCCTCCAAAATATGGTAGTTCACTTCATAAAAAATAAACAAAAGCTAAGATATCCAGAAAAAGATACATATGTGTTTTACTGTGTAAACCCAAGTAAGACGGCAGGTGTTGCGAAAGGGCATCAGAGGGCAGACACACTAAAACCATAATCTCAGAAAACTAGCCAATCTGATCACAGGACCACAGTCTTTTCTAACTCAATGAAACTATGAGCCATGCCATGTGGGGCCACCCAACACGGTCGGGTCATGGTGGAGAGGTCTGACAAAATGTGGTCCACTGGAGAAGGGAATAGCAAACCACTTCAGTATTCTTGCCTTGAGAATCCCATGAACAGTATGAGAAGGCAAAATGATAGGATACTAAAAGAGGGACTCCCCAGGTCAGTAGGTGCCCAAAATGCTACTGGAGATCAGAGGAGAAATAACTCCAGAAAGAATGAAGGGATGGTGCCAAAGCAAAAACAACACCCAGTTGTGGATGGGACTGGTGATAGAAGCAAGGTCCGATGCTGTAAAGAGCAATAAGGCATAGGAACCTGGAATGTTAGGTCCATGGATCAAGGCAAATTGGAAGTGGTCAAACAGGCGATGGCAAGAGTGAATGTCGACATTCTAGGAATCAGTGAACTAAAATGGACTGGAATGGGTGAATTTAACTCAGATGACCATTATATCTACTACTGTGGGCAGGAATCCCTTAGAAGAAATGGAGTAGCCATCATGGTCAACAAGAGAGTCTGAAATGCAGTACTTGGATGCAATCTCAAAAACAATAGAATGATCTCTGTTGATTTCAAAGGCAAACCATTCAATATCACAGTAATCCAAGCCTATGCCCCAACCAGTAACACTGAAGAAGCTGAAGTTGAATGGTTCTGTGAAGACCTACAAGACCTTTTAGAACTAACACCCAAAAAAGATGTCCTTTTCATTAGAGGGGACTGGAATGCAAAAGTAGGAAGTCAAGAAACACCTGGAGTAACAGGCAAATTTGGCCTTGGAGTACGGAATGAAGCAGGGCAAAAGCTAATAGAGTTTTGCCAAGAGAACGCACTGGTCATAGCAAACACACTCTTCCACAAGAGAAGACTCTACACATGGACATCACCAGATGGTCAACACCGAAATCAGATTGATTATATTCTTTGCTGCCAAAGATGGAGAAGCTCTATACAGTCAGCAAAAACAAGACCAGGAGCTGACTGTGGCTCAGATCATGAACACCTTATTGCCAAATTTAGACTTAAACTGAAGAAAGTACGGAAAACCACTAGACCATTCAGGTATGACCTAAATCAAATCCCTTATGACTATACAGTGGAAGTAGGAAATAGATTTAAGGGACTAGATCTGATAGACAGAGACCCTGATGAACTATGGACGGAGGTTTGGGACATTGTTACAGGAGACAGGGATCAAGACCATCCCCAAGGAAAAGAAACACAAAAAGGCAAAATGGTTGTCTAGGGAGGCCTTACAAATAGCTGTGAAAAGAAGAGAAGCGAAAAGCAAAGGAGAAAAGGAAAGATATTCCCATTTGAATGCAGAGTTCCAAAGAATAGCCAGGAGAGATAAGAAAGCCTTCCTCAGCGAGCAATGCAAAGAAATAGAGGAAAACAACAGGATGGGAAAGACTAGAGATCTCTTCAAGAAAATTAGAGATATCAAGGGAACATTTCAGGCAAAGATGGGTTCGATAAAGGACAGAAATGGTATGGACCTAACAGAAGCAGAAGATATTTAGAAGAGGTGGCAAGAATACACAGAAGAACTGTACAAAAAAGATCTTCATGCCCCAGATAATCACAATGGTGTGATCACTGACCTAGAGCCAGACATCCTGGAATGTGAAGTCAAGTGGGCCTTAGAAAGCATCACTACGAACAAAGCTAGTGGAGGTGATGGAATTCCAGTTGAGCTATTTCAAATCCTAAAAGGTGATGCTGTGAAAGTGCTGCACTCAATATGCCAACAAATTTGGAAAACTCAGCAGTGGCCACAGGACTGGAAAAGGTCAGTTTTCATTCCAATCCCTAAGAAAGGCAATGCCAAAGAATGCTCAAACTACTGCACAATTGCACTCATCTCACACGCTAGTAAAGTAATGCTCAAAATTCTCCAAGCCAGGCTTCAGCAATACGTGAGTCATGAACTTCCAGATGTTCAAGCCGGTTTTAAAAAAGGCAGAGGAACCAGAGATCAAATTGCCAATATCCGCTGGATCATTGAAAAAGCAAGAGAGTTCCAGAAAAACATTGATTTCTGTTTTATTGACTATGCGAAAGCCTTCGACTGTGTGGATCACAAGAAACTGTGGAAAATTCTGAAAGAGATGGGAATACCAGACCACCTGACCTGCCTCTTGAGAAACCTGTATGCAGGTCAGGAAGCAATAGTTAGAACTGGACATGGAACAACAGACTGGTTCCAAATAGGAAAAGGAGTACGTCAAGGCTGTATATTATCACCCTGCTTATTTAACTTATATGCAGAGTACATCATGAGAAATGCTGGGCTGGAAGAAGCACAAGCTGGAATCAAGATTGCCAGGAGAAATATTAATAACCTCAGATATGCAGATGATACCACTTTATGGCAGAGAGTGAAGAGGAACTAAAAAGCCTCTTGATGAAAGTGAAAGGAGAGAGAGAAAAAGTTTGCTTAAAACTTAATATTCAGAAAACTAAGATCATGGCATCTGGTCCCATCACCTCATGGGAAATAGATGGGGAGACAGTGGAAACAGTGTCAGACTTCATTTTTTGGGGCTCCAAAATCACTATGGATGGTGACTGCAGCCATGAAATTAAAAGACGCTTACTCCTTGGAAGGAAAGTTATGACCAGTCTAGATAGCATATTAAAAAGCAGAGACATTACTTTGTCAACAAAGGTCTGTCTGGTCTAGGCTGTGGTTTTTCCAGTAGTCATGTATGGATGTGAGAGTTGGACTGTGAAGAAAGCTGAGCGCCGAAGAATTGATGCCTTTGAACTGTGGTGTTGGAGAAGACTCTTGAGAGTCCCTTGGACTGCAAGGAGATCCAACCAGTTCATCCTAAAGGAGATCAGTCCTGGGTGTTCATTGGAAGGACTGATGCTGAAGCTGAAACTCCAGTACTTTGGCCACCTCATGCAAAGAGTTGACTCATTGGAAAAGACCCTGGTGCTGGGAGGGATTGGGGGCAGGAGGAGAAGTGGACAACAGAGGATGAGATGGCTGGATGTCATCACCGACTTGATGGGCATGAGTTTGAGTAAACTCCGGGAGTTGGTGATGGACAGGGAGGCCTGGCGTGCTGCGACTCATGGGTTTGCAAAGAGTCGGACATGACTGAGCAGCTGAACTGAACTGAACTGAAGTCAAGAATAAATGTCCTAAATGAATCACCTTTATTTTAGTGAACTGCTTTTCACTGCAAGTACAAAAACTCACTCAACTAACTTATGCAGAGGGAAACTGACTGCAGGATCTAGGAGTAAGTCTGGTTGTGTGCTAATAAATATCCAACAAGTGGCCCTCCACTCTACATTCATAGCATATGCCGATTTCCATGGTGTAAATATTACCATCAGAGTCAAATTCAAACTTCAGACATAACGCCATTGAAAACTGTGTTAGGAAGATGTATGCACACTTGTTCTTCCAAATCTGGTTCTACCATCCTATTGGCTTGTCATAAAACTCAAGGGCAATATGAATAGGCAGGCCTTACAGGGATTGGAAACATGAACTACGAAGCCACAAATAAATGAGAATGCTCTTGTGTTTCGTGACAGCCAGGTGGGGGTCCTTTCTCTATTCTCTCTACATCTGCTTCAAATTTTCTTCTGTAAGCAAAGAGGCACTCCTCACTTTCTTCTTAGCAAATATTTTACCGAAAAGGCTTTTTCATCTGGTTTTTTATCACATTTATGTTCAAGTCTTAGAAGATACTGATGAGCATTCTTATTCTTGAGTATACCAACTTTCTGGAGGGACAATTTTGCTGTTTGAATGTAATAACCATCTCCGTATGGTGACAATGATGACGGTGACTGGAATTCTGTGTGTGTGTGTGTGTGTGTGTGTGTGTGTGTGTGTGTGTGTGTGTGTGTGGTAAGTTCATGAGAAATATATGGATTTGAGAAATATATGGAAGCACATGGAGATAAGATAAATACAGGAGCATTTCACTATGGATGGAGGGATAGTTTTCTAAGAAAGGAAAGGGCCTGTTACAGGCAGCTACCCAAACATACCTTCTGGGCATGTTTATTGTACTCACTATGGGGAGCAGAAGAATGCTCTTCTCCACTCAAGATGTCCATATCCTAATCCCTGGAACCTTTGAACATGTTACCTTACATAACAAAACTCTGGAGATATAATTTAACTAAAGACATGAGATGGGAAGATTATCATGCATTATCTCATGGATTCAAGGTATTCAAAAAGTTCCTTTTAAATGAAAGAGCTAGGCAGGAGAATCAGAGCCAGAAAAATATGGTGATGGAAGCAGAGTTCAGATAGAATGAACAATTGCTGGCCCTGAAGATGGAAATGTGTCAAGAGCCTAGGAATCCTGAGAAAGTGAAAAAAAGCAAGACAATCTATTCCCTGCTTGACCCTCCAGAAGGAATCCTACTGACAACTTGATTTTTACTCAGTGAGCCCAAGTTTACATTTACAACCTCCAGAAATGTAAAAATAATGAATTTCAATTCTTATGTCACAAACTTTGTAATAATCTGTTATAGTAGTAATAGAAAACTAATACACTGAATAAATATGATTTGACAGACTAGACCATTAAACATTTAATCTATAAATTAGAAATCAACTCAGAATGTAAGATATTTTATTGGTTAAAACTAACATACATACTGGATGTGTGTATCATTACTAAAATAATTTGAAATCTTTAAAGTAAAAAAAAAAAGCAATCTACTTTTTCAAAGATTATAATTCATGTTTCCAGTTTCAAAGTATTTCAATGAATATTTCTTGAAAATTTTTTGAATGAAGGCTCTAACCTAAAGACAATTATGGACCCAGATATCAATAATTTGGGTTTAGGAAGATACCATAACACATATTACTTTGTGACAGATAGAGAACCAGTGCAAACTCATACTTACAAAATTTCATATTACATTCAAATAGAAAGTTAGTTCTGAGTGTATTTCTCTTATTTTAGAGGTCTTACACCTTTTTAACTTCCACTATATAAAAGTATGGACTCCCAGTGGTAGGAATAATATCCAAGAATACAGATTTAAGCCAGGAACCCAACAGAAATCATTGATTACTTAGTTCTTATTCTGTGACACCATGAATTGCTTGCATTTTTACAAAGAAATGAGATTGATTGATAATTGGGAACTCAGAACCTCATCATCCTCTGCTAAAACAAATAATAATTACATGCCCAAATGTATGTTACAAATCAGTTACAGACTACAGCATTGTCATTTCCACTTGTGTTAGCTTTTCATTCAGTTTTTAAACTCCATAGAAACTGGGATCAGAGATTTAACTTGCTACTGTTCTAGTTTAATTAAGCAAAAGCAATAATCATGAAGTACTTTATTTGCATTGTCTAGCAAATCTATAAGTATCTAGCCAAATTTCTTTCCATACAGTACCAATAAAACAACAAATTTTAGCAAAACCCCTAGCTCATATAAGATTAAAAACTCAAAAAATATAATACTGGTTGTTACGATAAACTTTTCAGCTCTTCTTAGCTACAATGTAGAAATAATTTAATGAGTCTGTCATTTTTTTTTTTTTTTCATTTATTTTTATTAGTTGGAGGCTAATTACTTCACAACATTGCAGTGGGTTTTGTCATACATTGATATGAATCAGCCATGGAGTTACATGTATTCCCCATCCCGTTCCCCCCTCCCACCTCCCTCTCCACCCGATTCCTCTGGGTCTTCCCAGTGCACCAGGCTGGAGCACTTGTCTCATGCATCCCACCTGGGCTGGTGATCTGTTTCACCATAGATAATATACATGCTGTTCTCTCGAAACATCCCACCCTCACCTTCTCCCACAGAGTCCAAAAGTCTGTTCTGTACTTCTGTGTCTTTTTTTCTGTTTTGCATATAGGGTTATCATTACCATCTTTCTAAATTCCATATATATGTGTTAGTATGCTGTAATGATCTTTATCTTTCTGGCTTACTTCACTCTGTATAATGGGCTCCAGGAAACCAGATCTGAAAGAGACATGTGCACCCCAATGTTCATCGCAGCACTGTTTATAATAGCCAGGACATGGAAGCAACCTAGATGCCCATCAGCAGACAAATGGATAAGGAAGCTGTGGTACATATACACCATGGAATATTACTCAGCCATTAAAAAGAATTCATTTGAATCAGTTCTAATGAGATGGATGAGTCTGTCATTTTTTAAATAAATGAATGAAATAAAACATTTCATTCTGTGTCTTGGTAATGTGTTTTTATTTCAGTCATCAGTATATAAAACTGTGGTAATATATTCATCTTTTAAAATAAAATACAATGGACCCTTGAACAACATGGTGGTTAGAGGTGCCCACCCCACCTGAGGAGTTAAAAATCCACATATAACATTACAGCTATATGTAGTTCTACATCAGTGGATTTAATCAAGGAGGACCATATAGTACTGTATTACATACTCACTGAAAAAATTCTGAGTGTAAGTGGACCCACATAGTTCAAAGCTATGTTGTTCAAGGGTCAACTGTACAAGTGTACGTCCCTATATGCTGTGAATAAAATGTTGGCTTATTTTCTGATTCTCTTACATTTTCTTGATTCCTCCAGTTTTTTGTTTTTGTTTTTTTTACTTAATTTCTTCTACATTTGTGGAACAAAATTTTACCAATACATATCACTTCAATGATGCCATGACCAATATGAGACTGAATAGAAATTCTGTCAGAACTTTTGAACTCTAAGAAGATAGAGCAGTACTAGTAATAATGATAATTATATTAGTAGTATTGTTGTTGTTGAGTCACTAAGTTGTGTCCAACTCTTTGCAACCCCATGGACTGCAGCATACCAGGCCTCCCTCCCTCTCAATACTAGTAGTATTTCGAGTAACTGCCATAAAATAAAAAGCAATTCATTATATATGAATAATATCTGAAAGTTATAATACTCATAGAGGAATAAACTAGGTTTCAGGGAGATAAAGTTATTTCCACTGTATCACATGGGAATCACATGTATCTGGACACATGCCGAGGAGTATTTGATCCTTCTTTTCCATAATATAATTTTATATGCTACACTTAAACTATCATTAGACACGTACAGATCTTAATATAGCATAGATATACATGTGTAATGGGAAACAAATGGTTCATACATTTTCCTCAAACACAGGAAATGTTTATCGGAAAACATCACTGTCTTAGTCAGTCTGGACTGCTATAATAGGATACCTTAGAATGAGTAGTTTAAACAACAAACATTTAGTTCTCCTAATTCTGCAGGGGAAGTCCAAGATCACAGTGCCAGAATGGTAAGGTTCTTGGTGAAGGCCTGATTTACAGACTTCTTGTTTTATAGACAATCATTTTATCATTGTATCTTCACATGGTGGAGAGAGGGAAGGGGTTAGCTTTATCCCTCTTTTAATAAAATCACTAATTCCATCACGGGGGCCCTACCCTCATAACCTAATTACCACCCAGAGGCCCCATCTTCAAATACCCTTACATTACGGCTTCAATGAGTGCATTTCAGGGGTTGTAAACATTCAGTTGATAGCAACTCTTCCTACAATAAGCAGCGCAAAACACAGGAGTCTAAGTGAAGACAGGTGTCAAGCTGCATGGGTTCCCATCTTGCTTCTTCCATTTCCAGATGTGTACATTTACACGTTATATGCCACCTTTATCCTTCAATTTCCTTTTTTCTAGGATTAAGATAGAAATCATCCCTATCCCATTAACCTACTCTGATGATTACTAGTTAATATTTATAGAGTACTTAGACTAGTATCTGGTGTATATTAGGTACAGGGCTTCCCCAGGGGCTCAGTGGTAAAGAACCCCCCTGTCGTGCAGGAGCCGCAGGAGACCTGGGTTCGATCCCTGGGTCTGGAAGAGGGCACGGCAACATACTCCAGTATACTTGCCGGAGAATCCGAAGGATAGAGGAGCCTGGCAGGCTACAGTCCACAGGGTCCCAAAGAGTCAGACACGACTGAAGTGACTTAACACACGCACACATATATAAAATATAGTGGAAGTATTTGTTTAACAAATGAGGAACAATATTAAGTGTCAAAAGAGCTGTATCAATCTTAAAATGAATAAGTGGGTTTTAATTGTGCAGTAGGCCCCTAACACATGAACTTTCGTGCTGGGAACTTTAAAAGATGCAAACATGCCTTTGCATGTCCAATCACATTAAGTTAGTTCATATGTCTGGTGTACACCGTCATACGCATGCATCCTCTACAAGATTTTGTGTACTTTACCACACAGTTCTGTATAGACTATAATAGTACGGTATCTTTATTTTGAAACCAGGATGTCCAGAAACAAATGTAAAAGCAGCAGTGATGTAATTGGTACTGCTAAAAAGTACTAAGTGATAATGATGGCAACAAAAGTGAAAATAATTGAAACAGTGGAGTAAGACCAAAAGATGGTAGAAGTCGTTTGTTCTTATAACACAGATTGTTCAACAACTGGCACAGTGCTAAAGAACAAGGCCAAGATCATGAAACATGTGAAGTCTTGTGCCAAAGATGTTAACAATAACATTGAAGAAGCATGGAAAAAATGATGGAGGAAATAGAAAAACTTCTCAGTGTGTGGATGCAGGGACCAGCATCAGTATTGAGTCCCACTCAGCTTAATGCTGATTCAAGAGAAAGCCAGAAGCCTTTATGAGGACTTGAAGGAGAAACATGGCAATGAAATATAAGAAAGCACATCTTTTAATGCCATCCAGGGCTGGTTTCATTGACTCAAGGTTAGAGTCAACCTTCACAACATAATAGTCAATGGTGAGGCCATGAGTGAAGATACAACAGCTGCCTTGGAATTTCCCATAATGCTTCAAGAAAGTATTGATGAAGGTGTGCTATTTACCCAAGTAGGTTTTTAATGTGGATGAGACAAGACTGTACTGGAAGAGGATTCAAGACCAAAGTTACATCAGTAAGAGGGAAAAGTTGATGCCAAGCTATAAAACAGCAAAGGATAGCATAACCGTGTTGTTTGATGGCAATGCTTCCAGTGATATGAAGCTGAAGTCTGTTAGTTTATCATTCAGAAAAGTCAAGAGCCCTTAAAAACACAGCCTAGGGCTCTCTCCTTGTTTTGTGGAAAAATAACCCCAAAGTCTGGCTATAGACAATTTTCCAGGACTGTTTTTTATACCACTTCATCCTGGAAGTAGAGAAATAATGCTTGGAGAAAGACCTTCCATTAAACATTCTTTTGCTGCTTGACAGTGATCCAGGCGACTCCCTATTCATGGGTGACTTTCATCTCAACAAAAAAGTAGTGCATGTGCCACTGAATAATACATTGCTCATCCAACCTATGGCCCAGTGAGTTATGGCAACTCTCAAGAAATATTGGGTTGGTCAAAAATTATGTTCGGATTTTTCCATAACATCTTATGAATAACCCAAATGAACTTTATACCCAACCCTATATTATTTACAGGGATTCCCTAGTATCTCAGCTGGTAAAGAATCTGCCTGTAACAGGAGATTCCGGTTCAATTACTGAGTCAGGATGATCCACTGGAGAAGGGATAGGCTACCCATTCCAGTTTTCTTGGACTTTCCTGGTGGCTCAGCTGGTAAAAAAATCCACCTGCAATGTGGAAGACCTGGGTTCGATCTCTGGGTTGGGAAGATCCTCTGGAGAAGGGAACAGCTACTTACTCCAATATTCTGACCTGGAGAATTTCAGGGACTGTATAGTCCATGGGGTCACAAAGAATCAGACACAACTGAGTGACTTTCACTTTCATATTATTTACATCACAGTTTTTTCATCAGGCAGTGAAGGCAAATGGCAAATCAGGAACAATCTTGCAACAATTTTGGAAGGCCTATAATGTCTACAGGACCATAAAAACATTGGCTTTGCTTGGTGTGAGGTTACAGCCATCACCATATTGGGGGTTCGGAAGAACCTTTACCCACAGTTTGTTCATGATTTTTGTGGATTTGAGAAGCTGGACAAGCAGTCCAAAGAGGTCTTCAGCAATTTAGTGATCCTTAATGATAAGCTGCAGATAGATCTGCAAGAGGACAACTTCACTGAACTCCTTGCTGTGCAACACAAGGAGGTTACCAATGAAGACCTGCTGGGAAATGGAGCCCCAGAGAAAGGACAGAGAGAGACAAGAGAAAGAAGAAGGAACTGAAGAACCAGAGATACAAGACATAGAAAAAGACAAGGCAATTTGCTTTATTTGAGGAGGCATGTTGGTTTTTTGAGGCTCATGACCCAAACCAAGAATGGTACACAAATGTTGCAGCAGCCATTCACAATCCCGTCAAGTGCCACCATGTCTATGATGAGAAAAAAAGAGCCACTACCCAGACATCACTGGATAATTTTTTAAGAGGGTAGAAACTACTGAATTCAGCAAGGAATCATAACCTGTGCCATCAATGTCAGGTGTGAGTGACTGCACCCTGCCCTCCATCGCTATTGCTGATGATCCTTCAGCTCTACCATCTCCCACCTCCAATCACTCTTCTTGCCCATTCACTCAATGCCAGCCCCTGTATGCCAGCTGAACTACTGTACTTGTCAAGGTACTATTCTGTAAAATTAAAAATGTTTTGTTTTTTGTGTTTGTTTTTTATGCATTATTTGTGTGAAAAGTATTATAAACCTATTATAGTACAGTACTATTTAGCCGGTTGTGTTAGTTGCATACCTAGGCTAAATTTATTGGACTTATGAACACATTGGAGTTACGAAATCATTCTTGGAAGGAAACTTGTTCGTATGTAGGGAGCTTACTGTACTTCAAATTCTGGAGTGTGGGCTTTATCATAATGTATTATATTTATTTATTTAGTACAAGAAAAGATATTTGTCTTATAACCACTCTACACTTGAAAGGAGATTGACAAGTTTATAGACTACTGATTCATCTATTCAAAGACTTAAATATTATGATGAATGTCATAGAAGGAATAAAGAACTGGGTCACTAAGTCGTGCCTGACTCTTAAGACCCCATGGACTATAATCTGCTAGGCTCCTCTGTCAATGGGATTCTCCAGGCAAGAATATTGGAGTGGGTTGCCATTTCTTTCTCCAGGGGGTCTCCCCGACTCAGGAATCGAACCCAGGTCTTCTACATTGCAGGCAGATTCTTTACTGACTGAGCTCCAAGGGAAGCCCATAAAGAACTGAGCTCTTGTCAAATAGCCCTTGAGGAAATACTCAATAAGTGACCAAAAAGCATCATTTCAATTAATTTAGAACTATGATACTATTTTCAATGAGTAACCAGGAATCAAATTAATACCAGTGCACTTAGCAGGGGTTGTGTATTTTGTGTACAATTACTCACCACATGCTGGAGTGAGACAACTCACTTGCTGTGTTAATTGGGTAAATCACCTATTTTACTTCACTATCTATCAGTTTGGTCTCAGCAGTTCAAGTCATTTCTGAGGGATATCAGAGTATTAAATAGAATGGAGATGATATTATAAAAACTTGAAAATATTTAATTTCCTCTTAGACATACAGTTTAAAATGCAGGTTCTTGTATTACTATAAATATTTCTCATACGGTAAGCATCAAAAAACTATATTGTTGATAAGGAAGTGGAATCTTCTAACATTATCACCAAAAAAAAAAAAAAAAGTTAAACCAAGAATCTGGGATTTAAAAGTCCTATCACACCAAGACACATGGATTCTGGAACTGGAAAAGTCTGGGGGAATACAGCAACTTTATGTCAGAAGTGAAAAATAAAATACTTTTTTTTTTTTAGAGATGTGATCAAATGCTCTTGGAAGTCTTGTTTACTCCTCACAGAAACTAAACCAGGTCATGTGGGATCTAACAGCAGATTAGAGACATGATATATTAAAGACATTATATAGCTCAAGATGCTTCTGGATTGGAGCAGGAAATGGCAACCCACTCCAGTACTCCTGCCTGGAAAATCCCATGGACGGAGGAGCCAGGTAGGCTGCAGTCCATGGGGCTCCGAAGAGTCGGACAGAACTGAACGACTTCACTTTCACTTTTCACTTTCATGCATTGGAGAACAAAATGGCAACCCACTTCAGTGTTCTTGCCTGGAGAATCCCAGGGACAGGGGAGCCTGGTGGGCTGCTGTCTATGGGGTCACACAGAGTCGGACACGACTGAAGTGACTTAGCAGCAGCAGCAACAGCTTCTGGATTAGTGGGCATCAGGGCAAAGCTGTTAGTGAATAGTAAGTGACATGAGCCATCATCCATTTTTCAACAATGAAGGTCAATTTCTATCTCTAGATTTTCATTTTCTATATATTTCTCCTCTATTTTTCCCTTTCTCTAATAATTGTGCTTATGCTGTTAACATTATGTTCCACTCCAAATCAGGAAGTCTCAATGAAATATGAAATAATGTTATACTAAAAACTTGAAAATATTTAATTGTAGCATTAACTAGAATTAATGCTACCATTTTGGAAATTAACAGTATTTAAATATATATATAAAACATTAGCTTAATTTTCTACTTTACCAAAACTGTACAGACAAATTAATTCTTCTCATCTAAAAAAAGCAGACTCAGAATTTCACACATATATATATGGGGTGTGTGTGTATATATATATTTATATATATATATGAAATAGTATAGTTTTCCATTCATGTGTGCCATCTTCAATTTATTTCATCAATGTCATATAACGTTCATAGCGCAGGTCTTTACCCTCCATAATTAAATTTATTTCTAGATATTTTATTCTTTTTGGTGTAATTGTAAATGGGGCTGTTCTCTTAGTTCTCATTCTGATAGCTAGTTATTAGTGTATAGAATTGCAACAGATTTCTGCATATTGGTTTTATACTCTGCAATTTTGTTGAATGCATGTATTAGTCCTATTTTTTTGTCAAGTCATTCAGGTTTCTACGTATAATATCATGTTATCTGCAAATAGTGACAGTTTTCCTTCTTCCTTTCCAATTGGTGATTTTGTTTTTTCCTCATCTGACTGCTGTGTCTAAGACTTTCAATATTATGTTGAATAAAGCACCAAGAGTGGAAATCCTTGCTCCTGATATTTAAGAAAAAAAGCTTTCAGGTTTTTACCACTGAATTACCTGTGGGTTTGTCACATTTAGCCTTCACTATGTTGAGCTATGTTCCCTCAATATTCACACTAAGAGTTTTTATAATAAATATGCTGAATTTTCTCAAATGCTTTATCTGCATCTTTTGATATGGTCACATGATTTTCACCCTTTGTTCTGTTAATATGGTGTATCACACTGATTGAACTGTGGATAGTTAACCACCCTTGCATTCCTAAAATAAATTCCACTTGGTTATGATGCGTAATACTTTTTATGTATTTTTAATATGGTTTGCTAATATTTTGTTAAGGATTTCTGCATCTATTTTCATCTGGAATCAGTCTGTAATTTTCTTTTTTATAGAGTTTTTACATGGTTTTGTTATCAGAGTAATGCTGGCCTCACAGAATGAGCTTCAGAGCATTTCTTCTTCTTCAATTTTTTGGAAGTTTGAGAAGAAAAGGTATTAATTCTTCTTTAAATGTTTGGTAGAGTTTTCCCGTGAAGCCATCTGGCCCAGGACTTTTGTTTTAAAGGAGTATTGTTGTTGTTGCTTATTTTGTTTTAATTACTGATTCAGTTTCATTAATAGTGATGAGTCTGTTCAGATCTTCTATTTCTTTCTGGATTAATCTTGAAATATTACATGTTTCTAAGAAGTATTCATCTCTTTTGAAGTGAAGTGAAAGTTGCTCAGTCATGTCCAGCTCTGGAGTGGGTAGTCGTTCCTTTCTCCAAAGAATCTTCCCAACCCAGGGATCAAACCCAGGTCTCCCACATTGCAAGGAGAGTCTGTATCATCTGAGTCACCAGGGAAGCCCAATAAAACTGGAGTGGGTAGCCTATCCATTCTCCAGGGGACCTTCCAGACCCAGGGATTGAACTGCGGTCTCCTGCATTGCAGGCAGATTCTTTACCTTTTAGTTTATCCAATTTGGTGGCATTTATTTAATTGTTCATCGAGATCAGTTATAATTCTTTGTGCTTCTAGGGTGTGGGTTGTAACTTCTCCTTTTTAATTTTTTATTTTATTTCTTTGGGCCCTGTCTCTTTTCTTGATGAGTGTGGCTAAAGTTTATCAGTTTTGTTTCTTTTCAAAAAACTCATTCTTCTTTCATTGATCTTTGTCTACTGCTTTTTACACCTGTATTTCATTTATTTCTGCTCTGATCTTTATTATTGCCATCCATACATTAATGGTGGGTTTTGTTTCTTCTTTTTCTAGTATCTTTAGGTATATGGTTAAATTGTATATATGAGATTTTTATTGTTTCTTGAGGTAAGCTTTTATTGCAGCAAATTTCCCTCTTAGAACTGCTTTTGCCGTGCCCCATAAATTTCAGAATACTATGTCTTCACTTTCATTTTCCTCAAGCTACTTTTTGATTTCCTCTTTGATTTCTTTTGTAGAGTCATTGGTTTAGTTGCATGTCATTTACCCTATATTATAATAGGCTTTTGGTTTGTAGTTTCCATAAAGTTCAGACATAACAAACGATATATATAGTTTCAAATTACATATATATTTCAAGTTGATGACTGGTTGAGTTTGAGCCCATTTTTAAAAAACACAACAGTTTTACTTCCCTCACATTTTGTTTTTGACGTCATACTTTATATCTTTATGTTTATTGCTTAACAAATTAGCTTATATATACATGTTTTTACCATTTTTGCTTTTTAACCTTCGTACTAGTTCTGTAAATAGTTGACCCATTACCTTTACTGTTGGCTTTACCAGTGAGATTTTTTTCCATTGTTTTATGTTCTTAGTGATGGCATTCATTTTCCATTTAAAGAAGTACCTTTAGCATTTTTTTGTAAGACTGGCTTACTAGTGACAAGTTTCTTTAGCTTTTCTGTCTGGGAAGCTCTTAATCATTCCTTTTATTCTGAAAGCTATCTTTGCCAGGTAGAATATTCTTAGTTTTAAGTGTTTTTTGTTTGTTTGTTTTTAGTATTTTGAATATTTTGTGCCAGTCTCGTCTAGCTCATGAACTTTCTGCTGAAAAACTGGCTGGTAGCCTTCTGGGGGGTTCCCTCATAATTAATTAGTTGCTTTTCTCTTACCATTTTTAAGATTCTTTTTCTGATTGTAATGGGCATCTTTGCGTTCATCTTATTTTGACTCTATGTGCTTCCTGAACTCAGATTCTGTTTCCTTCACCAGGTGAGGGAAGTTTTCAGCCATTCTTTCTTTCTTTCTAATTGGGTTTGTTTCAGGTGTACAAGTCTGCCCTAGTGGCTCATATGGTAAAGAGTCTGCCTACAATGCAGGAGACCTGGGTTCAGTCCCTGGGTAGGAAGATCCTCTGAAGAAGGGAATGGTATAAAACAAAGTGAATCAGTTATTTTCCCATATAGGCCATTACAGAGAAGTGAGCAGGTCCTTAAAAGTTACTGACTTTATACATAGCACTGTGTATATGTCAGTCACAATCTCCCAATCTAGCCCCCTTCTCCTGGAAATTACATTTGTTTTTTACTTCTGTGACTCTACTTCTGTTTTTTAAATAATTTGTATCTTTTTTTTTTTAGATTCCACATGTAAATGACATCATATGATATTTATCTTTCTGTGTTTGACTTTACTTCACTAATTATGATAAGCTCTAGGTCCTCCATGCTGCACGTGACATCATTATTTTTTTTTATTATTGCTGAGTAACATTCCATTGTTTATATACACCATATCTTCTTTACCTATTCATCTGTCAATGAACATTAAGCTTGCTTCCAAGATCTGGCTACTGTAAATAGTGCCACAACTAACATTGGGATGCATGTATCTTTTCAAGTTGTGCTCTTCTCTGGATATAGCCCAGGAGCGAGATTTCTAGATCATACATTAGTTCTATTTTTAGTTCTGCAAGGAACTTCCATACTGTTCTCCATAGTGGTTGTACCAATTCATGTTTCTACCAACAGCACAGGAGGGTTCTTCTTTTACCATACACTCTCCAGTATTTATAGCTTGTACATTTTTTTGATGATGATCATTCTGACTGGTGTGAGGTGATACCTCATTGTAGTTTTATTTGCATTTCTCTAATAGTTAGTTATGTTGAGCATCTTTTCATATACCTGTTGGCTATCTGTATGTCTTCTTCAGAGAAGTGTTGATTACATTCCTGTACATTAACAATGAAAGATCAGAAAAAGAAATTAAAGAAACAATCCCATTTGCCACTGCAACAAAAAAAATAAAATATCTAGGAATAAACCTACCAGAGAAGGCAAAAGACCTGTACTTAAAAAAATATAAGATACTGATGAAAGAACCAAAGACTACACAAACAGATGAAGAGATAGTTCACGTGAGTTCTTGGATTGGAAGGATCAAATTTGTGAAAATAACTACAGTACCAAAAGCAATCTACAGATTCAATGCAATCCCTATAAAATTACCAACAGCATCTTTCACAGACTAGAACAAAAATTGTTTGGAAACAAATTTTACAATTTGTGTGGAAATATTGCAATCTGATAGCCAAAGCAATCTTGAAAAAGAAAAATGGAGCTGGGTGAATCAGGCTTCCTGACTTCAGACTATACTACACAGTTACTAAAACAGTATGGTACTGGCACCAAAAAATAAAATAAAATAAAATAAAAAGAACAGAAATACGTCAATAGAACAGGATAGAAACCCAAAGATAAACCCATGTACCTATGGTCACCTAATCTATGACAAAGGAGGCAAGAATGTACAATGGAGAAAAGACATTCTCTTCTGTAAGTGGTGCTAAGAAAAGTGGGCAGCTACACATAAAAGAATGAAATTAGAGCACTCCCTAACACTATACACAAAAATAAACTCAGAATGGATTAAATGTAAGGCCAGACATTATAAAACTCTCAGAGAAAAACATAGACAGAACACTCTCTGACATAAGTCGCAGCAAGATATTTTTTTATCCACCTCCTAAAGTAATGAAAAAATAAATAAATGGGATCTAATTAAATTTAAAAGCTTTTATACGGCAAAGGAAACCATAAACAAAATGAAAAGACAATCCTCAGAATGGGAGAAATTATGTGCAAGCAAAGCAACAGACACAAAATTGATCTCCAAAATAAACAAACAGCTCATGTAGTTTCATATTTAAAAAAAAAAAAAAGAATAACCCAATAAAAAATTGACAGATCAGCCATTATTTCTTCCAATAGGTTCTCTGGCCCTTTCTCTCGGTTTTCTCCTTCTGGGACTCTTATAATAAACGTTACTGTGCCTGATATTGTCCCAAAGGTCCCTTAAACTATCCTCTTTTTAATTTTTTTTTTCCTTTTTGCTCTTCTGATTTGGTGATCTCTATTACCCTATAATCCACATAAGTAATTCATTTTTATGCATTCTTTAATCTGCTGCTGACTTCCTCAAGCGCATTTTTCACTTCAGTTATTGTATTAGTAAGTACTGATTGGTTCTTTTTCTATATTTGTTTTCCATTTCTTTTCTGAAGTTCTCACTTAGCTCACCAATTTTTCTCCAGAGCTCAGTCAGTGTCCTTATGACTATTTCTTCGAATTCTATCTGATAAATTCCTTATGTTTTTCTTTTAGTTCTTTTTCTAGGGCTTTGTCTTATTCTTTCATTTGAAAGAATTTTTCCTTTGTCTCCCGTTTGGCTAATTCTCTGTGTTAGTTTCTAGGTATCAGGTACATCAGCTATGTCTTCCAGTCTTGAAAGGGTGCCTTTTGTAGTAAGAGTATGTACTCTAACGTACATAAGAATAAGACTCTTATGTAGTAAGATTCCTTTGTTTCCAGTGGCAGAATTCCCCCTGGTCAACACAATGAGGGACTTCAGGGGTATCCTCTGTATGGACTGCGTGCGTCATCCTGGGCAGTGGGGCTGCAGCTGCTATAGGAACACTGGTGCGCAGGACTGGGCCCATCCAGGCGGGCTGAGAGCTGTAGGCCATGACTGCTCAGGTGCACTGGTGACTAGCCCCCACCTTGACTGGCTTTGAGGCCAAGCCATGATGGTTGTGAGTGCACTCATGTGTGGGGCTGTCCCCTGGATCAATTTTGGAAGGGTGCTGGTGCCAACTGAGGCCACACGCTTGTGGGGTGGGATTGGAACTGCTTCAGAGGAACAGGCTGGTTGCTTGGGGCCATTGCTCAGGGGAGCACTTGGGTGAGACACAGGTGTTGGTTGAGTTGATGGAGAATGAGAGATACGGCACCGCTAGTGCCAGACCAAATAGCTGGAAGTAGGGGGAAAAAAAAAGATATCCACCAGCACTTTCATCCCAGAGAAAGTTCTACCAGATCCCTACCACCCATCCAGCACATGCCCTAAAATTAGTCAGTGAAACTCCTTGCATGACCCAGGTGCTTTCCAAGAAGCTGCCTCTGAACTGTGACTTGGAGTGAATGACTTTATTTGCAAGCCCTTTAAGAGCTGACTCTTTCTCACAGCTTTAGGCTTTCCTGAATATAAGTCCTGTTGGTTTTCAAAGCCAAATATTAAGGGGGTCTTGTCTTCTCAGTGCAGATTACCCAGACTAGGGAGTCTGATGTTTGGCTCAGAACCTCCACCTCTCAGGAGGAATCTCCATGGTTGTGATTATCTTTCCCACTTGTGGATCGCCATTCCAGGGATGCAAGTTCTGAATAGATTGTTTCTGTCCTCCTACTTGTCTTGATGTGGCTTTCTTTTTACATTCTTAGTTGTAGAGAATACGTTCTGTGAGTCGTCTCTTCATTGTCAGGATTGTCATCCTCTATGTAGTTGCAGTCTTGCGATGCCCAGTGGGGGAAGCTGTGCTCGGGATCTCCCTGCTCCACCATCTTGATCCAGATGTCCCCTCAAATACATTTTGACATATGAAGCAACTGGAAACCCAAACCTAAATATCAATATTCCAGACCAATTTACCACTATAACAAAATATGTAGATGATCTGTAGCTGAGAACTATAAAAATCTGATGAAGTAAATCAAGTCTTAAAAAAAAGACTGGGAGACTGCAAGAGGACTGATGGATTGCTGGCACCCATGGGTTTAGTAGTCATGGTAGAAACTTTATATTGGATTTGATAAACATTTACAAGTATAATCAATATGCTAATGACTTCAACCAAGTTACTGACGAGACTTTTGTGATTTGTGTAGTATAACACTGACCCAAGCTCATCAAGCAAAACGGAATGTTGATATAGCCTCAATATTCTGCTTAATTATATTTTCTGGTAAGTCTTTGATCAAAGTCATAAATCTCAGTATATACAAAATAAAATTATAAGCTTAAACTAATGACTATAGCTTATCATTCATCAATACCTCATTCCTCAAACTTCAGGTCCCAAGATGAGTATATAGGTTTATAAGGATACTCTTTACATTTTGCAGATACTAAATTATTATCATTCTCTGTTAACATACAGGGGAGAATAAGATATTTGCAAACTGTCTCCTCCCCCCCAAAAAAATATACCTGTAGAGAGAATTCACTGAGAGCAAGGGCCAGATCCTATTTATTTTCAAAGATGCAACACAGACTTGGGTGCAGCAGAAGTTAGTTCAATGAATGAATATATGAATGAACGATAACAAGTATTCAGGTCTAGCTGTTTAATAAGAGGAAGCCTCTTGGACTCTTTTTGAATTAGAACTTTGACACCACTGCTAGAGGGGCTTTCATATTTAAGTTGCACCTCTGACAGCTTTACCCAAACTACTCTCAAGCCCAAAATAACATGATATATAAACTAGCAAATCTCAGCTTTCAGAAAATAAGTAACTGATGGTAAACTAATTTTATTTTCCTTTGAATTATGTTTTATAGTTCTGATCATCCTAAAGTGAACTATGAAATAGGCTTATAATAATACTTATTATATTTTAGTGGGGCTTCCCAGTTGGCATCAGGTGGTCAAGAATCCACCTACCAATGCAGGAGACACAGGAGACACAAGAGATGCAGGAAGATCCCCTGGAGTAGAAAGTGGCAACCCACTCCAATATTCTTGCCTGGAAAATTCCATGGACACAGGAGCCTGGTGGGCTACAGTCCACGGGGCCACTAAGAGACAGATACGACTGAGCAACT
Source organism: Dama dama (assembly GCF_033118175.1). Classification (NCBI taxonomy): domain Eukaryota; kingdom Metazoa; phylum Chordata; class Mammalia; order Artiodactyla; family Cervidae; genus Dama; species Dama dama. The sequence goes on along the minus strand of NC_083709.1, from coordinate 42,316,190 downwards.
GACCACATATTTTAGTGTTCCTTCTCCTCCCATTCATTACTGTTTGTGCAATTTTATTATTGATGGAAGGCTACCTTTAGATAATGCCAAATATTCTGTACCTTTCAGAAACCTTATGACTCTCCTCCAGATTCACCTGGCTAAGAGGTAATGATTTATTTATCTGATTAAATAAATTCATCTTGAAAAATCAAAAGATGAATATATTATCCTATCCAGGAAAAACATACTTATATTTTCAAGAAGGCTTTTAGAAAATGAATACTTTAAATTCAAAAGTATTTCAGGCTGGAAATTTGGTGGAGAAAGCTCACATCACATTATGGTAAGTACTACAGAAACATATAAATCCAAAAATACATGATTTTTCAAGCTGTTTTTTTTTTTCAAATAAAAAGAATGGAAGAAAATTAAAATATCTCTAAGTCCTATGAGTAGAGTCAAAAGGCCATAAGGTTAAAAAATAAGACACAAACATACAGGTGTGCTGGGAAAAGGCCCTCCCTATTAAAACATTGGAGACTTTTCAGAATAATAGCTGAGTTTTCCATTTTTGATCATTTTAATAACTTCAATAACAAAAATAACCCATTTCACATTTTTAATGCATGAAAAAGTCATGTAAATGAATTCTATTCAGTGATGTAACTAGGTTAGCAAGGAGAACCTGAAATTTAATGCTGATAAATGGAAAGTAATACAGTGTGAGCACAAAATTATAAATATAACTGCATGATAAGATGCATACTTCACATGGATATGTATTTGAAGCTATATTGGTTAGATGTGCCTTTTAAAACACAATCCAGAAAAAAATACATAAAATAAATGACAAGAGGTTTAAGTAATCAAAGGTTCTTTTCTGAGGTTTCTGTTTTTGGTTATTAAGCAAATCTCTCTCCACATTTTGCCATAAAATATTTAGTAGGTAGACTCAATAAGGACTTGCAATTATTTTATCTAGGATTAAGTGGCATGAGCTATGAGTATAATATTAAAAAAAAAAATGAACCTTACATCTTTGTAGCCTCACAAAGATGGTGAGAAGAGTTTCACAAGAAAGAATGCTAAATATAGACTGGTATCATGCCAACCTCAAATCGCTGTATTCAGCTCAATAAAAAGTGAAACGAACATTCATGAGAATGAAAATATTCAGAAAAGATGTCAAAAAGCAAAAGGAAGCATAAAAATTACATGGCAATTCTACCTAAAGTAACTTTTGAGAATAAATCTGCAGTTAGTCATACAGGAAACAAACCACACTGATAGTAAGAATTCAAAGAGAATGAACTACATTCTCATGTCTTTCATTAGGTTTGCATATGGGAATAAAATTTTCTTGAAAACTTAAGATTAGTAATGACTTACTACAGAGAAAGCCTTATTTCCTTCTACTTAATACCCAGAAAAGAGCAAGGTACTGTCACAAGGTACTGTCAATCATGAAATGATTCTTCAAAAATTTATAAGTGTGTACACACACACACATATACACGACTGTTAAAACCAATGCTTTTTTGTGGTTGATAAAATTAAAGTTCCAGATGGATAACTACTCCCAGTTCACAAAAAAGTATCCTTATTTTTCCAACTCTATAAAGTATTAACACTTTCACTTAACCTTTGTATTTTATAAGAAAACACTTCACCTATATTTCTCAATGAACTTAACAGTAGACATTAAAGAAAGGCTATTTTACCATCAAGACTCTAGAAATGTAATATAGATAAACAGAATCCATGTTAAAATTTCAAGGTGATATTTACCACTAACAACAGAATGCTTGAGGTGTTATAAATCGATAAAGTGAAGCGGTGAAGGAGGAGGCATGAAGAGATGCATCGTGACGGATGAGGCACAAGTCAGAACAGCCGACAGCAAAGGTCCTACTTTCAGCTACAAGGAAGCAGCTAAGAGCAGCTCAGGCATCTGCAGGCCTGACTCCCTTAGGATGATCTATCCCTGAAGACGAAACACTGAAATAGTCTTCACAAACTTACACTGTAGCGAAAATTATGTTCACTTACCAGGATTTCACACAGCATGTATTACAGAGCTACAGACTTTATAGAGGCTTAATAAACATGATTTATCAACTTGAATTAACAAAAATCTATGGTATATATAGCATTTTAAATTCAATACAAACAGCACCTACTTCCTAAATGTGAACATATACTGATAATAATAATTAATACTATTTTCATTATAATAATAAAATATAATTATACATATAGTCATTATTTAAAATAATTGTTATTATAAGGATAAAAAGGAGAAGAGGAGATAGTAGACTTTGTTAAAAAGTATCTGTCCCAGATTACTACATTTAAACCTCACAACAAACTTTGGACAGGTATGCCATGTTTACACCCATTCTTTCAGAAGAAAGTGACTTAGAGAAACTTACTGGCCAAGAGCACACAGTTTATCACCAGAGGAGAACATGTCAGTTTACACCTCACCAAATAAGGACTGTATTCATATATACCTTGTTCTCAGCACTGAACAAGGTACTCAAGATGCAAACCTGAAGATGTGGCTTCTGCCTTTTACATAGTCTAGTGAGGGGACCATAGAGCTCAGACAAACGTACAAATGTTCTACAGACACAGATGAAGGAAGAAACACAAAGAGCTCAAAAACAGAAAATGGGGGAGAGAACCAAAAAATGAATGATAGCAGATCTTCTGACAAAGCGTTTATATTCTTAGTCTATTAGAAGCAATTACAGCTCACATGCAAGGATTATTCCTACAAAGATGAATCCGATACCTACTGTGGTGGTGGTGGTTTAGTCGCCAAGTCGTGTCTGACTCTTGCAACCTCATGGACCGTAGCCCACCAGGCTCCTGTGTCCATGGAATTTTCCAGGCAAGAATATTGGAGTGGGTTGCCACTTTCTACTCCAGGGGATCTTCCCAAAATCAAACCCGGGTCTCCTGCATTACAGGCAGATACCTACTGTACCATACATCTAATATGTCACAGGAAACAAAGCTTTGTAAGTATAAAGCACTATGTAAAACATGTTTTAAAAAGGGAGGGAGATAACTCATCTGTGAGGCAAGCAAGTGTTGGTTTCATGATGGTGACATTTTAGACATCATTTTACCCTCAATACCTTATGCATTGCCTGACTCAAAATAGATGCTCAGCAACAACACTGAATTATAAGTGGTCTCAGTTTTATAGCTGCAATAATTCAAGTTTAGGAGTTTGTCAGCACCTGGTCAGACATTAAATTTAGGATCCAAGATTGAAATCAAAAGTTTTCTGACTCCAAAGTGTGGACTTTTTAAAGGCAATCCAAATAAGCGACTAAGACAGTGTTCATGAGAGAAACAAGAATTCTGGCAGTGAGATTTCTCCACTTGGTAGTGATTTTTAAAATACTACCAAGTAACTATGCTGACAGCCTACATAGGACCACTAATTAGGTGCCACTGTGGTTTGCTGTACACACAAATACATGTGGTTCTCCAAATAATAAAGCTAAAAAATAGGTTAATCTCAATTATCTGGATAAATAGCTCATAGAATTAGAACTTATATTGTAATACTGATACCAGAAGAATATCACAGTTAGTTCAAAGACAGAGAATTCAAAACCAAAATGCATATACTCAGTAAAGAAACACTGCTTATTACTAAAAGTTTGCTACTGAACAAGAAATTACTAAGTATCTTTCACTGTGAGAAATTACATCTTTGATGCCTTCTGAACAAGCGTCTGGAAGGCACTTAAAAATTTATCTCCTCTATAAGCTTTTTCCTCAAATGCTTTCTTTTCAATGAAAGCCTCTCTGATCCCCTATTTAAAATTTTATACCCCACCGCCTACACCTCCTTCATCACTTTATTTTTTATTCTTAGCATTTAATATCTAATATATTATGTATATTTTAAATTTTTAACTTATTTCCCCCACTAGGATATAAGCCCTACAAAAAGAGATCTTACTGAATGAATTAATGAAGGGAAGTTTCTCATTTTGCAGATAGAAAAATAGAGTTGAGACTTGCTCTATGACTTCTCAGGCCTGGACCCAAAAAAGATCTCATGGTCCTGTCACATTCTTAAAAGAATTTAAGTTCATCTCTTACATAGACTATTATAAGCGTTAAGGTCTTTAATTCTAGGTAAATCATAATTATTTAATTCTTGGAATCATGTCTAACAGTGTCAGGAAACAGTAGGAATCCTCAACAAACTTAAATAGGGATTTCAGAAATGTTTGTATGGGTCTGATACACAGGTCAAAAGAGTCGAGGAATTATCCAAAGAAACTAAGAATATCCTTCAAATAGAACACAGCCTAAGAGAAGAGGGAACCAGAAAAGTTGACCTTGACCTAATCAAAGAGATTCAGTCACAGAAGAAGAAAAGAAATGATCAGTGAAGAGTGGAACCAGACACTCTAATTACCTTGAGTTTCACAGGTGAGTCCTACAGAACAAAGTGTTGCAAGGAAACTTGTAACTAAAACTGAAAGAACTATCTTAACAGAATGACTAAAGCCTTAGAGCACAACAGAAACCCTACAGTGAAGTGTGACAGAAACAGTAAAGGCAGAGGGCCTGAGGAGAAGACATTCTCATCTAGCTCAGTAATGCGTTACCATGGAAAGAGCCAGAGGCCTCCAGTGCTGCAGCTAGGAGACAGAGGGAAACCCAGGGCCCAGCGGACCCCTGAAGGGATACAGAAGAACCAGAGCGGTCCAGGGGCAGCCACAGCGTATTAGTTGGGCATATCATTTGGACGTACCATTATTCAGCAAAAGGCTTAGAATCAGGGAAAGGGGAAAGCATTACTATAGGCCAACTAATAGCTGATTTGTACCCTGACTGAATTTGTGATTGAACATATGTGAAATAGCCTGTCTGGGACACCTCAGAATAAACTTAGGGAGCATTTTTCCCAAAGGCTAAGAACATGAATGAACTAAAAAGTTTCAATTAAAAAATTAGATTTATGCTAGTACTGTTAATGTGACTCCATTTGTAACCACTGGATAATGAGGCCTATAGAAACTCATGTCAATGAAAGAAGTACAAAAATAAATTAAAATTTGTATAAAATGAAGCCTAATTCTCTTACTTTGACACCTGTGTCAAAGGAAAAATACAATGTCATACTTTTAAAACTAAACTTATTTGATATGCATTCCACAAATATAGTGATAAGCAGAAAATTCAATAAGAAAATTCATATGAACCAGAGAACTCAGGCTGAAACTCAATCTATAATATATTGTAATAGTAGGTGGAAGTTAGAAAATATCATGTAAATATTGCAAATACTTTAGTGAACAGTTTGTCCAATATATATTACCAGGTAATTATCTTAAGATATAGAATACTTTCACTACCCTAAAATTACCAAAATGCCCCCTTTGCAGCTACTATTCTCTATCTTCCCCTCTCCCAGGCAACCACTGATCTTATTTCTAACACTGTGAGTTAGTATTGCGTGTTTTAGAAGTTCATAGAAACAAAAACATATCTAATCTTTTTCTCTGGTTTCTTTAGGTAAGCATACATTTTCTGAGATTTATTTGCATTCTTGGTCTGTATTGCTATATAGTATTCCATTACAAGAATACACTAAAATGTATTCATCTGTTTAGGGGCTTCCCTGGTGGCTAAGTCAGTTAACCATCTGTCTGCACTGTGGGAGACTCAGGTTTGATCCTTGAGTCAGGAAGATCCCCAAGAGAAGAGAATGGCTACCCCCTCCAGTATTCTTGTCTGGAGAATTCTATAGACCGAGATGCCTAGTGGGTTACAGTCCATGGGATCGCGAAGAATCAGACACGACTGAGGGATTAACATGTGTGTGCATGCACAGTCACTACAGTTGTGTCCACACGTTCTCTATTAAGTTCATTTTTGAAGCAGTCTGCTTGTTTAAAATAACAGCATGATTTCTTTTTCTGTGAAGTTAAGGGAGGGGGAAACTGCTTACTGGTTGAGAGGAAGTGTTAAAACATAGAACACTGCAAATATCTCATAAAAACAAGTTGCAACCCCAGCTACAGGTAACAGCCACACCAATTACAATTCACCAGTGACATGCGAAATGCACGGCTGGATGAAGCACAATCAATAACCTCAGATATGCAGATGACACCACCCTTATGGCAGAAAGTGAAGAACTAAAGAGCCTCTTGCTGAAAGTGAAAGAGGAGAGTGAAAATGTTGGCTTAAAACTCAACATTCAAAGAACCAAGATCATGGCATCCAGTCCCATCACTTCATGTCAAATAGATGGGGAAACAGTGGAAACAGTGACAGATTTTATTTTCTTGGGCTCCAAAATCACTGCAGATGGTGACTGCAGCCATGAAATTAAAAGATGCCTGCTCCTTGGAAGAAAAGCTATGATCAACTAGACAGTATATTAAAAAGCAGAGACATTACTTTGCCAACAAAGGTCTGTCTAGTCAAAACCATGGTTTTTCCAGTAGTCATGTATGGACGTGTGAGGAAAGCTGAGGGCTTTTGAACTGTGATGTTGGAGAAGACTCTTGAGGAGTCTCAAGAGATCAAACCTGTCAATCCTAAAGGAAATCAGTCCTGAACATTCATTGGAAGCTTTAGCGTAGGACTGATGCTAAAGCTAAAACTACAATACTCTGGCCACCTGATGCAAAGAACTGACTCAATGGAAAAGACCTCACGCTGGGAAAGATTGAAGGCAGGAGGAGAAGGGCACAACAGAGGATGAGATGGTTGGATAGCACCACTGACTCAATGGACATGAGTTTGAGCAAGCTCCAGGAGATGGTGATGGACAGGAAGCCTGGTGTTCTGCAATCCATAGGGTCGCAAAGAGTCAGACACAACTGAGCAACTGAACTAAACTGAAAGCAGTGACAATATGTCCCTTTGGCAGATAGGACACTTTGACAAGTGAATCAAATCAGAAAAACAGGGAGTTGAATTCGACAATGCTGTTCGAACCTAATCGGATATCTCCTAGTCCGTGTACCTCTACGAATATATTAGGCATAATCCCATTTCAATATATATGACACATTTCATATTAATACAAAGAGTTAGGGAATTCTCTAAGAATTTTGGCAGACAGACAGCATTTTGGAACTTGAGCCAAAGAGATTTTAATGAACCATTTTCAAATGAAGGGAAAGCTTGAAGCAAAACACACATTTCTATTAAAAAAAAATAAAACCTAAGCCTGTTTGTCACCTTGACTACATATGTTTTTGATTCTTTTTGTTGTTACTGTTGTGATTCTTTTTTTCTTATTGCTAAGAAAGAAAATACAAAATTGACGATTTGAAAATATTTCCTCTGTCCAGGATGGTGCTGCTTTTTTTCTTAATTCAGGTCATTCTTCTCTCATTATCATTATTGCCCTCTCCTTTGTTTTTAAAAACATATATTCAGTGCATGAAAAATCACATTGTCATTAAAAGAAGTATTTAGATTTTACCTTATTACCCTAAAAAGAAAAATTAACTCCTTTCTGAGTCACGTTTCTACCTTTCCTACTTATTTTAAGTCGTTTTTATTAGTTGCCATCCACTTGTAGAATAAGCCTCGACAACTATATTGTATAATCTCCTTTACTGGCAATTACAAAGGACAGTTTCCCTCTAGTTTTGAGAAAGTGTGTGTTCTCTACTTTCCTTAAAAATAAATAAAGGCAAATTAAATTGCACATGTCTGGAGTACAATTCAACTGGATATTGCTTTTTCAGTGCTTTGTAGTGACACAAGAAATGACTTTTTATATTTCATCTTCATTCAACTAAACTCAGAAAGGGAAAGCACCTATACAATTATGATCACTGATTAATATCAAATCAGTCTAAATGCAAGCAAGGAGCTTAATAGAGCAAAAATAAAGTGATGCTATTTATACCTGAATTTTCAGTTAATTTATGTTCTTTGAACTGCTGATTGCTTTAAGAGAAGCAGGTATAAAAATGTCTTCAATAAATTGCTGTGTTTCTCAAACAACCTGGGATGTCGTTGGAGTTTTGTGGTTGGCAGTCTAATGAGAACGAATGGCTTATAATCAACTGGGACTGACCCACTTCATCCTTCACACCATCCATCGAGTGGGAGAATGCTTGAGACACACAAGGTCACACCCCTGCCACAGTTATTCTGTCTAATGAGGTATCATGAGATGTCTACCAGTTCAAAGGTGTGTGTTAGGGCAGCAGAGAGAAAAACATCCACATCCTCACTTGAAGTATGCGTGCACATGTCTCAGTGGGGCCTTGTCACAATACCAAATTAAATGAAAAATGCCACTTCTTTATGAAATAATTTGCACTTTAAAGAGGTAGAAGTAATACAAATTTTACTTTCATGTTGTCAAGAAGTTAAAAAAAAAAAAAAAAAAAACCCTCCAGAGAGTTTGTGTGTATTCCCACCTCCCAAAAAACCTCAATGACAGGTTGACTGAATTATTCAAATGGTAACTTTTTATAGTAGATAATTAGACCATATGTTAACCTCAGAATTTAAAATAACCAATTTGCTTACATTGTGTGGCTCTTGTCTAACTCTGTACAGGTACCATTTTCAGAGTGAAAAATGTGGCTTAGGTCAAATGAAAGCATCCATTAACATATTATTATCTCCACAGAAATCCATAGGAGTGGATCTAGGCAGCTAAAGAAGTTTTTTATTGTTAATTGCTAATTAAAGAAAAGTAATGGTAAAAGTAAATAAAAAAATTAAAAACATAGATGAACTATAAAAGATAATGAGGAAATTTATGACTAACTGAATAGTTTTACATGAATTTTCCCTCAAATAACCAATAATTAATTCCAAATAAGTTGGAAAAATCAGTGATAATTCAGTAAGCCACTGGGGCTTTAAATTTCTACAAAGTGAAGCAAACATAACTACGGCTTTTCAGAAAGAATGTTTCCTTCTCAGTTCACTCACCAAATAAGTTGATCTTCCACAGGCAATTGGGTTTGCTTTTTGGCTGATTCTGCTTTGCAGCTTCAGAGTCATAACTTACCTTAAATATCATTTGCCCACATTATTTAATAGTTCTGGAAACATTTTATTGGTGTTACTATGTATTTCTATAATAAATTGAAATTAGAATTATGTATCAATGATAAGCACTAGCTATTTGTTAAAGACCACCTTAGAGTACATTTTAAAATACTTTCCCTACAAGCTACAGCTACTTTATTAAAAAAAATTAACATCTAATGTACCAAGTACTTTTTCCATAATAAATTTAAGACTTTAAAAATTAAGAACATAACATGATGGTCTCATGTATTAAGAGATAAGGGCATCCCTGGTGACTCAGATGGTGAAGAATCTGCCTGCAATGCAGGAGACCTGGGTTTGGTCCCTGGGTTGAGAAGATCCCCTGCAAATGGGATACCCACTCCAGTATTCTTGCCTGGAGAATCTCGTGGACAGATGAGCCTGGTGGGTTATGGTCCATGGGGTCACAAAGAGTCAGATACAACTAAGCTTTCACACTTTCAGTACTTTTCACTTTTTTAGTAAGAGATAAAAAATATGCATTAGTCCAGTGTATATTACAACAAACTTCAGAAAATTCTTAAAGAGATGGTAGTATCAGACTACCCACCTGCCTCCTGAGAAACCTATATGCAGGCCAAGAAGCAACAGTTAGAATTGGACATGGAACAATGAACTGGTTCAAAATTGGGAAAGAAGTAGGACAAGGCTGTATATTGTCACCGTGCTTACTTAACTTCTATGCAGAGTACATCATGTGAAATGCCAAGCTAAATTAATCATAAGCTACAATCAAGAGTGCCAGAAGAAATATCAATAACCTCAGATATGCAGATGATACCCCTCTAATAGCAGAAGTCAAAGAGGAACTGAAGAGCTCTTGATAATGATGAAGGAGAGTGAAAAAGCTGGCTTGAAACTCAGTATTTAAAAAACTAAGATCCAGTCCCATCACTTTATGGCAAATAGAAGGAGGAAAAGTGGAAACAGTGATGGATTTTCTTTTCTTGGGCTCCAAATCACTGCAGCTGGTGACAACAGCCGTGAAATTAAAAGACGTTTGCTCTTTGGAAGGAAAGCAACGACAAACCTATAAAGAGTATTAAAAAGCACAGATACCACTTTGCTGACAAAGGTGCACACAGTCAAAGCTATGGTTTTTACAGGAGCCATGTATGGATGTGAGAGCTGGACCATAAAGAATGCTGAATTCTGAAGAATTGTTTTCAATTTGTGGTACTGGAGAAGACTCTTCAGAGTCCCTTGGACAGCAAGGAAATTAAACCAGTCAATCCTAAGGAAATCAACCCTCAATATTTGAAGCACTGATGCTGAAGCTGAAGCTCCAATACTTTGACCATCTAATGTGAACAGTAAACTCATTGGAAAAGACATTGAAGGCAAAAGGAGAAGGGGGTGGCAGAAGATGAGATGGTTAGATGGCATCACCAACTTAATGGAAGTGAATGAACCTTAGCAAACTCCAAGGGACAATGGAGGACAGAGAAGCCTGGCATGCTACAGTTCATGGGATTATAAAGAGTCAAACACAACTTAGCAACTGAACAAAAACCAAAAATGTGTATATTAATTAAATATTGTACATTTTAAAAGAGAAAATATCAGATATTGTCAGTACCCCTTCTCCTTTATGAATATTATTTCTACTGTAGCCTTTAAAAATAATCTATTTTTCCTTCAAATATTTTCTCTATCCCTCACAAACATGGTCACATACATAAAGACACATTTGTTTATATCTACATTTATATTCTGACAATTAATTTTAGAAAAACCTTAAAGTTAAGTACCAGGATTTCTGCTTCATGGATGAGAAAACTGAAGTTTGTTAAAATCAGTAACTGGATGAAGACCAAGAATCTAATAATTCATAGAGCTAGAATTGATCTGAGTTTGACAATTCTAAAACCCAAGTTCCTAATCAATGTGACTATTAAACACTATACTTAAAAATAGTGAACTGTTTATTTTGTTATCAGATTTGTTAATTACTTATTTTGTTACAGGATGTACATTGAACAAAAAGCAAAAATTGTCAAAACTTCCCCAAAGCAATTAAATATGTTTATATGTAGCATACATGGCACACCCACATCCACATGTGTTGAGTATAGCGCATGTATATATATTTGTTAATCTACTCATATTCAATAAGCTCATGCCACACGCAATTAGAATAGACCTTTATAGTCTAGCAATTACTAAGATTTTTTTTTCTAAAAGTATATTGTTTTCTGTGGTTATAAACAATGACCAAATTTTAAAGAGAGTATGAAATAAAAGGAATGAAATATAAGCAGACATTAAAAATTACTGTATACTATTTTTTTTTTTGCATACTATTTCTTATGGGTTTCATAATTTAGTATGAACATTAGTTATGCTTGTTAAGTGTAGCACTGATTAAATTTATCTGTGACCCCAAACTGGGTTGACAGTGACTACCTTGAAGAGCTGGTAAAATGTAAAATATGAGAAATTAGTGGTCAGGAGTTGAAGTAAAGAAAAATAATTTATTTTGTTAGGAAATATATAATTTATACATATAAAATACAACTAACTAAAAGTTAAAAGACACAGTTGTTCAGAGAATTTAAATTTACTATTAGAATATCATTTAGTACAGTGTATGGGCCTAAGTATAGTATGTGTGAACCATGACATATTTGACTGGTAATAAAGACCAAGTCCTAGGTATTTTATGTAACTTTTGTCAAGTAAATCAAATCAAACATGAAAAATGTATGAGTATTTCTAAAAAGAATGATTCAAAATGGCTAAAGACAATGAATCTGTGTCATGATTATTAAAGTATTTTCTCTAGCAACATCATGGTCTTTCTTTTTTGCTGTTATAGTTTATTGCTAAGGACTGCATGAAAAACATGCTTCATTACCAATAGAACATATATAAGAATATAAAAGGGCTCTCAAAATTTCTCCCCCAAATATGCTATTACTTGGTACCAAGATTGTCCATTAAATTATTTATCATATACAAATACACATTTTAAATAGTTTATCTGGTACCAAATAATAATATATTTAGAGAAGAAATTCAGGGGGAGCTTTTTTAATGCCCTGACTTTATCTGTACTATTGGTAATGAAGCAAGTCATTATTTGGTACAGAGACTGTCCATGAAGGTTTTTTAGAATATGTAAATACATCTGTTAAATAGTTTTGGCACCAAATAACATGTCTGGGGAAGAAATCTGGGGGGAGCCCTTTCATGTCCTTGCTTACTATCCATACTCTTAGTAAGGAAGCATGTTATTATTTGCATGAAAATTATCTATTAAAAATTTTACCTTATGCAAATATATTTGTTAAATGCTTTATTTACAGCCTACAATAATTTAACATCTTATTTCATTTTGTCTTCCAAAGCAAACTGATAACAAACTATTCTTTATACAAATATACTTTGAGCACTATCAGAGTTTCATTCAAATGAATTTACAGAACTAATTCAATGAGTTACCATTTGACTCTATGAAGAAAACTGGCATTTTATTAACACTGAAATAGTAAATCAACAGAAATCAAAAAATGCAGTTGGATTCATTTAAATCCATTTTAAAATAATGTATGACTTGAAACTTTTTCAAAGCATTAAAACAGCACATTTTAGATTAGAAAATATTTTTAATTAAAACGTCCTGAATTTCAACAGCAAGTTCTATAATGTAACTGCAATGGTAAGCAAAGATTTCATTAACTTCCACCAGAGTCTCAGATTTAGGAATATCAGCTCTAATTAGAAAAATTAAAGCTATACTTCAGAATTAATTGAAATTATTAAGGTGTTTATTACTCTTGCATTATTTACAGCCAGAATTTCAGCAAGAAGCATTTTATACCTTTTCATAAGTAATTCTACAGGGTATATTAACAATATAACATGACTTCCATCCAATATTGGGTCTTTCCAGGTGGGCCTGCTGTAAGTTATCATTTTATTCTGATTTCCTGGGCGACTTCATAACAATTCTTCACTGAGAAAGCATGAAGGCTAACACATTCCTGATGGATGGGTGTGATGCAAAAGTCAGGCATTAGCTGCCCTCATCAAATCTACCAGCAGGATTCACTAGAAACCAAGATATCTTATCAGACAACTGCACTATGGATAGAGTGACCAGCAAGCCACAGATTGAGGCTGTTTTCTAAATTCAGAAAATTTTAGAAAACCTGAAAAGACATGGATTGTAACTATAAAGTATCAATTATAAGTTTTTATTAATTCACTTCTTGATTTCATCTCAGGCACTGTATTCAGTTTTATCATAAGATCATGCATTTGGAATTTCCTAGCTCAAAGTAGATGTGTCATCAGAAAAAGGAACTGACCTACTATCATAATTTAAAGCAAATAAGATTCAGCCCATGATTTCTGTTTGTGAGCTCAACCCACACAGCACAGACAGAATTACTATCATGGAAGGAAAATGAAGGTTAAAAAAAATAGCAGTAACATTTTAGCAGTATCCTTAAACTTGTACATTTTTAGGTGATTCTCTATACAAATTAAACTTTTATAAAAGTGCAGACACACTCTTTATTGCACAGAAGTCTGGAATGTTGGTTAAGTTACCTGGGTTCTAATTTCACCTTTACATGCCAAAAAAAAACAATTATAAGAATTTGGCCATTGAATACCATAGAGCCTCTTCTTCATTATTAGTGATATTAAATGTTTTGAACTAGACTTTTTTTCTCTAATTCGAACAACAGGATAGATGACAAAATATCAAATACCTATTCTAAATTCTTGATAGTATAAGATACATATAAAAAAAGGAGACTAAGTTCTCACCAATTTTTCATAAGATGAAGAACTAAATAAAGTGGAAAATATTAATGCCTTTAATATCCATTTTCCTCTTCCTCTGTTAATAGCAGCAATGTCCCTGTTTAGCTAGGTACATGACCCCCAGCTACGCACTACATTTCCCAACTTCCCATGCAGCCAGCTATGACCATGTGACTAGATATAATGGGGTTGGGATATGAATTCTCTTAAAGCAAAGCTGTTTCCCTAGACTTCCTATCTATTTATTATCTAAATGTGACTCTGCAATTGAGGACCCCTCTCTAGGTAATGGCTGAGCAACAAGATGATAGAAATCTGGATTTCATGAATGCCCTTGTGAAATAAGAGTCACCCCATCAGCCTGGACCACTCAATGTAAAACTATTGTGTAAGAAAATATTTGTATTTCATTTCAAAGACTTTGTTTTGGGGTCAGATGGTTATAAAGGTTTAGACTGTAATCCGATTTATTGACTGTTGACTATAATTATTTGAAGTGTAGCCTATGGGTAAATAAGTACTTTAAATTCATTTAATTTTAAATCCATTAAGAATCCTGAAAAATGAGCCAAACTGTGCGGGATGGGGCTCCAGAATTCTTAGACTGGTTACTCCATAGGAAAAGACAGACAAATGCACAAATAACTGCTTACCTGGACCGATATTGCAACTTTTTTTTCAAAGTTTGGTCATGAATATTTTATGGGTTTCCAAACTATTCCACTGATCATGTGGTTCTTAATTTACTTAATCAGAGAACTCAATTCCAAGATTTTGTGTAGACTAAAATAAGATTACTCTATTTTTTTAAAAAGGCCTTTCCCCTTTCAGTTGTGTTATTTTCAGCAATAACATCTTGATTCTTTCCTCTTATACTCAGTTTTCCCCCTTCCCAGTCTTTCCAATCTTCCCAACAGATCGGACTCAATATTTATCAGCTTTAGTTACTGATAAAAAAACAGATCCAATATAATGGGTTCTTTAGACTATAGAAATATATTACTATGGAGCTAGTCAACATTTCTGTAGCCATCACACTATCTTGGATTTGTGGTCTAAAGAAGGGCTTCATGCATTATTTCCCAAGGTTGCGAAAAATACAGACATGGAAGCTGTGAGCACATATTTATTTTGTCTCGTGATATATCACTTTAAAATCCTGAGTACTTTTCCTAAGACAAAACTGATTAACTTAAAAACATCAATTATTTTGTCAAGCCCTTATATAAACAATTTTCCTTATGGCTGATTCATGTTGAGGTTTGACAGAAAACAACAAAATTCTGTAAAGCAATTATCCTTCAAAAAAATTAATTAAAAAAAAATCTTTTTCTACCTGGTAATTCGACAGAAAATCAGTGATAGGTTATCCAAATATCCAACAAAGGTTTTTCTGGAAGGTCTTAGTATGAAAGCAACATTGTAAAAACTTATTAACTGTTTCCCTTTTTGATCTGTAACATTCTTTTCAAGACAGATTTAATTTTCATGTTATACAATGTGTGCCACGATCCTGGAAAGTGCACCCAAATTCTTAAGATTGATGTGAGTAACTACATGCATGCAATACTCAACAGATGTTACAGTAGCATTTCCAGCAACAAAGATCTGGAGCCCAGCCAAGCTGTGAGCAGCAGAGTCTGTGCCTGTGGGGGCTGGACTACAGTAGGAATCCCGCACAGTTCCAGGATGGCAAACCAAAGGAGGCTGACCACTTTGGAGTTGGCAGGGGAAACACATCATAAAATTTTGCTAGACATCATTACTTTGTATAGCAGATACTGGCTGCTGCTGGGAAGCAATAGAAAACTTATCGATTTGTTGTGCAGAAATAATATAGTAGGTGGTTCAACTTGAGCAAAGCCACAAAAAGAAAGAAGTCCCTCAAAGTTGGCATTCTTATGTCATTGGCTGAAAAGAATACTCATGATACTCTGAAATCTGATTCAAAGTTAGTATCTGAAGTACACAAACATGTAATAGTACAAAATTTGAGATAGTCTCTTCATTTTCATCATAAGCTACCTAAATTATTTAAGTATTAACTTCAACCTGTGTATATGACTTTATTATAGAGTACATAGTGTGATAGAAAACAAGAAAGGAATAAAGATGAGAAGGTAGTTTGCAACCTGGGTCAGGAAGGTCCTTTTAAATCACAGTAAGTTTCTCTTTTAACATTATACTCCATGAAATAAGGAATCCTTTAATGTTTTAAGCATAATCAGATTTGCATTTAAAAAAAAATTATTTGGTGGAAGAGAGAAGAATAGAGGAGATAGGGTGGAAGTAGGAAGATGGGAAGTAGTCATCCAGGTAAGACATGTGCTATGGACAGAATGTTGCATCCTTCCAAAATTCTTATGTTGAAATCTATTCCCCCATTCAATGGTATGTAGTGTAGCAGGTGATTCAGTCATGAAGGTAGAGTCATCATGAATGGAATCAGTGCCCTTATAAAGAGACTACAGAGAACTCTCCTGCCCCTTCCATCAAGTGAAAATACAGTAAGAAGACTGTCTAGTGAAAGTGATTGCCTATTAAACAAGAAATGAGTTCTCACCAGACACCAAGTCTGCTATCACCTTGACCTCGGGCATGCCAGCTTCCAGAACCGTGAGGAATAAATTTCTATTGTTTATAAGCTACCCAGTCCATGGTATCCTTGTCGTAGCAGCCTGAATGGAACATAGCAATTCAGTAAGAACCTGAAGTAAAATTACAGCATAGGGAAAGTTTTAGTAAATAATAGAGGGTGGGCTTGACAGAGCTTGGTCACTGATGGTATCATTTTTATGGTAGGACCTCACAGATAAATGTGGATGCCAGCATAGAACTGATGAGACAACCTAGACTTTTAAAAAATTTTACTCCCTTGAAGTTGCAGATTCTGCTTATTTTAGCTAATTTTCTGGACCTGTTAGATTTGTTTGCCTACAGAGATCTAATCCAAGATATCTTGCACACTCATACTGTATATGCAAATTATACTGCATATAGTGAGTATATTACATTTTAAGAATAATTAACATTACCCATTTAAAAATACTTTGGACCTGAAGATTATGATTTATTTTTTCATAAATCAAGAGAAATACAAAGATATTATTATCAGTGTGTGCAAGAGTCCAGAGCTTCCTTGTTTTTTAGGCTTGACACTACTCCTACAAGCTTTTCAGTGATAGAAGGCCAGACCCTAACTTGCAACAAGCGTTTTAACAGTTTAACAGTCTCCAGTGGACATGTTTACATCATAAAACCGCCCAGTCTGGCACATTTTCTATTTCTTAATTCTAATTTACAAAGGAAAATTCACCAAATTTCTAGGCAAGTAATCAGAACACCTTAGGGAGGAAAGACTTTACCAAGATCTTGGGGGGGGGAAGATAATCCCATAAAACTGTTCATTAAGCATGTTTCCGTATCGTTCACACCTGAAAGTAAGAGGTTTGTGCCTCTTGAAATATGAGTCATAATATAACTTTAACTTTCTCTACTTGGTATTCTGTATTTCTCCCAATATAGGGAGCATGAAAGTTTTTGTATTAATACATGTGCTGCATCTTGTGGTATTAACTCAAACGATAACTTGACAAATGTAAACTATAGACATGAGAAGTGTTGATTTATTAAGTCAAGGAAGAACAAAGCTAATATTTTATTGAGTTTAATTTTTAAAATGTCACACATTTCTGATAATTTGACAGAACATCAAAGATATTTCTCATGTCCTTTCAAAGTTAGGGTACCAGATTTCTATCAATAAGCTTGAGCATTTCTCATATATTAGAAACCAAATAAATGTTGAGTAAGCTTTCTAGGTGGTGCTAGTGGTAAAGAATCCACCTGCCAATGCAGGAGACTTAAGAGACGTGGGTTTCATCCCTGGGTCCGAAGAACTCCTGGAGAAGGAAATGGCAACCCGCTCCAGTATTCTTGCCTGGAGAATTCCACGTATTGAGGAGCCGGGCAGGCTACAGTCCATAGGGTTGCACAGAGTTGGACACTACTGAAGCAACTTAGCACATGCACGCACAAGATTATATTATTCAATCTTTTAAAAATCTTTTCCTATACAAGTTTAACTTTTCTATCCTTATAATCTAAAGATTAAATCATGATTTACGCTGTAACTCATATTCCCTCAATTTAAGTTTCAAGTAAGCAATTGTACAAAAATTCAAGAACACTGATCAACACACTGGAAGAAAAGAAGCATATCAAAGTAGTTTACTATTGCTATCAAATTAAAATTACAACAAATTTAATCCAACATGACGCAACGGTGTAAATATTACCCAGACTATGTGGCAATGAGACATACATCCTAAGAGTGCACCAAAGTAATTGTAATTAAAATGACTCTTACAGGACCAATTGTTTGGCTTTCCTCTTCTTATTTCTTTACTGCTCATCATCAGCATCACAAATTTTGTATCAGTTAATTATGCCAGTCTCATTTCCTTATCATGGGAAACATGCATTATAGTACCTTGGATTATATTCACTGGCAGATGGGGCCTTTTTGATCCTAAATCTCACTCCATCATACATCCAGAACTCATCTTCCCTGTCTTCACATTTCTATTCCTCTATGCCTTCTACACAAGGCAAAGTGACTCAAACATCTTGGCTGACTCAAAATTCTGGCTCTTGGTCACCAGTCACTAAGTGTAGCAAAGTATGTAAGCACTTGATGCAGCATAAAATCTATGGCCTAGGGTCTATAGGGGCCTGTTTGATGGGAACCATCTCACTCAATTTACTGAGAAGGCACCTATGCAGGCAGACACCACAGGCAAAAACAGAGGGCACATCATATTTTCCTTCTACCAGATCAACAATCTCCAAGGAAGAAAAGAAATAAGCTTTGCCATATGTAAAATAGATAACTAATAAGGACCTATTACTATATATAGCACAGGGAACTCTACTCAATACTCCGTAATGACCTATATGAGAAAAAACTCTAAAAAAGAGTGAATATATCCCAGGTGGCGCTAGTGGTAAAGAACCCAGCTGCCAGTGCAGAAGATGGCAAAGATCAGGGTTCAATCCCTGGGTCAGGAAGATCCCCTGGAGGAGGCATGGCAACCCACTGGAGTATTCTTGCCTGGAGGACCCCATGGACAGAGGAGCCTGGTGGGCTAGAGTCAATTGGGTCACAAAGAGCTGGACATGTCTAAAGCAACTCATGCATATGTATATGTATAACTGATTCAGTTTGCTGACCACCTGAAACTTTCACAGCATTGCAAACACACTATACTCCAATATTTACAAAAAAGAAAAAAATAATAAAGGGAATGCACTCTAAAGCACTTGTGCCACCCTTACCCCCTCAACTTTGGCAAGAGTTATCTGGAAATAGTTTGCTTTTGTGTTTTGTGTCTTCTCTTCCTTTTTCCCTGGAGCAATGCTTTCACAGTATTCTAACCTTGTATGTGAGCAGTTACTTCCCATATTTTGTGTTGGCTTCATTTGAAAGGAATTGTATCATGAAAGCTGAGCTGGATATCTCACATTGTCCACATTCGATGCATATAACCTATGTGACTGCAGAATTCTTATACACCAGTGCTGTACACACAGGAGATTGGACCTATCTCAAAATGGCAAAGTTTAAATGGTTTAAAGTTTAAATGGCAAAGTTTAAATGGCAAAATGGTTTAAAATGTGGGATCTGAAGGCAGAGCGCAGTTTTTTCACTTTGCACTCTGCTACAATGGGCAGCTACGTTGCTACAATGGACAATGCTACAATGGGCAACTTTCCTTAGCTTCCATGTACTTTAGTTCCCTCATCTGTAAATTAAAAATAATAACTGTATCAACTTCACGGGGCTGAGGTGGGATAAAATGAGTTAATGCCCATGAAGCAGTTAAAATAGTGATTGGCATACATTAAAGAGTCAAGATATTTAGCTATTATTATCACCTTCTATCTTAAGGCTTTTCCAAAGTTCATGAGAAGATTTTACAAGACAAAAATATTCTCAAACCCATGATGAAAATAAGACCCTGATGCCATCACTGATTAGAAAAAATAAAATTGCTTCTTTATTTTAATGTAATAAGAAGTGATAGCTAGAATCATAAGAAGTAATGAACTAGTCAGGAAATGTGGATTATGTTAGTGAGAGTGATGGCTGATATGCAAGGGACATGCCAATACAAACAATGATAGAATCTATTTTTAAAAACCTTAGCAATATATACTTTTAGAGTTTCATGTGGTCAACAGATTCATCCCTGGGTAACTATGGCACCAGGTACCCATTAAGGTCAATGAAATGAGCATAAAAGGGAAACTTGGCAACAGAAACAGAAACAGGAAGAGAGATCCAAACCCTACTGAATAAGGGAGAAAGGAAGCCTACTCTAGCAGGAAACATAAGATGTCTTCTGACCTAGCTCCCGAAACTGATTAATCTCCGTATTCAGCCTACATAAGATTTCACACCAGAACAAATATTGCCTGAAATATCTTCCCCTGAAATAAGCATATGTAGTATATTATATAAATATAACCAGACTATTTCTTAAGATATACTACTTCAAAAAAAAATAGTAATTATTAGTATGTCTCAGTGACTGTGTATTTATGTTATTAAGTCTGGCAACTTACCACGAATGGAGAGGTGTGTGGGAAAAGAGAAAGAACCTGAAACACACACACACACAAGAGGAAGGCGTGCGATCCTGAGGGGCAGGGAAATGGGACACTGAAGTGCTGAATGCAAGCCCACAAGCACACAATTCTACTGCAAGAAAGCTCTGTTGTCTTGAACCACACAGATGTAAATCATGAGGCGAAGCCGTGTCTTACAGAGCTAACCACATGTTTCCTAGGAGGAAACAAATGGATAGCACGTATGACACAGGACAAATGCATCCAGTCAGAAGAAAAGCCACCAGACAGCCTCACACACTAAAATTACAAGCAACGAGCCATTGAAATAAATGACATTAATAAATATTAATTAAGAACTAATAACATATATTGTAAAAATGCAACGGGAAATAACAAATGATGACACGATATTTGCTTATCTTTGTAATGCACATAGTTCAGCATTAAAATTTAGAGATGTAAAAGTTTCCTTGAACGTGAAACCATATACTGTATCAGGACTGTTTGTCAAATGTTACTGTTGAATAGTACTGTCAATACATCTTTGACAAGGGCTTTTAAGGCAGATAAAAAGAGAAATTCTTTAAAATCAAGTTAGAAACTAAAGAAAGCAAAAGATGAATTTAGAGCAATTTTTTAACTCCAAAGATATCTAACAATCCAAGCAAGTTTCTAAAAATTTAAATTATACTTTTGTCCTCCTCTTTGGTTATTTGATGCAGAGTACATATTACAAAAAAATATGAAAATAAGTCACACATTCAAATATACAGGCAGAATTTCCTCTCTTTCTGTTTGTTCTTTTTACTGGGAAAATCCCATGCTCTCCTACAATAACACTTCGGTTGTAACTGAAACAGTAGCACAATTATTGACTATAACTTGCATGCCATGAATTTGAAAATACAAAGGATTGGTACATAGACTGTAAACTGCTACAGTGGTCTGGAGATTTATTTGTGTTTCCCATATTTTGTCAACATGAGGATGGTATAATGTTATGCTTATCATACCTACCTCTCTGGAACTTTGGAAAGTGGGCACATTACCCAATTAGCATTGGAGTAACCCAACTGTGATGATGATGAAGTCTATCAACTAACTGCAGAGGAATAGAACATAGCCTACAGCTGCTACACTAGCAGCTAGGATTCCATCAGCTTCCAGAGAGATGCTGCTGACTCAGGATGACAGCCAATGAGAGGGGGAAAGTGATAAAGGAAGCCAAGAACTGAGGAAATTTTTCTGTAATTTAAAAGATTCTTTTGGAAGATTATATTTTCTCTATGGAATAAAAAAAAATTCTTGATAACAGGGAAAGATTTCCTAACAATACAAGATGATCACAATTTGGGCAGTTTTATATTGCTCCCTTATGAGTGTTTACTCACCATTCCTTGGTGTATTGGAAACAATAAATAGTTGGTGATCAAATATTATTTGGATTATGCTGCCTTGTGGTTCCTATTACATAATCCTGAGTAGTGATTCTGACTTGAAAATATGTCTAAGTTGGGAAACAGAAGAGGAATTAACTTCTAGGTGTAGTGCATATGGTGCATGAACTATTGTCCTCTTCTTGATTTTGTGCAAAATCAAAGGAATTAATACAGATCATGAACTGATAAGCTGACCTCCTTAAGGGTTCTAGATGGATACAAGGTAGAAATGGCAAAGACTGGGACAGTGAGGGTACAAGCCAAGTTCCCTGTTACTCTCATGGCCATTCACCCCAAGCGGAAAGTCATATCTCAACCATTTGTGGGAATAAAAATAGTGGAAGAATATAGTCTCTAGTGCGAGATTAACAAGTCTCTCCTTTCCTCCATTTTCTGCTCTCTACATCCTTTATTCTACCTCTAAGCAGAATTTATGATCATGAAGATTCTAGGTCACTGTACTTGGACAATACTCAGGGATACAGCATGTAGATTATTACTGCTTTTGTACTAAGCCTCCCAAGACAATCTAATAAAAGAAATAGTACATCCTGTGATACAAATTCCATAATCCAGGTGTTTAGTAATTAGTAAAAAGAAGTATGTGCACATATGCTTGCCTGGCTTTGTTCTCTGTTAATGCAGCAGCTGAAGGGGGTCTCTTTTTCAACAGCACCAACTATATTTGAGAAACAGAACTTTGGGTAGTCTTTAAAAGGTACAATTCACAGAGGTCCCAATATAATAAGGCACTAATAGACTCATGTAGCTGATTGCTTATATATTTGCAGGCTTGAAATGGACTTTTTAAAATAAAAGTTCACTAATTCTGTATTTAAGTGTCATAGTTTTTATTCTTTGGCAAAGTAAATCAGATAGCATCATAAATGTAAAGATTCTTACAGCAAGGTATCCCAGTTAAAATGAAATACATTTAACCTTAGAAGGAAATGGCAACCCACTTCAATATTCTTGCCTGGGAAATCCTGTGGACAGAGAAGCCTGGCAGGTGACAGTGCATGGGGTCACAAGAATTAGACACGACTTGGTAAACCAAACCACCACCACCAATCTGAGGTTAAAGATGACTGTTTTTAAGTAATCAACCATGTCATAACCGAATATTAATTTGTTCCTTTCATTTTTTTAGGATCTAAGTACATATACTTAATCAGGTAAGTAAGGTCCATAACAGAACATGTTTAAAAAAAAGCAATTATGTTCTATGCAATCCTATACATCTCAACCTTAAGAATATTTAATAATTATTATTATGTGATATCTAGAAAATATGGGCTTCCCTAGTGGCTCAGTGGGTAAAAAGTCAGCCTGCCAGTGCAGGAGACATGCATTCAATCCCTGGGTCTGGACGATCCCCTGGAGAAGGAAATGGCAACCTACCCCAGTATTCTTGTCTGGGAAATCCCACTGACAGAGGAGCCTGGTGGGCTACAGTCCATGGGATTGCAAGAGAATCAGACACAAGTTAGTGATTAAAAACAAACACTTAGAAAATATATGAAATTACTACAACGGGGAAGGCCTTAGTAAGATGCTATATTGTTGAAATTTCATTTGATTTAAGGACTAGTCAGAGAGCAGTTTGATACATTACACTCTAATGTATGTTCTCTTTGACTACTCAATTATTGTATATACACTTCTAAAAATTTTAAGCACACTAGTTTCACTAAGTTTCATCTTTAATAAATATATTTAAACACACAAACACATACACATGGACACACATGCAAATATACACAACAAAAAGCAAATGAACTCTCTATAATTAATCAGCAATAACTTGCCTTCAGTTCAGTTCAGTCGCTCAGTCGTGTCAGACTCTTTGCGACCCCATGAACCAAAGTAAACAATTTCAAATATAGCATGATCTCCCAATCTCCAATGATATAAAATATAAAACATTTGTAGAAATATAGGTCATGTGCTACCTTTCAGAGACTTCTATCAGAAAAGGAGAAGACTAGACACGCTGATTTTCTTAGAGCGGAGGAAGTTTCTAATTTCATCAATTATACAACATGAACTGTATCTAAGGGAGAAATGATTGGTTTCTATCTAAAAAAAACAAGTACTTAAAAGTAACACCATATGTATTCTTTCTCTGTATTCACTTTCCATGATAAGTACGATGATTAGAAAATATTTTATATGAAATGTACCCTATATCATCAATGATTTTTTTTAACTTATAACTTACTAATAGGTGTATAAACTATTGTCTGGGTATTTTCTTATTAATGTAGCATCTTAGATAATATCGCTCTGTGATGGAAAGCCTCTCTGTAAATTTTGGAAATTTATCTCATCTTTATAATTTTTAATATTTGAAGTATTTAATTTCCTCTTTAAAATATTAGTTGAAATAATTCTTTCTATAGCTTCTTCTAGCTGTGACATCTATTACAGGTGTTTCAGGGAAAAACATGAGTTAATTTCAATTGTACATATTTATCTAAACAAGACATTGTAAAATAGCTTATAAGAAGTAATTAAGAGGAGAAAAAAGGGATGTCAAAAGAAACTAAGAAATTCCTCTCATTTTTATCTTCTCATACCCTTCTGGTATTGAATAGAGTAACAAATACAAAAACACTTACTGGTGCAATATTCTCTCAGTAGCAAGAGGAAAGGGAGGTTTAGAGAAAAATTAATCAAGCCCCTTCCTTCCATAATCTCCATCCTCCTCCTTCAAAACCACTCAGAATAATACTTAGTCCACAAAGAAACAATGTCCAAGTACTGCCAGCGTTGCTTCAGGAGAACATCCCTAGACTTCCTTCAAACAAGATGGCTGCCCCAGCTCCTACATGGATTATCAAGCTGACATAGTGTAATTCAACAATATGCTAAACACTAGTATTTCATATATTAGTAATTATATTAACTTGCTTCTAAGATTTTTTTATTGAAATACTCTCAATTTGTAGCCCACTTTCTCTACTTGACAGGGAAGAAAACTCAGGTAAGGGAATCCAAGTTACCCCCCTGGGGTCAGACAGACAATTATAAGGATCAGAGGAAATTTCAAAACAATTCTAGAATCACATAAATGTTTACCTTGTGGGTAATGCTCATTTTTGGTTGTTCATTTTCCTTCATTCAACACACTTTAAAGTGTTTGAAGAAACACAACCATTATTACAAGTACATTTAACTTATACATTTTTTAACTGTACTGGTGGAAATTCATTAACTCTTTATGGATGTCAAATTACTTTTGAACAACCTGATTAGAACCCAGTGAACTGACAGTAGTCATAAAGAATTTGCATTTAAATATATAAGGAGATAAATGGCACTCAACTGGATACAAAATACTACTCATCCAATATTCTCTATAACTTTTAAATTAACATTATCAAATATGTATTTTCATATAATTTGCATGGTTAAAATGCACTAAATTCAGTATAAGTCCAAAAAGACATTGCTGGAGTTGAGGTATTTTATTCAAACGACAGAGGAATTTTAAAGTTATTTGTGATATGACAATTGAGAGATACATATGTAAAGACATATTGATAGATATTCTAATTAGCTGACTAATTAATCAACTTTGAAAATCACACTTTTTTCCGAAATGTCTAAAAAAGAAGCCATTGGGTAGGTGAATTTAAAACATATAGCATGCATTTCAGATCACCTGTTCTCAGATTTCCATATAAAACCCATCTATTACCCACCTTCTCCCATAAGCCAGTCTTAGAAATGCAGAGATAGCAAAAGTTAAATCACTGATACTTTCCTAACTGCAAAACCATTTACACCAGTGGTAGCCACACTTGTCATGTGTACTATTAGTCAGCCCTAAAATTTTAATATAGCATCCAACTAATTTTTTTATATAAACCAGCAATATTTTAGCTTTTCTCTTACACTTAACCTTACTAAAGAAAACGTCCTCTGTTCTTGCATACTGCATCCGCACCCTACTAATAGTACACAGGAAAGAAAGGATGTCATTTGATAGACACAAAAACAAAGTAATTTTAACCATATTTCAGAATTGCATCTAATTAACAATGTCTTACTTGTTTTAAGAAAATAATAATCACATCCAAAAGATTCCATAAAATGTATGATCATGTGGTCCATAAAATCTTTAAATATTGATAGTTTCAGGACTATACCTGTAAATTCGATGTTACTATTAAAAGAAAAGTATGTTTGCCTTTGCCAGCTGCAACTGTAAGCAAATGCAGCCATACAGCACTTTATTAGTAAGAACTCCTTTAGTAAGCACACGTTTAGAGGAATTAATCATTCATTCCCTGCAGACTGCTTATGTATTTCATAGGGCCATTATCTGATCTGAATAACAAGAACAATTGCATAATAAAACATATTACTGCTGACATTAGCAACTTTCTTTTTTTCAACTTTAAAGTTGCAACCACTTCTGTACTGCACAAAAATCTGGTGGCCAAAAGACCTGACAATTGAATCGCCCCATTCAGCTTTGACTTTTTTCTCTCTTATTCTATAGGGACAATGATCAAACATAATATGCGCAAGCTTTAGTAGAAATGGTTGCAATTCAGGCTATCTTCCTCAGCACTATGACATAATTAGAAACAGAATCTGTGTCAGATTAGTCTTCATGTTAATTCTGTCATGTTTTTTCTTCTGTGGAATACATGTCTTAAGTAATACAGGAAATAACATGTTTGACCCACTCAAATTTGGTTACCTCAGTGCAAATTCACCTTTTATTTTTCAATAATTATTTTTTCAAACATCAGATATTCTTTCAGATATTTGAGGTCACAGATGAGTAGAGGTCATTTGCTATAATCCAAATCTGATCAACCAAGGGCTTTATTTTAAATTAATTAAATTCACTTTAAACTAATGGTAGAAGTGGCAACTGAGAGCAGTAATATGTATAAGAAAACACATTTGAACAGAAAATAAAGTAATATACAAAAAATAATGATAAGTCTTTACCAAGTGATTTCCATGTATGGTAACTTCATGTCAACAAATTCATCAACTGTCCTACTGTTATTTCATTATCCTAAAAACTTATGTCTCAAGATATTCAGAGCTTTTGACATTGGATAATAATAGTTCTGAAAGATCTCTCCCTTTTTAAAATCAGTGTTCATTAGTTCACTCTTAAATTTTTAAAATTCAGTGTCAAAAGAATATAGCTGCTTTTATATAATAACTTGAGTAAATATAAAGGTAAGTGTTTTTTCACTTTACCATTATCATCAATTAAATATAAGAAAGCCCTTAGGTATTATTTGATAGTACGGTGTTTTCTTAGAAATAAAATCTGTGAGACAAGTGGTTTTAATTTTCAGCCTGTCTTAAAATGATTAGAAAAGTGTATTTTATACCAACATGAAAAATTGAAAGTGAAAGAAAAAACAAACTTTTTCTAATCAGTATTCTATACTAGTCAGTATAAGCGTTATGTCAAAGAACTTTGAATTTGTTAATCAGCTCTGTTTTAACTAAACTGCAATTCCTACTGTATCTACTGTATATGTAACAATGCGAGAAGAATTGGATTCAGGATCCATTTGGCAGTGATAAAGAAAAAAAAAAAAAAAAAACTGCTGAAATGTTATTGATTCTCTCCCTCTTCTGCAAAACAAACTGACTCAACTATATTTTCCCTGACATAACACAAAGGTTTTATTTAGATATCACAAAATATTGCCAAATGTATCTTTTTTTTTTTTTTAATTTTAAGATATCCTTAACCCTTTCACAGAGAAAGGAAGAGTGTCCTACTTGTTTTTACAGAAATGCTGCAGCTACTGACATGGTGATGTTAACCCCAAGAGGAATACTGCCTGCAAAAGTTTTTGATGCAGAGATATTCAGCCCTAGGAGACACCTTAAACCTGTCACAGGCTGCTAAGCCCTGTCACAGTTTATAACCTGCTGTGTCAAAGTCACAGCCTCAGCTTCTGCCCTCTCCAAAACATTTTTCAGATTCCTTTCCCAAATTAATTCCATGCATTTTTTTTCTAAACTAGGCTATTTCTCAGATTTTCCTCCACATCTCATTTATGTACAAGCATTAAAAAAATAAAAAACCCTCAACAGGCTCTTATTCCAGTCTTTCAAACCACCTATATTAACTTTCCCTTGACCCATTTTTTTTTTTTTTTTTTTTTTAACAAGCTCTCTTCAGAACTAAAGATAAAACAAGCAACCAAGAGAAGTCAGTGAAGGATGGGAGTTGGTGTGAATTAAAACTGAGGTGAGGGCAGCAGTAGGCGGGGTACCAGTAGGGTTAGAATTCTCAAGGTGTTTTTTTCCCCCCTAGGAACCCATCCTTAAATCTTATAACCAACCAGCGTTTCAAAAACCAAGGTTCCCATAGCTCGTGAACAATAACCGTTTAAAAAACAGATCCCCAGCATGGTTGCCCACACTGAAGTCTGCTCAATGCAATGTTCTTCCAAAAAAAAAGCTTAGCAAACCAGTTCTCAATTAAGAACTAGTGAAGTTATATAAGTCAACTTGTTCCCTGGTAAAACGAACAAACTGCCCGCCCATACCATCGGGGGAGAAGCATTCATTCAGCATATGCCTCACTTTAAGACAAGAAATACGGCAGCGCAGTTTACTTACTAAAGCAGCCGCTCCAGTCTTCCTTGGAAACCCTGAGGAGTCTTCTCTTTCCTCTCCTTCCAGTCAAATAAAGACTTGTCTTTCCATTCCACACAGGCCCAGAATAAACTGCAAGAAAGGACAGCACATGCACGGCCGCCCGTCGGGCTCTGGCTTTGGTCTGCTGCTTCTGCTTTGGGGGTTCGGCTTGTTTCAAAAGTGGGATCCTCTTTTCGGGAGGGAGGGGCGAGGGCAGGAGAAAATCTGGGCGCTCCGCAAGCTCGCCGGGGTCCTGCAAATTATTCTGAAGGCAAAGTACCTGCACTCTCCCCGCGGAGGCTGCCTGTCAGCGGCGCGCGGAGGGGAGGAGGCTGAGGAGGAGGAGCAGCGGGCGGGCTCGGGCTGGGCGGGAGCGCGGGGCGGGGGAGGCCGCCGAGCGGCTGGCGGAGCGGCCGGGGGACCGTCGGCCGGCAGGGCGAGGCGCTGCCCCGCGCGCTCGGGCTGCCGGCTGCGGGCGCGGCGGGGCGGGGAGCCCAGGCGGCGAGCCTCTCCCGGCCGCTCCCGCGCTGGCCGGCTCGCTCGCGCTCCCTCCTGCTCCCGCGCGAGCAGACAGGCACACACCCCACGTCTCCGGCGGCAGCCGCCCCGCCGCACGCGCTCACCTGCATTTCCTTAACGAGCCACTTGATGGCTGCCAGCGGCGCGGGCCGGGCTCCCGCGGGCGGGCGGGCGAGCGGGAGCCTGGGCGGGGAGGACGCGGCGCGGGATGCTCCGAGCGCCCGCCCGGGAGGCGGCGGCGGCGGCGGTGCGGGCGCGCGGGCTGGGGCGGGATGAGGGGAGACGAGCCGCGCCCCCGAGCCGCCCCGACGCTGACCCGGGTGACCCCGCGCCCCCGAGACCTTGGCTGGCTGCCAGGGCTCGGGGGCTCGAGCGCTCGGAGCGGGGAGAGGAGGCCATGTCAGGCACGGGCTGTCCCCGACCACTAAAGCCACAGAGGACTTGCCCAGGTGTGGAGCCCGCCTGCGCTGCTTCAGGTGTTCGCGTGCTTTCGATGAATTTTACAGGTGTTTTGGGTTTCTGATTTGGAGGGAAGCTGGCGGTCAGGGTTAGGGGGTGGAGGGTTTAAAAACGCAGGGGGCAGAGATTTAATTTACAGCACAGTGGATGCTTGGGAAGAACCCCCTTTCGTAAGAGGCAGGGAAGGGGAGCGAGGCTTCTGGCGCCGGGGCTGCTCTGTGTCTCCGACACAGGACGCAGCTGTCGGTTGGGATGCTCGGCAGCCTGACTGACGGGACTGAAGGAGACGTTGGGCTCTGCCGAAGTGGGAGCTGAGAAAGGCGGGGTGTGGGGGGCGGGGGGACTGCCAAAGAGTTGCTGGGAAACAGTCTCGCTGTTGAGAGGACACGGGCCGGCATTGGGGGAGTAATTTCTTCCCCTCCTGCTCAGCACCCCACCGTAGAGCGGCCAGTGCCCATAAGGTGGTGAACCACAGACTCGGGAAGAGGAACTTAGATCCCCTGAACAAAGCTAGAAAAGGAGACTGGAGCTGGGGAAGAGGATGGGTGGGCAGGCTGGAATAAATTTAGCAGAAGGCTTTTATCACTCTACCGTCATTCATGTCTGATCAGAGCACACAGCTATGGCAACATTTTCCTTTTTTTAATGCTGTCTTTCTTGCTAAAGAGAGAGCAATGTCACTACGTTGATGCTTAAAGAAAATAATAATTATTCTGTTTGTAATAGTGCAAGAGAGCCATCCAGGTACCCTCTAGTTAAACTGGCTGTTAGCTTTGTGGATACAAACAGAAAGCCGTGAGCCAGCCACTTGCCTTATTTGGCCAGGATCTAATAGCAGAAATGTCACTTTCTCCCAAAGAGAAATAAACCTTAATCAATATAGGTGACATTTCCCCAGGGCCTGTTTTCTTTTCTGCCTGCTTCATTGCTTGCCATGTCCCTTTGCTCCTCAGCAGTGACCCTTCTTCTGAACCCATCTCCTACCAACCTCCCTGATCTGCCTCCTTAAACTGCACTGAGCTCACCCATTTAAGAAGGTTCACATGCACACAGTAAATACTACTTAAAGCTGCTCTTGGAAATGATAGGCTCTAAACCAAAAAGGCTTCTCCTGTATGTGTGCAAGTGTGTGCACATGGGTACTGCGTGTCTATCTTTGCAATTATGCAAAGCACTTGCCCCCCCTTATGGAGTTGTCTGTGCAAGATTATCACTAACTCATTCTGTCTTCCTCCCTCTCCTACTGTCCCTCCCTCCTTCTCCCTCTGCACAAATGCATACCACTCACCCGTCTCAGGTCCTTCCTGTCAGTGCTCAATAATGGCTTTACATGAACTTTCTGTTAGACAGCCTCTGACTACCAAGAGCTGGAACAGATTGGTAGGAGAGATGATGGTGCTCAACGCTGCTGCTGTTTCCTGTCATCACTCACTCATTACTAAACTACTGTACTTAATGCCAAGTGGCAACAGAAATGATTTCCTCTCTTGCTGTTTGTAATCATGTATTTGCCCTCCCCCGGAAAAACATATAATTAATAATAAAAGAAATGATGCATCCTGAGACCATGGGAGGGGCAGATGGATGGATGCTGACCGTCCTGGTGGTAAGTCACCTTTTCTGTTGCTGTTGCTGCGAAGACAGTGTGACCACTTCTCCCTTTCTGCTGTTTCTCGTGGGTTAAGCAAAGCATTTGGCCCTTTTACTGTGTTCTCCATCTTTCCCTTGATAATAATTTGTGTATTTTAAATAAAGATTTCATTCTGCCAACCCGCAGGAAGCTTTTAACAAGAAGCAGCTGGCCGTATTGATGTCTTACATCTTTTTACCGCTGTATGGGGGTATTCAGCCACTTGAAACCCATCTCAACTTCAGTTCAAAGTTGGCATCTCACAGATAAGGTGCTCCCTGGGGCTGATTTACTTCTATACAACTACTTCTTGGTGTCCTCCAGAAGAACACAGGATTCTGAAAGCAATGAAAGACTGAGGCTTATAATCAGTCCCCTGCCTGCTGCAGCTCTCTCCCCTCCTAATGGCACCACAAATGTTAATTGTGATTAGCTTATTGTAGAGATTGTATTAGTGATTAATTAGAGTTGGACTGGGATATCCTTCCTGAAGATCATGGCTCCAAGCCTGAAAAATTAAGACAAATTCATTATCTAACTACCTACTTTCAACTCTTGTAATATTATGGTTTGTTTATCTTCTTCCAAATGAAAAGACAACTTTAAATGTCCTCTTTGAGTTATTGTTGTATACTTACTTTGAAAAGGCAGTGATCTCTTTAATTGGTCATTGAACCATGTGTTTAAAACAATCATCACAAACATGAAGTAGGAATGTTAGGAAAAAAAAGTTTGATATGGTAATACAGGGTAGCGCTGAGTATGTCTATTAGTCTGTCTTGAGATTCTCTTTATTTTACCACATGACTTCATTTGTACCAAAACTTAAACTTAATAATTACATATTATTATATGTAATAATAACATATATTTAGGCTTATAATTGATTTTTAAAGTCTGCTTATGCAGAGAAAAACTCCACATTCATATTTGGATTTTGGATTTTGGAGGGAATTAAGTGCTTTCTTGTCTTAGTTTTTGAATTAAGCTTGGCAGTGTCCTGGAGAAGGGAATGGCTACCTACTCTAGTATTCTTGCCTGGAGAATTCCATGGACAGAGGAGCCTGATGGGTTATTGCCTACGAGATGACACAGAGTCGGATAGGACTGAGTGACTAACACTAACAGTGCAACAAATAATTTCCTGCAGTAATAATTTCTTGTTCTAAATATGTCCTTTAAATTTATTTATAGCATCATTGCAAAAATTCCTAATTATTCAGCAGTTCATATCATGGAATTGAAAATAAAGGAGAAGGTATAGATAACAGTGTTAGTCTGTCCCTCCAGGCTCCTCTGTCCATGGAATTCTCCAGGCAAGAATACTGGAGTAGGTAGCCGTTCCCTTTTCCAGGGAATCTTCCCAACCCAGGGATTGAACCTGGGTCTCCAGCATGGTAGGCAGAGTCTTTATGATCTGAACCACCAGGGAAGCCCATAGATAACAAGGTAGTAAGGAAACTAGGACGAGCAAGTAACCTGTTATAAGGGAGACAATCAACAATGACTGAAAGAAAGTAACCCTGTGACCACCTGATGGGTGGATTTTATTTGTCAGTATAGTCTGTCACATTTTACCATCATTCTTCTTTCTTCTTCGGTCTGCATAAATGGTGTAAACTTAATTTCTTCTTCCTTTTCTCAACTTTTGCTTCTAAAGTTATGCTGATTGGCAGACTACAAGTCAAAACAGTTTTATATTGAAAATAGTGTGAAATCAGGCACTTAATGAATCAGACTGCTTATACTTATCTCACAAGAGACAAGGATAATCCTCTACAACTTTTTTTTAGTCAATAAGGGGGAGTTCTAATTGAGTAAATAGGTCTAATTTAGCTAATTTGTTAGAGATGTTTTGCTGCCAAGAAATCTGCTTAGGAAACTTTAAAACACAATAAAAAAAAGTCTTGACTGTACCCAATTTAGGGAGCCTTAATGAGTGGAGTCATATTTGTGATAATTGTAAGCCCATGGTTTAGATGTTATTTCACTGAAATCATCATGTGGCTAATGCTGTTACACAAAATCTAAATGCTTGGGAAATATGGGTTTTGATATAATGTGTATACTTAGTTGACATTTGTGCGAATCATCTCCGTTCCTCATCTACCCCCTAACACTAGATCCATCATTTACCCTTCTTTGTGCTCTAGAGGTTAACCTTTGGGAGCTGCCATGTGTATGGCTTCTCTTGACTCCTGGCTTTTGTTGGGTCTTGTCAGTGAGAGGCACTGGAAGAGGGAAGTAGTAAAGAACAGTAGAACTATTCTTGCCCCATTTGCTCTAAAACTTGAACTGTGGTTCTTTCTGGCAGTGTCTGCTTTGCTGTATAAAGACAGTGCTTTCTTGCCACCACCCTTCCAGAGTAGTTCTGGCTCACGTTTGCTTGTAATAATAACATATTATTTTGTGCCTCTATAGCTTTCCACTATAGCTAAAACCTAGGATACTCAATATCACTTTTCAGTTGCTCCAACTCAGCCACTCCTCTGCAATTTATCCATTATCTAAACTCTCCCTCTCAAAAATCACTCCTGACTGTGCCTTTTGTTTTCTGTAGGTTCTTTGATACATTTTTGTAACTTGAAGTATTCAAAAATACCAAGACAGGTTTTAGTCAATTATTTCTAAATTCAGTATATTGTCTAGTGTGTATAGAAGTGTCTGAAACTGGGACTTCTCTAATGGTCCAGTGGCTGAGAAGTCACCTTGCAATGCAAGCGACGTGGGTTAGATCCCTGGTCGGGGAGTTAAAATCCCACATGCCACAGAGCAGCTAAGACTGAGCTGAGATCCATATGGCATAACAAAAGATCCCACATGATGCAACTAAAACCTGATGGAGCCAAATACATATGTAAATAAATAAATTTAAAAAAGAAGTGTCCAAACCTCCCCATTACTCAAACTAAAAATATTTAGTAACTTTAGCATACTACAAGAAAATATGATGGTATTGCTGTTATATATAGCTAAATAGTAATACATACATTAATATTTTCCACAGAGGTATCAATCTGTGTATTAAATGAGCCAAAATTGTCCAGTGTGAAAAGCTGTTTATCTTAAGCATATGTCTCAATATTTTATGGCATGTGACTGCAAAATAATAATAATACATAATAATATGTAATAGTAATACATGTTTTGAAGTCTAGTATTTAATATTTGATGGAGTACACTGTTGTTCAAAGGCACTGTAATTTTCATCAATTTTATGGAGCTAAATGAGTAAGGAAATCTATATGAATTCATTCTTCCAGTTTTTAAAGGAAAAGCCAATAATAAGAATGCAAAGGTGACCCTACTTACCAGTGATAACCCAAATAAATGTCCCATGCATATATTTTTGGGAAAAGATCAACTGGATATGAATACAAAGTATACAATCCACTAAATTCTTTTTAGCTAACATTAGAAAACTAAACAATAAATTAACAAGGTTCAGAGTGAGTTCCTTAATAAAAATAAGGTATAATTTGAGAGAGTATATGGATTATACTCACCATATAGTTATGGATTTTTGGTCTATTTTTGACCTTAAAATTAATTTTTAAAAATATATCAAATGCAAGATTTTACCTTTACATTTCTTCCTAATAAAAATCATTGTAAATTTTGTTTCCCCTATATCCTGAGTAATGTTATATTTTCTTTTATAAATTAGATGTAAGAATGATCACATCCATATATGTGTACACCACATGAGTGCCCACACTACTTTTCTAAGTTTTTAAAGTGCATTAGCAGTATACTGTCTAAATTTTAGATCTAAGAAACATGGAGTGCAGAAAACTCAGGTTGATTAGCTGACACCAGATCAAAAGTTGTATTAGTATTTATTTTTGTCACAGGTTTTATTTATATTTTCAAAAATTAAAATTTATAGTTTTTTAAATAGAAGCAAAAGAAACAAATGTATAAAAATTAATTTTAAAGCCATATCAAAGAGGACTGCTTTATTGCAATCTGTATATTATAGGTGACATATAAATTAGAAGCTTATGTCTTCTTTATGGAAGGATATTTAAAGTAAATCAAAACAACAATTCTATATAGGCTTTAAAATTAATTTTTCCATGTAATTATCAGTATCACAATACCAGATGACTTGACCCAGCACCTTCATCTTTTTCATCATTTTACACTACTAAACCTGGTGTGTGGGGTATGTTCATTTTTACGTGACTAATAAGTGAACTCCTACTATTCCCTGGCAACTTTCCTCCTCATCATAATTTAAGAAGTAATTTTAATGTGAGAACACTTCACATATACACATACATGTGTGTGGGTGTGCATGTATTATTTAAATGTAGGCTTTTTTGTTAAATTATAATGTGTGTTTTCACAAACCCCATCTCATTACATTTTATGAAAAAACATTATCACATTAAATCTTTAAGCAAAAAATTTAAATGAGTCATTGAACAGTCATTGCTTTACTGAAAAGGAGAAAGTATCAAGAAACACTTCTAGCAGAGAGTCGTCTAGAAAGGGTAATAAGATAATGTGGCTGGTGAGGCATCATCTTTATAAGTTCTCACTACTAGTAATAATCAAAATTCTCATCAGAGTTTCGACTAAGCTATAAAAATGTGAACATAATAGGGATATAGGTCATGAATATGAATGTGATGAGGAAAGAATTTATTAATACTAGTGTGTTCCCCACCCAAATCTCTTCCTGCCACCAGACCTCTTTTTCTCAGACACACACCCCTACAGATGCACTCAGAACATAAAAGGTTTTATTTTCCTTGTAAATTCTTGTTCCTATCTTGCCTTCTAAGACATTTTTCGCCCCTCAGGTTCTCAGGCTTCTGTTATGCAGAAACTGGAGAAGTGGAAGCAATTGGAGTGAAAACTCAGATTGGGGATTTGGGGAAACCAAGAGTGGAAATACAAGAGTTAAAGCAGTTGTAAAATAAGAATCTCTCAAGCAACTATGAGATGTGGGAAAGTTAGAAAGAAGAGAGAGACGATATGTTTCAGAGAAGTGTCACTGAGGGATGTGAATCAGGGCCTTCCAATAATGCTTTTGAAATCCCCATTATTGAAGACTGAATTGCGTTTTTACTACTTTTTGGTTTTTAGATTTTGTATTTCCTTGGACAGGCAAAAGCTTTTATCATACCATAAGGAGAATGAATATTTTGGTTTCACACACACACACACACAAATCTTTTCACTCAGGCACATATAGGTCACATATTTTAAAAATTAATTTTAAAATCTTAAGTTAGTTTTAAAAGGCACCAGTATGATTTCAGTACAAATGTGGTAAATACATTTTTCCTAAATCTCCCAAGATAAACATATTACTTAGATTGAAGTTTTCAATAAGGAAATTCTCAAATCTTTAGTGACAACTATATCTGTTCTCAAAAGAAAATGTTTATACATTATGGGTACTAATAAAACATTAACTAATAAATAGTCAAATGTTTGTTTTATTTTAACTGATTTATTTGGTAAAAACATTCATTAACACTTTTTCCCACTTTTATTCTTTATTTTTTTAAATTTTTTTCCACTTTATTCTTTAGGAGAAATGTAAAAATTATTGTAGAAAGTCATATTATTTTTTAGGAATCCAATCAGTACTTCTCAGATATTTTTAAATCCAAAGCCTCTCCCCTCAGTCTCTACTTAGTAAGTCCTATACAAACCCATGATACACAAAAATCTTGAATATACTAGAATATACTCATCCAAACAAAGGAGATACATAATCTCATTCTCCATCCTTTGTTATATTCCCACAATGCTAATAACAGGAGGCAGTTAGGACCAAAAGTAATACAGAGCCATCATACAGTTTCTTTAAGTCCATTCTATACGTCTTTCGGTGCAGTGAAGAAGAGGGTACTGAATTTCAATTTCAATAGATGTAGCCAAACACATTTTTTGAGAACCTATTGTATGCAAACTGTACTGTGTGTGTCTAAGAGGGAGGGGGCTGGGGAGGTGGAGAAGGGCAGGGGCAGTGCAACTAAACAACTAAAGCCCGTAAACAAACATAATTCAGAAATCTGAGAGCACATTATGAGATTTCAAAGATTTACCATGCAAAATTTGACCAAATTCACCAAGCAACCTTGCAACCAACACTGTAATGCAGAATATGGGAAGAAACCTACATGTCAGCAAGATGTCTAAATACTCCGCCTGCCAAAACTCCAAACTGAACTTACTGATGAAACACTAAATTAAAAATACATTCTTCAAAGTCTCTGAAAAATTAGTAAGGATGCTCTCAACTATTGAAATTAAAAGAAATTCACAGTTCATAAACAGTTTGATAGAGTTATAGACCAATAAGATATGCATAGCTAATTTCAACTTTGATCCTTCAAAATGTAACAGTGTTGAGGAAAATAAGCAAGAATATTTCTGTAAGAAACTCACTAAAACCCTTACACTTCTAGGCAGAAGGATGGGCCATGAAGCAATAAAGGAAACTAAAAAATGGCAGGAAACAGTAAGTACCAGGAATAAGCAGCACTGAAAAAAAAAAAAAAATGAAACGAAAGTGGTAGTCATGTCTGACTCTTTGCGACCCCCTGGACTGTAGCCCACCAAGCTCCTCTGTCCATGGAATTCTTCAGGCAAGAATACTGGAGTGGGGGGCCATTCCCCTCTGCAGACGATCTTCCCAACCCGCAGCAATGCTGGATGTTAAAGAAGTGGGTTCCTCCTATTTGCAGCAGGTGGCAGCAAGGGCTAATGAGCAATAAAAGCTAAGAAATATTTTGGCCTAGTTATCAATGTGCTCTTTTAAAGAAGAGCAAAGAAGATTTTGCAAAATAATGGGGAGAATGTGAGAAAGTTATGGATTGAATGTTTAAAACAAACAGAAAATAGAAATTTCAGAAACATCTGCAATATAAGCTTTGTAAAATTAAGAATATAAAGTGCTTTTGAAGCCACAATAAAAAACAGAAAAGTGAGAGCAGATATATATATATATATATATATATATATATATATATATCAGACTATAATGTAAAATTTTAAAGTTAGATTTCTGAGAAGGATGGATACAATAGAAAGATAAATAGTTAAAAATTAAATTGTATAAAGCTACAAATTAGTCAATAACATCAGAATTAGAAAGCAAAATGAAACCAAAACAGCAGAATTTATAATGTGAAAAATTACAGTTGAAAATTAAGGTTTCTATTTAGTAGTGAATATATTTTTTCTAAAAAAATGTGTAAACAAATTTTCACTTTATAGTGTTAATTAAAATGCAAAGATATACATAAGTGTGTGTATATAGGTATATATTATCCATATATCCATATATGTATCTATATATCCATATGTATATATATATCTTGATAAGTATGTATCTATCAATATGTATCTATATATCCTGATAGGTAGGTATGTATGTATCAGTCTATCCTAATACTGTATTACACTTGCCAAAAAAAAGATAATTGCATTGTGATACTTAGAACCACTTTAATATGTTGTACATCTATATTTTCTAAAATAAAATGATTTATTTTCATTACCAGAAATATGTTTTAAACATATATAATTTTAAAATGTCTTTGAAATATATTCTGAAAGTAAGTGCTTTTTCTTTTTTCAAATGTTCCTATTACTTCCAGTAGAACATATACAGAATTTACAAAACATGTTAAGTCATAGTAATTACTATATGCAAATTTTTACAACACTCTTAAGAGGAGTTTCATAATACCTCTTCTATTTTTCACATTATATTATTTTCTGCTGTATATATTAAATAGTAAAAGATGACAAAATTAATGTTTCACCTTGTTTGAAAGGCTTTTGCAAAATCAAATTTTAAAGAAAATCTTTTGCATATTTTCTAAATATCTCCAGATCTTCTTTCTATAATTAAATTTGTAAAGATTCACTTTGCACATTATATCCCTCTTGACAAAAATTGCTTCCATGCATAAAAGGAACAAATTGGTAATTGAATAGTGCCAGAAATAAAATAGTTCAAGGAAGTTCAAATATGTGGTCTCTGAATGTTTTGCACAGGCTTATTGTTTTTCTAAGTTCAGTTAAATGATTCAGAATTGTTCCAGGAATAACCTTTACAAAATTAAAAAGTACATTTGCATTATATTGAGTAGCCAACTAAAATGCTAACAATTCTAACTGGAAAGGTTTTAAAATTGAAAAGAAATATCTCATAACTTGAGTGCATAAGTGGTTGAACACTTAAAAATATATATGTTTTTCTTTCAACATTTTAACAGTACTCAAATCTCCTTTAAAGGTAAATACCTGCACCCTATTTATTATGCATTCAGAGGGTTCATTATGACATACCCTGATATAATTTACGTGAATCACTCTAATTTTCTGAACTAAAACCTAGGATTTTGAAGCACAGATTGAGCAAAACAGCAAAATGCTGAGTGCATGATGGTTAAATTATTGCCTTAAGTCAACTTGATGTCTATGTGATTTCAAATTTAATTCTGAAAAACCAAAATCAATAGTATTCTAACTACAAAAATATGCTCCTAACATATATTTCCTAAAGAAATGACAGTAAATGACAGTAATTTAATTGATTTTAATTTTGAGTTGTATAA
The DNA here is from genome assembly GCF_033118175.1 of Dama dama. Lineage (NCBI taxonomy): Eukaryota > Metazoa > Chordata > Mammalia > Artiodactyla > Cervidae > Dama > Dama dama. The sequence continues at coordinate 42,276,447 of NC_083709.1, read as the reverse complement.
GTCATATTCTGAATCAATGTTATAAAGACGTCATAGTTAACTTGAAAATCATGGTTTTCTATTACAGAGAGAATGGGAGGAGGAGAGGGAAAGGAGAAAGAGAGAGGCTTGTTTATTCTTACAGTTAATCTCTACTGTACTACTTCATACCGTTTTACATTCAAAATGGAAATCTCTTAAGGAGAGAGAATGCTACAATAGAGAATGCTTGTGGGTTTTTTCCCTGTTTAGACTTTTCAGGGGATTTCTCAAGTCCTTCTTCTGAGATCATTCTTTTCCATGGTAGAGGATTCCCAAGATAAGGAACTGGCTTTTTCTATTACAAGTGTCAATTTTGTAAGTGGTTTTAGTGGTTTGAAAATTTGTCCAAGAGTAACAAGAGAGAAACCACCAATGTGTATCACATAGACCACCAAAGAGCCATCAGACTCAAGTGGCTTTCAGTCACCATTAACCTCTGCTGTCTGAAAATACAGTATCAGAAATTTTGCTTGCTATTAACAAGACTTTCTGTCTTTCTGCCTGATTTTACTTTCCTACTTTTTAATGTTTATGTACAAAGAGCAAACACTAAAATGCTACAACAGAGTATCAAATATTTTAAAATTAAATAATGTCGACAAGCTCTATCACCTGGCAAGTCTGACTTTTCTGTTCCCATTCTCCAAGTGAGTCAGAAGAAGGTAGAAGGTAAAATTTACTTTTCTGATAAGATTAAGTAGCAGCTAGAGGGAATCCTTTTCCTTAAAAACAGTGTGGAAGACAATGAGAGGTGAAGGTTATATGTGTGGAGTAAGGAGCCAGATTGCCTAGGTTCACATCTTTGTTAATAAGAGTAAATAATTTGGCCTCTCTGTATAGTACTTACTTCTACATAAACTCTCCTTCCCTATAAAATGTTAATAATCATATTATCTTCCTCACTGGATAGTTGTGAGGACTATCATATGTCAAGCACTAGTAAATGGTAAATAGTATATGATAATGAACTCCTGACATAATAACCAATATGGATGAACGGTACCATTCAGCTTTCCTTGCCAGATATTTCACCTCTTATTACTACTCTGGTTTAAGTGTTCAGAGTAGTTAAATTTTGGAGGGCCTGCCAAAACCACACCCCTGCTTTGAAAATACTCCTTACCAATAGCTCCCACTAATGGGATGCTATTTGCACAACCTTCTGAGTGACCAGAGCTGATTACAGCAGGAGAGGAAAGCTGATCCATGGGAAAAGAGAACATTCTATTTCCTACATTCCATCTTCTAAGGATTTCAGTGACAAGATTCAGAAAACACAGCCTGAAGGGGATTTGTTGGGAAACTGAAGTCATGTAGACTTCGGGCAGACAAACCTACTCATCTGTGTGTTAGCAAAGAGACTTGGCCACGAAGGGGAAGAAAAAGAGAAAGCCTGGAAGATGGGGAGAGAAAAGAGGCTATGCAACTACCAAGAAGTGTGTTTCAGCTCATGACTTTCCTTTTCTAATTAAGCTTATAATAAGACTGGCTAAAATGTCTTACTACTGGAATTCTAAGACATCTCATGAACAAATGAACTTGAACTAAGATAGGTGATTTCTATTTCTTTTAACTAAATGATTTCTGCCTCAACCAGATGTTTTCCTATTGCACCACGACATGCAATAGGAAAGTTCTGAAAAAAAAAATGCATTGTGATAAATGTAAGCAAATTGTGGGGGAAGGGAGAAATGAGCTGATTGCAAGCAATGCCAAGCACTTCTGTGCTGAAAATGAACCCAGAAGAATTAATTCCTCTCATATCAGCAATGTAAATTTGGAAAGAAGCCCATCATAAGACACTGTGAAACCAAAAGGGATACATTTTTGCTAAACAGAGAGAAGTGTTAAGAAGGGACAAGCTAAAACAAGTAATCTCCTATAAGAGCATGCTTAAGAGAGAAGTTCACAAGTTAGTATCAGTATATTCAGAAGTTTGGAAGAAAAGGTAGAAGAAATAATGCTAATGATACCAATGATAATGATAGCGTAATATTAGAGAAAAGGAGTAACATTATAAGAAGGCTGCAAAGTGTAATATAATAATCTCAGAGGTATTACACTCAAAGTGTAATATAATAAACTTACCTTTGATAGTTTTGCAAAAGAATCCTAAATCTGCCTTCGACAAATGACTTCATACCTTCACCCTCAGCCTCGCTATTCTAAATTTGGAATAGCAATGTTTACCATGTAGGGTTGTCTTGAAGATTAAGAATAAGAACTTGGTCATCAATCAGACCTAGATTCCCATTTGATTTATAATAAAAGCTCAAAAAATGGATTTTGTTTGTTTTTGCCTCTTAAATGATTTTTAGCATTGCTTCCCAGTCATAAGAGTTATTCATAAAGAGAAATGGATATCTAGCTTGAACCATTAAGCTCAAAACAACAGGAAGACTTTACCCTGATCTTTTATTGGAATTCATTACTAAACTGTTTCTTGTTTACCCACATAGCAACTTGCTGTTCTTAATAGCACACAAGTTATTGAGGAACAACAGATCTCAGTAATGGTTATTTATTCATGTTTTGTAATGACATTGATCTCAATCTTCCATGTCATTTAAAGCACAGCTCCTATCTTTGTTCTTCTGTCTGAACAGTAGTCATTTCTCCTCTATTCAGTTACAATAGGGACTCTTAGTTTTACAAGTATAATCTTAAATCCTTAAGGGATTCTGCAATTAATTCATAAGCAATTTTACAACTTCTATACTCTCAATAATAAATGGGCTTTCCAGGTGATGCTAGTGGTAAAGAACCTGCCTGCCAGTGCAGGAGACTTAAGAGATGCAGGTTTGATCCCTGGGTCGGGAAGATCCTCTGGAGGAGGACATGGTAACCCACCCCAGTATTCTTGCCTGGAGAATCTCATGGACAGAGGAGCCTGGCTGGCTATAGTCCATAGGGTATCAAAGAGTGGGACATGACTGAAGCAACTTAGCATCCACACACACACACATTCACCATAAAGCCTATAAAGAAGTAGTGGGAAAGAGCCTCTTCATGTACATGAAATAAATCATGAATGACAACTTAATCATCAGTTGAGCAAACGTGCCCTTTCAGTGATTCATGACCAGCCAATTTGCACTTGGAATCCTTTGAGAATAAACATACTGAAATTCCCTTGGCACTGGTAATATGTGGTGTGGTATGTGCTGCTAATTGCTTACTCAATATCCAGTCTCACTGTCTTTCTTTAACCTGAGCTTATAGGGGGTGGGTGAATGTGCCCAGATAAAATCATTTTACTAGCACTCTTATAGCTAGCAGTGGGATGACAAAACAATGTTGGCCAATTAGATGCAACAATCACAGGTGAGGGTCCCTGGAAATAACTGCAGAAAGAATATTGATATAGAATGAATGATTGTGTCCCCCTAAAATTCATACATTGGAATCTACTCCCCATTGTGTTGTTATTTGAAGATAACTTAATCATACAAATGGAGCTTTTCTGAATGGAATTAGAGCTCTTCTAAGTATGGGTCAGATAACTAGCTCATTCTTGCTTTTCTATTTGAGGATACAAGAAGCTTGCAGTTTGCAATCTGGAAGAGGCTCTAGCCAGAACCCAACCACCCTAGCACCCTGCTCTCAGAACTCTAGGCTTCAGAATTATGAGAAACAAATTTTTGTTTTTCTATAAGTCACCCAATCTATGGTAATTTCTCATAGCAGCCCAAACTGACTAAGACAGAAACATTCAGTTGCAATGCTCAATTTCACCTTTTCAACTTTCATCTTCTTGCTTGTAATCTATATGTGATGCCTATAAGGTTGAAAGTCACAGACAGGGATAACAGAGAAAAAAGAATAAATCCTAGGCATCTGCTGTCATCACTGAGACATTTCTGCAACCCTGGACCACCAGATCCCTAAATGTCTTGCTTCATTAAAAAAAGTAAATCTTCATCAATTTAAAGCACTGATCAGATTTTGTTTAGGGGACGAAAGTCTTCATCACTAGCAGTGAAGTCATCTTCAGTATTTTAATATCAACACATAGGTGCTTCATTATTAAATGTATCTTCATGACATAAATACGAGGAAGAAAAAAAGGAAAATACAAAATATTTTAAAATAGATAGAATTCAAGATGTTATTTTGGGGCTATACCAAATGTAAAAATGTGCAAGAAGAATCTAAAAAACCAAGCAGAACCAGTGAGTCAGGTTTAACTGAATATAGTTGACCCCATTTCAGTTTGAGTAATCCTCCTTTTAAGTATTCTTCTATAGCAAATAGCAATAGAATCAAAATACCTTTCTCTAGTTAAGGTAATATTCACATTTTTATTACTGACAGGCACATACCCATATACACACATACACATATATGTATATATTTATAAATCTATTAATTATGTTAAAATGTCAGGATACAAAGAGAGAAACAGGCACAACATTTGAAAAGGACGAACTATCTCAGTTGTAAACTTGATTCCACAAATGTTCTGCTTATCCCATTAATTTAAGGTCACTTGCCTAATTTATGTCAGAGCAACTTCATGAATCTACATTAAGGAAATAATAGGAAGATAAAAGCACTTAGGACAATGATGCTATTTAAAGAAGATTAACTGATGTGTGTTCTTTCTACATAACATGGAAGCAATTATTTGGTCCTACTAAATTATATTCTTGAATCATCTCTTCATAATATTTTGAAGCTAAATAAGAATTTGAAGAGTCTGTTGTTTAAATTATTTTTTTTTTTCCATTATGGGAAAACTGAGTCCTGGAAAAATGATGGAAATATCCAATGATTTAATATAACTACCTAAATCAATTTAATCATTTTTTAAAAAGCTGGTGTCAGGGTTAACATTTTCAGTTACTAACAGGATTTAGTTGCCTTCTCCCAATCCACAAATAAAAATGTGTAACTATGAAAATTTGTATATGAAAATTGTAGGTGGGCATTATGGTTATAGAAGATTAATATTGAAAACTAAGAATATGAGACATTTGGGCCCAAACTTTGGAAATTATTATTCACCAGATTGTAGGAAGGGGCAAATTATCTTGAATTACCTTAAAGTTAATAAATTATTTCCTCTGTTTCCTCTCCTAATTATTAAAATAATAATAGATATTAAATGCAATTTTTTGTTGTATATTGAAGGAGATTATTTTAATGCTACATGTAAATCTGTATCAAGTTATAATGAAACAGGTACTTTATGTCACTTGTTCCCTTAGCATGCCTTGGATCCATGAGATAACTTAAATTAACAAAATTCTTGCCAGTAAGAATTTGTCTCTGTATTTTCTGTAGTCTCCTGGAACACTGCAACTGGTGGGCAAAGTTTCTTTTCAGTGACACAGTGAAAACTAAAGATAAGTGAAGACTGCAGACTGTATGGTTGGCAAATAAACTGATGACTTTTTATGGGAACAGCATGCATAACATCATCAACTGGCCTACGTGTTTCTTTTTTTACTGTGGACTGAATATTGACCAAAAGAGCAAGCAATAATTATTATATACCTCTCATCTATATTTTGAGAGTACGAGTTGTGTTACTCTCAATAATTTCTCCTTATCCCACTGCTCATGACTAACTCTGTCCTTCTCTATCCACTGAGGGACATGAATATAATTTCCAATATAAAGTATAGCTAAGGAAATGAACATTATATAGCTGGGAAAAAAAAGAATCTGCTCAAGATAAGCATCAAAGTCAACCATATATAAAAGCTATGACTGGAGAGAGGTTAGGAAACATGAAGAATATTAGTTTCTTCTCTGTTTTAGGGACACATATTAATACCTGGAGTTCCCTGGTAACACAGCTGGTAAAGAATCCACCTGCAGTGCAGGAGACCTGGATTTGATCCCTGTGTTGAGAAGATCCCCTGGAGAAGGGAACGACTACCCACACCAGTATTCTGGCCTGAAGAATTCCATGGACTATTTCATAGGGTCACAAAGAGTCAGACATGACTGAGCAACTTTCATTAATACCTAGTAGAGATTTTTAAAAGAAAACAAAACAAAACAAAAAAAACCTAGATAATCAGACTAATCAGTCTTCTATGACTGTGGCTCATAATCTGGATTCCATGACGAAATTAAAGGTTCCAAAAATGCCTCGAAATTATATGTAAGTTTGTGTATTTGCACATATCTATATAGTATAAGACCATTTATTGAAAGCAAGAGAAATACAACTCAAAATTGTTCATGAAAAAGGTTAGATGCATTGCTTCATTACCAAAGCACATGAAAGGATAGAGGACAAATCCCCATTGAAACAACTAGACCAGTATCTTAGATGTCATTGAAATATCTGGCCTTATAGCTCCCTCAACCTTTTCATTTTCTAACTGGTTTCATTTTGTCCCAAAGAAATCAGGCAAGCTGTGAAACACTAGGCCATGGCCAGATTCAAGTTTCATTCACATATTATAAGCTTAGCAACTAGAGGAGAGACTACTTCCTCTCCTCTAGAGACTAGACTTCCTCTAGCTATGGAAGTGCTCTTGTTGGTAAATTTCGGGCCATAAATCCTCCATATTTCAATTGCTCTATTTAAATAAAGATAATACTATTGTTGTCTTAGTTCAAATCATGTGCACAATCTAATCACAGTGGCAGAAGCTGTGACTGAATTTATATAGCTGAAGCAAATGGCTTGAAAAAGCATTTCCCATAGTAAGTGGGCAGGGGCTTTGGGGGTTTTAAAGCAATCTTTTTTTTTTTTCTTAATTGATCAGTCCAGCACAACGTGACACATATAAGATATACAATAAGAGAGTGTTTGGAATATTGTAAGAATTTTGGTTACAAAATTTATGTCATTTTCAAATTTTCAACTACATCATTACCTTCTGATTGGGAGTGACTTTTTATTCTTCTTTTTGTTTATTTTTATTCTTACAGTGATTTACAGATAAATAATTTCTAAACATTTTAAGCCTTGAGCAGAAAATACCAAATAAATAATAACCAAATATGTGTTCCTTTTAAAGAATAAATACATATTAGCAAATGGTATTTGAGCTATATTTAATATAGGTTCAAAGAAATTTTTAGTACCTACCAGTGCACATTTTAAATTTTGGCTTGTGCTTTAACTGCATGTATGCTAAATTTAAGGCAGTCCTATATTATTTGGTATATTTCTAATTTATTCCTTTTCTACTTAATTTCATAAATAGAATTAAAAAATAGTTTGTGCTATTTTAGAGCTACTAGCCAAACTTCAGAAGTTTTTTGAGTAAAGGTGAATTCCTACGTATAACCCTATCTCATTCCTCAGAGTGCATCACTGCTAACAGCTTATAAACTATCTGTTCAGATATTTTTCTGTACATATACATATATACTAACACACTTCTAAGTTTTATTTTTACTAAAATAGCATATTAACATTTTTTCTTCAACTTAATTTTTTCATTCAACAAAAATGAAGAATTCTTTCCATTTCAGTAATATGTGCTTATTTGTCTAGTATTTTAATTACATAATATCACATAATGTTAATGAATGCTATCAAATATTGAGTACATACCATATGTTGGTTAATATTCTGAGCACTTTAAATGTCATGTATAAATCCTCACTCACCCAACAAATCTGTGAGTAGGGAATTATAGCTATTTTATTGAAAAGTTCAGTTCAGTTCAGTTGCTCAGTTGTGTCTGACTCTTTGTGACCACATGGACTGCAACAGGCCAGGCTTCCCTGTTCATCACCAACTCCCGGGGCTTACTCAAACTCATATCCATCACGTCAGTGATGTCATCCATCATCTCATCATCTGTCGTCCTCTTCTACCACCTCCAATCTTTCCCAGCATCAGAGTCTTTTCAAATGCCCTTCGCATCAGGTGGCCAGAGTATTGGAGTTTCAGCTTTAGCATCAGTCCTTGCAATGAAAGTTCAAGACAGATTTCCTTTAGGATGAACTGGTTGGTTTTCCTTGCAGTCCAAGGGACTCTCAAGAGTCTTCTCCAACACCAAAGTTCAAAAGCATCAATTCTTCAACACTCAGCTATCTTTATAGTCCAACTCTCACATCCATACATGAATACCAGAAAAACCATAGCTTTGACTAGATGGACTTTTGTTGGCAAAGTAATGTCTCTGCTTTTTAATATGCTGTCTAGGTTGGTCATAGCTTTTCTTCCATGGGGCAAGTGTCTTTTAATTTCATGGCTGCAATCCCCATCTGTAGTGATTTTGGAGCCCCCAGGAAATAAATTCTCTCACTGTTTCCATTATTTCCCCATCTATTTGCCATGAAGTGATGGACTGGATGCCATGATCTTAGTTTTCTAAATGTTGCGTTTTAAGCCAACTTTTTCACTCTCTTCTTTCACTTTCATCGAGAGGCACTTTAGTTTTTCACTTTCTGCTTTACTTATTGACAAGTAAACAGGCAGAATAAGTAAACTTCCCAATAGTTTACCTACCATTCTTTTAGTGGTGGATATATAGAATATCACACATATTTTCACCATTATGTATGTCTGACTAGAAAACTCAAAGTGAACTTGTTCAATAAAAAGAACTGTACATTTAATTTTTATAATTATGACACAGTTGCCCTTAAAAATTGCTCAGTGCCATGTATAACACCGGCAAATTGAAACTGTTTAATGCTCTTGCAAAGAATGGCAAGGAGAGATAAGAAAGCCTTCCTCAGCGATCAATGCAAGTAAATAGACGAAAACAATAGAAAGGGAAAGACTAGAGATCACTTTAAGAAAATTAGAGATACCAAGGGAACATTTCATGCAAAGATAGGTACAATAAAGGACAGACATGGTATGGAAATAACAGAAGCAGAAGATATTAAGAAGAGGTAGCAAGAATACACAGAAGAACTGTATAAAAAAGATCTTCACAACCCAAACAATCACAATGGTGTGATCATTCACCTAGAACCAGACCTCCTGGGATGCAAAGTCAAGTGGGACATAGGAAGCATTACTACGAACAAAGCTAGTGGAGGTGATGGAATTCCAGTTGAGCTATTTCAAATCCTAAAAGATGATGCTGTGAAAGGGCTGCACTCAATATGCCAGCAAATTTGGAAAACTCAGCAGTGATCACAGGACTGGAAAAAGTCAGCTTTAATTCCAATTCCTAAGAAAGGCAATGCCAAAGAATGCTCAAATTACCGCACAATTGTACTCATCTCACACGCTAGTAAAGAAATGCTCAAAATTCTCCAAGCCAGGCTTCAGCAATATGTGAACTGTGAACTTCCAGATGTTCAAGCTGGTTTTAGGAAAGGCGGAGGAACCAGAGAACAAATTGCCAGCATCCACTGGATCTTGAAAGCACAAGAGAATTCCAGAAAAACATTTATTTCTGCTTTATTGACTATGCCAAAGCCTTTGACTGTATGGATCACAATAAACTGTGGTGAATTCTGAAAAAGATGGGAATACCCGACCAGCTGACCTGCTCTTGAGAAACCTGTATGCAGGTCAAGAAGCAACAGTTAGAACTGGACATGGGCCAATAGACTGGTTCGAAAACAGGAAAGGAGTGCATCAAGGCTGTATATTGTCACCCTGTTTATTTAACTTGTACACGGAGTACATCATGAGAAACGCTGGGCTTGAAGAAGCACAAGCTGAAATCAAGATTGCTGGGAGTAATATCAATAACCTCAGATATGCAGATCACACCACCCTTATAGCAGAAAGTGAAGAAGAACTAAAGAGCCTCTTGATGAAAGTGAAAGAGGAGAGTGAAAAAGTTGGCTTAAAGCTCAACATTCAGAAAACCAAGATCATGACATCCAGTCCCATCACTTCATGGCAAATGATGGGGAAACAGTGACAGACTTTATTTTGGGGGGCTCCAAAATCACTGCAGATGGGGATTGAAGGTAGGGGAAGAAGGGGATGACAGAGGATGAAATGGTTGGATGGCATCACCAACTCAATGGATATCAGTTTGAGCAAGCTTCGGGAGTTGGTGATACACAGGGAAGCCTGACATGCTACAGTCCATAGGGTCACAAAGAGTCAGACAGTACTGAGGGACTGAACTGACTGAAAGTCATTTGAAAAAGAGCTACTAACCAATGATTGGTGGAGAAGTTTTAAATTTAAAAAGAGCCCTCTGGAAATAAGTGAGTGATTAGTGAATAATTTGAGTTGAGACTCAACCATCAGGAAGGAACCAAAACTAAACATGTATTGGAGAAGAGTGTACCAAATGATGGAAACAATGTCAGCATCTTTTTTTTTTCTTTTCTTCAATGTCAGCATCTTTAAGGAAAGGAAAGAAGGCTACTCTGACTGGAAAGTAGGGGAAAAAGAGGGTGGATAAGAGTGAGAACTTATAGGGCAAGAGATAAGAATAAGGTGCTTAGATTTTACTCCAAGTATGATAGAGAATAAACTTGATCAATTGCAGAACAAAGTAAAAAGTAAAATATGCTAATTTAAAATGTTAACATCTTTAAAATATTTCAGTCTATTTTAATAAAGCTTTCCTTGGAACGGTGGAGGAAGGGCTACAGTTTCAAACTAGATAGCTCTGCTCTTAACTGCAAGTTTAAAAGGAAAAAATATGCAGCACTGCTACGTGGCTCACTACAGTCTGGCTGGTAAGTATACCAATATGAGTTACATAGTCACTAGGCTCTTGGCTTGCAGCCTTCTTGCTTATAATCTATTTTTAACACAACAGTCAGCAGGTTTTCATTAGCATATGCATTACATTCATTTCCTCCCTGTGGTAGCCAGAATAATGACCCTCCCAGTTGTCTATGTACTAATACTCAAAACCTTTAAACATATTAAGTTCTGTGGCAAAGGGAGATAAAGATTGCAGATGAGATGATAAGATTGTTAATCAACTGACCCTGAGATAGTAATATGATTTTGGATTATCCAGTAGACCCAATGTTGTAACAAGTTTCTTTAAAATGAAAAACAAAAAAATGAATCAGAAAAGAGAACCATCCAGATGTAAAGTGGGAAATATCAGACCCAGGACTGCTCGCTGGCTTTGAAGATAGAGGAAGGAGACTGAGGCAAGGAAAGAGGGCCGCCTCTAGAAACCCAACAAGGGAAGGAAAATAAATTTACCTAGAGCTCCAGAAAAGAACACAGCCCTTCCAACCCATTGAACTTAGCCCAGTGACACGCTGCCTACAAATTATAAGATAGTAAATCTCTCTTGTAGAATCCATTAAACTTGCGATATTTTGTCACAGGATCAAAAACCCACCCATTCACTAGAATGTAATCACTAACACAGTTTGAATTTTGTCTCTTGGATTACTGATGCATTCCATTTATCTAGATTGGTGTCACATAGGTTCCCATAAAGGAACACATAGGCTTCCAATAAGATTTAACAAATGAAGGAATTGGTCACAATGAATTATGACAACATTCTGCTTAAAAGCAGTCAATGGCTTCTTATCTCATTAAGATTAAAAGTAAAGGCCATTCACTCCTACAAAATCCATGCTTCACTCTTTATGACTTTATTAATTCTACCTCCCTTTATTAATAAGTTTCTCTTGAATACTATACCTTAGCATTACTTACCTCCTTGCAGTTCCTCTCAGATTTTTCTGAGATGTGCTTATACTTATACATTTTATGAGATATGCTTGTACTCCTCTACCTTGAGGAGTACAAACTCATCCTCAGATATCCAACTTTCTCTATCACTTTCCTTCGGGTCTTTGCACAAGCATTCTTCCTGACTCAGGGATCAAACTCAAATCTCCTGTGGCTTCTGCATTGACAGGTAGATTCTTTACAACTAAGCCACTGGGGAATCTTATGTCAGTATCACCTGCACATATTTTTATTTCATTTACTTGTTGCCTATCCACCTTTGGAGCATATTAATAATCAAATTGCCAACATCCACTGGATCATGGAAAGAGCAAGAGAGTTCCAGAAAAACATCACTTTCTGCTTCATTGACTATGCCAAAGCCTTTGACTGTGTGGATCACAATAAATTGTGGAAAATTATTCAAGAGATGGGAATACCAGACCACCTGACCTGCCTCCGGAGAAATCTGTATGCAGGTCAAGAAGCAACAGTTAGAAGTGGACATGGAACAACAGATTGGTTCCAAATTGGGAAAGGAGTATGTCAAGGCTGTATATTGTCACCCTGCTTATTTAACTTATAAATAAGTCAGGAAGATCCCTTGGAGAAAGAAATGGCAACCCACTCCAATATTCTTGCCAGGAAAATCCTATGGGTAGATTTGAGAACAATAAAGTAAGGGAAAGGATGTGCCCAAAGGTGGGGACTCAAACTGTGTGATCAGGGATGACCTCACTGCTGAAAGAATGCTTGTCCAAAGACCTGAAGGAAAGTGATAGAGAAAAGTGGGTATCTGAGGATGAGCACTCAAGGGAGAGGAGTATAAGCATGCAGAGGACATCATGAGAAATGCTGGGCTGGAGGAAGCACAAGCTGGAATCAAGATTACCAGGAGAAACATCAATAACATGAGATATGCAGATGACACCACCCTTATGGCAGAAAGTGAAGAAGAACTAAAGAGCCTCTTGATGAAAGTGAAAGAGGAGAGTGAAAAAGTTGGCTTAAAGATCAACATTCAGAAAACCAAGATGGCATCCGGTCCCATCACTTCATGGCAAATAGATGGGGAAACAGTGGAAACAGTGACAGACTTTATTTTTGGGGGCTCCAAAATCACTGCAGATGGTGATTGAAGCCATGAAATTAAAAGATGCTTACTCCTTGGAAGGAAAGTTATGACCAACCTAGACAGCATATTAAAAAGCAGAGACATTACTTTGCCAACAAAGGTCCGTCTAGTCAAGACTATGGTTTTCCAGTAGTAATGTATGGATGTGAGAGTTGGACCATAAAGACAGCTGAACATGGAAGAATTGATGCTTTTGAACTGTGGTGTTGGAGAAGACTCTTGAGAGTCCCTTGGACTGCGAGGAGATCAAACTAATCAATCCTAAAGGAGATAAGTCCTGAGTGTTCATTGGAGGGACTGATGTTGAAGCTAAAACTTCAATAATTTGGCCACCTGATGTGAAGAGCTGACTTATTTGGAAAGACCCTCATGCTGGGAAAGATTGAAGGTGGGAGGAGAAGGGGATGATAGAGAATGAGCTGGTTGGATGGCATCACCAACTCAGTGGACATGAGTTTGGGTAAAGTCCAGGAGATGGTGATGGACAGGATGGCCTGGTGTCCTATAGTCCATGGGATTGCAAAGAATCAGACATGACTGAGCAACTGAACTGAACTGAACTGAATAAATTCTGAGAGGATTTTTTTGGTCTATTTCCTTATCTGCTATGCTTGGCAGATAATAAGTGTTCAACAAACATTAATTGAATGAATCATGCTATCTCAACAAAGATCTTTTTTTTTTTTTTTTAAAAAAAAAAGCCCCATACATTGCTACAACAAATCAAAAGATCAGTCCAGGAGACACTGTGGTTTATTGAAGAAAACAAAGACTGACAAAGCTTACAGTCTGAAACTACAGACAAAGTTATAGTCTGAAATCTGCAGACTACTCAGCCACAGCCAGTTGAAAGGCAGCCAAAATGTCTATAGAAATAAATCCTGAATGTTAATATTGTTTCTTGAATAAGTAATGGTACTGGAACAAGAACCAAACAACACAGCACAGATTACATGGGGCAAGAGAACCAAGGCAACACAGCCATGAATCAGAAAACAAGAAAACAAAAAAACGGCTATTTCTTTAGCTCCTAACTTGCATATTACATGAGCTTGCTGATAGGAAAAAAGATAGTAACATAAGAATGCACTATGCAACTATTATAGTTTACTTCATACAAGGCTATAAACTGTAGTATTCATTCTTGAGGATTGAATAAATGATCCTCAACAAATTCTACTGGTATCTTCATAAAACTCCAAGCCCCTTTAGACATGAGATAGTAAGGTTGTTAATTGGAATAAAATGTACCTTTTTGACTTATAAGTGTCAAGATCTTACTGCTCAAGTTTCATTAAGTCATGCAGGAAGTCATCTTGTCAGAATTCAGTCCATGAGAGGCCACGTACTCCCTACAATACACTAGCCACTCACTCTGTCAACATTATTACCTGTAATGATACTGTTGAATCTTGGTAGCTAATGGAGATCGGCTACAGGACCCCAGACAACACCAAAATCAGTGGATTCTCAAGTTCCTTATATTTAATGGCATAGTACAGTTGACCCTTCTTATCTGCAGGTTCTGAATCTGCAGATGTAGAACCCACAGGAATACAGAAGACTGTCTTTATCACAATGCGTAGAAAACAGTTTTCCATTTGTTGCAAATGAAGAGTATGTTTGTGCCAATGCCACATAGGAAATACATGAAGCTTCTCTTCAGACCCAAGTAAATATTCATTCTATCTCTATGTTTCCCTCTACAGACTGAGCTTGGGAAACCAGGATTCCACAGGCTATGAGGAGATGAATGTGCTGCTTTGAGGAGTCAAAACCTTGAATTAACAATTGAAAGTAGTGACGAGATCCTGTAGACAAGGGAGATGAGTGGAAGTTGCTCTGCTGTTGCCTTGTGAGGAATAGTGCTCTTAGCTCGGGAGTATTCTATGTTGAGTAGCATCAAATTGGCATTCTTGTATCAGTTTGTTCTAAAGTAGCTCAATACAGCTCTCCCTAGTTATGTCCCTACTCTTACCTATTGCTGGAGTTAGTCTGATGAGATACAAACAACATCAAATTATCAGAATGGAGGAATTCTATGTTATGTTGGTTTTGTTTCTTTGTATGTATCATGTCAAATTATTTACGTACCCACCAACAGTAATATGATGACCATAACCAATATTTATGTAGATTTTTATAATTTGCAAAGTAACTTTTTAAAAATTTCTTTCACTTAGTCTTTGAAATGACTTATGAGGTAGGTATTCACTTTCTTTATTTTACAGATGATGAAAATAGGTAATTTCCCAAATTATAACTGGAAAGAAAACATTTAAACATGCATTATATGTTTCAAAATCAGTGGAACTAAATTAAAGAGATAGGTCTTCCTGATGTGTTAAATGTCTGTACAGCAGAAGAAAAAAACTATTGACAATCAAGTTGTGCTGTATTCACTGTTTTCACATTATAGAGTAAGAGATTTCTAGCCAAACAGAGGTATATCTTGATAATATGCATATTAAAATCAAATTTGTAGCCAATTATAACCAGGGAAAAAGGACTCATTATTTATAATAATATCATATGTATTTACCCAATCAATATACTTGTCAATGCCAATAAACTTTTATTAAGGATGAGAAAAGAAGACTGTTTGTTAACTAAAAAAAAAATATTAAAAACTGTTTTGAACAAAGAAAGCTGCAAATAAGCCAAACTGAAAGTACATATAGAGTACCAATTTTTAATCAACACAGACTCTTTGAATTTGGTTCTTTTGTTTATTTCTTCTTTCTACAAAGGAACCAAAACTGTAAGGATGTCAAAATAGTATTCATTTTGAGACATAGAATTATTGACTCCTATATCAGTCTACCTAACCCAGACATCTAAATTTCCTTAGAGAATATTTTTGTTTTAGAATTTAGTAAAGTAAATCTTTCAGTTTTACTAACCTGAAGCAAAACCTCTTTTCCTCAGGAAAAGTCTATGTGATTAAAAATTGTGGAAACAGGTTAGACTTTAACTAATACTTTGAACAAGAAGTGTTTTTCAGACAAATCCTTTCACAGTATTGTTTGCTGAAATCTGAAATTTGCTCCCTGTTTACAGCTTTAGATTTACAGCCAGTTAGGAGATTCAGGGTTTTGAGCCACAGTCTAAATTTAAAGAAGGGTCACATTAATTTTGGTTAAACGCAATTCCTCCTTTTCTCCATAAATACTGGCTATCTTTCTAAATACCACTCAATTTTAGTTGAATCTCTTACTTTCACACTATTTTTCCTAATAACTGTAGTTTCTCAGCAATGGAGTGCTTCCAAATTTTCAAAATTTCATCTCAATATACTATTAATGCCAAACTAACACAGTACAAAAACTGTTATAGTAATAGCCTTTAAAACACAGGGCTTACATGAAGAAAAATATGTCTAGTGTGAATAAACTTTAAAAATTATTTTTACCCATGAAATCTGTAGGAATACCAGGTACCTATTTTGGCAAATATAAATTTGATTCACACTTAACTCCTCCACTCTGGTTTAAATGTCATTTTTTAACTTGTTCAACATTGCTCAACTAACATGAATAAAACATCTTCTATTATGTAATAATCAAATGTCTGTTTTTTCAGGTAACCTTAAATGTTCTTTTAAGCTTTTCACATGCCTGATAACATCAATTGAGAATTGACATCACCAATGTAAGTGATTACTTTTTCTCATTAATAATTTTATCATCATTTGTAGTGGCATAATGTCAGTAGCTACTTTAAAATAGTTTTTTTTTTTTTTTTTAGATTACAGGTGTAAAAACAAAGGAGCTATAATGATAATAATAGTATAATTGCTTTAATTTTGACAGTGATTTAATATCCACTATATGTTTTGACCTTCCCAATAATCTGGTAGTTAAGAAGGACAAGTTATCATCCCTGTTTTATAGAGAAGGAAACCAGGACTCATAAAGTTTAAGTAACATGTCCAAGGTCGCCTTGCTAATATCGGAAGAGCAGTTATGAATGTTGGTACAAGAATTAGAATTCCAAGGTCAGTGTATTTCTCTTCTACAGAAGCAAAACACACACTTGACCATGAAAATGCACAAAGCCAATTAAATCCATTTCAGAGCCAAAATGAAAATGCTGCATTTTGCTTCTTATATATAGCATCAATAAACTGTTAATTTAATTAAACTCTTTAAAGTTTTATAATTTGTGTTGTATACCCAAATATCAAGGAAGATAAAACATAATATAAAAATTCAGTATCTTTATTTTTAGTCAATATATAATTATTATTTTGATAGAATATTGTAAGTTTTATAATTTATTCTTGTGTAGCTTATAAAACTCAAATGTTCAATAATTTTTGGCATTCAATTTCAATGTTAGGTATCTTACCTTAGTAATCATTATCCTGAAGACCATTTCAAATATTCTTCTGAAGAGGGTCACTATAATTCTAGTGAAACACCAATCACCATCACCAGGTTAGCCATTTATCTTCTTCCTTAGAACCTACTAAGAAGTATTAAAAAGTCCAGTATCCAAATGTACTATTTAACTGTTAGGATTCTGGTAGTCTGAAATGAGGTAGGGAAAAGAACACTCACTTATGCCAAAGTTAAATCATTACAATTACTGAAATAAAAGTCTTCAATAAAAGCCACTAAGGAATCTCCACACTGTTTTCCATAGCGGCTGTACTAGTTTGCATTCCCACCAACAGTGTAAGAGGGTTCCCTTTTCTCCACACCCTCTCCAGCATTTATTGCTTGTAGACTTTTGGATAGCAGCCATCCTGACTGGCGTGTAATGGTACCTCATTGTGGTTTTGATTTGCATTTCTCTAATAATGAGTGATGTTGAGCATCTTTTCATGTGTTTGTTAGCCATCTGTATGTCTTCTTTGGAGAAATGTCTGCCATATGACCCAGCAATCCCACTTCTGGGCATACACACTGAGGAAACCAGATCTGAAAGAGACACGTGCACCCCAATGTTCATCGCAGCACTGTTTATAATAGCCAGGACATGGAAGCAACCTAGATGCCCATCAGCAGATGAATGGATAAGGAAGCTGTGGTACATATACACCATGGAATATTACTCAGCCATTAAAAAGAAGTCATTTGAACCAGTCCTAATGAGATGGATGAAGCTGGAGCCCCTTATACAGAGTGAAGTAAGCCAGAAAGATAAAGAACATTACAGCATACTGACACATGTATATGGAATTTAGAAAGGTGATAACGATAACCCTATATGCAGAACAGAAAAAGAGACACAGAAATACAGAACAGACTTTTGAACTTTGTGGGAGAATGTGAGGGTGGGATATTTCAAAAGAACAGCATGTATACTATCTATGGTGAAACAGATCACCAGCCCAGGAGGGATGCACGAGACAAGTGCTCCGGCCTGGTGCACTGGGAAGACCCGGAGGAATCGGGTGGAGAGGGAGGTGGGAGGGGGGATCGGGATTGGGAATACATGTAAATCCATGGCTGATTCATATCAATGTATGACAAAACCCACTGGGGAAAAAAAAAAAAAGCCACTAAGGTAGTTTAGAAGGGTATATTAGTCATCTATTGAGGTGTATCAAATTACCCTCAAACTTAGCAGCTTAAAACAGTAAGCTATTATTACCTCAAACAGTTTCTTGAAGTCTGAAACCCAGGTGTGGCCTAACTATGTGGTTATGGCTCAAGGTCTCTCGAGTGGTTTCAGTCAGAGTCTCAGCTGAGGCTGCATCATCTGAAGACATGACTGGGGTTGGAAGAGTCATTGCAAGAAGGCTCTCCCACACGCCCTAATTTTTTTTTTTCTGTTCAAGGGTTTTATTTATTTCTGAAATTTTCTGACAATTTAAATATTTAAGTTAACATAAGCCACTCTGAGTGAACTAAAAATCTTTCACTCATCTATATGTTTATTTTATATAATTTTGAATATATTAATCTCTCTTTATATAACTTAAATTTTAAGCAGTCTTTAAAAAAATCCCGTCACTATTCAATGATCCTCATATAGCATGAGACATTTATAAGGTACCAAAATTTAAATTATTTGGTTAATACAGATCATATATTCTCATAACTGGAATGTTTGCATATGACCTTCTTTTATATTAATCTTATTAACTATAATTGAAGTCTTTGACATTTTAGTCTACAAAAGAGTGTCTCACTCCTCTGCAGTATGGACAGTACCTTTCATCATTGAAAATGTTCTTTCTGATTGCACTTAAAATCATTTTGACAATCAAGTATCTTTGATTCCAGCTATTCACTTAGGAAGATCCAGGTAATGATGAATATTATAATCAGCTTGTAGCAAAAGAATCTCCAGGCATTGAAAAAGAGAAACTGTTTTATTTCTGAAAGAAAAGAAACCCACAAAGAGAGGGATGGGAAGGCTTCCATCTTGAACAAGATAATGAACAATAACTTGAAAAATTATTGGATACTTATAAATCTGTGCTTCTTACAATGAAGCAACTATGCATTCAAATGAAGAAACTTTATAGGCTACATGTTAGAGTTGCATTTACTCAAAAGATAAACAAATTTCTTTACCTTAATAAAATATTGTTGCAATATATGAGACTTTACTATTGGACATACAATAAGACCTGAAAAGCAGCTGTTGGTTTTAATATTTCCATTTTGTTGCTTCGTGAACTGAAGCTCATCAGGATCAAAGCTTGACCAAATAAGAACTAGAGTTAGAATTCAAATAGAGGGGCACTTAACACCAATGTGAGTGTTCTTACTACTGTATTCTTTGAGATGACATTCTAAAACTTGTTTGCCTTATTTAACGACACCTGAGCAGAATTATAGTCTGGAATACTAATTTTTACACCTGTGTATAAAAAAAAAAATACATTGCATGTATTTTTCATAAATTTGACTGATTTAACTTGATACTCTTCTGTCTTGATTGGTCTGGAGGAGAAAATGGCAACCATCTCCAGTATTCTTGCCTGGAAAATTCCATGGACTGAGGAGCCTGGTGGCTACGGTACACGGAATTGCAAAGAGTCGGACACGGCTGAGGAACTGAACAGACACACACTCTTGATTGATATTAAAGAAAATGCAAACACATGTAAAAAATGTGCATTTATCTCTTTTCTACCATAATATATATTATATTAATAAATATAGATAATAATGACTGATGAAGTTATTTAAAATTATTAAACTGATGAATAATTAGGACTCTTCTCTAAAAATGAATCTGATATATACAGTTAGGAATGATCTAGAAGCAACATGAAGTAAGTTAGGATAGTGACATATGGAATGGATATTTATGAAAAGTCACTGTATACATTTATATATACACAAAACATATCCACAACACACTCCAATATGATGAGAGTGACACATTACAAAATCTGGTGACCCTAGGGATTGAGGAAAGACCACAGCAACTAGGAATTACACCAATTCAATTTCAACCAGTTCCCTCTTTCTGTGCCAAAAAATCAGAGCAGAGAGAATCTGACACTGATTTTTACATATGTGTATATACATATATATAAATATATACTGAAAATAAAGGTTGCATAATAAGTAATTATTAAAATACTGTAAGTCTTGTAGTTATTTACTAATTTTGGTAAATGTCCAGAAACATTTCACTATGCTGCTGAAAGTAAAAAAAACAAAATCTCATCAGATTGTAGTTTTGGTAAGAACACACAGTGTGGTAAGAATGGAGTTGCCTGATTGCTTAACATATGTGAACTTGGGTTCTTTTTCTGGAGAATGCAGATGATTATATCAAATATATTATATCACAGGATCTCTACAAATTGAGATCGACTCACACTATAAGGATCTAAACCCGGCAGTTCAACTCTATCACCTTGGGTGCAATTTCAATTCCTTGTCTCTAAAACAGAAGTAATTATTGTTCATCTTCCACAGGAGTATCTAGCGGATTAATGAGACAATATATGTTATATGCTCAACACATGGCTGGCCTTTTATAAGTTTTCAATAAATAATAATAAATATTATTATACTTTCTGTGGTTGTCACTCCCAAAACAAACACATATGCAAATAAAATATCCATAAGCATATTTGCCAAATTGTAATCAAAGAGAAAATTGTAAAAAGGGGTTAATACCATCTTGACAAAAATCTTTAGCATTTATAGATTGCCTAGAATACAAGCTATTTTTGGTGTTCAGTCGCTAAGTCTGTCTGACTCTTTGCAACCCCATGTATTGAAGCATACTAGGCTTCTCTGTCCTTCACTATCTCCTGGAGTTTGCTTAAATTCATGTCACTGAATTGTGATGCTATCTAACTGTCTCATCCTCTGCATCCAAACCCAAAGCATACTGATAAGCACAGAACTATTTATTTAATAAATATATGTTTATTTAATATTGTGGATAAGCTTTTAAGAGAACTATTGAATAATGCAGCTAATTTTCAAGAAGACTCATTCAAAAAACATCAAGGGTTTTCATAAAAAGAGTTTAGCTCATTTTGCCTGCCAAAAAAAGGAAGAAAAATAGCTCCTTCAAAAATTAGAATATGGTTCCAAAGCATATATAAATTTGGAGAGGCTTATCTTACCTGAACTTTCGAACCTGTTGAAAAATCCCTCATGAGGATCTTTGTTTCTCTCATTACTTCTCTATTTTTGATATATTGATACTTGCTTTCCCCATTTACTTTCATTTTATTTCATCAAGGATTGCATACTTCATTTTCCTCCTACAAGAGCTTCAAATATACCTGCTATTTATTCTTCAATAGCATGGCTTTTCTGTTTAACTACAGTGACAGTAAGCCTGTTGAATTACTGAAGAAATATGCCTATCTCAAAACTAAGTGAGCTCTTCACCAATAAGCCCTTGATTATATCTCTCATTCTAATTCGACAAAAATTCTGCACTTATCCACTTTAATGAATCACATTTGCCCTCGGAACACCTTTTCTACCTTTTTACATTACCTTTAGTACATATAAAATATGGTAGTTGGAGTTTAAATTGACTTTAAAAAGCCTTAAAACACAAGCAGGTGGAGAAATAATTACATTACCTAAATTACTGTATCAATTTGTTTCATAAAAGTTCTGTCTCTTCAACTTTACCTAAAATGATTCAGTGATGATTGGGAAGATGGAGAACAAAGGTTGATGGAGGAAATTAACAGCCCTTTGAGTGGATACTAAACAATAGCCTGCTGCATATTTGAATCAAGCCAAAAAGCTTGCTAAATGAAGAGGCTGCTGTCTGCTTGGCTGGACAAGTGGCCTTTCTTCATGTTTCTAGATTTGCCTGCTTAGTTGAAAACACCTATTTCCTTTGATAAAACACACACACACACACACACAAAAGCATCAGCTGTTTATACTACCAGATACGACTAATTAAATTAGTCACATTTTAAAATAGCCTAATAAATTGACCAGTGTTTACCTATATGGCTAAAGGATGTGTGTATGCATTTTTAATGAGAAAGCTGAGCCAGTCAATGACACTACATATCTGTGTGACCTTAAATAAAGCATTTAACTTTTCTGAATGCTGGATCTCTACTCCAAACTTAAAATTACAAAGTAAATGCCTGGCATATTTAATATAAATGAAAAGGTAAGATTTAATTTTTATATTAAAAAAAGTATAAAACTTACCCATTAAAAAGATTTAAAATATTTTAATAATAATCATTTCACTCATTCCACTGTTAGTTCTGATATTACCACACTACTTTCCCCACGACTGTATTACTAAATATTTGATAAAGTGATAAGTTAAAATGGTAGCTGTTCAGTCATGTCCAACTCTTTGAGACCCCATGGACTGTCACCAGACTCCTCTATCCATGGAATTCTCCAGGCAAGAATTCTGGAATGGGTAGCCATTCCCTTCTCCAGGAGATCTTCCCAACCCAGGGATCAAACCCAGGTCTCCTGCACTGCAGGCAGATTCTTTACCATATGAGCCACCGAGGAAGCCCATCACATATTTGGTAGGTGCCTAACAAATGAGGATCCTAATAATACCACCTGTGATTATTGAAAGCATACCAAATGCCCAGCATTATGCTAATAGCTACAGGTTGGTTAAAAATAAATCAGCAAATGCCTGAAAAGGGTAACTGTGTAATTTATCATCCAAATCTATATACTTCCAAGAAAGAAAGAAGCATTATTGATCATTATATTAGAAAAACAAGAGTAAACTAAGATTGTCATAGGCAAACCAGGGCAAGAGGTCACCTGCATATATAGTAAATATCTGCATGTGTAAGGAGAAAATGGTTTAGGGTAGGCGCAAGATCATGAAAATTACTTACTCTAGTTGGGTAGAATCAGAGCTGATGGTGAAGAGAAAATTGGATACATTTTTATTGTAGTTTTTCATTGGTTGTAATAAATGAATGTACTATTTTGAAATCTGAAGCAACATTAAAAACTTCTTTAAAGAAATGATAAAAAAAAGTCTCCCAATAATCATAAGATGTAAGTAAATATTTCACTTCTCAGGTGAGTAAACTATTATAAAAATGTTCAAATAAATATTGCTCAAGGATGCACAGTAAGACAAAAAGCTGAGGCCAAACTGTGTGCAACAACACTGGCTTCTGATTATATTTTCCAAGAGAAGATTTCTGGGTTCAGCATCATGGGAATTCATGCTTCTCCATGATAGATAGAGCTCTCTTGACAATTTAAATTTTCAGAATTGTGCCCTTAGGGGATTCACAAATTAAGTAAGAAGAGCATCCCACACATCTATAACTAGAACAATCCTTTGTGACATTCATCTCATAAATATCATGCAACTGCTGTTCCCAGTTGGAGTACAACGATATCCAGTATATGAAAATGATAAATATTTTACTAGCTTCAAATCCAAAGATTTCAGTGAACTTCATGGAAATATGACATTAAGCATATTCAAATAAACATCAAATGAGAAAATTTATGTGAACTATAAACTATTCCTAAACTATGATTCATATCATCCTTATTGTCAGTGGAGGATTGGGACTGTGTAAAAGTGTAAATATATTGCACATTTGGTGGTGACACAGAATGTGTTTTTCCCTTCTTTTTTTTTTGTACATAAATATGTCCAAATGGACAATATATATAAAATTTGGAAGAAATTTTTGAAATAATATTTACCAAGACCTTATAATGTATTAAGTCACTTCAGTCGTGTCCGACCCTTTGCGACCTCATGGACTGTAATCCGCTAGGCTCCTCTGTCCATGGGGTTCTCCAGGCAAGAATACTGGAGTGGGTTGACATTTCCTTCCCCACCTTACAATGCAGATATGTAATAAAGTGGTCAACTGTGTCATCATGTTATTAAACATGTTTGCTTTATCTCACTGAACAATAGAAATGTAATCCAATAACAGGTAAATGTCATTGGTCATTTAAAATATCACTATTTTTTAAAAGCTATAATTGAAATAACTTCTAAAAAACATGTGTTAATTAGGTATAATCTAATGTCTCAGATTCTAAACACTGAGAAATGTAAGTCCCCTAGCTATGTATATAAAATAATAAACCAGATATGCAATACTAGACATTCATTTATTCATTCAGCCATTTATCAAATATGTTGTTAGTATTTATTATGTGCCAGGCATTTGGCCAAGCCCTAGGACATAGTAGTGGTAAATAAAATATATACTCTTTCTTTCTTCTAGAAACTAAACTTTCATGAGAATTTAAATATTTAACAATTGATACGTTTTGTGGAAAAAAATGCGGGGGATTCTCATGTGGCAGTAGTGGTAAAGAACCAGCCTGCCAATGCAGGAGACTTAAGAGATGTGGGATCTATGCCTGGGTCAGGAAGATCCCCTAGAGAAGGAAATGGCAAACCACTCCAGTATTCTTGCCTAAAGGATCCCATGGATAGAGGAGCCTGGTGGACTACAGTCCATAGGGTCATAAAGAGTCAGACACGATGGAAGTGACTTCACATGCACGTGAAGAAAAAAAGTGCAAACTGTTAAAGGGATGTGTTACCATGAGTTGTTACTGAATGTGAGGAGTCATTGAAGACTTCAGAAGTTCCTTTTTAACCAACCAAGATTGAGAGTGTGTGTGAAGGATAAGAGAAAAAATGTCGAAAGCTTTTCAATGACCTTTCGGAGGAACTGAAGATGTCAGTGTGGGCCACACTACTTTGTTTTTCCATATTGCAGATCTTCAGGGGTAGCAATCTGGCTTAAGGGTGTCTTGCAGCAAAGGGATGATTCTTAATACTTTATTAGAATAAGAAGTACCCTATTTTTAACTATACTATATGGTTTCCGTGTCCCTGGGGGTAAAGTTCCCCCAAGTCATCTTTTGTGTCATTGCTCTGAAGTAATTTAAAAAAAAAAAAAAATGAGGGCAGAGCAGTGAGGAGTTTATGAATAAATTTGTAAGGGCTCACAAGTTGGTGTATTATTTTTTGGAGGATAACTAGCTGGATACTAAATTACTTTCATTTAATTTCAAATGTTCTTCTGAAATTACAGAAGTTGTACTATTTGAGATTTTAATGAAAACATCTCTCTTATTAAGAGTATTAGTATAAAATTAGGATTCTGTGGGCAGTAAAACAATATTGGGTACAGAAAGATATCTGGTTGTCTCCCCATTAGTGATACTATTATAGATTTTTGAGTTAGAGGGTCATTGTCGTACTTTCCTATTGTAAAATCGCACTTTTCCTCTAGTATCCAGCAAGTAATCTGGGCTATGAAACTATACAATCATGCATATATATATATTATGCACAATGATTAATCCAGAATTAAAAATATTTATTTCCAGGTTGAAACAACACATAAGGGGTCAAGCAAGACTTACAAAAATAAAGGTATACTTTTATACATCTTAATGAAACTCTGGATCATTCATTATTAAGAAAATAAAATCTGGAAAAAGTACACTAACAATGAAATATCAGAAAGAGAAATTAAGAAAAAAACATTTATCATAGAATCAAAAAGGATAAAATATGTAGGGATAAACCTACTTAAGGAGGTAAAGGACTTGTATTCTGTAAACTATAATATGCTGATGAAAGAAACTGATGACAACACAAAGAGATAGGAAGAAAAATGTGTTCTTAGATTGAAAGAACCATGATTGTTAAAATGACCATACTATCCAAGGTAATCTACAGACTCAATGCAATCTCTCTCAAATTACCAATGGAATTTTTCACAGAGCTCAGGCAGTTCAGTCACTCAGTC
Source organism: Dama dama (assembly GCF_033118175.1). Lineage (NCBI taxonomy): Eukaryota > Metazoa > Chordata > Mammalia > Artiodactyla > Cervidae > Dama > Dama dama. The sequence continues at coordinate 42,250,539 of NC_083709.1, read as the reverse complement.
CTGTCCAACTCTTTGTGAACCCATGGACTGCAGCATAACAGGCTTCCCTGTCCAGCACCAATTCCTGGAACTTGCTCAAACTCATGTCCATTGAGTCGGTGATGCCATCCAACCATCTATCTCATCCTGTCATCCCCTTCTCTTCCCGCCTTCAATCTTTCCCAGCATCAGGGTCTTTTCCAATGAGTCAGTTCTTCACATCAGGTGGTCAAAGTATTGGAGTTTCAGCTTCAGCATCAATCCTTTCAATGAATATTCAGGACTGATTTCCTTTAAGATTGACTGGTTGGATCTCCTTGCAGTCCAAGGGACTCTCAGGAGTCTTCTCCAATACCCCAGTTAAAAAGCATCAATTCTTTGGTATTCAACTTTCTTTATAGTCCAACTCTCCCATCCATACATGACTACTGGAAAAACCATAGCTTTGATTATATGGACCTTTGTCCATAAAGTAATGTCTCTGCTTTTTGATATACTGTCTTGGTTGGTCATAACTTTTTTTCCAAGGAGCAAGTGTCTTTTAATTTTATGGCTGCAGTCACCATCTGTAGTGATTTTGGAGCCCAAGAAAATAAAGTCTGTCACTGTTTCCATTGTTTTCCCATCTATTTGCCATGAAGTGATGGGACTAGACGCCATGATCTTCATTTTTTGAGTGTTGAGTTTTAAGCCAGGTTTTTCACTCCTGTTTCACTTTCATCAAGAGGGCCTTTAGCTCCTCTTCACTTTCTGCCATAAGGGTGGTGTCATCTGCACATCTGAGGTTATTGATATCTCTCCCTGCAATCCGTTTCTCCCCCCGCTGCCCTGTTTCATTGAGCTATGTATCTGATTGGCACCAGTACTATTCTGTTTTGTTGACTATAGCTTTGTAGTATAGTCTGAAGTCAGGGAGCTTGGTATCTCAAAAACAAACAAACAAAAAACCCACACAATTATGGTAAATTAATCTATAACAAAAGAGGTAGGAATATACAATGGAGAGGTCTCTTTGACAAATGGTGCAGGGAAAAATGGTCGGTTACATGTAAAAGAATGATGTTAGAACATTCTTTAATAACATATACAAAAACCCCCCTCAGATTAAAAACCTAAATGCAAAAATAAGACAGAATGCTATAAAACTCCTATAAGAAGACATAGGCAGAATATAATTTGACATAAATGACAGCAATACTTTTTGGAGTCATCTCCTAGACTAATTGAAACAAAAGCAAAGATAAACAAATGAGATCTAATTAAGCTTAAAAACTTTTGCACAGCAAAGGAAACCTTAACCAAAATGAAAAGATCACATATAGAATGGGAGAAAATGTTTTCAAACAATGCAAAAGACAAGGGATTAATTTCCAAAATATATAAACAGTTCATACTGCTTAATGTCAAAATAACAAACGACACAACAAATGGGCAGAAGAACAAAATAGACATTATTCCAAAGAAGACATACGGATTGTCAATAGGCCCATGAAAAGATGCTCAGCATTGCTAATTATTAGAGAAATGCAAATCAAAGCTACAATGAGGTGTCACTTCACACTAGTCAGGAAGGCCATCATCAAAAAGTTTATGAATAAAAAGTACTGGAGAGAGTGTGAAGTAAAGGAAACATGCCTACACTTTTAGTGGGAATGTAACCTGGTGCAGTCACTGTGTAGTACAGTATAGAGTTTCCCACAAAACCAAAATCTTAAAAATAAAATTATATGATCCTGCAGTCCCATTTCTGGGCACATATTCAGAAAATACAGAAACTAATTCAAAAGATACATGCACCCCAATGATAGTAGCGGCACTGTCTATAACAGCCAAGACACAGAAGCAATCTAAATGTCAATTGATGGATGAATGTATAAAGAAGATATGGTGCATACCTATAGAGATATCTATTATATATACATATAATGGAATATTACTTAATCATATAAAAATGAATTAATGCTATTAGCAGCAACATGAATAGACCTAGAGATTACTGTACTAAATGAAGTCACTCAGACAGAAAGACAAATATCATATAGTATAAAATATGTGGATCTAAAAGAAAATGATACAAATGAACTTTCAAAATGGAAATAGGTTCACAAAAATAGAAAACAAACTTATGGTTGCCAAAGGGGATAAATCAGGAACTTGGGATTAACAGATACACACTAGTATATACAAAGTAGATAAAAATAGATAAAACCAAGGACCTACTATATAGTACAGGAAGCTATATTCAATATCTTGTAATAAACTATAAGGAGAAACAATCTGAGAAAGAATATATACACACAAACACATCTATGTATAATGTATAACTGAATCACTACTTAACTGAGCTCCTGAGACATTATAAATCAACATACTTCAATTTTTAAAAAGTCCATTAATTTTCTTAAAAAGGAAAGTAAAGGTAAAGCAAAGAACAGAAAAGGCAAGTGTGGCATCAACTATTTTAACAACAGAATTCTCATCAGATTCAACAGATTACAGAAGAAAATGAAGTAAAATATGTTTAAGATTTTATGAAAAATAATCATCAATCTAAATTTGTATAGCAGATAAGATATCACTTAAAATGAAGGCAAAATAAAGTTTGCTATCCACATCTTTCATTGATAGAAATACTTTATGTATTCTGTTCAGTAAAAATGTTACTAAAACCACGATGGAAAGTACGTCATGCCAGAAAATGCAAAACTGAGTTATAGCCCCAGCTCATGTAAGAATGCAAGGACGCCACCTTTCTACTCAAGGTCACAGGGAGAGAGTGATTGTCTGAACATGAAGACACAGTGACTCTGTAGAGAGTGTGTCCTGACCAGAGCAGTTACTTTTGGTAAAAGGACTGACCTTGTCTTTAGTAGTGGGGAACCTGGGAAATAAATACCCTGATACCAACTTCCTCACTTGAAACTGAAGAGCAAATAATTCTATTCACGGAGCCCATATATTTCAGTCTCTAGGGGCAAATAAGGGGTGAAAATAGTGGAAAGCAGATCAGGAATGGCCAACAAAAATAGCTCATCTCCTAAGAACACAGATTTGCTTTCAATATACGGTCCTAAGATTTATGTATTTAATAAAATCTGTTACTCAAGCCCACGTTGAACATGTGTTTATACTGTTTCATGTATCAAATGGTAAGAAAATGTTTAAAGAATTGGGGAAATCCAAGAGAAAATGAAAAAACAAGAAATGCAAATGCATGTAACATTTTTTCAACTTCTACTGAGGCTTATACTTGTAAATAATTTTCTAAATTAAATGGACACATAATTTAGAAAATTAAGAAAGAAAAATCCAAAACACGTGAAATAACTGTCAAATTCACTATTACCAAATTATATTAAATGATAATTAAGAGATATTATTTTTTTCATTTCATTTTGGCAGATTATTTTATGCTACTCAATCAGTAATAACATTCTATATTATATACTTCTCAATCATATACATAAGGCAAAAATGATTTGGAAATCCATATAGATAGTATAAAAATTGTTAATTGTGTTTCAGCCATTTCCGTTCAAGGAATCTCTAAAAGAATGTATATAGAATGATTATTTATGTGCAAACACATTCACAGCTCACTGCACTAAGCAGAGCAATAGTAAAGTATGCTATCTCCCACATAAAGGAGTTTAAATTTCATTAACAAAAATTTTTAGGTGAAATCTAAAAATATTCTGATGTTGTGTAGAAAGCATAATTCATAAATGACCATTAGGCAGAAAAAAAGAAAATTAAAGGCTACCCAGGTGTCTCAGATGGTAAAATATTTCCCTGCTAAGGAAGGAGACATGGATTCAGTCCCTGGGTGGAGAAGATCCCCTGGAGAAGGAAATTGCAACCCACTCCAGTATTCTTGCCTGGGAAATCCAATGAACAGAGGAGTCTGGTGGGCTACAGTTCTTCAGGTCTCAAAAGAGTCAGACACTGTATTGGTGGTTATCTTTCTGGCTTACTTCACTCTGTATAATGGGCTCCAGTTTCATCCATCTCATTAGAACTGATTCAAATGAATTCTTTTTAATGGCTGAGTAATATTCCATTGTGTATATGTGACGCATATATATGGAATTTAAAAAGATGGTAACGATAATCCTATATGCAAAACAGAAAAAGAGACATAGACGTACATAACAGACTTTGGGACTCTGTGGGAGAAGGCGAGGGTGGGATGTTCTGAGAGAACAGCATTGAAACAAGTATACTATCAAGGGTGAAACAGATCACCAGCCCGGGTTGGATGCACGAGACAAGTGCTCAGGGCTGGTGCATGGGGAAGACCCAGAGGGATGGGATGGGGAGGGAGTCAGGAGGGGGGATCGGGATGGGGAACACATGTAAATCCATGGCTGATTCATGTCAATGTATGGAAAAACCACTACAATATTGTAAAGTAATTAGCTTTCAACTAATAAAAATAAATGAAAAAAAATTTTCAAATAAATAAATCAATGATAATGGTAATTGCCCCCAGGGGGAAAAAAAAAAGTCAGACATGACTTAGCAACTAAACAACAAAGTAAAGTAAACAGATAAAACCTCAGTCAGATCTCTTCAATCAAAAGGTATATATAAATACATAGAGAGATATGTAGGGAAGCATAAGTGAAGTTAAAGTGAGTGAAGTGAAAGTTGTTCAGTCGTGTCTGGCTCTTTGTGACCCCATGGACTAAATAGTCCATGGAATTCTCCAGGCCAGAATACTGGAGTGGGTAGCCCCTCCCTTTTCCAGGGGATCTTCCCCAGTCCAGGGATGGAACCCAGGTTTCCCGCATTGCAGGTGGGTTCTCTACCAGCTGAGCCACAAGAGAAGGCCAGGGAAGCATAACCTGCCACCGTAAATGTGTCTCTCTGGCATATGGATTATTTTAAGGATTATTTCAAGATGAAAATAATGAAAGCCATAAAAACCAAGAAGGAATCTTTAACCTTCCCCCAACTGTCTAAAAAATATTAGATAGAGGGCTTACTCCTAGAATATAGTTATAGCCAGAAATTTATAAAGAGTATGAACTAGATGTGGTATGTGGAAACTTGACAGTCCCTACATATCAGAGTCCATTCTGAATCCCATTGTCTCTGAAACGCCCAGCTAACATTTGTTCACCAAACATTTGCTTTTCCATCTCCATGGGAATTGTTTTCCTCTCTTCTGAAGTACCAAACCACCACCCCCCAACATCCTCTCTTGTCTTTAGCTAAAGATAGTGTATAAGATGAATGTTTCTGCTGTTTTGGCATGTTAGTTCTCCCAATTCTCTCTCATGTATACATTTTTAATTTTTTATTTAATTTTTTTTCCTATTTATCTGTCTCTTGTCAACTTAATTTTAGGTCAGCCAAGAGAACCTAGAAGGGTAAAGGAAAATGCCTTCCTGACAATATCCACACACAAATTTATATATGTAACCACACAGGTATACCTGTACTTTTGTATGCTTTCTGTATAAACAAATATATAATACTTTTTATGTACTTTCTATGCAGCCATAGATGAAGAAGTTCTATACAGTCAGCAAATACAAGACCAGGAGCTAACTGGCTCAGATCATGAACTCCTCATCGCAAAATTCAGACTTAAATTGAAGAAAAGTAGAGAAAACCACTAGGCCATTCAGGTATGACCTAAATCAAATCCCTTATGATCATATAGTAGAAGTGACAAATAGATTCAAGGGTTTATATCTGATAGACAGAGTGCCTGTAGAGCTATGGACAGACATTCATAACAATGTATAGGAGACAGAGATCAAAACCATCTCCAAGAGAAAGAAATGCAAAAAGGCAAAACTGTTGTCTGAGGAGGCCTTGAGAAAGTGAAGGTCACTTAGTTGTGTCTGTGTCTGACTCTTTGCGATCCCATGGACTGTAAGGTCCATGGAATTCTCCAGGCCAGAATACTGGGGTGGATAGCCCCCTTCTCCAGGGGATCTTTCCAACCCAGGGATTGAACCCAGGTCTCCCACACTGCAGGCAGACTCCTTACCAGCTGAGCCACAAGGGAAGCCCAAGAATACTAGAATGGGTAGCCTATCCTTTCTCCAGAGGATTTTCCCACTCCAGGAATTGAACAGTGGTCTCCTGCATTATAGGCAGATTCTTGAGGAGGGCTTACAAAGCTGAAAAAAAGAAGAGAAGCAAAAGGCAAAGGAGCAAAGGAAAGATATACCCTTCCGAATGTAGAGCTCAGAGAATGGTAAGAGAGATAAAGCCTTTTTAAGCGAACAATGCAAGGAAATATAGGAAAGCAATAGAATGGGAAAGACCAGAGCTCTCAAGAAAATTAAGTGATACCAAGGGAGCATTTCATGCAAAAATAGGTGCAATAATGGACTGAAATAGTATGGATTTAACAGAAGCAGAAGAAATTAAGAAGAGGTGGCAAGAATATACAGAGAGCTATTAAAAAAAAAAAAAAAATGTCTTAATGACCCAGATAACCATGATGGTGTGATCACTCACCAGAGCCAGACATCCTGGAATGCAAAGTCTAGTGGGCCTGAGGAAGCATCACTACAAAGCTAATGGAGGTGATGGAATTCCAGTTGAGCTATTTCAAATCCTAAAAGATGATGTTGTGAAAGGGCTGCACTCAATATGCCAGCAAATTTGGAAAACTCAGCAGTGGCCAAAGGACTGGAAAAGCTCGGATTTCATTCCAGTCCCAAAGAGAGGCAATCCAAAGAATGTTCAAACTACCACACAATTTAACTCATTTCACATGCTAGCAAAGTGATACTCAAAATCCTTCAAACTAGACTTCAACAGTATGTAAGCCAAGAACTTCACAATATACAGGCTGGATCAGAAAATACAGAGGAACCAGAGATCAAAATGCCAACATCTGTTGGATCATAGAAAAAGCAAGGGAATTCTGCTAAAGCCTTTGACTGTGTAGATCACAACAAACTGTGGAAAATTCTTCAAGAGATGGAAATAACAGACCACCCTACCAGCTTCCTGAGAAACCTGTAAGCAGGTCAAGAAGCAACAGCTAGAACTAGACACAGAACAACTGACTGGTTCAAAATTGGGAAAGGAGTAAGTCAAGGTGTATATCGTCACTCTGCTTATTTAACTTATATGCAGAGTACATCATGTGAAATGCCAGGCTGGATGAAGCACAAGCTGGAATCAAGATTGACAGGGGAAATATTAATAACCTCAGATATGCAGATGTCAGTTCAGTCACTCAGTCGTGTCCTACTCTTGGAACCCCATGAACCGCAGCACACCAGGCCTCCCTGTCCATCACTAACTCCCAGAGTATACTCAAACTCATGTCCATTGAGTCGGTGATGCCAATCCAGCTATGTCATCCTCTGTCATCCCCTTCTACTCCTGCCCTCAATCTTTCCCAGCATCAGGGTCTTTTCAAATGAGTCATCTCTTCACATCATGTGGCCAAAGTATTGAAGTTTCAGCTTCAACATTAGTCCTTCCAATGAACACCCAGGACTGATCTCCTTTAGGATGGACTGGTTGGATCTCCTTGCAGTCCAAGGGACTCTCAAGAGTCTTCTCCAACACCACAGTTCAAAAGCATCATTTCTTCAGCACTCAGCTTTCTTTAAAGTCCAACTCTCACATCCATACATGACCACTGGAAAAACCATAGCCTTGACTAGACAGACCTTTGTTGGCAAAGTAATGTCTCTGCTTTTTAATATGCTGTCTAGGTTGGTCATAACTTTCCTTCCAAGGAGTAAGCAGCTTTTAATTTCATGGCTGCAATCACCATCTGCAGTGATTTTGGAGCCCAGAAAAATAAAGTCAGCCACTGTTTGCAGAGTTTCCCCATCTATTTGCCATGAAGTGATGGGACCAGATGCCATGATCTTGGTTTTCTGAATGTTGAGCTTTAAAACAACTTTTTCACTCTCCTCTTTCACTTTCAACAAGAGGCTCTTTAGGCCTTCTTTGCTTTCTACCATAAGGCTGGTGTCATCTGCATATCTGAGGTTATTGATATTTCTCCTGGCAGTCTTGACTCCAGCTTGTGCTTCCCCCAGCCTAGCGTTTCTCATGGTGTACTCTGCATATAAGTTAAATAAGCAGGGTGACAATATAAAGTCTTGACATACTCCTTTTCCTATTTGGAACCAGTCTGTTGCTCCATGTTCAGTTCTATCTGTTGCTTCCTGATCTGCATACAGGTTTCTCAAGAGGCAGGTCAGGTGGTCTGGTATTCCCATCTCTTTCAGAATTTTCCACAGTTTGTTGTGATCCACACAGTCAAAGGCTTTGGCATAGTCAATAAAGCAGAAATAGATGTTTTTCTGGCACTCTTTTGCTTTTTCCATGATCCAGCAGATGTTGGCAATTTGATCTCTGGTTCCTCTGTCTTTTCTAAAACCAGCTTGAACATCTGGAAGCTCATGGTTCACATATTGCTGAAACCTGGCTTGGAGAATTTTAAGCATCACTTTTCTAGCATGTGAGATGAGTGCAATTGTGCTGCAGTTTGAGCATTCTTTGGCATTGTCTTTCTTTGGAATTGGAATGAAAACTGACCTTTTCAAGTCCTGTGGTCATTCAGATGACACCACTCTAATAGCAGAAAGTGAAGAGGAATTAAATAGCCTCTTTATGAAGGCGAAAGAGAAGAGTGAAAATCTGGCTTAAAACTCAACATTCAAACAGCTAAGATATGGCATCCAGTCCCATCATTTCATGGCAAATAGATGGGGAAACAAGGGAACAGTGAGAGACTTTATTTTCTTTCCAAAATCACTGGTGTGGTCAGTGACTGCAGCCATGAAATTGAAAGACACTTGCTTCTCGGAAGAAAAGCTATGACAAACCTAGACAGTGAATTAAAAAGTAGAGACATTACTTTGCCTACAAAGGTCCAAATAGTCAAAGCTATAGTTTTTCCAGTAGTCATGTATGGGTGTGAGATTTGGGCAATAAAAAATGCTGAGCACCAAAGAACTGATGCTTTCGAACTGTTATGCTTGAGAAGACTCTTGAGAGTCCCTTGAACTGCAAGGAGATCAAACAAGTCAATCCTGAAGGAAATCAGTCCTGAATATTTATTGGAAGCACTGATGTTGAAGCTGAAATTCCAAAACTGTGGCCACCTGATATGAAGAGCTGATTCATTGGTAAAGATCCTGATGCTGGGCAAAATTGAAGGCAGGAGGAGAAGCGGACAACAGAGGATGAGATGGTTGGATGATATCACCAACTAAACAGACATGCATTTGAGCAAACTCTGGGAGATGATGATGGACAGGGAAGCCTGGTGTGCTGCAGTCCTTGGGGTTGCAAAGTGTCAAAACTGAGTGACTGAACAAGAATATGTCGCAAGTTTTCTATACAACATTCAGAAAGTGCTTAGGGTTTTGTTTGTCTTTTTCTTCTTAATAAGCAAACTAAACTTCATCAACAAAGAATCATCCAATTTATAGTAATGTGAAACAAAGAAGGGATAGCTCTCCTTCATATGTTTAAATCTCCTTTAAAAATTCTGTTGCAAACCAGAATGCCATTAGTGTAGCAGTTGCATTGCATTGAGCATCTGATTCTTGTGATACACATGGTATAATAATGACTAGAAAACATCCATCTTCTTCTTGACAGGTAACCTATTTTAGAGCCAAGAAGGCCATCATCCAAGGGAAGTTACTTTACCCATATTGTTCCTTTACCCATCACTTAAATTTTATTTGGATGATTTGAAGGACAAGGGCTTTTTTTTTCCTTTTCTAATCATATTCATATATGTAAGGATATAGTATATTATTTTTGATAAGATTTTTCAGTTTTTAAATAAGCAATTTGGAAATGTAACTAGCAGTTTACAAATTTAATTAATTTATCAGCAGGTATGATTTTCTGTAATTTTATTTTTATTTAGAGTTTATCAGTCATCATTTCTGGCTATTTTATTTGATGTTCACATATGCAGAACACTAGAAAGGAGGATATATATGAAGAATTGCTTGACCAATTGTTAAAATCCTACAGCTGCTTTGTTTTCTAATATTTGTTATCCATAAAGTATTTCATCAATTGATCAAAAATTTCATCAATCCCTTTTATGATAAGTGATCAGTCAGCAAACCATTCTCTTTTGAGATCTATAGTTACATTAATATCCACAAAGCAAATTGAAGTGAGCATCAGAAAGGCCCTTGGTGTTCTGCTATTGATGTCTTAGCTCTAACATGAAGGTAGCAATTTAGCATCAAACTATAAATAGAAAAATATAGTGGATAGCTTGGCTTATCTTGTGTTTTTAATATTCTCTTCAAGGTAAAGTATGACATAATCTAATTACAGTGGTGGAGCTTTCACTGTAGGGAAATTGTTGCTATTTCATTTTACAATCAAGTAATTAGCTTCTCTACTGGATGGTTTACTATATGCTATTAATTTGCTGAAATACAAGTTTACTTAAAAGTTAGTGAAGACACTGCTGCTATAAAATTAAAGAAGGAAGCAGATATGATGCAAATTCATATTATGTGATTTTACCAACTAAACATATTTACATTTACCTTTCTACCAAAGTTATGATGACGAATTCACATGGTATTTACATGTAGATCATCCCAAGATGTATATGTTGTAGCTTTTTGAGTATTTTATATTATGAAATCAACTTTAAATAGCAGTTACTAAATGTGAAAAATTAGTTTTATAACCTTTAGTGTTTTAAACATGAAGGCAAATTTATACTATTTATCTAAATGTGTGTATTAATACTAGGGGTTAACAATTCTGCATTCTTTTGATTACTAAAATTCACTGAATGATTTAATAGATTAGTCCTACTCTAGTTTACTGCTTTGGGGTTAAAACTGTCATCCTACAGGATGCTAAGAATGATTTTGTGTTAAATAACTACAGTGAACACCTGAACCTTACTGAGTCATGAATCATGGAACCCAGTAGCCATAATTCCTGTTATGGAGTTCTCTTATGTTTAGCATGAAAAACAGGCAACAAACCAAGTATTATATTCATTATGTAACTGCAAGTGTGAAAGTTTGAAGGAGGTTTTTGAAGGGAGGATAAACAATGGGAATCTGATATAGTTTGTGGTGTTGTCAGAATAGGCTTCTGTGTTGTGGGCTTTCTTAGTCCAAGAACTGAAGGATGAGCTTGAATTAATAAATGGGGAGGAGTGGAGTATCACATGTAAAAGGAATAGGTAGTGCTGATGAGATTAATGGGACACGTGAAAAAATAAATTTCTGGTATGACTTGATAGAAGATGGTGAGTAATCATTCTAATCACTCAACCAATTACTAGCATGTGACCCTGAGCTAGTCACTAATAAAGCTTTTGGAATGAAGTTTTCTTTTTTTGAGAAACTTGAGAGTCTCCTTATAATTTATAATCAAATAATTTCTATATTGAACCACATAAATTGCCCTTGCTATAGGTAAAAAATAGACCAATGTTTATGAATCTATATAGTTTAGTCTACTGTAATCTTAAAAGGTGCTACTGATTTTATACTCAGGAAAAGTTATTGAGTTTCTAGAAATTAAATCAGGCTTCCCTGATGGCTCAGATGGTAAAGAATCTTCCTGCAATGTAGGAGACATGGGTTCAATCCCTGGGTTGGGAAGATCCCCTGGAGGAGGGCACGGCAACCCACTCCAGTATTCTTGCCTGGAGAATTCCCATGGACAGAGAAGCCTGGTGGGCTACAGTCCATGGGGTCACAAAGAGTCAGACACGACTGAGTGACTAAACACACAATATAAATTAAACCAGATCAACAGCAGACAAAAAATATTTTTTAAAAATATGCCTCCTCTTTTGAACTGAGTGTTCGTAAAGTCGTATTTTTAAGCTTCTGGGAAACTGAGATTAATCATCATTAGATCTTGCCCCTCAGAGTAACTTGTGTGATGATGTCTGTATTTAAAGACATGGGTAACTTGACTATTGCCGCTTTTCACACTGCTTTGGCTGTCTAAATCAAGTCAAGACAAATTATGCCTAGGCTTTGTTGGCAATTGTTGGAACACTTTAGTGAACCATCCTTTAATAGCTAGATTACATCTTGTCTTGCTACTTCGGTGTAAATGTAATTTGAGAGGCTTGTTGCCTGTTTCTGGTAAGTGTTGTGACTTGAAGATGAAAATATGTCACATTGGCTTGTTGGCCTACTTGGAAAAGACATAGAACTGTCATCAGCAAGAAGGAAGAAAATGCTTCATCATCTACATTAAACTCTAAGGACTTACAAGATCTGTTGGGTAAACAAAGTTGAAGTGGTTTTTGTTCACTAACTTCTTAGAACTCTAAAATAAGAGGTGCTCTGGGCCCCACTTTTTCATAGTTATTGAAGATTATTGTTTAAGAGAAAAAATTTCCTCCTCCAGAAAAAAATGGCTTATCACTTGTGTCACATTTCAGAAAAAAGGCAAAACAAATATGCCATTTGGAAAAGAAATGATGGAAACTGTTCACTATGAGATAAAACTTTATCCTCTGAAAATACATTTCACTTGAAATAACTTGCTTTTATTTTTAGAAGTAGGTGACTTTATACTTATAAAAAAGATGAGAAATAATAGTAATAGAACAAACAAAAACCACTTCCAAAGATCTCTTATTAGTCCTCAGGAATATGTACATCATCAAAGTTGTGACCCTAGAAAAGGAAAGTTAACTTTATTTTACTTTCAGCTTCATGGTTATTTAAAATATGGGCTTGAAAATATAGTTGCACTTCATATTCACTGCAGAATATTAGTAAAGTTATTTTGTATATTATTAGTATACCTAAAGATAGCAAAAAATAATGTGTACCTATTATGAAATATTTTCATTTTTTCATTTAAAACTTAAAACAAAAACAATGGCAAAATCCCCGGTTGGCATAGGTATTCAGATTGATGTAATTCAAGACCTTTGTCATAAATTATGACTTTTTAGGTGACTTCTTTTTAATGAGATGTAATCTTAATGTACTGTAACTCAAATCTAATAGGACTGTTATTTTGATGGAAATTTCCTGTTTTTAATATTGTTTTTCTTATTGCCAGTTTTTCCTACTTCACGTCCATCTGTATTTCAGATTTTGGTAATAGATTATGTGCCAAACATAGTGTTTGTCGATCATGTGAATTTTCATTTCCTTCTGAGATTGCAAGAATATTTTATTGAGATGTTGGGGGAGGTTGTATTGACAGATACATGCAAAATGCAAATTTGAACCAGATTTTAAACAAAATCTTTAAGCTATATTTAGATTTAAAAATTTTATGACTTTAAGAATGGATAACTTTAAAGATAAAAGGAATATTAATAGACATGATAGGCAGTGGGAAGCAGTAGAGTTACATTTAATGATAAAAAAATGAGCATTTTCAATGGATTAGAAAGGATTTATCAGTTCAGTTTGGTTCAGTCGCTCAGTCATGTTCGACTGTTTGCAACCCCATGGACTGCAGCACGCCAGACCTTCCAATCCATCACCAACTCCCAGAGTTTACTCAAACTCATGCCCATTGAGTTGGTGATGCCATCCAACCATCTCATCCTCTGCCATCCCCTTCCCCTCCTGCCTTCAAACTTTCCCAGCATTAGGGTCGTTTCAATGAGTCAGCTCTTCACATCACGTGGTCAAATTATTATAGTTTCAGCTTCAACATCAGTCCCTCCAATGAATATTCAGGACTGATTTCCTTTAGAATGGACTGGTTGGATCTCCTTGCAGTCCAAGGGAATCTCAAGAGTCTTCTCCAACACCACAGTTCAAAAGCATCAATTCTTCGGCACTCAGCTTTCCTTAGAGTCCAACTCTCACATCCATACATGACCACTGGAAAAACCATAGCCTTGACTAGATGGACCTTTGTTGACAAAGTAATGTCTCTGCTTTTCAATATGCTGTCTAGGTTGGTCATAACTTTCCTTCCAAGGAGAAAATGTCTTTTAATTTAATGACTTCAGTCACCATCTGCAGTGATTCTGGAGCTCCAAAAAATAGTCTGCCACTGTTTCCATTGTTTCCCCATCTATTTGCCATGAAGTGATGGGACCAGATGCCATGATCTTAGTTTCCTTCATGTTGAGTTTTAAGCCAACTTTTTCACTCTCCTCTTTCACTTTCATCAGGAGGCACTTTAGTTCTTCTTCACTTTCTGCCACAAGGGTGGTGTCATCTGCATATCTGAAGTTATTGATATTTCTCCTGGCAGTCTTGATTCCAGCTTGTGCTTCCCCTAGCCCAGGATTTCTCATGATGTACTCTGCATATAAGTTAAATAAGCAGGGTGAAAATATACAGCCTTGACATACTCCTTTTCCTATTTGGAACCAGTCTGTTGTTCCATGTCCAGTTCTAACTGTTGCTTCCTGACCTGCATACAGGCTTCTCAAGAGGCAGGTCAGGTGGTCTGGTATTCCCATCTCTTTCAGAATTTTCCACAGTTTGTTGTGATCCACACAGTCAAAGGCTTTGGCATATTCAATAAAGCAGAAATAGATGTTTTTCTGGAACTCTCTTGCTTTTTCAATGATCCAGCAGATGTTGGCAATTTGATCTCTGGTTCCTCTGTCTTTTCTAAAACCAGTTTGAACATCTGGAAGTTCATGCTTCATGTACTGTTGAAGCCTGGCTTCGAGAATTTTGAGCATTACTTTACTAGCATGTGAGATAAGTGCAATTATGCAGTAGCTTGAGCATTATTTGGCATTGCCTTTCTTTGGGATTGGAATGAAAACTGAGCTTTTCCAGTCCTGTGGCCACTGCTGAGTTTTCCAAATTTGCTGGCATATTGAGTGCAGTCCTTTCATAGCATCACCTTTTAGGATTTGAAATAGCTCAACTGGAATTCTATCACCTCCACTGGCCTTTTCATAGTAATGCTTCCTAAGGCCCACTTGACTTCACATTCCAGGATGTCTGGCTCTAGGGGAGTAATCACACCATTGTGATTATCTGGGTCATGAAGATCTTTTTTTAATAGTTCTTCTGTGTATTCTTGCCACCTCTTCTTAATATCTTCTGTTTCTGTTATTTCCATACCACTTCTATACTTTATTGAGCCTGTCTTTGCATGAAATGTTCCCTCGGTATCTTTCATTTTCTTGAAGAGATCTCTAGTCTTTCCCATTCTATTGTTTTCTTCTGTTTCTTTGCGCTGATCACTGAGGAAGACTTTCTTGTCTCTCCTTGCTATTCTTTGGAACTCTGCGTTCAAATGGGTATTGTATCTTTAAGATTTATAGAATAATATAAAAAAGAAGGGAGAAGAGAAATGACATACACGTACATGCAAAAGGAAAAAGTGTAAATTCATGGTGATGCATTAATTTTCTTTGTAAAATAGAACAGATTAGACAAGATCACTAAGCCAGACTGACCAGTAAGCATGTATTTATATTAGGTCATATTTGCTCATTTTGTAATTTTCTCTAAAAGTGCTCATTCGTCCAAGAGCTAGAGTGGGAAACTATTATGTGAGAGTGATTCAAAATTGAACATAGGGTGACAATTCAGTAAAACATTTAAATACATCAGAATATTAATAAAAGGAAAACACTAAAGTGATTGAAGAAGTAAAGTAAGCTTAAAATTACGTTAAGTGGACCCAGAGAGTGGGGAGAGTTCGAAAAAAAAGACAGCAGGCTAATATCATCTTAATGTTATATTGCTCTTTGGGCAACTGTTATATGTGTGATGAGATTTTGGTGGGGGTGGAAATGGCATCACACTTGCTGGAGGGGGCTGTTGGTTGACAAGTCCCTAAGGTGACTCTGTGAGGGTTAACAGCTAAGGTAGAGGAGAATTAAAGATAAATGAAATAAAGTATGGTGAGACACAAACATTAGTATCTCAGATGGGACTTCAATTCAAATTATATGGGAAAAAATGACTAGTGTTGGAGAAAAGAGCCTAACTGAGGTATAATCTTTGCTGGTGAAGTTGTAAATGGATCATGGGGAATAAAAAGTTTTGGTGAAATGATTTGGAAAGAGAGGTAAAATAAGATAGCAACCCCCCCTCCCCTGCACACACACACACACATACACTGGAAAATAATTTCCTCAAGTTCTGAGATTTTATTTTATGCATCCAAATATTCCTAATATCTAACTCAGTACTTAGGATAAGTATGTTTTCAATGATATTCAGTTGAATAAATGAGTGAAAGCCTTTCACAATAGCTAAGATATTAGCGCTTACTATGGGTTATCACTAAACTATAAATTTTACATATAATCATTAGATCATTAGCTTTTCACTAATTATAAATTTCCATCTCATCAGATGCTAGAAAGGCATCCCCCCCTTTGTATTTAGACATATTATATGACTTGATGAACATGAGTTTGAGCAAACTCCGGGAGATAGTTTGGACAGGCAAACCTGGTGCTCTGTAGCTCATGGGGTCTCAAAGAGTCGGACACAAATTAGCAACTGAACAACAAAAATATTATGACTTACTGTTGTCAAAATAATATGAGAAAAAGTCTTTAGAAGTCAAAGTGTGATTTATTGCCTTCTCTTTCCTTCTGACACAGCTACTAGCAATATTTGAGCTGATGAAGTCTCCACAGACTTGTTTCTCTGAGGACAATGCCTTATAAAAACGGAGTCCTCAGCCAGTTGACAATAGACATACAGCATGAAGGAAAACTATATCTCCTTGATATAAGCTACTAGAATTCTGGGATTAACTCTTACTGTCACGTAACCTAGCCTATCCTGATTAACATATATGTAAGAGAGCATCTACTTACAATGTAAAAGGTGGGTATCTATGCCTTCATTGTTACAGATCAGGAAACTGAGGCTGAATAATGTTAAGGAGGGCTTCCCTGGTAGCTCACTGGTAAAGAATCTGTCTGTCAATGAAGGAGACGTGGGTTCAATCCCAGGTCCGGGAAAATCCCACATGCCACAGCACAACTAAACCTGTGTGCCATAAGTACTGAGCCCATGCTCTAGAGTCTGAGAACTCCAACGACTGAGCCTGCCCGCTACAAGGACTGGGTCTGCAAGCCACAACTGCTAAAGTCTGGGTGCTGCAGAATCCATGCTCCAGAATATGAGACGCCTGCACATTGCAGCTACAGAGTAGTCCCTGCTTGCCACAACTAGAGACAAGTGCAAGCAGCAATGAAGACCCGGCACAGACAAAAATAAAGAAAATTAATACATAATGCTAAGGAAAAGTGATGGAAATGTTGAAGTGATATTTTATTCTTTATAGCCTAAAATGTTGGCTTCCTTCATGGCACACTAGTCCAAACACAATTGTGGAGTTCAGAAGTAGCTGTCCCAAGGATTCTTGTGTGATCTTGCTAGAATACATGTCAGTGCCCAAAGCATTAGTAAAAGTTCAGCATCTCAAGTTCAGAATATTTCTTACTAGAAAGATTTGAAATTTCCAAAAGTAACCATAACTTTACATGAATGGTATGTACAGATGCATATTTAGGAGAAGAGTTGCGAAACCTGGATGTTATGACTTTATTTTCTGTAGTGTTTAGGAAAAAAAAAATCCATATATCACCATTTTATTACATTAAACCAAACAAGTACAATCTTGAAGATGTGTAATTTTAAAAGTTCTTAAAAACTCATGACACTTCCCTGCACTTTCTTTATGTTCAAAAATTTACATTTTAAAAACCAAGTTAGATGTCTATTTTAGATTTCAGATAGTATGTTATCAAAGGAACATAAAACATTTAAACAATATAGGAGGCCTTATGAGATGAATTCACATTTATTAACATAGAATAATATTAAAGACTGATGTTACAGCTAGATGTTAAAAATAAACCCATAAGAGTAAAAAACATGTATTTTACTTTTTCATAAAGTTGTCTCATTCTCTGGCAAGCAATTTCAACTAGTGACTATTCAACCAAAAATCCAAGTTACCCAGATATTATAGTTCCGTAACTTAAAATTGACACTGGTAATGAGATTTCAATCTATAAATGATTAATTTGTGATCATACTCAGTCATGATGTATGACTGACTAAGACATACTCTTAGTCAACACATGCTCAATAAATAGGTGTCAAAAAACTATAGAAAATGAAAATAACTTTTATAATTCAAGGACATTCTCTTTTTTTCATATTATGTTTCCTAATATTGTAAATTAAGTGAATCTTCAATTGAACCATTGAGAGTAAGCATTAGCTTCAGGTCAAAGGATTTATACTATATCCTTACTTAAATCTTTTCTACAATTCTCAGAATCCAATTCCTGGAAGAAGCTAAAAGCAAAATTCAGCTATTGGAATTCTCTCTGCAAACTGTCTCCCAAACAAGTCAGGATTCTGAATACCCATACTGATTGCCATCTAAAGGGATCTTCAATGAGAAATAGTAATGCTCTCATAAATTCTGGCTTCTTTCTATGACAGTTCAAGACAGTTGCTAGAATTACTGTTTTGCAGTATAACTAGTAAAAGTTAATATAAAATATAATAATTTAAGGATTATATATATAAAATTTAATAAGATTTTAAATTCTTCTGTTGGTCTAATATCAGTGGTCATGTAAAAGTTACTTTTGTACTTTGAATTTCTAGAAGGTGTCCATATACTAACATAATTAAAATGTTAAATAATAAAATAACTCACTATCAATCATACTTGAAATATTATCTAATGACAAAGTAGCAATTTAAAAAAAAGTGCTATGACTTTCACCCCCTTGTACCTAAAAAGCAAAACCTCAGTTTTAGAAAATTAGCAAAATGTGGTAAAGCAGAATGATAATATATTGATGTTCAGAAAATATTTATTAACATACAGAAAAGTAATGGAAACAAGATTAATGGAAATAGGGAGAGAAACATCTTCTAACTGTTGAAAAGAGTGCTTTGGTGTCTTTCTAAATGTTTTATAATGGCTTTTATCTTGGTCATGTTTTTAAGAGCACAATTTCTTGTAGTAAATCAGTTAAAAAAAAAGCAAGCTTTGTTAGGTTTGGCATAATCTAGAAGCAATTAAACCAAACATTCTATAATAATGTATTAGATTTTAAAAAATATTTTCCAAATCCATCACACAACTCAGTTTAATAAAACTCAGATTACAATCAAATAGAGAAATTAGATAAAATAACAACTGCCTTATGTCTTTAATCTACTTTGCTCATTGTTCTTCTCCTATCTTATATTAATTGAATTACAAAGTTTTTTCTTGTGGAAATTACTGTAGAGAAAGTAAACAGAAACTAATAAAATTTAAAGTATGAAATAGAATATGTATGTCTTGGTTATTAGATACCTACACTTTCAAATGAGCTAAACCCTTTGTATTAGGTCTTTACTCAGTTATCTCCACTTCATGGTTTCCTTTTTAACTTTTTAAAAATTTCATTTAGCTTCCTAAGGTTTAAAATGTATGTGTGGAGAGAGAGAAAGAGAGCACTGTAGGTTAGCACAAGGTCAAATCAATGTGTTGCAGGTTAAGACAAAAGGATAAACAAGGAAGAGATCAGTGGTGTAAAATTGTATCCTGGTTACTAACAATACTTTATTTTCTTTAGAAATAGGTCAGTTATGGTGAACGGTGGAGAAAAAAAGAATAATGACCCAAATAAGAGGCACAATGCTTGCATCATTTATTGGTTTATTCATTGCCATTTAGAGTCATTTAATAATGGCACTATTGGTTGTTGAGTACTTATTATGTGTCAGATGCTTTATATCTCACGGTTATAATGACCAAGCATGGCAGCTCCTGTCAGTCTCATTGGAGTAGTGAAAACCTTAGGTTTACAGGTGTTATGTAATGTGTCCAGCTCTCAGAATCAGTGTGTGCTTCAACTGGGATTTGGACACAGGTCTGTCTGATTTCGATTCTGTACTCTTTTCTACTGTACTGTCATAGGCATTGCTGCTGCTGCTGCTAAGTCACTTCAGTCGTGTCCGACTCTGTGCGACCCCATAGACGGCAGCCCACCAGACTCCCCCGTCCCTGGGATTCTCCAGGCAAGAACACTGGAGTGGGTTGCCATTTCCTTCTCCAATGCATGAAAGTGAAAAGTGAAAGTGAAGTCGCTCAGTCGTGTCCGACTCTTAGCAATCACATTTTTAAACATCCTTCATTAATGTATTTTATTAAAAGATGTTTTAAGGCAGCTCACTTTTTCCCCTCTTGGCCATTGATATGATTAACTTAAAGTTATGTAGAAGTTAAGTTTTTCTTATATTAAATTTTGTCTTCTTTCTCCTCTAAAGGTTTAGAAACTGTGTTTATTATAAAAAATATTTTACAGATATTTTAACATCCTAAAGGATATTTTTATGTTATTACTATTACTATCTGACAATGAACTAAGTTTACATGTTTTGCTGAGGTACCATAGTTGCAATTAATCTTAAGTAGAATATATATGGTGGTTTTATTTTACTTCTTAAAGGGCTATATTGTACACAACAAAATTACCACAGAGAATTGATGAGTAGCATTTAATTAGCAGATGACAGGCTGATCTTAAAGACTTCAGTATCTAAGTCTCAAAGACATAAAGATTCTTGAGAAAAATATATATATAACATAATAGGTAAAACAGTAGCATATTTATTTAGATTATTTAAACACAGGGACAAATGAAGGAGAGGTTATTGGCACTTGAATTATTCGTGGGTAGTCGTGGCTAACAGCAGGTTAAAGGTTTGATTTTCTGTGCTCAACCCCCATCTTTCCTATCTTAATCTGATAGACAGCACAGCCTGAAGCAAAGATTTCAGCATGTCTATTTTACTAAAAAACAGAAGTAAGAGGAAAACAGAATGAATCAAAAAAAAAAAAAAGGGAGAGTAAATATAAGAATGTGTTACTAAGCTGGTCTTCAAACTCATGAGATAAACTTCCAAAAGATAAGCAAACTTTTCTCAAGACACTTATTTCTGGAATTTGAAATTTTAACTTTGGCTGTAATCTCTTAATGATTAAGTTTCACCTCCTGGACTGTGATTTAGCTTTCATTTCTGGGTTGCTTGCATGGAAGCCCTGAACAGACCAACAGTGTCTTTTTCATCAGAGAATAGGAGAGATCCAAAATAGGAGATCAATGGTTTTCAGAACATCCATAAGTTGAGCCACTGTTGGATTGTACCTCATGACTCTTCTCAGAATCTTCTCAGAATAGGTTATCACAATAACAGCTTAGTCTAGAACAGTCAACGGTTCCAGAGATAATGAGGTTGAGATGATCTACAATAACATGTAAGAAGTATCTATCTGACTGACCAGTTCTCAAATCTACTAATTCTCACCCCAGTATCCAGGTACTTAATACAACATGATACCTCCATAGTTGTGACATGTAAGTCCAGTTAGTCACAGAATCTCATTTAAGGACAACATTTCCTTTAAGTCAATTTATCCGTGAAGCATGCCTGATTTTATATTTATTCTACATAGTTGTTCACAGAAAATACTACCAGAAGGCTAACCCTAACCTTGAGGGAGAATTGTGAATGAAATAGAGGTAAGATGATAGTAAAGGCATGGGATTTCTGGCCATCAGTTCTATGAATATTCTCATGATTTCTACATCCGCTCAGCTCAGATCCCATATAACAAGTCCTTCATATGATGGGTTACTACTTTACACACTCAAACTTACAACTGAGCCTGTCTAATAATACCCAAGTTAGGATAAATAGATATTGTTACATAAGCATTTGGTGTGCAGTAGTCAGGACACCTTGCTGCTATGGCCTATTAATATATTAGGAATTAATGTTTTCAGTTATATTTAATTTCTCAGTTGTGGAAATCTTGACCTTGTTCTATAGGATAGGAATCTACGTGTTAATTTTCCTGCTGGGGCATGTCAGAAATTCAATGTAACATCCTAAATGTGCCAGATACATTTAGCACTCACATCTCTGGGTCAAATCCGGATGCACCAGAGTCTTCATTCACTACAGAATACTTTCTCACTTGTAGCCCTACCAAAAACAGCATGTTTTCAGAGTCATAACAATATTCTCTTCAAAACAATAGAATGGGAAAGACTAGAGATCTCTTCAAGAAAATTATACGAAGGGAACATTTCATACAAAGATGGGCACAATAGATGACAGAAACAGTATGGACCTAACAGAAGCAGAAGATATTATGAAGAGGTAGTGAGAATACAAAGGAGAACTGTACAGAAAAGATCTTAATGACCCGGAAGACCACGACAGTGTGGTCACTCACCTAGAGCCAGATGTTCTGGAGTGTGAAGTCAAGTCGGCCTTAGGAAGCACGACTACAAACAAAGCTTGTGGAGGTGATGGAATTCCAGCTGAGCTATTTCAAATCCTAAAAGGTGATGCTGTAAAAGTGCTGTATTCTATATGGTAGCAAATTTAGAAAACTCAGCAGTTTCCACAGGACTGGAAAATGTCAGTTTTCATTCCAATCCCAAGGAAGGGCAATTCCAAAGAAGGGCAATTTCAAAGAATGTTCAAACTATCAGAGAATTGCTTTCCTTTCACATGCTAGCAAGGTAATGCTCAAAATCCTTCCACCTAGGCTTCAACAGTACATGAATCGAGAACTTTCAGATGTACAAGGCAGATGTAGAAAAGACAGAGGAACCAGAGATCAAATTGATAACAATCATTGGATGATCAAAAAAGCAAGAGTTTCAGAAAAACATCTACTGCTTTATTGACTATGCCAAACCTTTTGACTGTGTGGATCACAACAACCTGTGGAAAACTTAGAGATGAGAGTACAAGACCAACTTACCTGCTTCCTGAGAAACCTGTATTCAGGTCAAGAAGGAACACTTAGAACCAGACATGGAAGAACAGACTCGTTTCAAATTGGGAAAGGAGTATGTCAAGACCGTATACTGTTACTCTGATTATTTAACTTATCTGCAGAGTACATAATGTGAAATGCCAGGCTGGATGAAGGTCAAGCTGGAATTAAGATTGTCGGAAGAAATATCAGCAACTTCAGATATGCAGATGGCACTGCTTGAATGGCAGAAAGCAAAGAGGAACTAAAGAACCTCTTGATAAAGGTGAAAAAGGAGAGTGAAAAAGCTGGCTTAAAACTCAACATTCATAAAAAGAAGATCATGACATCTGGTCTTATCATTTCATGGCAAATAGATGGGGAAACAATGGAAACAGTGACAGACTTCATTTTCTTGGGCTCCAAAATCACTGCAAATGGTAACTGCAGCATGGAATTAAAATACACTTGCTCCTTGGAATAAAACTATGACAAACCTAGACAGCATATTAAAAAGCAGAGAGACATCACTTTACCAACAAAGATCTATCTAGTCAAAGCTATGGTTTTTCCAGTAGTCATGTATGGATGTGAGAGTTGGAAAATAAAAAAAATAATGAGTGCTGAAGAATTGATGCATTTGAATCGTGGTGCTGGAGAAGACTCTTAGAGTCCCTTGGACAGCAGGGAGATCACCGGTCAATCCTAAAAGAAATCAACCTGAATATTCATTGGAAGGACTGATGCTGAACCTGAAGCTCCAGTAATTTGGTCACCTGATACAAAAAGCAGGCAAAGACCCTGATACTGGGAAGGACTGAGGACAGGAAGAGAAGGGGGCAACAGAGGATGAGATGGTTGGATGGAATTATTGACTCAATGGACATGAGGTTTGAACAAAGTCTGGAAGAGAGTGAAGGACAGGGAAGCCTGGCATGCTGCAGTCAATGGGGTTGCAAAATGCTGGACATGACTGAGCTACTGAATAACTATATTCTAGAACAACTATATTCTAAAGGGTGCTAAATGCTCTCTCAAAAACCCAGAGGCCCACCAAGCACTGTGATTAGGAAATGTGAGGTGTAATAAATGTTTACTCACCTTTGAAAAATGGTCAGATATTCTCCAGTTGCCTTGAACCCCTAATATATTCCCTTATATGGCAGGCTCCTGTTATAATCTTCAACAGGTTTTCTTTCAACCTCTGGCATTCTGGAGTCTTCCTAGGGCATATAGAACACTTGTTAGTTCCATATCATTGAGTTCAATTAGCTTGATACATCATTATAGTAGACCAGCATGATGTTCTGCAGAATAGCAAGAGGATCAGTTTTCTGCAGAGTGTATCATGAACATGAGCATGAGCATTAATACAGCCCTGAGGCAATCAGTGAATGTATACCACTGCCCCTACTATGTGATGACAAACTGCTTTTGCTTCTTCTTATTGTCAGAAATCAAGGAGAATTTCCAAACAAATTCCTGTGTGACAAGTGTATGGTATTGCATCAATAAAAATATCACATCACATAGTAGTTGCAGTTGGGGCTACATCCTGGGTAAATCTAACATAGCCTGTCCATGAGTGAGTGAAGTTGCTCAGTCGTGTCCGACACTTTGCGACCCCGTGGAGTGTAGCCTACCAGGCTCCTCCATCCATGGGATTCTCCAGGCAAGAATACTGGAGTGGGTTGCCATTTCTTTCTCCAGGGGATCTTCCCGACCCAGGGATAGAACCCAAGTCTCCCACATTGCAGGCAGACGCTTTAACCTCTGAGCCACCAGGGGAACCCAGTCTGTCCATAGTCATCTACAAATCAGGATCATTTTTTTCTATTGACTCTTTTTTTTTTTTTAAGCAGCTCAGTAGGTGCATTGAATAGGGATATTACATGAACCAGTATCCCTGCATTGTTTCAGTTTTTGATGGTGGTGCTTATCATTATAATTCCTCCTGCAATATAGCATTGTTTCTTATATATCCTCCGAGATACAGGAGGGTTTTTCCTTGGCTTTTTTAAAACTACAATGGCTTGTACTCCGCAGAGCATAAATCCATGTGAGGATTCTCCCAGGTTAGTATGCCACACTTAATTATCCACTTGGGGACATAGAAATAACTGTAGGGTAGTTGTGCGGGCATGTTGGAATCGTTGAACTGTGAGACAGCCAGACAAACCTGAGCTCCCGATCCTCCACTCATGGTATTTCTGTTCCTCTATCATCAATCTTAGTTTATATCCCTATGTAATAGTCCTTAAAATATCTGTCATTCTTCTTGCCCAAAATATAGTTTTCCTAGTATTAAGCAAGTCCTTTCTAGAAAAGATATGGGGAATATTTACCTAACTTACTTGCAGAGATTTTACACAGTCCATTCTCAAAGAGACCTAGACTTCCCTTCAATCAATGGCTTCTAGGTCTGTGAATGACCTAAGTCTAGAATTTTTGTGAGGAATCCCAATACTCCATTATGATGGTTGATGTAAGACACCAATTCACAAGATCTCATTGTATTTATTTCATTTATTATATAGTTCACATAACATATTATTCTGCTTATCATCTAACTTTCCTCAAGGATACCAAGATTTATTTGCTATTATCACAGATACCTGTGTATCAAGACACCCTGATTTCAACTCTAGCAATATTACTTATTAGAGTAGTTAAATCTATCTGTCTCTGATTATTAAACACTCTCACTTATATTCTTCCACTCCAGCATCCTATTATTTCTATGTGTCCTGGAAAGCGCAGTTTCATGGCAACATTTCCCACTGTCCTTCAAACCCTATATGGATAGGGAACATCACATTTCTTAAGGATGTTGGTTCCTTTTTCACACCCTCCCCGTACATTATTCCACATAGCTTCGATGAAGGAAATGGTCTCTGGGAATACTTTAAGAAAGCACTTTGATAGTGCATTCTTAAGTTGCACATCCAAGTGTATTCTAAACTTTTCCACTTCCTTGAATATTTTTTCCTCCTGCATAATTTGGCAGGGAAGTTCTGAAGTCCTTACCTCATTTTCTCTAGGCTATCATTGTGTCCAAGTTTTGAAGAATTATCTCCGCAGATTATGAGCACTGACTCTACTTCTTGACAGAATATTGACTTTCAATTTATGAGTGAGTGCTTCGAATTCAATAAATTCTCATTTATTATATTGTTTGCTTTGGTGTGCTGCCCAGTTCTCCACTCAGGATTGAGGTATGATTTTTCCAGCTTTGGCAGTCTTGGTTGATGCCTCGCAGCTGCATCTGCTTCTGAGAACTGCCCACGGCCACAGGGAGTTACCTCAAAAAAATTCCTCTCCCTCAAGGGGTCAGCCCACATCAAATGAGTGGTCTGTGAAGAAATTCAAAGGTCTTTTCCCTTGATTCAACTCCAGACAACTTTGATGGTCACTCAACTCCAGAGCAACATGTGGCACTTCTTTAAGTGAAACACAGCAGTTAGCTTCTGTTTACCCAACCCTGCTCTCTTCACCCTTTATAAGTGATGCTTCCAAGACTAGTCCTCAAAAAATCTCTCGCATGCAAATCTCCATCTCAGAGCCTGTTTTCCAGGAAGTCAATTTAAGATGCCTGTCAAGCCTTATATTCTTTCACCCTGCTCTAATACTTTAAACACCCACTACACAATTATCCCCCAGTTCCTACTCTATATCCATAAATGAGGTCCTATAATTCCAATTTTTAATTAAATAACTTTCTTCAGGGGGAAATACTGAAATTATATGCTTTGTAATAAGCCTAGAAAGAATAAATGTTGCTGGGACAGCTCCTGAGGAGCACAAGCAATACTGGGGGGAGGCATTTGCCTCTGTGATGTGCATGGGCTTCAAGCTGGAAAAAAACACTCTCTTCTGTCAAGGAAAGGAACTGTTTCTGCCTTATTCAGGGGAATACAGAGTTTAAGATTCTCAGTTCAGTCCACACAAATGGCCCCAATCCAATTCTCAAAATTTTGCTCTTTTCAACCAAAGTCCTGAACTAAATAGATGAGATCTCTCAAGGCAACATATTCAGTCTCCTTTGTAGCTCTGTCACACTTAAAATTAAATCTGGGGACTGACTTTCTGCGGAGTGCCCTGGACTCAGAGATATTAAGAGTGTGCATAAATGAAGCCATGGAGGCCCTCTGGCTTTCACAGAGTGCCTCAAGTTGGCAAATGGCTGTTCTAAGCCTATCATTTTCTCTTTCAAAGCTTCCAATATCATTAACAAAAGCCAGCCCAATCCACAGTCCCTATAATTATCATTGTCCCCATATCATATAAGCAATACAGCCACTGCACATCCTAAAGTCTTATCTTCCACCTGCACCTTATCCCAATTAACCACAAGGGAAAGCCTTAGTAATCGTGATGTCATGGCATTCCTGAGCTAATCACCAGTTCCTCTTGGCACTAGCAATGGGGTTCTTATTGCTGTGAGAATGGTCAGTAATGCAGTTTTCAATTTATTTCCCTAAGGGTCCACTTTCTGGGGTCATTTCTGATACCAACTGTTTTAGACTAAGTTTCTTAGAAACAGAGCCTGAAACAAAGGCTTACGTGTTAAGATTGTATTCAAGAGTACAATCCTA
Organism: Dama dama; assembly: GCF_033118175.1. Lineage (NCBI taxonomy): Eukaryota > Metazoa > Chordata > Mammalia > Artiodactyla > Cervidae > Dama > Dama dama. The sequence goes on along the minus strand of NC_083709.1, from coordinate 42,223,249 downwards.
GGGAGCAAGGGTGAGGGCAAAGGGAAGTAAGACAGAGAAACAGGGAAAGCTGATAACTGGTGCACTCCAAGCTGACCACAACATGCTATTCTCTGATTGAATGCTTGATCTTATGGAAGTACCTCCCAAGAGGACTTATCAATGACTGCTTTTCAAGACAGGTTATGCATGGCAGAGGGCTGGAGAAGAACTTATTCTCTTCTTTCAGCTATTTCCTGTTGGTCAAAGATTCACCTTCAAGGTTATAATCTCTTCCCATTTCCAGGCTGCTTAGGTGTAGGCACCAAATGATCCCATGGTATCTTTTGCCTCAGTGTCAACAAGGACTTTGGACAAAGGACAAAAGTTCTGCATATGTTCCATGAAGAAAGGAATGATGTTGCTGTAGTCATCTGAATTTGGTCAGAATTCACACAAAGGAGATCTCTGTGGCTATGGCCCAGGAAGTCAAAGGCCTCTGGAATAGGTGAAGCAAAGAAGCTATGAAAGGAAACTTAAATGGCAACTACTTACTAGCTTGGTGACCTTTTAAAATTTACTTTGTCCCTTTGACTCAGTTGCTTCCTCTATAGCATGGAACTAATAATTGTATAACATTAACTGGTTGTTCTATGAATTATAAGATATCTTATTTGTAAACATTTTTCACAGTTCTTGGACCAAGAACTGTATTAATTGTTATTTCTATTTTCATGTAGGAAACTTTTTGCAATCTAAATAAAAACTTGAAATATTCTAGTTATTATTCAACCTTCTCATAAAGCACCAAATATATAGAGTATCAGAAAAAAATTATTTTAGAGGTGTCTGATCTGGGTTTTTTTATGTCATGAAGATGTGAGAGAAATATCAGTAAAATATTGATTCTGAATATGGTTTCCTATTTTAATTTAAAAATAGAAATAACTAACTTACAATATAACCAATACAAAAGAAGTTTTCTTCTCCTACCAGAGAAAGACATAGCCACAGTTTTTTATAGATGTAATTTAGACTAGAAGTGATTGTAAACTAGTAGCCATCCTTAGAGACTCTTTCAAGATTAAGACACCTATTCATAGGCACATTATAGTGCAGATAGATGGTTTTGCCTTTTGGTGTGTAGTATGTCTTATTTCTTCTATCAGCAACATAATTTACTTGTAAGAAACACTGCCCTATAACTAGATTAAGTCATTTTGGAAAGATAACCATATTCTTGGACCAAGGTTGGGATGTTGATGCTAGTCTGGCCAATCCATGTATTCAATTTCTTTTTTTTTTTTTTTCAATTTCTTATGGTGATTGATTGAGGAAGGGTCACATGACCTGAGTCAGTTCAATAAGTATCAATCTAAAAATCTGTTAGAAACATTATTTATCAGGCTTATTAAGAATACAGATATGAGCCTGAAGATCTTGTGCATACCTTTCCTCTATGTTGGAAATTTCTCTCTAAATTATGCTAACAAAGGGAATGCAGGGTCCTATTTTTGTCCAAAGTGGGAGGAAAAAATGCAACTGGGGGTGGGTGGTGAATTTTGATGACAATTTTGGAGGCCTGGGTTCTAACCAAACTTAAAGCTTTTATTATTCTTAGATCATGTGGATATCACTATTAATACCACTGGTACTACTCTGATTTAGTCTTCTGTTACAATCAGATGTATATCAGTTCATTTTTTGTATATTTTGCTTCATTAGTTTTAATAAATGTACTATAGTAAAAGAAGATATTAATAGTAAGGGGCATTGAATGTGGGGTATATAGAACTCTTTGTACTATCTTTGCAACTTTTCTATAAACCTAAAACTAATATCATATATAGTAAAAATCTGCTTCTCTGTACCACACTGCACAAGGTAAATAGATCCTCTTGCTAATAAATCTGTGCCTAAGAAGCTCAAGGACATCACATCTCTAATATTCATACTTGGGAAACTTCTGCTACCTGAATATATAGATAGAAAATCTTTAGAATAGAAGTCCATATGGTCAGTTTTGAGTGAAAACTTTTCAGTGAAGAGGATGAAAAAGATAGCTTTTCAATCAACCATTCGGATTTATGACTGGAAAACAGTGGTCAACATTATACCTTTTTTTTCTAGTCATTCTAATGTCTGTTCTATTTGCACTGTAAGATACTAAAACTAGAAGTAGGTTCCTTATTTTTACTTTCTCTATCAATCTTGTTTCAATCAAGATATACAAACATAAATCTGGAGAAAATCATAATTCAAAAACATACATGCACCCCAGTGTTCACTGCAGAACTATTTATAGTAGCCAAGATAGAGAAGCAATCTAAACATCAGCAGATGAATGGATAATGAAGATGTGGTGTATATATACAATGGAATACTACTGAGCTATAAAAAATAATGAAATATGTCTTTTGCAGCAACATAGAAGAAGCTAGAGATTATTATACTAAGTGAAGTAAGTCAGACAAAGCCAAATATCATATGATGTCACTTGTATGTATAATCTTTAAAAAAAGGACAAATGAAATTATATGTAAAACAGAAACAGACCCATGGATATAAAAAACAAACGTATGGTTACTAAAGCGTAAACTGCAGACCAGGGGAGAATAAATTAGGAGTTTGGAATTAGCAGATACAAACTACTAATAGATAAACAACAAGGTCCTACTGATAGCATAGGAAAAGATAGTAAACTGATATTCTAAATAAAATGTTATTTTCTTTTGTAAGCTTGCTTCATTATTACTCTGTTTCGTCCTTTTTTTTCTTTTTTTCCCTAGTAAAGAAAGACCCACAAGATATAAGAATGTTGAATGGCCTCCAGTCACTGTTATAGGTTTGTTTGTTTTTGTTTAAGCCAAAAACCTTTGAAAATAGTTTGATTCTGGTAGACTAGGTAAATTCTCAAAAATTCACATTTTCTTAAAAAATCATTAACTGGTGAGCTTTCACAGTGTAAGGCATACTTTTCACCCAAGTGCTCGTGCAAATGTACCTCTCTTTCCAATTCATCATCCTCTTCAAAAATATCATACACATGCTCCAGAAGCTGAATGCACAGGCCCTGAATTACATCAGCCCTCAAGGCTTCAATCATTCTTCTGATTTTTTCAGAACCTGGCAGGATGGCTGAATATAGTTCTTTAAAATGGAGTTCCTCTGCCTCTTCTGCAACTTTCCCATGAAATATCACCATATCTCAATACTTTTTATGAAGTTTAGATTCTGACACTGAATCTGGTATTGGGAGATCTTCACAGCTCTCTTTAGAGCCCGGATTTAAGGTCTGAGTCATCATTTGTACCAGTCACTCATTTCCTTTGTATGACCACTCGTCTGAGACCAGCAGGGCCAGAGGAACCACAAGAGGAAGGTCATCCCGGTCCTGCTCCATGCTTGTCTTCTGACTGCAGCATTGCTCAGGAAAGGAAGCTCACATATTGTCTCTCTGAGGAGCTTTCCTCACTCAAGGGCCTGAGGGCAAGATTTCATCTTGAGACTGCTTTAGTTACCTTCCCTTTCTTGCTGGTAATGGTTGGTCCTTTGATGTTGTCTCACTGTTCCTGGAACTACTCACAGATCCAGTGACCACTCTACTTTGGCTTTCAGCATCTTTTTGTGTTGATGTGGCATCCAATTTTCCAACAGTGGGAAGAGAAGGCAAAAGATGAGGAGGGTCTCTTGGAACTGTCTTTTCCCCATTGTGCTCAATAGGTTCTCTTTCCTTCTGCAGCTACTGTCAAGACAGGGAAGGTTCAGACCCAGAGCTCTATGGCTGTAAACCTGGGTGGATTCTATCCTGTTTTCCTATAACGCATTCACCAGCAACTTGATTCTAGTCCTTTGATAAATCTTGGTCTTTGTTTAGGGGCTGCAGAGGCTTCACTGGCTCATTCATTACTCCAGTGACATACTCAGAGGACCATGTGGAAATTCAGGTTTCAGGTTGAACACTGGATTTAGTGTTATTATTCAGACTCTCCTTCACTTGAGAAATATTACATTTACCTTCTAGCTTATTAGAGGTATCTGAGTGTCTTGGTTGATTCTCTTGAACTAGCTTTCATCTACTGAGTTTCACCTTTCTTCAAGAAAGATGTTAATATTCACCCTAAAATCACTGCTAGTGATTCTGCAGTACTGCTTATGTCTGCTTTGTAGTCATGGTCTTTCAGACTTGTGGGTGTCTTCAAGGGGCCAATGGCCATGGGTTTCTCTTGGGACAAACATTTGTCTTCACCCATTACATATGTCTTGGAGCTCTCAGAAGAGTGTGATTGAGAGTGAACTACTTCATAACTTAAGTCAATCTTTCCAGAAAGCACTGTAGCTACAGGCTTGAATTTAGAGTCACCATTTTTAAGGTTATTTTGGGTTTTTTTTTTGCCTTTGTGGCCTCCAAAAACAAAGATATTTGGTGCTTTATGTAAAGCTGTCTCAGGAATGCTCCTCACAGAAGGTCTTTCTTCAGGCTTTTTGCTCAGCATGGTTTTTATCAGTTCTATCAACTCTGGGCTATAACCTTTCAACATCGGTGGCAGATCTTTCAATAATCCAATAAACCAAAGAATTCATGTTTTTTGCATTGAAAGCATGCTTCCAGGATTGCCATTTCATAAACACAGCATCTCATAGCCCAAATGTCAGACTTCTAGTTTTAGGGTTTGTTTAAGAACAATTCAGGGCTCATGTATGTGCCAGTAAGTGTTCCAGCCATGCCACAGTGGTTCTCAAGCACTCAGGAAATCCCTAATTCACCCTCTTTGATGATGTTTTGCTCTTGTTAGGAAGACATTTTGAGCTTGCAGAGCTCAATGAAGGAAGTATTTTTCATGTAAATACTGCAGGGCCATGAGAATCTGAACAAACCACTCTACCACCAAAGTGATAGCGAAAGTGTCTGTCACTCAATCATGTCCAACTCTTTGTGACCCCATGGACTGTAGCCCACCAGGCTCCTCTGTCCATGGGATTCTCCAGGCAAGAATACTGGAGTGGGTTGCCATTCCCTTCTCCAGGGGATCTTTCTGACCCAGGGATCAAAGCCGGGTCTACTGCATTGCAGGCAGATTCTTTACCACCTGAGCCACCAGGAAAGCCCACCACCAAACACTCAGGCAGACGCTTCCCCTTCTGCTCTTAGAATTTTTGGTACAGAGCACCTCCTTTGCAGAAGCCCATGATGATGTTCAACAGATGCTCCCCTCCCTCCCACGGCTCTTTGTAGGTGAGAGCATTGTGTCCTTCAGCTGAGACAAGAGCTGAGCTTTCTGTTCAGCCACTTGATGCTCTCAGCTGAGGCATTTTGGAGCTTCAGCTTTTTGATGACAGACTGCCATTCCCGCTGGTCTCTCACAGTCACCTCCCCATACTGATCCCACCCACAGTCAGGACACTGAGATGCCAGAGACCATATGGTATTAGCGGTGGCTGAGGAGGCCTGGCCTGGGTTCCAGGCCGGAGGCCTGACCCACTGCATCATTCCTACTATTGGTTATCTTACATGCTTTATGAGGAAAAATCTGTTGTAAGACATTTGTTTGGCTACTGTTTACTGAGTCTTAAACTAACATGCTATCTAGAACTATTTCCTTTTTAAGATACTCATGAGTTTCAATACAGTGACAGAACATACTGGATTGGAAGTTTTATATTATACTATAATGATAAAAGCAACAGGAGAAATAAATGACATATATCCAGTGATACTACTTTTTACTGTTAAAAACATTAAGTAGTAGTTGATAAATTATTTTTTATAAAAACAAAACGTTAGGCTATAGGCTTAAAACCAGGCATTGCTGTGAGAGATAACATTGTCTTTCCAATTTCCCATTGAACATATTATTGTCTGGACTTGAGTGCTTAGATGACAGAGTTTGATGTAGTAGATGTCCAAGGAAGACGAGTGGGAGAAATAAATGAAAATCCCACCACTTCCAATTTCACTGAAATTTAGGAGAGAATGGTAGACAAGCAAGGAGACTGAAGAAATATATATAAGAATAGCCACCTACTCTGATTTTCCAGTCCTGGAATTGCAAAGCACATAAGGGTTGGAGCAGCAAGGTTCAGTATGGTGTGAGGTCAACTCTATATGTGGAATTTCCCAGCCACCCATGTGGGAGGTGGACAGCAGCCTCCTGAAGAGAGTATCTCTGAGCTAGCTTTGGAGGGCTTGGTGTAGCTGGGAGGTTGTCAGGCAAAGAGAAGGTCTAACCTATACTTCCAAATGCCTCTCTGTTCCTGCATGTCACCAGCATGTGTGTGTGTGCTCTTGGCTCACACAAAGAGTTGTGTCTGACTCTTTGCAACCCCTCGAATGTAGCCTGCAAGGCTCTTCTGTCCATGGGATTATCCAGACAAGAATATTGGAGTGGGTTTCCATGCCCTCCTCCAGGTGATCTTTCCAAGCCAGGGATTGAACCTGTGTCTCTTGTGTCTTTTGCATTGCAGGAGGATTCTTTATCAATTGTCCCACCTGAGGAGAGCATACAGAAGATCAAAAGGCAATATGGCCTCCTGTGGTTGAGGGTAAAGGGATACCTAAGTAGATGCTGCCATCAGACTGTGGCCAAGATGAGAGAAGCAGCAGAAATTCAAAAGGTCAGTTCAACTGGGAGGGTTCCTAGACACTAGGAAATAAGACAGAATAAGAAATCATCTGTAGCAGAAATCAGCAGCCATTGCCAAGTCAATCAGGCAAAACAACAGCTTAGATAAATAATACATTAGCATAACAACCAGGGCATACATAAATTAGCAGAGGAAGACCCTTTTCCCAGTGTTACAAAATCTTGCCATACACTATGGTTCTACTGTTCTGCACCCAGATGACATCTTAGAGAATATAAGAGAACAATGATGAATTTGCATCATCCAAGAAGACACATTTTGCAATGTAAAAAAAAATTAATGATTGGATTGTACTGAGATTAGCAAAGAAAAGTAAGCTTTACCTTCTTTTCCAGCTACCTAGCCATTGGAGGGTAGTAAGAAGGATGAGGAAGTTACAGAAAAAACCTATATATGGAAACTTTACTTCCTTCACACATTCCTTCAGTATGACGTGCATCCTTCTGCAACTCTGCAAAACAGTTGCTTTTTGACTTCTCAGTTTCAGACTATTTTATCTTCAGTTCATCTAAACTTCTCTCCATCCCATTTTGTAGTCAATTTCTAGATGCAAACTCCAAATTCTGATGGAATTTTTGAGCGGTCCTAAACTTTCCTCATGTTGTTATGTTGCAGATGACTTGAAACAGCCTCCAATAGTCATTGTCTTAGATTCTGTCACTATCTCTGCTATGTCATACTAGTTCTATCATGCTTGAGCTGAATCTTAGTTTTAGAAATTTGCTTTCTGACAAAATTTCCCCAAAATTATTCTTGTAACTTGACTTTTTCTTTTTTTTTCCAGCAATTTTCTGCCTTATTTCTAATTGTTGGACTCAAAGCCACATTCAATACTGTGATGTGTGTCATGTTGCTTGATCTCCTTTCAGTCAGTTTTTGGTCTTTATAAAACTGGCATTCCTCAGACTTGTGTGTGTGTGTGTGTGTGTGTGATCATTCTAAAATCATTTCCAAGCATCCAAAAAGGCACAGATGGAAGATACATAAAATTAACTGGAAAAGTGGGTATCAATTACTAGGAAACACATACGGAGCCAACAACACAGATTTACATGCAGGGGTCGATTAATTAATGATTAAGGACACTCACAAGGTCTGAAAATAGCCACATCTTCTGATTTCCCTTAGGTCAAAAGCTATCATCCCCACCTCCTTGCTGTCATAGCATCTTAATTCCACCTAAACCATACACTTGCTTCATTCTTCTGCCATTACTGCTAGTGATTTGTCTTCCTTCTCAATATCCCTATGTTTTATTCATCATTCTCCAGCATATTTTCTAGTGTACTGCTCTGCAAGATATTGATACTAAACACTGTTGACTCAAATCATAACTCATTTTATTCTTAATGTGAGAAAAGAGGTGTATGCTAATTCTACCTCCAATATACACATGCACTGTAGGCAATATCTTTTTGTATTAAGTTTTTTTAAAAAGACCACATTACCTGTGTGAATAGGAGAAAGGGCAAAGCAAAAATATATGTACAAGGGGTCTACTCAGACAGGAAAAGAGGAGAGAGAGATCTGTTTTCATTTCCTGACGTTCAGGCTGAGTCAAGTCTGTGACTATATAGCCTCTTGTGAGAGGCACCATGTGGGCAATAGAGGATCCCTGGATGTCTAACATCAGGTACTTTAGCACATCTTTGAAATGAAAAGTAAGGCAGACTTAAAACTTTTACTTTTATGGGAAAGAGGTAGCGAACGAACACTTATTGTGAGGCTTCAACGTGCCATGTCTGTGAAGGGCAGGCCACTTATATATACTTTTTTCCTTAGGGAGACATAACTATCCCTATACCAACTGAAATATCAATATATTTTACTGAAATAACCAGTCAAGTAGCTACTTGAGAATTTATTTATTTCCATCATGGCAATGGTTTTGCAATAGTGTCTGAGGTGTTTGATTTACAGCCCTGAACTCAGCTGATTCTAAATATTTTCCAGTAATTTATCCTTGTGGTCCATATCTCACTCCAGTTCTCCCCAGTATTCAAATTAAGAGTCTCCAATTGCCCTTTCTCTCAAATATGTATTTTTTTTAAAGTCTTCCTCTTTCTGTTTTCTAATTGATGTTGGTAATCCACTGTGTCTCTGAAATAGCTTTTTCCATTGTAGAGCTCTCTTTACAAATTAAAGCTCTTCTCAGCATTTCTCCCTTTATCTCCTTGAAAGCCAATTTAACCAAATAGCAATGCTAATTAAAACTTCTAAGATAGATAATCTGTACACGTTTTACAAGGAAGCATACAGCATCAGGTATTATGACTCCAGGTGTAGGGCATTTCGTTCTGCGAAGTCGGTGTCCTTTTAAAAGCTTCCAAGGCACCAGGCACCATACAGCAAGCGGATGGCTCCTAAAGACGTAAACGCAGGGAGTTCACAGCCTGAAAAGAGATCCAACTCTGAGTACAGATGACAAGTGCTGGAGGAATATCCCCTATGGGGGTGCAGTGCGTGCTGTACTGGGCCACTCAGAAACTCCTTCGGGTCTGCGATCCCCATCATCCCTGCTCCTGGGCTGCTACAGTTCTGATCTATCCTTCTCCAGGAATTATCTTCAGCCAAAAGAGGTCTGCTCTGCCCAAGATTATGCTTCTTCCTCAGGGAAAACCTTTATTGAATACTGTTCTGTGATCTGCTCACTCAGTTAGATTGGCTAAGGGTTCTTTTCATCTGTACCACATTTCAACCTCTCCTCTTAACAATACTGCTTCCTCCATCTCTGACATGCAGCTCTGCTGAAAGCCGTCCCAATAAGCCTCGTACAGAAAGATATCCATCCTAGAGTCACAAGGAATCCAATTTAAAATGTGGTTGAATTAGGGAAAGTCTACAAGTAATTCTGAGGGTAGTCCAAACAAATACAAATGACAAGACCTGGTATTGTGTTTAGGGGATAATTACAGCAAGGATACCAAGTGTGTTTGCATATAATGGATGAATTAAAGCTTGGGTAAAGTGGGAGGTAGTGTGGGGAGAGGCTGGCACTGAGCATCAAGATGTGGGAAAATACTGGTGATGAAGAGCCTCTGAAGCCTTGCTAAGCAGTGAGCAGAAGCTTTAAGTCAGAGAAGTGACAAGAACTTATTTCTCTATGGAGATAACTGTAACAACCACGTGGACAAAGGACTGAAGGTGGAAGGATCTGATACTGCAAAAAACAAAAACTGAAAGAATGGTCATAATATAATGACCATATTAATATAAAGATATCTAGAGGGACATCTGTAGGATTAAAGACTTCTCAGGTAAAAAGAATTAAGAGAGGGTTGGCGCCAAAATAACTTTAGGAATCCCGGGTTGTTATATTGGAGGGACCATTGACGAAGGTGATAAATACAAAAAGAGGTAGAATGAATTGTACTATATCCTTCTATAATTATCTCTACAAACCTCAGCACCCAATGTTAAAAATATGAGAAGAATAAAATTCATGGAATCACCAAATGAAATAAAAAATTTTATATGAATATCTTAGAGCAAAGTCTGGCACAGTGAACACTACCTTTATTAGTTTGATAATTGGGTAGCTTTTCACTCTTTTGATTTAGGGATGGACAAATATACCATATACCATGATTATCCCATCTCTCCTGGAGATGTTTGAAAACATATTACAAATTTCATACAATCCTTGACATATTTTGTAAGCTAGCACCCAAACAAACAAAAATCTCAAAAGCAATATTACATTTTATTTTTAAACCATTGTTACCTCTTCTTTCCACGGGCTTGTGCCATGCTTGTGAAATCAATAGCAGGAAACAAGTATTTCAGAAGGTAGACAGTCAAGGACAGCCTTTAATTCTGCTCTGCGAAGTGTTTCTTACTCTAGAGGCCCTCAAACATGAAACAAAGTCTTTACTATTCTTAGGCCTAAAATATTTTAAATATCATCATCAAACTTGGGTCTCTAATTACAGTGTTTCTTTTTAATAATAGTAGCCATTTTTCACTAGCTGCCCCCTGTGTGCCCAGCACTAACTGAAAGAACTTTACAAACATTATCTCTAATCTTATTAGCAATCCTACAGGATTTTTATGCATGTCTTCAGTTTCCACCTCAGGCTTTGGGATGTTGAATAATTGGTTTGAGGTCAACACAGACCTCAGGCTGCAGAGCAGGCTTTCACCTGGGATTCTAAGCCTTTATAACTGAATAGCTAAGTCAGTCCTGAAAATGATCCTGTCGCTCCAACGTGCAGGACAAATGGGAATGATGTATTTGCTTGCTAACTCCCGGGATTGCTTTCAGGTTTCATAAGAACACCAGTGAAAAGGAAGTGAGACAGGTAGAAACGTGGCAATTATCAGGTTCATACAAAAGGTTTAGCCTGCTGAAGGACATCGAGCATGCGCGGTATTGTAACTACTTATATTTCTTTGTGCAGAACAAGAAAAGGAGAGTTAGGATTTAGCATCAGTGGAACCCAAAAGGAACAAGGCAGAATAATGCAAAAAAGGAAAAAAAAAATCATCATCAATATGTATATAATTCATTCTGTATCTGCGTGTATGTGTGTTTAGTCAAGGCATTCTATACTTTCTCTTCATTTCATCTCATATTTTGAGCAGTCTCTTCTCCCACATCCAGAAGACTGGGTTAGATTTAGTACGATTGTTTAAATTTAGCTGCTACTGCTATATCTGTCATTTAACTGTTAATAAAAGGGCAATTGCACAAATTTTCTGTTGGGCCTTTTGCCTCTCTTCATATAGTAACTGTCTTCCAAGTATGACAACATTGGCCAGGATGAGCAAGAAATGTACTTTGAGTGTCAGATTCCAACTCAAGGTAGTTTTATTAAATTTATCAACTTTCATGGCATTTTACAGGTTTGGGAGAGAGAGAGATGCCCATTAAAGACAGGCAGAAAATAGAATCATGATTTTGTAAGATGCAATACAAATGCATAAATATCTATTAAGTGCACTAACAGTAATTTTCATTTTATCAATAGAATACTAGTAATTGAAAGTCTTTGCCAGATAGATGAAAATCAATAGATATAGAATAAAACAGAATGATATATACTTACTATGTATTTGTTACATATAGCACTTGTAATAACAGAAAGATATATTTCAAAGGATGAGCAAAAATAGAAATAACTACCAATAGCCATTCTATAAGATATAGTCAGGATGATAACTTTCAGATATATTCTTTAAGACTTGCTTTCCGCTAACCCCATATAAACAAACAAAAAAATTTAAAAATCTGAAGAAGAGATTATGTGATTTTAAGATCAATAAGGAAATACTCATTTTTTACCAGGTACTTTACTTATTTGTATCATTTCCATACCTCACTCTTGTTTATGTTAACTTGCAAAAGTTCAAATGCTAGATGGCTTTGAAATCAATTGTGCCAACTTAAATTGCATTCAACAACTGTCTATTACCTCTTGGTCAATTATAAAACTCAAAGAGACCCTATGATTATTATCATTATTGATTTTATAATGAAAATTAAACTCAGATTTCTTTTATCAAAACAAATAAACAAAGATATAAGAAACACAGGGAAAAACACTCTGTCAGTCACATTCCATGAATTTCAGTCTAACTTGAGAAGTAGGTTAATACTATGACATTCTTTTATTTACAACTTAACAGAATAAAGTGGATTTTGTTGCTAAAGAGTTCAAAATGACAGTCGCCTTTCAAATCCATTAGCAAAATATAAAATGCTATGCTGAATGTCACTATTGCCCTCTTAGACTGTGCTAAGTATGGTTTTAATATTGATTCTTACACGTGTCTTATACATTCCCTAGCGTTCAGTACTTTTGATGGCAGGTTGTACTACAAATCACTCATCCTTCATCCTGATCTTTAGATATACATTTTTAATACATTTTTATTATACTGCCTGTCTTCCTTTATTCAAGATTATGAATGTATTTTACATGTTGGAAAAGATAGCTTTATTAGAATAATGTGCCGGGAGAAATAGGAAGAATGCAAAGAGAAAAGGTTAGGAATAATGGCTATCTTACTGAACTGATGTGCTACAGAGCAAGTATTTTTTTAAAAAAATATAATAATCAGTTCAGTTCAGTAGCTCAGTTGTGTCTGACTCTTTGCATCCCCATGGACTGCAGCACACGAAGCTTCCCTGTCCATCATCAACTTCCGGAGCTTACTCAAAATTCATGCCCATTGAGTCGGTGATGCCATCCAACCATCTTATCCTCTGTTTTCCCCTTCTCCTCCAACCTTCAATCTTTCCCAGCATCGGGGTCTTTCCAAATGAGTCAGTGCTTCACATCAGGTAGCCAAAGTATTGGAGTTTCAGCTTCAGCATCAGTCCTTTCAATGAATATTCAGGACTGATTTCCTTTAGGATGGACATGTTGGATCTCTTTGCAGTCCAAGGGACTCTTCAGAGTCTTCTCCAACACCACAGTTCAAAAGTATTAAATCTTCAGTGCTCAGCTTTCTTTTTAGTCCAACACAAGAGAAGACTCTACACATGGACATCACCAGATGGTCAATACCAAATATTATATTCTTTGCAGCCAAAGATGGAGAAGCTCTATACAGTCAGCAAAAACAAGACCAGGAGATGACTGTGGCACAGATCATGACCTCCTCATTGCAAAATTCAGACTTAAGTTGAAGAAAGTAGGGAAAACCACTAGACCATTCAGGTATGACCTAGATCAACTCCCTTATGTTTATACAGTGGAAGTGACAAATATATTCAAGGGATTACATCTGATAGACAGAGTACTTGAAGAATTATGGACAGAGATTCATGACTGGAGGCAGTGATAAAGACCATCTCCAAGAAAAGGAAATGCAAAAAGGCAAAATGGTGATCTTAGGAGGCCTTACACATAGCTGAGGAAAGAAGAGAGGCTAAAGGCAAGGGAGGAAATGCAAGATATACTCATTTGAATGCAGAGTTCCAAAGAATAGCAAGGAGAGATAAGAAAGCCTTCCTCAGGGATCAATGCAAAGAAATAGAGGGAAACAATAGAATGGGAAAGACTAGGGATCTCTTCAAGATAATGAGAGATACCAAAGGAATATTTCATGCAAAGATGGACTCAATAAAGGACAGAAATGGTATGGACCTAACAGAAGCAGAAGATATTAAGAAGAAGTGGCAAGAATACACAGAACTATGCAAAAAAGATCTTCATGACCCAGATAATCATGATGGTGTGATTACTCACTTGGGGCCAGACATCCTGGAATGTGAAGTCAAGTGGGTCTTAGGAAGCATCACTATGAACAAAGCTAGTGGAGGTGATGGAATTCCAGTTGAGCTATTTCAAATCCTGAAAGATGATGCTGTGAAAAATTAAAAAAAGAGATAATAATAGGAAGAGGAAAATGCCTAACCTAAAGCATAATCTATTAAAATGATTTTGGAAACAATAAAAATATTTTAAACCTGTACAGCAATTTAGTTTCAAACTACTTTTGCATACATTGTTTCATTTGATCTTTAGAACCACTTGGTTATTATTTTCTCTATTATCCAAAAGCATTCAATGACCAGTAACATGAGAGATTATGTGACTTGCCCAAGGTTGTAGGGACAGTAAATAATAGGGTCAAGATGTGGAACAGTATTCTGATTTTTGATCCAGTGATTTTACCTTATACTATACTAATGATACCTTCTGTTTAAAATAAGTACAAAAATTATAAAAGAATCCATGAGCCAGGAAATTTATCCTGCCCCTTTTCTCTCATTTTTTTCTTTGATATTCTGTGGGAAAAGTCTTAATATAAACTTGTGACTGGAAGAGTGCTTAGCATTCATGAGAACACATTCAGTGTTTTTAAATAAATGGAAAAATAAAGTAAGAAATAAATCTACACTTTTGAATATAGTGCCTGAAGAATTTTTGATTCCTGGTCACTCCCAAGAATACTGTGAAATTAGTTAATTTTCACTTGTCACTCTTAGTCACAGTGCTTTGTTTACATGTAAACTGTGAGTAGATAAATTATCATTTCAGTATTACTGCATATTAATTATCACTTGCATATTATTGTTTACAGTAAATAGTGCATAATGGATGAAAGAAGCGCTTCTCTACTGGCTCAGACGGTAAAGAATCAGCCTCTAATGCAGAAGACCTGGGTTCAATCTCTGGGTATTACTGTTTATAATAAATGGTGCATAATGAATATTCAATCAAAATAATATAATTACAACAAACTGATGCCAAAGATTTTACTTTTCTTCGTGATTTTAATTTCTTCTAATATCTTAGAAATAATGGTGGTGGAGGTTTAGTTGCTAAGTCCTGTCTGACTCTTGTGACCCCACGTACTGTAGCCTGCCGGGCTCCTCTGTCCATGGGATTCTCCAGGCAAGGCTACTGGAGTCGGTTGCCATTTAATAGCCGTAGGCAATTATGGTCAGTTAAATTTCGATGTTTCCTCATAGCTCAGTTGGTAAAGAATTCACTTGCAATGCTGGAGACCCCTGTTTGATTCCTGGATTAGGAAGATCCCCTGGAGAAGGGAAAGGCTACCCACTCCAGTATTGTAGCCTGGAGAGTTCCATGGACTGTATAGTCCATGGGGTCACAAAGAGTCAGACACCACGGAGTGACTTTCACTTTCACTTTTCAAATTTAGGTTAGAGGAAAATTTGATCAATTGTTCTTATAATTTTCCTTTAGAGACTATGAACCCCCATTAGAATGACCCATGAATCATAAGTGCATGTGCTCAGTCGCTAAGTTGTGTCCAACTCCTTGCAAATCCATGAGATGTAGCCTGTTAGGCTCCTTGCAGTCTCTGGGATTTCCCAGGCAAGAATACTAGAGTGTGTTGCCATTTTCTTCTTCAGGGGATGTTCCCAACCTAGGGACTGAATCCACATCTCTTGCATCTCTAGTGTTGGCAGGCTTATTCTTTAACACTGAGCCACATGGGAAGCCCCATGAATCATATACTTTATATTAAGTATGGCTATTTATAGTCTCATTAAGATGTTTCAAAATTCAAACAGAATAGAAATTGTATAAGCTATATAAGTATCTACCTAATTTGTGTACAAGTTAGATTTATTGGGTATTCGTTAATATTTCTCAAATGATCAATTAATGTCAGAAGTCATAAAAACCTAATAAAACTGTTTGAATGTGTACATTGTTTTATGCTATATGTTGATCATTTTTTGATCCTCATGTTAGCCTCATATCATGTAGTATTAGGGTTTTTGCAGAGATGTATGTAGGAGAGGGAGAAAACTGGCCAGATGCTCAAGAAAACTCACTTCATCTTTCTGCATCTGTGAAATAACTATAGTGTCCATCTTCACCTGCAGTTATTTTTTTTTTTAAGTAGGGCCATACAACTGGATTCTGTCTAATGCAATGTGGGTAGAAGGGTGTCTTATTCTAAGAAGAGTGTCCTGTGTTTAAGCCTAAGAACCTGCTTTGTGAGCCTCCACAATCTCTTCTATTTCAATAGTGATCAGAAAAGTTATTTTAAAGCTAGTGACAATGTGGAAATGGCCTATTTTAAAAAATTAATTTTTAGAATAGAGCCTCCAAGAGAATCTCTGAAACCTACTGGAATTTGAATGAATAAGAAAAAGGTTTGTTGAGTTACAGATCTTTGATTTAATTGTTAATACATCATAGCTTTGCCTTCACTAAATAATGAAGATACTGGCTATGTGAATTGTTGCTATGAAATTACAAAAACAACAAAAAAAAAGACATTTGTTTACTTAGAAATCAGAGAGTGGACAAAGAAGAAACTGAAATTGAAAGCTGGAAGGCTGGTGAATTATGTCATGCAATGGCAAAATACTTGTTTACCAGAGATAACTTTGTAATCAGACCATAAGCTTGTAAAGCTTGTAGGTCTAGAGAAAAGAGTTGAAAATCACTAGTTCATCATGGCTTGTTGTTTATTATTGATTTAAATAACAATTTATAAGAAAGAATGATCTTTCTTCCCAGGTGGCTCAGAGGGTAAAGAATCTGCCTGCAACATGGGAGACCAGGGTTCAATCCCTAGGTTGAGAAGATACCCTGGAGAAGGAAATGGCAACCCACTCCAATATTCTTGCCTGGAGAATTCCATGGACAGAGGAGCTTGGCAGGCTGTAGCCCATGGGCTTGCAAAGAGCCAGACACAACTGAGTGACTGCACATACACACAGAGTTTGGCAACTTTGCATTGGTGGAAAAGTCAACTAGTTCTAAAAACCTAACAGTAAACAAAAATTTCAGCAAAACTCAAGTAAAGATGCTCATTTGAATAAAGTGACCCAAGGAAAATGTCAGGTTAATTTATAGCCTTCTCATTCAAGTCTGAAAGCTTGCAGATAGCCACCATTAAATTGAATGAGACAGATGTGAGAGTGAGAAAGTAGAAAAAATAAGTGGTTTTGAGAACTATGGATATTAAAGAACTTTAAGTGTGGAACAGACCAGAAGCAAAGCAAGGGGATTTGAAGCCTACTAAGTTTTCGAGAAAATTAGGACCATAAAAATGTTAAGACTTTTTAAGATTTAAGACTTCAACTTTCATGAACAATAGACATGTTTCAACAGCTCCTCAGGTCTGCAAGAGTAATTTCTCCCAAAACTAAATAATGAACTAGGAAGAACCTCCAGAGTGTGGAGCCAGGGACCAGGAAAAACCAAGGATAACAGAGTTTCCCTAGTAGAGTAGCTTCAGAAACAACAAAAAATTAACAAGTACCTGGAACTTCTAGGGTTGAGAGATTGCATGCTATCAGCTCAGTAGTGTTTCAGATTTGCCAGAAACTAAAGACTACAAGGTCTCCTCTTATTTGCTTTTCCAAAGGGGAGTATTTATTGTGTTTATCTGGTCTCTACTCTAGACACTGTTTGACTGCTTGGTCTGCAAACAGATAGCTTTGTGGTCAAGGTACATGACCATTGAGATTTGTAGGAGATAATGTAAGTCATCAAGACTCTATGGATATGGTTGTGTATGATTCAAAAATCATGGACTTTGAGCTAGATATAATAATTAAGTGGCCCTCTGTCTTGTCCCTTTTAGGGGAAAATTGTATTCTAAGTAAAGAAAAGTGACACATTTGGTGAATTAAAAAGAGGATTACATTACAGAATGCCTATATGTTCAATAACTCCCAACATTTCTTACTGGGTACTATGTTTTTCAAATCCTGACAGTTAGTTTGGAACTTCTGACTAGATAATGGCCAGGTGACAGCTTCTTTAGTGTGGGAAAACTTGATGTGAGCCATTCCCAGGTATGGATGTGAAACTCCTTTGCACACCCTTTCAGTTTATCTTTTGCTTTTGTGACAACCAGGAAGGCCACCTAAGAGATGGTGGCATAAGAGGCTGATAGCCTGGTTCAACTGGCTGAGAGAAAGTCATTAAGAAAAACTCCAAGCTAAAATATACTCTGCGTATCCTAGAAACAAAACTTTATTCCATGAATCTACTCACATTAGGTGGCCTATTTATTACCTGAGCTTAGCATAGTCTGCCCTGCCTAATAAAATGTCTCATTCAGCTAACAGATTTGGCAGTGTTCCATACGTTTCTGTGTGTTGAGCACTTAGCAGAGTTCTTGGCATTTAACAATAAATATATGCGTGGCAAGAATACACAGAAGAACTGTACAAAAAAGATCTTCATGACCCAGATAATCACGATGGTGTGATCACTCACCTAGAGCCAGACATCTTGGAATGTGAAGTCAAGTGGGCCTTAGAGAGCATCACTAAGAACAAAGCTAGTGGAGGTGATGGAATTCCAGTTGAGCTATTTCAAATCCTGAAAGATGATGCTGTGAAAGTGCTGCACTCAATATGCCAGCAAATTTGGAAAACTCAGCAGTGGCCACAGGACTGGAAAAGATCAGTTTTCATTCCAATTCCAAAGAAAGACAATGCCAAAGAACGCTCAAACTACTGAACAAGTGCATTCATCTTACACGCCAGCAAAGTAATGCTCAAAATTCTCCAAGTCAGGCTAGAGCAATACATGAACGTGAAATTCCAGATGTTCAAGCTGGTTTTAGAAAAGTCAGAGGAACCAGAGATCAAATTGCCAACATCCGCTGGATCATGGAAAGAGCAAGAGAGTTCAAGGAAAACATCTATCTCTGCTTTATTGACTATGCCAAAGCCTTTGACTATGTGGATCACAATAAGCTGTGAAAAATTCTGAAAGAGATGGGAATGCCAGACCACCTGACCTGCCTCTTGAGAAGCCTGTATGCAGGTCAGGAAGCAACAGTTAGAACTGGACATGGAACAACAGACTGGTTCCAAATAGGAAAAGGAGGATGTCAAGGCTGTATATTTTCACCCTGCTTATTTAGCTTATATGCAGAGTACATCATGAGAAATGCTGGGCTAGAAGAAGCACAAGCTGGAATCAAGATTGCTGGGAGAAATATCAAAAACTTCAGATATGCAGATGACACCACCGGTATGGCAGAAAGTGAAAAGGAACTAAAAAGCCTCTTGATGAAAGTGAAAGAGGAGAGTGAAAACGTTGGCTTAAAGCTCAATATTCAGAAAACTAAGATCATGGCATCTGGTCCCATCACCTCATGGGAAATAGATGGGAGACAGTGGAAACAGTGTCAGACTTTATTTTTCTTGGCTCCAAAATCACTGCAGATGGTGACTGAAGCCATGAAATTAAAAGACGCTTACTCCTTGGAAGGAAAGTTATGACCAACTTAGACAGCATATTAAAAAGCAGAGACATTACTTTGCCAACAAAGGTCTGCCTAGTCAAGGCTATGGTTTTTCCAGTTGTCATGTATGGATATGACAGTTGGAAAGCTGAGCGCTGAAAAATGGATGCTCTTGAACTGTGGTGTTGGAGAAGACTCTTGAGAGTCCCTTGGACTACAAGGAGATCCAACCAGTCCATCCTAAAGGAGATCAGTCCTGGGTGTTTATTGTAAGGACTGATGCTGAAGCTGAAACTCCAGTACTTTGGCCACCTCATGCGAAGAGTTGACTCATTGCAAAAGACCCTGATGCTGGGAGGGATTGTGGGCAGGAGGAGAAATGGATGACAGAAGATGAGACGGCTGGATGGCGTCACTGAATCGATGGACATGAGTTTGAGTAAACTCCGGGCGTTGGTGATGGACAGGGAGGCCTGGCGTGCTGCGATTCATGGGGTTGCAAACAGTCGGACATGACTGAGGGACTGAACTGAGCTGACTGAACTGATATGCATTCAGTGAGTGTTTGTTTATGATGAGTCATCAATTCTATGAAGAAACAAGGTCTAGGGCAGATGATGCATTATTTTGCAGAGTAAATAGAGATCACATAGAAATGTGGTCAATTGAATTATTTCTCCCAATTCTTTACTTCCCTGTACAGCAAGATCACACATGGACAACCTCTGGCCTGTTAATTTTTAGTGCAGTGTCTCTTTGAGGTCAGAGTATATTTGCCTATCCCATTGACACTGGACTTACCATATTAACTACATTAGCCAGTGGGATGCATGTGTAAGCCACAGTATGCTATTTTCCAAATGGGGTAGTTAAGACATATCCAGGTTTCCACTTGCCTCTTGGGTTCCCTTTAGGCCTTGAAGATAGTGCTGCTAGGGTGCTGCTTGTCTCAGAGGAGACATGTAGGAGGATATGAACCCAGGGACAGTCTGCGGCCCAGCTGGAGTGAATTTTTGTAATCTTGCTGCTGCTGCTGCTGCTAAGTCACTTCAGTCGTGTCCGACTCTGTGTGATCCCGTAGACGGCAGCCCACCAGGCTCCCCCGTCCCTGGGATTCTCCAGGCAAGAACACTGGAGTGGGTTGCCATTTCCTTCTCCAATGTGTGAAAGTAAAAAGTGAAGTCACTCAGCCGTGTCCGACTCCTAGCGACCCCATGGACCACAGCCTACCAGGCGCCTCCATCCATGGGATTTTCCAGGCAAGAGTACTGGAGTGGGGTGCCATTGCCTTCTCCATGTAATCTTGCTAAGGTGGGTTAAATCTTAAAATCTCAAAGATCTATGAATTATTATTATGGTTTTTTTTAAGGTTATTGCAGGACAAAGAGATTCTGAGGTTGTTTTCTACATGACAGAAAATTGACACTACAGTCAATTTCATAGGTGGAAACTTAATTTAGTTTTCTGATTTAAAATTCAATACTCTACCTACTACATGGGCTTCCCAGGTGGCTCAGTGATAAAAAAAAAATCTCCCTAAGAATCCACCTGCAATGCAGGAGCTGTGGGCTCAATTCTTGGGTTGGGAAGATCCCCTGGAGAAGGAAATGGCAACCCACTTCAATATTCTTGCCTGGGAAATCCATGGACAGACGAGGCTGGTGGGCTATAGTTCATGGGATTGCAAAAGAGTCAGACTTGACTTAGCGACTCAACAACAACCTACTACACAGTGGGAAATAATTATTTTGAACTTAAGCACTAATTCTTCCACTCAGCTCCTAATAAATGTTTAATTTGGAATGCATCTTTAGCTTTTAAACTATTATATTTTTATATCTTGATTTTTATTTTGGTCTATGCAACTTATTTTTTTAGATAAGAAAGAAACTTTAAACTTCCTAGTCTTCACTCAAAAGCAATGTTTCTGTAATTCTAAGAACTGACAAGATTAAAAAAAAATAAAAAAATGGACATTTTCAAGAATTCTATTTCTCTTTTCTCTTAGAAAAATATGCAACTCTAATGAATTTTGTTAATACCTCTCAGGTCTTCTTTGGCATTTAAGAAGTAACATTCACTGAGATTTATACACTATAATTATGCAATTATTTTTCCATCTTTAGTGTGCAGCATGAGGGCATACTAATCTTTTATATTTTTTAGTTTTGCTTTTAAATTTAAAAACAAACAATTTAATAGCAAGGTCAATAAGACTCCTAATTACTTATATTTATTTTTAGCACTTTCTTCATTAAATTAGACATTAGGAAAAAAAGGCTTTTATAACTTAATCTCATTGGGTATCATTATCAATATGCTGTTGTCCCTGCAGTAACCCTCCTGTTTTGTGTGCCTCATTGTTTATTTTGCAATAAATCTTTTAAAATACAAATTTCATTTCCTCTTCTGCTCTAAGCTAGATTTAAGACCTCTTCCTTGAAGTGACCGCTAACTTCTTTCAATTCAGTCAAAAATGATAAAACTCTTGGCAGGAGGAATGAATTTACTGCTCAATTATAGTTACTAGAAAATTCAGGCAAAATAACTGTACCGGTTGTACATTTAGACACAACCCTTATAGTGCTGTAGTTTAAACTGCACTGTTTCATATACTTCAGCTAAAGATTAGGAGAGACTGTACTCTAAATGATAAATACAGAACATTTTGGTTTAGTATATATGATATAGAGTAAGATATCATAGTTCGAAATTTTCGATATATCCTAAATATCTGCAAAAGCACTTATCGATTTTTTATCAGATCTAGGTCCTACTATGTACTTATTAATTACTTAATAATAATTAGGAAAATATTACCAAGGCAAATAATACAAATTTAATGGTAGGCTTTTGACATTTGTAAAGATTTTTTTTTTATCATTTGTTCCTATATTTTCCTACTAGGTGTTTTTCCCTAGCAAACTCAGGTGCAAAATGGTACTGACAACACACGAACATTCAGAAGAGAACATATGTCTTATAAGAAAATTTTTCTTTAATCTATCTATTCTTGCCTTCATAATTCTATATTTAACTTATCTTAAAAGTCAGAGGAGAGCTTCATTGTTTGGAGTTGTGAAAATGAATGTCAGGCAATGATTTCCAAGTTTATTCAGTATGGGAAACTTCTCGCATTTTTGTAAGTTTTCCATTTAAAAAACCTTGTTTTCTTTTTCTTTTGAACTTGCACTAGTGAGTTAGCATGACAGATTTTATTCATTCTGAAATGGTATAAGAAACGTTGATGTTACCTCCTGGAATATTGGAGGCTTCTCACAAATTACTACATTTTAAGTTTAAGTTGAAATGAATAGTGCCAAAGTGGTTCAACCACAAGGGAAGGAACATGAAATAAGAATAACATGATCCTGAAATTTTTATCTTGACCTGATTTTACCAATACCTGTTAGCCTATGCAACAAAGTTCTTATGTCCTGGGACCTTGAATCACCTTTGAACCTTTGGTACAGGTTTTCTCAATCTTGGCACTGATGATATTTGAGACTGAATAATTTTTTGTTTTAGAATTTGTCCTATCCACTATAGGATGTTTAACAGCATAACTGGCTTCTACTATATAAATGTCCCTGATTCAAAACATAAAGCATACCTCATTCTTGCAGGATACTGATTCAAAGCTGGTGCTTTAGATTTTCCCTTCAGCAGGCTGCTCTAACACTATCAGGGCAGCAGCAGCTGGATGATGCATTATGTATTACACCCAGTGAATTCCGTGGTCAGAAACTGTCTGGGGATTAAGTGCCCATGGACCAGGCATTATGTGAGCACCTGGATAGTGATGCTGGCTGAGGCCCGTTAGCAAGAAAAGGCAACCCTCTACTTACACTAGATATCTATTCCTGTGAAAACAAACCGCGTGGCTTTAGCTGATAGAAAGACTCAATATGGTCAACTTGGAATCAAGTGGCCCTTTAGTCTACTCCAGTAATACTGCCATATTGGTCTTTGCTGTAGGATTTTTGGAGATTTGGAGGTAGTGGTTAACAGCATTTGGACGAGCTTAGGTAAGAAGGCTGCTCTTTTGGGCTCATGCATAGCTTGTGTCCTTGCCATATTTTTCCTGTTTTTCATATACCTGTCATGATAATACTATGGTAGCTGCTGACAGTTTTGCATCAGCTAACATCCACTGGTTGAACACTGTTTCCATTTGGAAGTTTAGTGTCTTTACTCTAGTACATCTTTTCTGGTAGGCCATCACTTGTGACCACTCTCACATATCCATCCACATGCCATTATCTCAGAATCCTTGTGGCCAATCTTCCAATCCTTTTCCTCCCAGATCTTTGACCAACCGACCCAGTAATTTGACACTGTCCATTAGTGTGTGTGTATATATATATATATATATATGTATACATATATATATATATATATATATAAAATGACCACAAGTTAATTCTCCTTCCATGCAAATTAAGCATCCAAGTGCTCAAGGATTATGGCTATTTTTTAAGCATGACCATGAGTGAGGATCTAAAAAAAAGCCACCAGCTGGTGACTTTTTCAGCTGGTTTCCACATAATAAGCTAGCTCATAAGTAAAACAAGCTTGGGGATTTGACTCCTTTTGGAGATATTTGGACATGGTTCCCCAAAGGTCATAGGTATGAGCTGGAAGAGGGAAACCAATGCAACTCAGTGAGAGGATAAGGGGCCTGGGCTACTTTCTCATGCATGTTCCTTTGTGCCCTCTGTCTCTGCTCCTGACTGGTCCTCGATACACTTCTTCTATTTTAAGAGTATGTTTTCTAATTCCCCTGAACCTTATGATTTGGTGCATTGGACAGTACCAAGTTCATAAAAGACAGTTATAGATAATCAAGGATTCACTCTACCTTTGCTCAATAGCATTCCAGGAGCTACTTTTAAAAAATGACTCCCAGTTTGTTCACATAGATGGCATATTCTTGCTCCAAGAACCTCATGATCCACTGGGGCTTGCCATACACGCCATACTGCATTTTTTACAACATCCAAACTTCAATTTCACATAATCTATTGAGTCACCTGGGTCTCAGTGCAGCTGATCACACTGCAGACTGGAACGGAGACCGAGCTATGCCCCACTCAAACGTGGCAGCCTTCATCACATTCTACACCTTAAATATTTATCATTTCTATTTGTCAGTTACATATCAATAAAACTAGAAGAAAAAATAAAATAAATTAAAAAAAAAAAACCAGAACGGTGGCTTCCTTATCTCCTGGTGTGTGGCCAGAGCACTGTTCATAGATACGACACGTGCTTTCACCAGAACCTTAGGAGATCTAGCAGGAGTTCACTTTCCTTCGTTTTTTTTTTTTTTTTTTTCACTTTCCTTCTTTGTTGATGGGTATGCAAGATGTAGCAATTTATCTTTTACATTGGAAGGGATGTCCTGTCATGTCTCTAAAATTGCACTCTTAAAAAGTTTACTACAGTGGCAAGTCCTTGAATCATTTTAGAGTTTATCTTCTAGTCATCTACATTGTGTATATCCTTCCAAGGCCTTCAGGGTAGAAGCTACTCCTTATTTCTAATTGAAAGAATTTACTCAATGTAATGAATCAATGTGATATTCGGCAGGATGTTCAAATAATCTACATTTTTTTTTTTCTATATTATGATGGAGTTAACATTAGTCCTAGGGAAAACTGTAAATGAATACTTTTGTGTAGTCCAGGGTAATGTGGACTGTTCCTGCCCCTCCATATTAACTTTAACCCTATTCCTCCTTGCTATCAATGATATCCAGATCTATAATCCAGCAATCCCAAATCTCTGGCACTAGTCTCCTCCATTTCTTCTTTGAATTTCATGTTCCTAAAACACAACTATTACCTCATTTTAATATTCAAAAGTATTCAGAGTTTTTTCATGGCTTATTTTTGTTTTCAAATACTAGTCACATTTTAGGGCTTCCCAGGTGGTGCTAGTGGTAAAGAAACTGCCTGTCAATGCAAGAGATGTGGGCTCAACCTCTGGGTTGGGAAGATCCCCTGGAGGAGGGCATGGCAATCTACTCCAGTATTCTTGCCTGGAGAATCCCATGGACAGAGGAGTCTGGTGGGTTATAGTTCATAGCATCACAAAGAGTCAGATACAACTGAAGCGATTTGACATGCAGATGTTAACCACTGTTCTAGGTGTTGGGGTACAATGATGAATAAAGGTATAGTTCTTACCGTTAAAAGTGTCGCATAGTTGCAGACATGGCAGAACACGGAATTAAGGTAGAAATTTACATGGAGCAGCATTAACCTTATGGAGAGGGAGATCTGTGATGATTACATCAATTCTGGACTCTTTGGCCTTGCTTTCAAGATTGAGATTATTTGTTATGCCCTACTTACCAAAATTTGTCCAGTCATTGCCTAATACAAATTCTGTTCCTCTTTGAAAAATACTTTAATTCGACCTCCAAACACAAAGTTCTTGCTCACTTCTTTATCTTTGTTCATTCCTCCTGCTTAAAATGGGTTTCAGCAGCTCAGGTCTGCCTGTCCACATCCTTCTGCTAGCTTTCAAAAAGTAAGTACCAAAGCCAACGTTCTGTTTCAATCACACAACTTTACAATCAAAGTTCACCCAGTTTACTCTCATCTCTAAATCCCTTCTGCACAAACTGATTGCATCTTCCTCTTGGAATTTATCTCCATTTGTTATTGAATTCAGTATGAGAATATAATCTTTAACATTAGCTCTATTACTCATAAAGGACTTATTCCACTCTAAGTAGCACAATTAAACAGACCTTTATTCCTACTATTTCCATTATAGAGAAGTAGAAACTGATGGATGGTTTAGGCTATCAATGAACAATTATTTTCAGGATTCCCATAATTTGACTCAGAAAACGTTTTGTGTTGTGAAGATATATTGGTGAAGAAGGCAAAAGGGTTTTTGTCTTCATGAAGCTGATGCTATAAAAATATAGATATATTTAAATAGAAAAATCTCAAAATAATAAAGCTACATTTACAGACTTTGTAATAATGGAAATAATATGTTAAAGAAGGAAGATATGATAGAAAGTGCTTGGGAGTATGTAACCTGTGTAAAGTAGTCTGAAAATGCTCTTGCTGGTGGAATATGGAACACTACTAGCCCTTAGGTTTTTTGGCTGTTTATACACATAGAAATTGAAAATTAGGATCAGGATTTTTTATTGAATAATGTTTTATGAAGGGTATATTCAATCTTCTTAAAATAGGTTTTCAGCTTAGTACCCCTTATCAGAAATAAAGTTCTAATGCTGTGCCAGAAGTTTTCAAGAGCAAATCGATTCTTGAACTAAGTTGTTAGTGGTAGTGGGATTTATTTCAATCCTTGAAAAATTGTGAAAAGTCAACCCATTGACTTATTACAGAGAAAAATACAATGAATCTGTTCACTATAGTTCTAGCCCTGATGTGTTTAGGTGACCTAGAATTGAAAGAATCCATGCTCTGAGTAATTTTACTTTTCAGGTTTAATTAAATTAGATTATTCCCTGAAGTTCTCCCTTCTTTTATTAGGGACAGCCCCTGAGGTAAGGTAGAAATCTACCAATTGTGAGGGTAGTTTAATTAATGTAAAAATTATTCTAATATCCAATATTTATTGAGTATCTAATATATACCAGATATTTTTCTAAGTATTCATGCTTTTTTCTCATTTAATTTTTTCAAAACTCTGGGAGAATGGTATTATGATTATCCTTATTTATAATATTACTAAATGGAGGTCAAGAATATGAAAGCAATTTGCCTCTGGTCACACAATTAGTAAAAGGCAGAAATAGGATTTGAATGCAGGAGGCTTAATTCCTGAATTTATACATAACCATTATTCTGTCAAAACAAAACAAATGATACCAAAGCAGAAAATACACTTATTTTGGAAACCTGAATTACGTGTTTTCAATCTCCAATAATCAAACTAGACAGATAATTACAAAGACACCACATCAACCCATGCTGTGTTTTAACAACAGAAGACCTATTTAATATGTAGAATCAAGAGACTCACAGTATTGAATAATAGATTATGTAATTTCTGAATGATGTACAGACATTGAATATAAATTAATGTCTTTATTAATTTACATAAATATTAATATTTATATAATTTAATATTTATTATTGATTTAATATTAATTTAATATTATACTTTAATATTAATTTACATAAATAAATGTAAATATCATTTTATAAATAAAGAGCATAGTACAAAAATTTTAATTCCATTTCTTCAAAGAACTCCCTCTATGAAATCAGAACCTTAATCCTTCATCTGAGTTTTTCTATGTATTGTAGAGACATAAAATAATAATTTCCCAAATATCATTAAAAATGATAGTTAACTTTAGATATCACCATGTATGTTTTCTGTTTGCATGATTTTCAGAAACCCTTCACAAAAAAGATGCTTTACAATGAACTTGCTGTTTTGGGCAAGGAGATTTTCAGCCTTCAGATTATTATGTATGCACTGCCCCCCTTAGACAATTATGTGCTAATTACTCTGGGATCTTAAAAAAAAAATACACACACACACATATGTTTACTTTGAGAGGGTTTCCCTGATAGCTCAGTTGGTAAAGAATCTGCCTGCAGTGTGGGAGACCCCAGTTCAATTCCTGAGTCAGGAAGATCCACTGGAGAAGGTATAGGCTACCCACTCCAGTATTCTGGCCTGGAGAATTCCATGGACATATAGATTCATTCTAATGTTGAGAAAGAATGGAGAAAATATTAGTTGAGCTTCTGAACTTACCAGCAGCTACATGTGATCTGTAACAGCTTGCTGAAAAATGAATCTTCTTAACTTGCATTTAAAGAAAAGAGCCAAATATATTAAATGAATTATTAATGTGTGCTTGTGTGTGTGCATGCTAAGTTGCTTTGGTTTTGTTCAGCTCTTTGCAACCCTATAGACTGTAGCCCACCGGGCTCCTCTGTCCATGGGATTCTCTGGGCAAGAATATTGGAATGGGTTGTTTTGCCCTCCTCCAGGGGATCTTTCTGACTCAGGGATCGAACCTGCATCTCCTGCATTGGCAGGTGGGTTCTTTACTATTAGCACCACCTGCAAAGCCTAATGTGTGGTTAGTTGGGTCCAATCTTTGTGACTTTATGGACTGTAGTCTGTTAGGCTCCTCTGTCATTGGGATTCTCCAGGTAAGCATACTGGAGTGGGTTGCAATTTCCCACTCCAGGTTATATTCTTGACTCAGGGATCAGATCCACATCTTCTGCCTCTCCTGAATCACAGGCAGGTTCTTTATCCACTGAGTCTTCAGGGAAATACTGATAATCCTAAGTGTTTGGTTGATCCCTTTGAAAACCTACCCTGACAATCCTTTAATGGAATGAATTTGAGGATATACATTCAATAGTCACGGATATAGTTCCTGATTTCCCTTCTTTGATCTATTTGCAATTTTGTTGAATCTTTTTTATCACTCCCAACATTAATTCCCACTGTCTAATTTCTGTCAAGTCTCTACAGATGCATAATTGTCTTTGCAGTTACAAACTCCGTCATTTTTTTTCTTAGATTTTAATAATGGTCTTTTCCATCTGACTTAGTATTTCCATGAACTATAAACTTGAATATCTATGTTTGCCATGGCCTGGGAGTTCTTCAATATTTTTACTGAACTGTGTTCTCCTCATATTAGGTACAGTCCTGCTGGCAATAGGGAGTGGAGAGGGATTGCCTGTCATCAAGCCATCAGCCTCTGCATCCCTCCCTATCCGTCACAGTGCACTTTGGTTACTAGCCCTACATAGTTAAGATGAGTATCTAAAGAATAATTTCAATGAGTTCAGATTCCTGCATCTTCCCATACATAGAAAAGTGCAAAAATCATTAACTTGATATGTCTGTTTTTGTGACTATCAGTAATCTTTTGATGTTCAACTGCATGCCTTTTAATTTTTTCCCCAGCAAAAATAAAACTCCTATGTATCCTGGCTCCTCCCTTGCCTCTTTGGATCACTTCCTCAGAACTGTCTGGGAGGCTGTCTCCTGGGCTATAGTCTTCAGTAAGTTCTCCAAATAAAAATTAGCTCACAACTCTCATATTGTGTGATTTTCTTCAGTGGACAGAAAAGTGAAAGATAATGCATATTCTAAGGAAAATTTTAAAAATTAACAAATAAATCCACTATCTCCAATAATTATTTACATAATTGAGTACTAAAACATATGCTTAATTTATATTTTCATGACAAAAAAAGATTTTGTAGATTTCATGAAAGAAATGAACAAAAATGTGATTGTGAAAATGTTTAACTGAAATGTCTTGCATAAATGTCTTGCACAAAAATGAATATATTTTTATAACCCCACATACTTGGAAAAATATGCTCCTTTAGGTGGTCAATTAAGATCTCCACATAATTCTGTCCTAAAAGTGTCATTAAGGATAAAAAAGACATATGCTTAATTTCCTTTGTTTGTTTTTATATGCAAAGTTCCATTTTTTTATTCATAGACTCATTTTACTTTTTTAAAAATGATAGCTGAAAAACTGATTTTACTTTTTCATATTTGTAAACAGAAGTAAACACAGAAAATATATTTTCAATGAACTGTGACATCTCACATTTCAGGTGAGACTATTTCATAAAACTTTTATATCACAAAAAATATTTCCCATAAAGCAGTGGTCTCTTTTCTGCTGGTAAATTTCTAGCAACATATTAAAACAATTAATTTTAGAGACTGGTCTTATTTTGCAGTTTCATTTCTCTGACATCAGCTATAGAAATTGATATTGGAAACTGAAATTATACAGTACAAGAAATTTACAAACTAGTTTTCACATATAAAAACATGTTAAAAACTTAAAAAAGAAGCAAAATCTATTAATAAATTAAAATTTAAAAGATAGTTTAATATTAGAAAATCCACTAATATAATGAATCATATCAGTGAATCAAGGGAGAAAAATTGTTATGGTCCAAATGATAAATGCCCACAAAACAATATGCAGTATGTATTCCTAATTTTAAAAATATCTTAATTGGAAACCAAATGTTAAAAAAATGTCAATATTATAAGGTAA
Source organism: Dama dama (assembly GCF_033118175.1). Taxonomy (NCBI): domain Eukaryota; kingdom Metazoa; phylum Chordata; class Mammalia; order Artiodactyla; family Cervidae; genus Dama; species Dama dama. Next base: position 42,192,936 of record NC_083709.1, on the reverse strand, counting down.
AAGTCACTGTTACACTTAACAATCAATCACTATAAGCAAATAAAGTCAGAAACAAGGGTGAAATAATACAAGGGAAACAACAAAAGCAGCGGGATGATGAAATATCTGTATATTCCTTAACATGCTGCTGCTACTGCTAAGTCGCTTCAGTTGTGTCCGACTCTGTGTGACCCCATAGACGGCAGCCTATCAGGCTCCCCCGTCCCTGGGATTCTCCAGGCAAGAACACTGGAGTGGGTTGCCATTTCCTTCTCCAATGCATGAAAGTGAAAAGTGAAAGTGAAGGCCCTCAGTCGTGTCCAACTCAGCGATCCCATGGACCGCAGCCTACCAGGCTCCTCCGTCCATGGGATTGTCTAGGCAAGAGTACTGGAGTGGGTTGCCATTGCCTTCTCCTTTCCTTAACATAATATGTTGCTATTTAGACCGAAGAAATCTTTCTATCAAATGACTGGGGACTAGAGACCTTTCCTTTAATCTCAAGAGAAAATAAAGTTGGGAAAAATAAACCTTATTTTTTTTTTTTAACATCCTTCTCAGATGTTCTAAAATTATTATTCAGGAAAACAAATTTTAAAAATATATGTTTATACTCAAAAGAGGAGAAGTATATATATTAATTGTTGATGACATGATTTTCAACTTGGGAAATCCGAAAGAAATAACTAAAAAACCTATTAGAACTAATCTACACAATAGCATAGCTGGATTGAAAAAGAATAGACAAATCAAAAATTCTAATATATAAATGGTAAGCAGCTAAAATACAAAATAAGGAGCCATATATAGTAGCCAGATAAAGTATGAAATCTAAACAATGAGCTAAAATAAAATTTCTCAGAACTTTACACAATAAACTATATAAATTTTCTAGGGAATATAAAGGAAAGATGCAAATGAAGATGCAAATAGTCTTTCAATAGAAAGACCAGAAAAAGAGTGATAGCAACATTTCTTAAATTAATCATATATAAGACCATATTGAACTCAGAGAAAATACCATAAATTTGATTAATTCTTAACATCATTTGGATATGCACATTCTTAGAAACACTAAAGCTTGGAAAGAATTTTCTCACAATTATTAAAAAGTTTATAAACATATTAATAAAACAGACCAGCAACAGCAACAGAGATAGATCAATACAATAACGATGAAACGTCAGAAGTAAAGATAATTATACATAAAAGTTAGTGAATGAATCTTAAATAGGCACTTTAAATCAATAAGACAACCAAATGGATTAATCAATAAGAGGTGGCAGAATAAATGGTTAACACCAGAAACACACACACATACACACACACACAGACACAGCCTATACCATATTTTATACCAAAATAAATCACTGATGGGTTAAAGACTTATGGTTATTTTCATTACACTTAAACTTTAATCTTCAGTGATTTATTTTTCTAATATCCAATGCTAGTAAATGAGGGCACTTTCATGTACTGCAAATTGAGTGTGAATTATTACAAAATTTTTGGAAAGTGACTTGGCAATATGTGTCAAATATCTCAAAAATATCCATAATAAGTGACTTAGTAATTTCATGGCTAAAATAGATGTTCTTAAGTATTTGATATCATTTAGAAAGTTCTTCATTATTATATGATAATAGCAAAACTTGCAAACACTGAAAGTATCATTTAATATGAGATTGATTAAATTAAGCTAGGGAATATTTAAATAGGTAATTGGTCTGTGGTCATTAAAATAAGGTATTTTATTTATGTACAGAGAATATTCAAAAAATATATATGTGTGTGTATATATATTGGAGAAGGCAATGGTACCCCACTCCAGTACTCTTGCCTGGAAAATTTCATGGACAGAGGAGCCTGGTAGGCTGCGGTCCATAGGGTCGCTAAGAGTCAGACACGACTGAGCGACTTCCCTTTCACTTTTCACTGTCATGCATTGGAGAATGAAATGGCAACCCACTCCAGTGTTCTTGCCTGGAGAATCCCAGGGATGGGGGAGCCTGGTGGGCTGCCGTCTATGGGGTCACACAGAGTTGGACATGACTCAAGTGACTTAGCAGCAGTATATATATATTTTTGTACACATCTACATTTGTTGGCTTCCCCAGTGGCTCAGCGGTAAAGAGTCCACCTGCCAATGCACGAGACATAAGAGATGTGGGTTCGGTCCTTGTGGCAGGAAGACACCCTGGAGGAAAGCATGGCAACCAACAGTGTTCTTGCTGGGAAAATCCTATGGACAGAGAAGCCTGGTGGGCTACAGTCCATGGGATCACAAAGAGTTAGATAGAATTGAAGCGACTGAGCACACATACATATGTACACATGCAGACAAACATATGTACCAACACACAAATTGAAAAAATATGTACCAAAAAATTAATAGTTGTTAGCAATAACATCATTAAAATTTGTTTCTTTTTTGTTATACTTGCATTTTCTTAGTTTTTCTTTTCTCTGTGGGTTTTTCATAAAAGAACTATTCTTAAATTTTGTATAAACATATACAAAGATAATTCTAACTATAATTTAACTATTTTGCATATATCATTTTTGTTAATTCTACTTGCTTTGATTGATAATTTTATAAAGATATCTGTGACCCTAATCAGATTGTAAACAGAGTCTTAATGTCTTATACATCTTTATATTCCCCTATGTGTCTGTAGTTTTCCTATACGATTAATAAACATTGACTATATTGCTATCATTTTAAAAGTGTTCTCTCAGTGTGGAAAATATGGAGTTTAATAAACATGAACTCATAGTCCCTACCTTTAAAATCACATCAAATATAAAATAATAGATGTAGGATCAATTAATATAGCATGAGTATGGCAGAAGGTCATGCAAAGTATTCTGGAGAAACAAGTATCAGAACTCCATTGTCAAGAAGACTTAGAACTTAGCCAGGTGAAGAAGCCTTCAGAAACAGGTCTGTTACTGAGATAAAACATGATGTAAAGAGACTGAGAGACAAGGAAAATTGGCTTAAAATTTTTTCTTTTGAAAAGTTGATTTATTGGATGCAAGTTGGAGTTAGGATTTCCAAGGGTTACATGTGGGTAGTAAAGAGGTCTAGATCTGAAAAAACCTTTGATGTTGTGTTAACAAATTAAAATTTTATCTTTAAAGTAATGAAAACCTTTGATGTACATTAAATGGGAAAAGAGGAAATGGCCCATAGCATTAGAAAACATTTTGAGGCACAGTTCATGTAAGATGTGATAGTTCTTTGGAGACTTTGGTAATATACTCTGGCCTATGCTATACTAGAGTTCTGAGACTGATAAGATCTAATGCATCTACTTTAAGTGATATATAGTATTTAACATATAGCATATGCATATACTATAATAATTTTTTTCAGAGAGACAGATATAAAAAAAGATTTTCTCAAAATAATTCTCTGATACATGTTGGTCATCTTTCACTACATGTGCATTAACCTTAAAGTATATTTTAAACACACAAAGACAAAATTAAAAATATCTTCATAAGTATCAAAACTTTACAAAAATGATAGAATAAAATATAGACGAATCTATTTCTTACATATGTAGGGAAAAATATGAAAGGCATAAAATAGAAATAATTAAAAAATAGTGAGACTGTCACAATTAGGAAGTCAAGGGATACCTGGAGTAACAGGTGAGCTTGACCTTGGAGTACAAAATGAAGCAGGGCCAAGGGAACAGAGTTTGCCAAGAGAACACACTGATTATATCAAACACCCTCTTCCAACAAAAAAAGAGATGACTACACACATGGACATGAACAGATGGTCAATACCAAAATCAGACTGATTATATTATTCATAGCTCAAGGTCAAGAAGCTCTATATAGTCAGCAAAAACAAGAACCTGGAACTGACTGTGTCTCAGATCAACAGCTCCTTATTGCAAAATTCAGGTATGACTTAAATCAATTCCCTCATGATTATACAGAGGAGGTGAAAAATAGATTCAAGAAGATCAGATCTGGTATACAGAGTGCCTGAATAAATATGGACAGAGGTTCATGACATTGTACTGGAGGCATGTACTCCAAGGTCAAGCTCACCTGTTATGCAAGGTGACAGTATACAGCTGTGACATACTATCCCCAAGGACATGAAAGAAGGAAAAGAGTATGTCAAGGCTGTATATTGTCACCTTGCGTATTTAACTTCTATGCAGAGTACATCATGCAAAATGCCAGGCTAGATAACTCAGAAGCTGGAATCAAGATTGCCTGAGAAATATCAACAACCTCAGATATGCAGATGACACTCCCCTTAATGGCAGAAAGCAAAGAGAAACTAAAGAGCTTCTGATGAAGGTGAAAGACGAGACCAAAAATGCTGGCTTAAAACTCAACATTCATGAAATGAAAATCATGGCATCTCATCTCATCACTTCATGGCAAATACATGGGTAAAAAGTGGAAACAGCGACAGATTTTATTTTCTTGGGATCCAAAGTCATTGTGGACAGTGATTGCAGTCACAAAATTAAAAGGCTCTTTCTCATTGGAAGAAAAGCAATCACAAACCTAGACAGTATATTAAAAAGGAGAGACATCACTTTGCCAACAAAGGTCCATATAGTCAGAACTATGGTTTTTCCACTAGTCATGTACAGATATGAGAACTGGGCCAGAAAGAAGACTGAGCACTGAAAAATTGATGCTTTCAAACTGTGGTGCTGGAGAAGACTCTTGAGAGTCTCTTGGACTGCAAGGAGATCAAACCAGTCAATCTCACAGGAAATCAACCCTGAATATTTATTGGAAGGACTGATGCTGAAGCTGGAATTCCAGTACTTTGGCCACCTGATGTGAAGAGCCGACTCATAAGAAAAGACACTGGGAAAGACTGAGGGCAAGAGAAGGGGGTGACAGAGGATAAGGAGGTTGGATAACATCACTGACTCAATGGACATGAAATTGAGGAAACTCTCAGATATAGTGGACAACAGGGAAGCCTAGCATGCTACAGTTCATGGGGTCACAAAGAGTCAGACACTACTTAGTGACTGAACAACAATAATGTCACAATGAAAAACTTGTTTATAGAAGGCATAAAAATCTGGCAGGTAGAAGATAAATACAGCCAACAAAAATTTTAGTTAGTAGAACACATACATAAATCATTCATATAAAAAGAAGGCAGGGCCAAATATATATATATATAAATGAAAATAAACAGTACAAAGAAGAAACACACAAATAACCAAGAAATAAATCTTCTCAGTCTCCCAATAATCAGCATAACATAATTAAAAATTTTTATCAGATTTCCTTGCACATCCATCAATTAGAAAATGCTCAGAAGTCTAACCATATCAACTGACAAAGGATTAGGAGAGCAGATTCTTCATACCAATTTGTTGGAAGTATAAATACAGCAACTGAATATATGCCAACAATCCACTATACACACAACATGCCACTCAGAAATCTCACTTCTAAGAAAATCTCTTGCACAAGTAAGATCAGAGATACATGAGACATTACTTGAGTCATTCTTTTAATATATTGGACATGGAGATGGATGACATCGGGGAAGTCAAATAAAAGCTCTATTGTATATTCATGTATTATACATGACTCACTATATATACACCACTTAAAATGGATGGGTTAGAATTTACCAACCTTAAAAGATGTTGAATAAAGAAGCAATTTACAGATGCATGTGTGTAATGTGCAAGCACATGATTTTTATAAATGTAAAGCCATTTATATATAAGTGGTAAAAGTATCAACAGAGCCGAGCAACAGAACAAAGCTGTAGAGTGATGGTGTTTGGGGATGGAGAGAAAAGGAACGTGGCAGACGAACACAGGGATTTCAACTTTTATTTCTGTAAAAATAAATTAAAAATACATCAAAATGACAGCCATTTTCATTTGTTTACTTGGAGAGGTGAGTAGATGGATGTTACCTTAGTCCTTGCAATTTTCTGTTTTATAAAAATATCATTTTGAGAATATGGTTGTGTTAGGTAGAATAGGAAACAGGAGTCAAAAACGGCGGTGGCTAAAAGACAAGGAAGAGAAAAGCCCATGAAAATAGAACAAAGAAAGATCAAAGGAAGGTCTGAGGACTGGAGTGAGGACCTCAGGTAGAACAAACAGCACTCCCGGCTAGCCCAATTTCCATAGGGCAGCCTCAGGGAGAGGGAAAAACATATAAAAAGAGGAGCCAAAGGGCTGGGGCTCTCTCCCGCACGCTGGCACACTCCCCCACTCTCTTCTCTTCGTGTCTTTGGGTGGGCATGCCCTAACGACTCAAGGATGGATTTTCCTGCTATTTTCTTAATAAAATAGAGCTGTAGCGCAGAGCTGTAACACCGATCTGACTAAGAGCTATAACACGGTTTGCCCAAGACCCGAGAGCTGTGACGCGCCGAAGGCGTTAATGTTTATCACCCCAAATCTTTGTTGTGATGAGACAAAACCAAGGAGAATACACTCGCCTGACACTAGTATAACTGACTGTATGTTTCCAAACACAAAATATTATGATAGTGCAATCAATATATACATACACACAGGTACATGCATACATGTACACTATATTTGACTGATGAATCTAGCAAGCTGCTCATAAATAATGCAACTGTTCTGCAAGTATTTTGGGCCAAATGATAGGGAAGATGGACTGAGTCCTAGAAAACTGTGAGGACAAATGTCAGGGAAGGGTGATAAATAGTTAAGTTCTAAGATTTAAACCTCTGCACCTGGACAAGCTGAACTGTATATAGTGGAATAAAAGGGGACCAGAAGAAACTGAGTGCAGATGGAAAAAAAAAATTGAGAGGTAGGAATCATAACATTGGAGTGTGCTGCCCTGAGGAATGCTTTATCTTGGTCAGCAACCCCAAGTCAAGTTTAGAAAGAATGCTATTTTGGAAGTCAGTAGACAAGGATTTTAAATCTGGCTATTCTACTACCCAGTTCTTGACCCAGGGGCAATTATTTTCCTTTTCAGAGTCTTGGTTTGTCTCTATGTTCTCGAATCTCTATATTCCTCCAAGATATCATAAGACCTTTTAACTAGTTTTCCGTGGTACTCGGGGATTACTGTTAATGAACTGCAGCACCTTGTAAGTTCACCTATGCCATATCAGCTCCCCATCTTGGTTTAAATCTTTTTCACCATAGCATTACTAAAAGTTAGCCATTGCAAAAAAAATTTAATCTATCAATGGGCTAGACTCCCAGGAATGCATGGTATGGGCTGTATATTCTTGTGAAAAACTGTTTTCTTTAAGGCATCCTACATCTTGGTCATCTACAACCCCAGGGTCAGGGGAACAATTTTGGCCTTACAGAATTGTCTTCTTTCCCTTCACTTTCTTAGTACTTTCCCCACAGAATTTTTCCATTATGGGTCTAATTCTTATGTAAATGCCACCTACTGGTAGAATACTGTTTGGATAAATACTAAGAACTAGTTCAACTTAATGGAGAGAACAGCATAGGTATCACTCAGGTATGGGGCAAAATTATTTGCATAATAAAAGGACAAAAAAGTGTTCAGTCTAGTCACAACACCCAGAAGAGAGACTAGCAGCATTTTTCAAAGTAGATGCACAGATGTACACGTATGGACCCCCGAAAGCCACATCCTGAGGTTTACAGTTGGAAATGTTAATATCTGAATGAATATGGATTATCTCAGACGTTTAGGATGCTCAACTGTCCCCTCCAAGTGTCACCACACAGGTGCAATTCAAGTAGGTTTGATAAATACTTGCTGGAAACCATCACACAAGCACTTTTGTCAATCTCAGGGTTATATAACTTAAAATACAACTAAAATGAGATTCAGTACAGTTATGCCTGAGCATGGGCCTCTGTTAACACAATGTTCACAAACTGAAACAGTCTGGTCAGGACAGTTTTCTGAATTAAAAGCTATATCATTAGTGCAAGGGCCAGTTTCCCAAACATCCTTGGGAGTCATAACTATTATTACTTAGTCATACTTAATATTTCTTAGTCATACTTAGTATTGAGGGACTGTTCAGTTCAGTCACTCAGTCGTGTCTGACTCTTTACAACCCCATGAATCGCAGCACGCCAGGCCTCCCTGTCCATTACCAACTCCCGGAGTTTACTCAAACTCATATCCATCGAGTTGGTGATGCCATCCATCCTCTGTCGTCCCCTTCTCCTCCTGCCCCCAATCCCTCCCAGCATCAGGGTCTTTTCCAATGAGTCAACTCTTCGCATCAGGTGGCCAAAGTGTTGGAGTTTCAGCTTCAGCATCAGTCCTTCCAGTGAACACCCAGGACTGATCTCCTTTAGGATGGACTGGTTGGATCTGTTTGCAGTCCAAGGGACTCTCAAGCGTCTTCTCCAACATCACAGTTCAAAAGCATCAATTTTTTGGTGCTCAGCTTTCTTCACAGTCCAACTCTCATATCCATACATGACCACTGGAAAAACCATAGCCTTGACTAGACCAACCTTTATTGGCAAAGTGATTGGCAAAGTCTCTGCTTTTTGATATGCTATCTAGGTTGATCATAACTTTCCTTTCAAGAAGTAAGAATCCATCAACCTGCCTCATAGTCTATCCTATCCAGTATCAAACTCAAATTCAGGAAAGCTGGGGCCTGAAGCATATGGTGATCCTGGAACCTTCACTGGTACAAAGTCATGCTGGTCCTTTTATTGCAGGGCATCAGGTAAGAAAACACAGAATGATAACAACAGAGGAAGTCAGCTAGGCTGGAGAAGGGAGAAGTGCTAGGGAGGGGGCAGTCCTAATGAGGACATCAATCCAAATAAGACCCCAAGTGTGTAATCTAAACTGCAGAGTTAAGGCAGGTGGTCAGTGGATAAATGCTCTGGAAAGCCATGGCTAGAATCCTGTGAAGGATTCTGAGTACCCTGAAGGGAAAAGATAGCTTGGACTGCCTAGCACATAGTTAGGTAAACCTTGGTTAGGCACTGCTCTATCTGCAAGCCTTCTTTAAAAATGTGATTATAAAATGTGTGATCATGCATGTACTTTCTCTAGAAAAGACAGATGATAAGTAGATTAAATAGATGATAAATGGATGAATAGATATTCATGGAATTACACACAAAATATTTTTCTTTTATGTGTCTACCATGAGTTACTTTACTATCTGAACTATATTAAAAGGCATTAACATGAAACACTTTCAGTCAGGAAGTCCTGCCAAATGTTTGCATTGTTAATGATGTGGCCAGTGAGGTGTTTAAAGATTCAAGTTCTATGGAATCAGAGAGAAATCCCAGAAGACTCAAAATTAACTGTGTGGTATATTTTAACATGTGAATGTTTCTAAATATGTATTCAAAATTCTTATGGACTGACTAGCCCTCTGATAACTTCTTAGAGTAATCCTTAGTGTTGCAGTAGAAAGTGTTGACTTTGGCTTTAGACAGATCTGACTTTAAATTCTTGTACTGATGTTTTCTAGGTGTTTGATCTTGGTTTGTTATTCTAACCTTGTCCCTCCTGAATTTACTTCATCTACAAAGTGTAAGCACTAATGTCATGGTCACAGAGTTGCTATAAAAATTAGTGAGATGATTCACATAATGCATCTAATGTGTGGTTGTCACATAAGAGATGCTCTATAAATGAATTTTTATGACTTCCAGAAAAGGTAGATGGCATTTACAAATGAACAATGGGATGGGAATTACACAATCATAGAACTAGAATGATAAGCCAAATAATAGGAAATGTAATTTTATATAAAAAGATATGAGGGACACATAAAACATAGAAAAAAGTCTTTAAATATATTCTATCTCACTGTTTTAACACAAATTACATCACCAGGTCTAAAGGACCATGGTTCTCTAAATATTGTGAATCACTAAGTAAAACAATTCATTAAAATTGTATTTTAACATAGCTTTGTTATAAATATTATCTGTTCTTTGCTATTTCTTTATTATACAAGTAACATATATAATTATAAAAAAGTGATGAGTAAAAGTATATTTTCATAACTCACCTGTTTTTCTACTTCTCAAAGATAACTACTGCTAACATATTGTGAACAAATTTCTACACCATATGTACATGTATTTATGTATATAAATACACATACAGATATAATTTCTTTTAAAAATAGAATCATATAATAATGCTAAAATATTCTTTCCTATCATTATTATTCAACTACATATCCATTTTCTTAATATTCTTAATAACTTTTCAAATAAAATATTCTACAGTATTCTGTTCAATATGGTGACTGAACAAAACTGTAGCTGTTCTAAAATACAGTTATAAAGAAGCTGCTCTAGAGACCAAAGGCTTCTAGAAGCTGGGTTATAACTGCATTTTATAGAATAGAACATCTTGTTCTATTTAAGCTTTTCACCTTATCCTAAACCCATATTTGTATTCCATTTTGAGACTATGACATATTAGTTTATAAAAAGCCTTGTGATCTTTCATTTGAAAGTGCTGAATATTATTATAACCATTTATCTTCACACGGTAGAAACCCTTGACTGGAAAAGGCATTATTTTATTTTCCTGATGCACTAGGGGAAGTTGTTACATTTTTGGCTCCAGCTCTTGCTATTAATTCCTTAACTTTTATGACCATGAACCACCGCCCTCAAATTCTTTTCTTCCCATTTTCATCAATATAGCTATATATAATCTTGCTTTAGCAATGAGAAAACACAGACCAACATTGCATTACAATTGGCAGGCTTATGCAAAATTTAATATTACCTGTTGACTTGAGCAGGCCTTTATACCAGCTCTGAATTTATAATAATTTTTCATATGGAACCCATCCATTGATTTAGGTATGTGAAGACAATCAGTAAGCAATAATATTAGCAGCATGCATTTTCTTTATAAATAAGTAATAGGAGCAATGAAATTCTCCATACTTTAGCATTCAGTCACACAAGCTTAATTAACAATGTCTTTATATACATAGGATGCATGGCAAATAGTTTATTATATCTTAGTAATATAAAAGTTATTTTCTAATTTTTTTTTTTAGTATTTTGATCATAAACACAGTCTGAGAATTTAACTCTAGGAGGATCACTATATAAAAACCAATAGTTGGGTGATTGGTTGTTTAGTTGTTAATTTGTGTCCAACTCTTTGCAAAAGATGCTTGTTCCTGGGAAGAAAAGTTATGGCCAACCTTGATAGCATATTAAAAGGCAGAGACATTACTTTGCCAACAAAGGTCCATCTAGTCAAACCTATGGTTTTCCCAGTAGTCATGTATGGACGTGAGAGTTAGACTATAAAGAAAGCTGAGCACCGAAGAATTGATGCTTTTGAACGGTGGTGTTGGAGGAGACTCTTGAGAGTCCCTTGGACTGCAAGGAGATCCAACCAGTCCATCCTAAAGGAAATCAGTCCTGAATATTCATTGGGAAGACTGCTGCTGAAGCTGAAACTCCAGTACTTTGACCAGCTGATGTAAAGAACTGACTCATTGAAAAAGACCTTGATGCTGGGAAAGATTGAAGGCGGGAGATAAGGGGATGGCAGACGATGAGATGTTTGGATGGCATCACCGACTCGATGGACATGAGTTTGAGTAAGCTGCGGGAGTTGGTGATGGACAGGGAGGCCTGGCATGCTGCAGTCCATGAGGTCGCAAAGAGATGCACATGGCTGAGTGATTGAATTGAACTGAACTGAACTTTGCAACCCCATGGACTGTAGTCCACCAGGATCCTCTGTCCGTGGGGTTTCCCAGGCAAGAATACTGGAGTGGGTTACCATTTCCTACTCCAGGGGATCCTCCCAACTTAGGGATTGAACCTGTGTCTCCTGCATTGGCAGGTGGTCCCTTTACCACTGAGCCACCAGGGAAGCCCACACAATAATTGGTATTTAAGGCATGTAAATACAAACTGTTGCTAAAGAATTTTCATCACCTGTCTCTACTTTGTCCTATCCTCCTTGGCAATAAATAGGTTTTCTACACCATTACCATTATTCTGATTATTTTCTTTGTTCCAACATAGGTCTTATTTTTTCCTATGGCCCCTTTTTCATCAATTACTATTAGTTGTTAAGATACTAGACTTGCTGCCTAAATCTTAGTGTCCTTTAAAAAAAAAAGGCAAAGAACTAAGTGCCACATGTGCTGGGAAGATAACAGAAAAACATCTACAAAGAGATGACATTTTATAGTGGGTCTGAAGAGAACATGATAATTTTATTTACATCGTGGTGGCTAATATCATCCTCATGCCTTCTGAATGGCAGTGTCATTGATCAGTGTGTTGTAGTAGAAAAAAAAAATCCATGCTAATACAGCACAGGATATTCAAATTTTCCTCCTATCTCTGCTATATAGATTGAAGCCACAGGCAGAGGTAGTAAGACCTTAATTTAGAGACTGACTCTCATTTATTTGTCATGCGCTCTGGAAAAGCTTCTTTTTCTTTTTGTGTTAGTTCCCTCATTCCTAATGTGGGAAAAACAAGACTTCTTGCAAAGCTGCAGGGAAGATTACAACTGCTGCATATACTATCTATACTAATTCTTAGTACCCAATAGCTACTCAAGGAAGGGTAGCTGTAATTATAATAGTTGTTATTAATCACGATCCTCAGATTGTCCAAGAAATAGACTGGAAAAACCTTATTTTCACACCTACCCCTTTACAGATCCTATCTGCATTTTAAGATAGAAGCATTTATTACATTTATTAAGGCAATTGAATGCAATAGAAGAAAATAGTAGAATCAAATACTTTCTATAGAAAGTAAAATCTCATTCTCTCTCTTTCTCCTCCCTCCCTCCTTTTCTTCCTTTCTCATTTTTACTTTTTTTTCCTCTCACTTTTACTTCCTTCTATACACACATATATTCTCACCATTTACTCCAAATCTATTTTCTTATTCTCCATTTTGCATTTATAGATATTCTGAAACTTCTTTAGGAATTTTTTTTTGCTTAGCAGGAAGAATATCAATGTCTCTGACTAAAATTTTTGAAGAACCAGTACTTAAGGCTTATTAGAAATTTGTGTATATAAAAATCTCATATAATAGTCTCGCATAAGCAAAAGTATAAAATTTTAATATAAAATATGATGAAGAATGTCTTCAGTCAATTCCTGATAAATTCTGAGGGTAACTTATTACACATATTCCTTAGGAACCATTTTCTAAGCTACTATAGTGGTGTGATGAGATTAAATCAATGTATATATGTTTAAATCCTTAGGGTCTGTTCAGATATTTTTTGTAAAGGTCTTCTTACTCATATGAAAGGATCTGCTTTCACTTTTCTCTTTTTATTCTGTTCCTTCTTAATGTGAGGAGTGGTATTTCTGAACTATGCACATTCTATTTTTGAATTAAGAAAGAGTTGTCAGTCTATTTATGGAATCCAAGTTTTTTTTTTTTTTTTTTTTTTTGCTGTGTTCTTTACTCTAGTGACACAAAATCCTCAAATAGGTTAAAATATGATGCTTAGATTCCAAAAACTATGATGATTAAATAATCAGTTGTGATGATTAAGTAATGGCAGCCGTTTTCTGCCTTCTACTCTCCTATCTGATATTAGCTTTGAAATTTGTTTTGAAGCCTCTGAATTTTGATTGAAGCTTCTTTCATGGGTGTTAGGTATTTAGATGTACCATGAACTGAAAGAAAACATGAAGAATGAAATCTTCCGACTAATACGCTTCCTAAAGTTGCAACATCAGGAATCATAAAATAATATACTGGGAGAATGTGGCAGTATCACATTGTTTCACAGCATCTCAAACTGTCTGAATTGTAAGTGATATTCAGTGACCTCAGTTTGTCCTTGAGTCTCTAGCAAAAAGATAGTGTGGCAGTTAGAGCCCTAGCAGTGACTGGAGCCACGTTTAAAATAAAGAATGTTGCTGTCTTCTATCTCTACAAAACCAAGCTAAAGTATTAAAATGATTTTTGGTAATGTTCTGCCCTTTTATGAAACAATGAATTATTTTCTATCAATTAGATAGCAACTAAATAAGCCTGTGTGCTTTCAGATATTCAAATAGACTTGGAAAACCCCTTAACCTTTTTGGATGCAGCCTTCTATTGATGAGATTGGATAAAGTAAGAGATCATTAAAAAGACTGACAACTCCCAATGTACTGGTTGGAAAAAAAAAGAGAGATGGTTTGAACCTATGCTTATCCTTGATTTACTAGACCTTGTTCTAGCTTTTTCAAGGGATCAAAACAGAAAAATCTATTTGCATCCTTTAGAGATTAATGTGAGTTGAAGGAAATTTTTTTTCTCCTTTTTAAGCTGCAAGTAAAATGAGTTGTTAAGATGGATAAAGTGTATCAAAATAAACAAACTAGTTAATAGAAGCTGAGGATCCATAATTCTAATATAAGTTTATTATAATTCCTACCTAGGAATATGTTCCTTAATGAAGTTAAAGATAAAATTCATATATATCCTTATTAAATTCATATTATTTTTATGACATGTGATACTCATTTAAGAGAAGTATCTTTTGAACATGGAAGATATAATTATTTTCTCATTATTAACTTTCAGTGATGGAAATAATCAAGATATTTTAACCAGTCATTCAGAAAACTCTCAGATTAAATTCTGTATGCAAATTAGATACAAAGTCTTTGTAAAACAGAATTCTGCATTTAAATATATTGGAAATACTTGTTAATAGAGTTAAGCTAGCTCTTCCACATTTACCTTGAAGTTACTCCCCATTTAAAAGAGACTTGAAAAAACTAAGCTATGGAAATAGAAAGGCAGTGTATACATATTTTTAGTTGCAAGGTAATAACTCAGTGAGATACATGTTATTGACTGAGTTCCTCTAAACTATTGTTTCTTAGTTTTGTTTATGGATTCAAATGTTATTGTTCAATATATGCAAGAGCCGCATAAATTATTGTAGTGCACAGGCAGTATGAAACCACCAATTTACTTCACCTCACCACAGCATTAAATGTCAAAGTGTCAAGTTGTCCCTTCAGGTTTCATTGGAAAACATAAATTATTGCTAATAGAATGCACCAGTGAAATTTCTGAATAACAAATGACCGCGCAAAGCATCACTACAAGGAGGAACTATAGAACACTTGAGATAATTTATGATACAAATATGTTCCAAAGCTGGTCTGCCTGGAAGGTTGATTTCTAAATGTAAAATAAATAACTGACTGAGTTTCATGTGTTCAACTCATCCTCCTACAATTTCTGTCAAGTGCATTCTTAAAGAAGTAGTAGCTCTGATTCTAAAACTGCAGTGCCCTTAGAACACCAATGGTACAAAGTGGAAGATTCAGCTTGAGATTAATAGCTTGAGTTCTTCCAAACTTTCCCTTTTTTATGGATTCAAATGTTATTGTTTCATAGAACATAAGGTGTCTGTTTTACCTCCTCAAATACTCTTAACTCAAAAAGAATTCCTGAAACTCCAATGAATGAATAAACTCTGAATTTATCCATTTTGCTGTTCTGCTTCCTTCTCATTTTTATGAGGAGCATATCAAGGGACAAAAAGTGTACTTCTACATATTTAAGAATGACAATAGAATTTCTGGCAAACTCATTAACTGTTTTAGAAGATTCTGAAGGTAGTTACCATGAAAAAAAAAACTTACAGATAAAATAATCAGTTAAAAAAATCTATGATAAAAAAAAAACAACAACAGATATTCACCATTTGCAATAGGAACTTGTATATTTCTTTCATTTTGGCTCAGACAGGGCAATATTTGGGCAGGTTAAATACAAATACAACTGAAAGAATCACACAGGCCTGCATACTTCCTCTGTAAATTGACTTTCCCTTCTCAGAAGCTTGTATCATGAAAGTGTAAAACTAGGATGAGGCTAACATGTGAACACTGATGTAAGTATCAATATTTTTAAAAATGTTTTTATTTAAGAAGGTATCATAATGGTCACGCCTACACATCTACATGGGATATTAGAAGTAAATGGATTAGGAAATATTTTGAATATCTCAACATTTATACTTTATTATTTTCTGTTTTTGCAATTTTTCTCATTCATTTAGTCCTGAATATTCATGTACTAAAACTCAGTTTATTAGTGATTTTCAGAATAGTTGTCTTTAGAAAAAGATAAAATAAATAAAATAGATTATCTGGAATAAGAAGTAAAAATGTTCATGGCTTCAACATATAAAACATTATGATTCCTCTCAATGTAGAAACACATTCTAAAAACAATATAAGTTAACCTTGGAAGAAGGCCTTTGGAAAAATGTTTTGACTTTCAAAATTTAAGTCAAAGTTTAATTTAACAATTTTTTTCCTATTAATCCTTTGCACAGAAAAGCAAGATTCCTTAGACTTGTATTATGTGACCATAAGTTTGGTCTCATAATTTTATTGTTTAATAGCATGTTAATTTTATGCTGTCTCTTTTTTCTTTGCAAAAAGATAAATTTGGCTAAATATGTAGTTCTAGATCTTATGGCAGGGTTTCTCAAAATTTGTGGAGCATAAAAATCATTTGGAGGTCTTATTAGAATGGAGATTGTCCTCTCCATCTCCAAATATTCTAAATTATGCCCTAAGTGCAGCATGAGGTCTAGAAATAATTTTAAAAATTTTTAATTTTTTAAAAATTAAAAAAATTTTAAAAATTTAAAAATTTAAAATAATTAAAAAAAATCCCATTTGACTCAGTTGTCAGTGTTGCATGGATCACACTTGGATTAAAAACAGCTTGAGATATCACTTGACAAGATCTCAGTAGTTAAAATTACTTAATATTCTTAATGTTATTTGACCGTTGAATCTGAAATTAAGAATGAGGGGATGCAACCAGAGGTAAAGAATTGTGTGAACTTTGGAATCAGATATGCCTGGATTGAAATTCCAGCTCTGTCACTTTCTAGCTGGGCAACCTCAGGAAGTAATTTTTCAAACAAAACTAATAACAACTACATGGAAGAGTAGTTATGAAGGGTAAATTAAATCTTTGTATATGCATCTAATCAACAGTAGAGCATCTGTACTCTACTGTAAATGCTTCATAAAATCTGTAATTATCTTCCTTTTTCCTTTTGTAGGAAAATATGCAATGGTTATTTGGTTATCCTTATAAATAAGCATACCCTTCTACTGGCTAATTTATTAAATTAGCTATCAAATCCACTTGCTTCTTTCTAAAGTCAGACCACCATTATTTCCTACCAGCATTTCTATAAGGACTTTCTAATTATTTTCCTTAACTCCAATTTTACCCCCTTTTCAATCTGTTCTCTGCAGTGCATCCAGGCTGATTTGACTAAGATCCAAAGCTGGTGAATTTTCTCTCTCTCTGGTACTTTAAATTAGCAATGGCTTCCTTTTATACACAGGAAAAATGTCAACCAGCTGAGTCTTTCGTGATATGAACATTGCTTATTTCTCCTATTTTATTTTGAGTCATTCCTATTTACTTGCTACACTCTAGCCATAAAGAAATCGAAAATTCCATTAAGGAGCTAAGTTCTCTCTTACTTATCCACCTTACTCTATCCTTCACCTGGTTAAACAATACATTTCAGGCATTTCAGGCCTCACGTTAGACATATTTTCTTCTTAGATGTTTTTTGTTTTCCTAGACTCTCCAGTTATACTTTTTCAGAAGTCTTTCTATAACATTTATAACAAATATCATACTGTATTGTAGTTGCTACATTTGCTCCTCTCTTCAACAGACCATAAGCAGTCCCTTGAGAATATGTAATACATGTTTCTTTAGTTATCAGATTCCAGTGTCTAACACAGTGCTTGGCACATAGTACCTCCCCACAAAATTATTTATAGGGAGAATGAAAGCATGTATATAATGACCTTATTAAATTCTACAGTGTCAGAGGAATAGTTCCTAGCTCTAAACTTATCATTTAAAAGTGACAGATATGGTAAATAGGGGAAGGAGTTAAAGGCTAATAGGAAACGGTAAGACAATCAAGCTTCTAGATAACGTGAAGGGGTTTCCCAAAACAGAGGCACTAAAAGCTTTGCAATAATACTTGCAAGACTGAAGCTAGGTGCATTTTGCTGCAGCACATCAGCATGGTCTCTGTCCACACGTGTTTCACAGTGTCTTTCTAGCTCTGAAGTAACAAGGGCTAGTGTCTTCAGTATTCTGCATTTCACTACATCATGCACATGCTAACATTAAAGGAGAAAATGCCAAAATTCAGAAAATAGAGGACTATGAGCTCTTTACTAACTAGAGTCATATTTTCACTCTTTTTAAAAATAAAAATCATTTTAATTTAAGCCAAAGTTTTCCCTAATGTATTAAAGACACTATTGAACTTGGTTGGAAATGTCACACATATGTTTAATATGTGCCTAAAGATTTTATTTCACCAAAACAAAATACAGCCCTAATTTTTTACTAATTTTTGTCATTGTAGATACTAATGTCAATATAAGCAATGAAGAATAGCCAAAACTGTTCTAGGCACATGTGTTTGTGACACTCATAAATTTACATTCAGTACAAGTTGTATTTTCAGCAATTATTGCAAAGCATTCCTTATACCTTTTATTACATTTTACTTTGAGGCAATTTCAGGGTGTTGTAAATTGGATTTGATAAAAGACAGTATGTACATTTCTTTGTAAGGGATTTTTAAGTATAAAATTTACCAAGTCTTTATATTTGGAGGTATTCTATACCTAACTAAAATACTAAATAAATAGAAGGAGAATTTTGAATTGTTCAAACTTTTTATATCAGAATTAGTGTTAAGCCATGTATCTGATTGCTATTGTAATGCAAATCAGTAGGTGCATTATTATGATGATGACGATGATTTAAATCCAGTGGGCCATACAGCATGCAGATTTACAAAATGCCTAAATACTGAGAATATATTTTTCTATAATTTTAGTATAAAAAGGAGAAGACATAAACATATATTAAATACCTGCTATGTGTCAGACAAGTGCTAAAACTTTAACATTTGCTATTTAAGTCACACAGATGTTGTGAATATTAAATTAATGCTGAAAAATGCACAAATTACCTACTAAAGTATTTGGAATACAGTAAGTGAGTAATAAATTAAAATATGATTATTTTATTCTTTACAGGCAGGTTGAAAGAAAAAAAAAAACTGTCCCACATTTGACAGATGAGGAAGATGAACTTCAAAACATTGTTTCTTGTTCAAATTTGTTTTACTTACAAGTAGCAAGCCAGGAAACAACCCATTTCTGATTGCTTTTGACTATCTTATGCTAAAATCACACCATTAAATCTGACCCTTTGGACTAAGGAGTCTTGTTAATACCTTCTATAAAAATGTAATCAAGAGTTTATATTTCCTTATGCAACAATCTTTTTTTTCTGAAGCATCATTAGTTATTTTTCTTGCATAATGTAATACCTTGATTTTCAAGAGCACTTACAATTTGTTCAAAGAAAAGACTTGAGGACACATTGCAAACATCTCAGTGTTCTGTAATACAAGAAATCAGAAGAGTGTCAAAAAGTACAGTGTCAGTCATTAAGGAAGAAATCTCATAGACATGAAGAAAAAAATAGGTAAGTTAATTATGGTAAAGTTTTTTGTATATTAAAGTAAGAATTTGGATCTTGGAAGAGAATAGTTTGGTTGAAAGACTATATATATATACATGTATATATAGTCTTTATTTATGTGTATGTATACACACATAGATGAAAACTGGCCAAATGTGAAACGATAGAACAATAGAAAATGCTATTAATATTTCCTACTATAAAGAAAGTGAAATTGCTCAGTTGTGTACAACTCTTTGTGACCCCATGAACTGTGGCCCACCAGGCTCCTCCATTCACGGGATTTTCCAGGCAAGAATACTGGAATGGGTTGCCATTTCCGTCTCCATGTCATACTATACTCAACAATAAAAGTTAAAGCACAATATTCATTTTTTCTTCCACTTTAATTACATTAGGCACTGGATAAAGGGTATGGTTCAATAGCAGTTAATTTGAAAAAGGCTAGGAAAGTATATATATATATGTGTGTGTGTTTGTGTGTATAAGTATATATACTTATACATACAAATAGTTAAACCAATACTAACACTTTAGTGTTACGCTTTTAGCTTAACAGCTAATAGTAGAATATCAAGATAGCTAAAACCATAAATGTACCCATAATCTCTCTTAATCAAGACAAGGAAAGCAAGAATTTCCCTGAACTTCATCAGGGACATTGTATTGTCCAATATTAAGGTGTATATCAGTTAAAGAGTTGAAAGACTGAGAAGTTTTTGGCTTTGGAAAGATGAATTTGGGATGATTAACATATAGATTGGAAGAATTACCTAAGGAATTGATTTCCTTGTATCATATGATTGGCCAGAAATGGAACTAAATAGGAAGAGAGTGATGAAGTGTATTTTTGTTCAACATATGAAGAATTGTTCTAGGCACTGACAATAAGTAATAATACTTTATGAACTATACAGACTTCTATTTGCACACATTTTCAAGGAAAAGATGGATGCTTTCCTGTCAGGTACATACAAAAGGCTCTACTATATCTGGATAGATTAGATGACCTTAACTTCCTGTGAACTCTGAGATGTGTGTTTAAATGTAGCTTTTGCCTTTCAGTTCAGTTCAGTTCAGTCGCTCAGTTGTGTCGGACTCTTTGTGACCCCATGAACCGCAGCACACCAGGCCTCCCTGTCTATCACCAACTCCTGGAGTCTACCCAAACTCATGTGCATTGAGTTGGTGATGCCATCTAACCATCTCATCCTCTGTTGTCTCCTTCTCCTCCTGCCTTCAATCTTTCTCAACATCAGGTCTTTTCAAACGAGTCAGCTCTTCGCATCAGGTGGCCAAAATATTGGAGTTTCAGCTTCAACATCAGTCCTTCCAATGAACACCCAGGACTGATTTTCTTTAGGATGGACTGGTTGGATCTCCTTGCAGTCCAAAGGACTCTCAAGAGTCTTCTCCAGCACCACAGTTCAAAAGCATCAATTCTTCTGCTCTCAGCTTTCTTTATAGTCCAACTCTCACATCCATACATGACTACTGGTTGCCTTTAATTGCCTTTATATTTCAGAACATGAACTCCTCTTTCACCAATAGTTTAGGATGTAGCAGAGGTTTTTTTTTTTTTTTTAACCTTAGAAAATAAATATCTTGGCTTTACCTTACTATTAGCAACAAAACATCATCCACGGATGACATTTCTTTTCAGGGGCATTATCTTTTAAATAGTTGTTTGAGAGTTAGTTTTTAAAAAATATTTCTGGAACAGTGTTGATCCCAGTGTTTTACTTATTTATGTCTTACCTCTTAAATCCATTCATAAAACAATTTCCCTTTTCTATTGATAGGAATAAATATCAATATTTTTATTTGGATAGTTTAATGATGAGGTGGGCCACTGATTATAAAAGATGCTTTGATCAAACAATCTTCACTAACAGCCTAGAAAAGAAAAGTTTTCAGTATCAAGAGTTAAAAGATGCTGAGCTTCTTTAGGGAAAATATCCTATCTAGAGTAAGAAGATTGTGGCCATTTATTGTAGCAATCGTAAGTACAGTAAAGACTTGGAAAAAAGTTATCATTCAGTTTTAATCAGGTTACTCAAATAGAACAGCTGCAAGCAGAGATTGCTATTTAGGCTGAAAATGTGAAAGACTCTTTCTTATAAAGTATAGTGCTGTAGGGTCATATATGAAAAATGGAACCATTCTCTGCCCTTCCCATAACAAAGCATAAAAGCATGTTTTAACCGGTTTGGGGTCTAACAGGCTATTGATTAATATCACCAAATAATAGCCCAGATGTACTTTCAAGGACAAAGGTGGATAAAATAATCAATGTCATCACAAAATGCATTCCTTTCTATACATCTTACTTTCTTTGGATTAGGATTTCTAAATTATTAAAAATCATAAAAATTAGAAGTATGAGTGAAAGATTCTTTGAATCTCTAAAATACCATCTTAGAGGAAGGTTCTATGGTTTGAAGTTGCAACAAAAACCAAAAGGTGCTTCTAAAATGAATCTTGCCTAAACACTGAAGTTTCTAATCCTCATTTTTTTTCTTCTTTGGGGTTTAAGTAGAGAAGCATGAATTGACTCATGATGTTCTTTTTTTTTTCTTTTCAATGAAGAGTCAGAAAATTAGAAAAAAGCCTGAAAAATTTCTGTCATAATTTAATTAACATTGATCTAATAAAGTGATATGTAAATCTCAATTTTCTTTAGCAACATCAAAGCAATGCCTAGGTTTAATCCTGCAAGTGTTAAAAACTATATAAGCTATGATCAGCTAAGATTTTTTTCAATAAATTGAAATAAAAAACACTTCCTTCACCTACTCATCTTTTGAAGCATGAAAAGAATCAAACTAACTGCTCTGGGGCCATAATTGGCATTCATAAATAACCTGCTGTCTACAGACACTGCCCTTCTTGTTTAGTTGATTCTCCCTGTCTTCCTAGAGGCAAGAGAGAAACTTTCTGTAGAAGGAATAGTTTCAGTGCATAATAATCTTCGTCTCAACAACTTTGCTTTTCACTCCAGAAATTATCTGGATGTATTTGCCACTCTTTGCTGGACAGCACCTGATCACAACTGCCGTGGTATGTACAGAAGTGGTAGCCTTTTTCTTCTTCAGTACAACCATGGCGTATTATTTGTCATTTTGGTGTAAACTCTTGGAGCTTTTGAAACTTACAAAGCAAAAAATTCTGAAAAAAATTAATGTATTTTAATAGGCTTTAATGGACTAGAATAACCCAGTTTCTTTTATTTCAAGATTGTCCTATCAATATTCAGGGGAACACGTATTGTAGAACAGAGAACAGGTAGAAAGAGAAGCTGCCGCTGCTGCTGCTAAGTCACTTCAGTCTGGACAAGACTCTGTGCGACCCCATAGACGGCAGCCCACCAGGCTCCCCCATCCCTGGGATTCTCCAGGCAAGAACACTGGAGTGGGTTGCCATTTCCTTCTCCAATGCATGAAAGTGAAAAGTGAAAGTGAAGTCGCTCAGTTGTGTCCGACTCTTAGCGACCCCATGGACCTGCAGACCACCAGGCTCCTCCATCCATGGGATTTTCCAGGCAAGAGTGCTGGAGTGGGGTGCCATTGCCTTCTCCAAGAAAGAGAAGACTGAAGGTCAATTAAAAATGTGTGTGCAATGTTGTTAAGATTTGGAATACATGTTTTCCAAATACATGCTTATGCAATATTGGTGTTAGTGTAAGTCTGTGTAAATACCTGTCTTGGGAACATATTTTCAACTAAGAAAAAACCTCACTCTTCCCTTCTTAATGCTTTTCACACTGGCTTCACTGACTGACTCAGTCTTCATCACCAGTCCTTAAGAGTTAGTCCTTTTTAAATATTTTCACAGAACTAGAACAAATAGTCCTAAAATTTATATGAAATGTTATAAAGCCCAGAATTGTCAAAGCAAACCTGAAGAAAAAGGAGGCAAAACCCTCCTAGACTTTAAACAATATCACAAAGCTACAGTGATCAAAATAGCATGGCACTGACACAAAAGCAGGCATATGGAGCAGAATAGAGAGCTTAGAAATAAGCTTACACACTTATAGTCAATTAATTTTCAGCATAGGAGGCAAGCATATACAAAGAAAAGACAGTCTCTTCAGCAAGTGGTGGTTGGGAAGGCTGACAGCTGCATGTAAATCAATGAATTTAGAATATTCTCTCACAGCAAATATATAAATAAACTCAAAATAACTTAAAGACTTAAATACAACACATGAGACCATCAAAGTCCTAAAAAGGAACATAGACAAAACATTCTCTGACGTAAATTGTACCAATGTTTGCTTCAGACAGTCTCCCAAGGCAATAGAAATAAAAGCAAAAATAAAAAAAGCAGACCTAATCAAATTTACAAGCTTTTGTATAGCAAAGGACATCATAAACATAATGAAAAGACAGCCTACGATCTGAAAAAAAAATTTTGTAAATATGACTAACAAGTGATTAATTTCCACAAACAGCTTATATAACTCAATAACAAAAGAACAAACAACTCAGTTGAAAAATGTGCAGAAGTCCTAAATAGACATTTCTCCAAAGACATACAGATGGCCAACAGGCTTGTGAAAAGATGTTCAACATCATTAATTATTAGAGAAATTAAGATCAATAGTAAAATGAGGTACCAACTCATACCAGTCAAAATAGCTGTCATTAAAAAAAAAATTCTACAAATAATAAATTCCAGGTGTGAAGAAAAGGGAACCCTCCTACACTATTGTGGAAATGTAAATTGGTGCTGCCCTTATGAAAAACAGTATGAGAATTTTTCAAAAAAGTAAAAATAGAGTTGGCATATGATCCAGCAATACCATTCCTGGGCATATATCTGGACAAATCTATAATTCAAAAAGATACACGCACCTCTATATTCATAGCAGCACTATTCACAATAGCCAAGACATAGAACTAACCTAAATGTCCACCAACAGAAGAGCAGGTATGGAAGATGGTGTACATATAGACAGTGGAATACTACTCAGTCATAAAAAATGAAATAATGCTATTTTCAACAACATTGATGGACCTAGAGATTATACTAAATGAAATAAGTCAGAAAGAGAGACAAACAACACATGATATCACTTATATGTGGAATTTAAAGTATGACAAAAATGCAAAACAAAAATAGATTCAAAGATATGGAACAAGGATTTGTGGTTGCCAAGGGGGAAGAAGGTGAGGGAAAGAAAGATTGGGAGTTTGCAGTTACCAAATGTAAACTAGTATATACATAAAACAGACAATGAGGTCTTATTGTATGGAACAAGGAATAATATTCAATATCTTGTGATGAACAATAATAGAAAAGGATATGAAAAAGAATATATCTATATATGTGTAACTGAATCACTTTGCTGTATAGCAGAAATTAACACAGCATTGTAAATCAACTGCACTTCAATAAAATTTTAAAAGAATTATTTTCATTTTACAAGAATAATATATTAACTAGTTCCTTATTAACAAACTATGAATGTATTATTGCCAATTATAATAATGAGAGTGTTACAATGTAAGACTTCAAGGAAATGATGCAAGAGAAGGACACTTGAAATCCCCAATATTTCATAGACACACTATGTAAGCTGCCTGAAGATTTTTCCAACTGATGAGTCAATTCTCTTGCCAGCACAAAAATGAGACACACCTGCAAAGCAGTAACAGAACTAGGACAGATGGGAGAAAAGGCCCAAAGGTCAATTTAGCCATTCATTATATGTGGATATTTGGAACTCTAATTTGGCCATTGAATTTGTGAATTGAAAAAAATATGAACTATAAGAAGAATCTTCAACATTTTATATCAATCATGAACTTTTTCATTTAGTTGATACGTTAGTCAAAAGTATAAAATATACAACAGAGGAAAGACCAGTTGATGCTAGGATATGCAATGGGTCAAGATTGGACTTACTCATGGGGAGCTTGTAAATGCACACAATTAGAAACTTCTTGGGTCTCTCATCCAAGTGCTAAGTCACTTCAGTCATATCCAACTCTGTGTGATCCTCTAGACTGTAGCCTACCAGCCTCCTCTGTCCATGGGATTCTCCAGACAAGGATACTGGAGTCGGTTGCCATGCTCTCTTCCAGGTGATCCCAAATCAGGGATCAAGCCCGTGTCTTTTATGGCTCTTGAATTGGAGGCAGGCTCTTTACCACTAGCTCCACCTGGGAAGACCCAAGAACACATAAGAAAAGCTGCTTAAATATGGAGCAGCAAGAATTCAGGACCCTGAGTTCAGACACCAGATTTTGAATTATTGTTTAATGCAGTAAACAGAAATAAGAACAGAAAGCAGAAATAGCAAAGTTATTTATGGGTATTTTAAGACCCTCTAAGCAGGAAAAGATAAAAAACTAAGGAAGTCTAGTTTGGGATACCTAAGATACAGCTTAATGCTTCTTGTTGATGTTACTTTATTTACTTCTCCCTGAGGAGTAGAAGATAAATTATGGGACTTCCAATTGTTGCCTTTGTCTATGCAGTGCTTGTATGCTTTTGATTCAAAATAAAGATTGTTAGCTGAACAGATTTATTCTGTCAAGTATTGCAGTTATGCCACTCTTTCACACTTGGATTCAAAAATGGAAGCATAAAACCAATAGACTTCCAAAATGTATTGGTAGGAAGTCATTGTTATATGAACAGGCATTCATTGTTTAGGGTTATAGAGATTTGACAGAACTAGGACACCTTCTGTAAACTGGATTCATGTTTTGGACTTCCCTGTGGTTCAGTGGTAAAGAATCTGCCTGCAATGCAGAAGGCTTGGGTTTGGTCCCTGGGTCAGGAAGATCCCCTGGAGACAGGAATGGCTACCCACTCCAGGATTCATGCCTGAGAAATCCCATGGACAAAAGAGTCTGGAGGTCTATAGATCATGGAGTTGCAAAAGAGTCGGACACAACTTAGTGTCTAAACAACAAAAACAATTCATGTCTTAGCAGGCAGTGTGCCTGATATAAATTTTCTTGTATAAGTGTTTGAATTTAAAATTCTTCAAAATTATATTACAAAATAGTTAAGTAAATAGTTTGGGGCAAACAACAGCAGCAGCATTTGGTGGAGTCTGGAACACATGAGAATAGTCAACAAGCATATCCACCCCCAGGTCACTCCACCTCAAAAGGATAATGTCTGTTTGCAGCTCCCGTATCCTGGGCTCCGCCTCTCATTCCTCTTCCTCTGGGTACACTTGTCACTGTAACAGATCTCCTGAGCTGGAGAACAGAGGACCTGCTCTTGGTATTGGGGATCCTGGAGAGGAAGGGCAGGAGATTCAGTCTCAACCTTAAGTATTCTTTTGATTGAAAAAGTCTCACATTTGGGAATCAGTCTCCTATGTCATTTTTTATTCAGTGGTGAAGGTAACGACAAGATATTATAATTGACTATGTTCCTTTTTCTCTTCCCCTAAATCTCTAAGCCCTATAGAGACTGTTGTGGCTTCCTGGATGGAAAGCAACTGAAAAGCATCTCTGGAAGGGAATTCAACCTAATAGTTCTTCCACATTAACTACTCTAGATCAGTGATCCCCCAACTTTCATGGAACCAGAGACTGATTTTGTGAAAGAATTTTTCCAGGGACTAGGGAGGTGGGAAGGCTTCCGAGGTGGTGCAGTGGTAAAGTATCTACTTGTCAATTCAAGAGACGAGAGTTAGATCCCTGGGTTGGGAAGATCCTCTGGAGTAGGAAATGGCAACCCACTCCAGTATTCATGCCTGGAAAATTCAGAGGAGCCTGGTGGGCTACAGTCCATGGGGCTTCAAAGAGTCAGACACGACTGAGCACAAACACACACAGGGTAGTGGAAGACAGTTCAGGTGGTAATGTGAGTGATGGGGAACTTCAGAAGAAGTTCTGCTCACTCACCTGCCACTCACCTTCTGTTATACAACCCGGTTCCTAACAGGTCACAAACCAGTACTGGTCTGTGGTCCCGGAGTTGGCAACCCCTGTTCTAGATCCTTCCCAGGTTTTTCCTATTCACCCAACCATCTGGATGATTTTTGTCCTCCTTGCACAGTCTTCTAGATAATCTTTCCTTTTCTAATAATGATTCCTAGCTTTTTACCTATTATTTTCACCCAGCTTTTAAAAATAATTTTTAAATTTAACTTCCCATATACACCATCCTGAGCAGTAGTGTCTTGCAGACTAATGAGTGTCACCTAGAGGAGGCTGTGCCTCCTACTAAAAATTTATCATATAACTTTCTGAAGATTCTGCCCAGCCTCTGTGACAGTCTGCCAGTTCCTAAAACTGTATTGTACCAGGGCCTCCAGATTCTATAGACTTGGTTTTCCTTTCTTTGATCATTTCCCCTCTTTTCCTTGATTTGCTTGCTGTCAGTGCTCCCACCTATTTATAGGATATGCAGAGAACTTCTCTTATCCCGTGGGTGAATGTGTCCCACCTCTGGATATTATAACCAAACCCCCTCCATGCCCTGAAACCCTGTGTGCTTCATGTTGGGTCTATCTATTAAGCAAAATATTGAAATCAACACCAGCAGTATGATTTGTTTCAAGTCAGAACACATATAAAGAAGGATTATATGAGTCTTCTCTTCACTTAGCTTGCTTCACAGAAGGTACTTGGGCGAAAGTAGAACTGTATGGGTGACATGGCAGGATTCCAGAAAAGATTCCCTCATTGTTGTTTTCCTTAACAATGAAAACCAGAATTAATGTGGTCTTGCCACTGGGGGATGGATATTTAGGGCTTGGCCACTGTAGTATAATAGATGTGAAACTATACAGCCAGATTCTCTTTAAGGAAGAGCTAACAGCCTGGGTATAGGGGATGTGGTCCAGAAACAGCATCTAGCTGTCAGATCCTTTAGGGTCTGCCTCAGCTGAAGAGAGCCTTCTCAAATGAAGTCGCACCCTACTTGCCTCCTGCAATGTGAGACGGAGCCAGGGCAAGGGAGAGAAGCTCAGGGTAGAACTAGGAATCTAATCTCATTACATTGCCATTTATCTACTCTGACTCTAAGGAATTTGAGAAAATTCTAAATTCAAACCTGGCCTTCCATGTCACTATATAAGCTAACCTATCAAAATGGAAATACAGAACATATTTAAAATGTTTAGCCAGATTTAAAATATTTATACATATGATATTTTTAGTCGTGCCCCAAATCAAACAGTTGGATGGTAGACAGGGAGTTGGTGCTGGACAGGGAAGCCTGGCATGCCACAGTCCATGGGGTCACAAAGAGTTGGACAGGACTGAGCAAATGAACTGAAAGCCAAGCAACTGCACACTTGGACACCTGGTGTGCAAATGAAACACTGAAATGATCTGCATTTCAAATGTAGATATGTTTGAATATATGTCATCAAAATATAATGATCTTCAGCAAACTTCTTCTAGAGCATAAAGCAGTCATACTTCCATGTTTAGTATTAGAGAGAGCAGTTTGTTTTTTATTGTGTATATACACTTTTGAATTTTTCATGAATGACTTGAGAGAGCCTGAACTCTGATTATTAACTGTTGTCACTGTTGAGCAAAGGTTTCTGGCAACCGTAAGGAGCATCACTTGATATACAGACTGCAGTTCACAGGCAGAAGGATTGCTGGGTCCAAGCGTCTTTCTTTCTTTGTCATTCCACAGAAAAAAATGTGGGCTGTGCATGATCAGAGGGACCCCCATCTCCCAGTTCTCTCTGTGCATGGCTCTAAATGAGAGAGGTCTTGCATGGGGGGGACTATGCACTTTGGGCTCAGATACCAAACTGTCTGAGATCATATGTCAGATAATTCAGGAAGACCTTGGGAAAGAAAACTCCAACTTCCCCAAACTTAGAAACCTTGGGAATTGCACTTCTTGTGGAGAGATGAGCAGTCTGTGAGCAGTCTCTGTGAAGGAGGGAGGGGGCTGAGTCTTTGGCTCCAGCTGGCTTGTCACAGACAAGGTGATGATTTGGATCTTATTTTTTGTATGGTCTATAGAATGAATAAACAGGTAAAAATGGAACTCATGTTTCCAATAGTAAGAAGTTGATAGGTAAAATCTTTACAGAAAAGGATAGGGTTTGTGTTCTAGAAGCCAGTCTAAATTGGTGTTGCTTTTCTCTTCGGTTTAGTAATGTATTCATGTGAATAAGTAATATAATTCCCCTAAATTACAATGCGGTTTTCTGCTTACCTATAACCTCTATGTAAGTCCAAGACAAAATTAATTTTATGTTAAATATTTAAACTTCATGTTTTATAATTCTTAGGGAAACAGTTTTAGATCTGAAGTTTCTCTAGTGTCCATCTGAAGTTTCTCTAGTGTAAATCTGTGTCTTTTAAATATTAACTGCTTCACATATTACGTATACTTGTTGAGCCAAAGTATTTCTATGTGTGTGGGTGTGTTAGTTGCTCAGTTGTGTCCGACTCCTTGCAGCTCCATGAACTGTAGCCTTTCAGGCTCCTCCATGCATGGGATTCTCCAGGCAAGAATACTGGAGTGGATTACCGTTCCCTTCTCCAGAGGATCTTCCTGACCCAGGGATCGAACCCAGGTCTCCTGCATTGCAGGCAGATTCTTTACCATCTGAGCTACAGGGAAGATCTCTATAAGTATTTCTATATGAAACATTTTTATATGATTAAAGTAAGAGGTAAAATTTAGTTCACTCATATTCATTGCTTAATATAAGCATTAAAAATCATAACTGCAAAAGTGAAACAAAATATAAGTTTTAAAATGGAATATCTCCGGTTGACAGCATAGATCTATATTTAAATAACAAAACTACTTGATACAATTCTAAGAAAAAAATAACTCTCATTGTTCAGATGGCCTCTAAAGGTCCAATTTACTTTTACATAGACATTTAGTTTTCTAATGACTCAGAAGACTAATCAAGAAATACTCTAATGGATTTTTAAATATCATTTTTTTTGCTATTCTTGGTACACTTCTGGTTTTTCTTCTAGGAGGCATTAGTGGAGCACACTAGTATTGGCTCTTGCAAATTTTTGAGCCAATCTTCACAGAAGCAAATATGCTAGTACATTACATTCAGGAAAGCATGAATACTCTTTAAAACTGGAATATAGTAGCCTAGACTCCAATATCTGGCTCTTGCTTATCTTCTCAATTTTCTTGAGGCAAATTAGAAGGGGTTTAAAGTCAGCGAGGGTCCTTTTGCTGTCATTAATGCCTGCTTCAAGGCAGTACATAGTACAAGGGCTAAAAGTGAGGACTCTGGGGAATAACTGCCTCAATTCATGAGCTGGTTCTATGATTCACTGTTAGCATCCCCTTGTACCCCCAACAAATCATTGCACAGTTCCTGACACATAGTAAGCACTAAATAAAAGTACTTTGAGTCCACAAATCAATATCATATCTTAGACTAGATTTTAGGTACACTGGGCTTAACTTTCAAAGCAATTAGTTCCTCTTCATTTTTTGTGAGGTCCTGCAAATAATACTTATGAAAATAAGTATCATAGTCAGAAATTTATGGGTTGTTTACTAAGTTACCCAAACAAGTTGTTTTATATCCTCTCAGAGCCTCAGTCCTCACTCTTTTCAAACAAAGATAACAGGAATGTATATTTTGAAATTAAAAGAGATTGTCTATGTAAGATAATGTCAATCCATGTTAGTACTCAGCCAGGATTATAGGATCCACCCTAGCCCAGCCCAGCTCGTTCTCTTGACCCATCCACCCCGCTAAAGCATGCTGTGTTGCCAGTAAGTTTTGTTATTAATCTCGGCAGTTTCAAAAATCTACAAACTATCTTTTATCTTTATCTCTCTAATAAATTGGAAAGCCATGTTTGAAGTCTGAAACCTATAAATTTTAAATACAAACATTTAGTTAATAACTATTCTAATTTTTAGTTTTATTTTACCACAGAAAATCAAATATTTTCATCATAATAATAAATATTTATTTTATACATTAGCCAATTTCTTAATGAGATTTAAAAGATTTTGTTTATGTTTCCCTCCACCCTGAGGCTATAAAACCATTTCATGACACTAAAGTCAAATTTTTAACTTATAGTAAGATGTGAAATGCTTATTTAATGAGGTGCTAAATACTGGTCTAATTAAAAAAATGATGCTAGTCACCATTAACATTAGCAGTCTACAGTAGCTTAATATGTTACATATAATTAGTATTAATCTTCAACCATTTGGCATTTAAAGGCATTAAAAGCTACTCAAAGTATCTAGCTAAGAAACTGCTGGTAATTGATAATATCTACCTCCAGCTTTAGAAAAAATATCATCTCAGCTGAAAGTCTCCAGATGGGGTTAGTGAAAAAAACAAAAAAGTTTCTTGTTGCTCTCAGTATAGTCTGCACTTCATATCAAACACAGAGAAAGAATATGAAATGCTAAGAATTAAAAACCGAGTTTGCCCATCACTTTGTTATGCTGATATTTTCATTAAATTGGCTGAAAAAAATGAATGGTGCTGCATTTGGAGGAGAAATAAAGGAACTGCTCACATTAATTTTTCTAGATAAATGTTAGCTCTTCCAATTCCATAACTAGTAATTTAATCCTAAAACATTCTTCTTAACAATAAACAACACTTAGGTTATATAGGAACGCAGACTTAGAGGAGATGAAAATGTCTTTGTAAATGTAGATGGAATCAATGAAACTCAAAGATGTCACATTTGCAGGAAGTCATTAAAAAATGACTTAATTCAGATTTTTTAATTTCTGGTGCTCAGTCTCTTCAGTTGTATCTGACTCTTGCAACCCTGTGAACCAGAGCCTCCCAAGTTCCTCTCTCCCTGGGATTCTCCAGGCAAGAATACTGGAGTGGTTGCCATGCCGTCCTCCAGGGGATCTTCCCCACCCAGGGAAGCCTCTCGTATTTTGCATTCGCAGGCAGATTCTTTACCACTAGCACCACCTGGCAAAACCATCCTTTCCCCAGAGTATAATATGCAGATGATATTTAAATAGAGAAAACCCAAATTTCTCTATCATAAAGCAGATGATACATTTAAGCTTCGTGAACTAAAAGTTGGTAATTCTCTAATTACTAGTCTTAGGCAAGATAATGCAGTTTTGAAAGCCTAAAGGGAATGCTGAGACTTTAAAGACAAAACCAAATTCATCATTCAGTTGTGTCATTAAAGCCTAAATGTGCACTCAGGAAATAATTTCTAAAATGATTCAGATAATTATTTCATGGGAGTCTGAAACATTTTAACTGGAAATTAGTTATAAAACAAACAAAAAAACCGTTCTCTTGTGTATTTTTTCTTTCTTTATTCCAGGATATACAGAGGACTACTTAATAAGTGGGGGAAGGGAAGAAAAAGAGGAACACAGCAGGATTGTTCAGGATATTTTTTTCCTCCCATGCATAAAAAGCTGAGTAAAATAAAAACTAAAATCTTCTAAAGAACGGGACTGTCCTGTCTCTCCTGCCCCCACACTCCAGTTTTTCTTAAGCCCTTCATCTGAGAAACCTGGAGATAAAAGGAATTGGTTATCTTAGTAGATAAAGGATGTCACTGGAGAAAAACTTAAATAAAGATTTAGAGATGGTCAAAACTGTGTGGAATGGCAAAAGGACACCTTAACAGAATGGTCTTGTAAAGAGTGTCAATGAATTTAGTAAAAAAAAAAAGATAAAAAAAGAGGCTTACAGATGATTTACTTACACCAAGCTCTAAGATTTCTTTTTCAGAGGAAAGTTTTCATAGTCACTATTGTAAACTTTCTCACTTAACAAATTGGTTCTTTTGTAATGTGTCATTGGAAACATTTTACATGAGAAATGCAAAATTCAAATATAAACAAATATTAGCTATGTTGCCAAATTTCTCCCATATTTCCTTTAATCACTTATTGTGTTTCACTTCAAAAATTGCCAAACTGAATTAGTCTATGAACTAAAAAATATTTGAAAAGTATGAAATATTAATCTACTTCTGTGATAGGCAACAACTCCTAACTTGTCTGTAATGCACTGATTATAAGAACATAGCTAAAAACCAAGATAAGGAGAAAAAGGACTGTATAAGCAATCAAAGCAGATCAAACGCCTTCTAAGTATTTCATTCTAAAGAGAGCTTTTCAGAATATTGAACACTTTTACATCATATACAATTCAAATACACATTATGGCTAGTTCCTCAATTTATAGAAAATAGAAGGTAACACAATTTAAATTAGAAGGTAGGATTCCCATTGGGAAGTTCCTAGACCTTGATCCAGCAATACCATATCTAGAAGCTCATTATGCAGATACATTGTTTTGCAACTGTGTATGTATAAAGATGTTTACCACTTATCCACCACTCCTCTACTTTTTTCAAGTAGTGAAAAAAAAATGTAAACAAATCAATTCCCATTCTGAGGTTTAAAAAAGGATGGTTCATTCACACATGGAGTATAGTCTGTGCCTATTTTAAAAGAAAAATGATTGTGTTCTGTCATACTAATATGGAAGAACTGAAAATTTGTAAGTGAATTGGTAATTTTTTAATGTTTAAATCCATAAATATTTCTGAAAGATTATACAAGAAAAATGTAATTACTTATGTCAGGAAAATGAGAATAAGGGTGAGAAGGGGCAGTAGAAGACATTGAAGCTCAGAGAAACTACAGAAATAGTAAAAGTTCTCCTGTTTGAATTCTGTATTCAGCATTAAGGATTCCAGTTCCAGAGTAGGTGCATTTAATCATTTCATAATGTTGCTTTTAATGAGAATAAAAATCAGCCTGATAATATATGATGTATATCATATATTAAAATGCCAACTTGATAACTAATGCATTTTATTCATCTGGACTCATATTTTATTCAAGATTCACTTTAAAACAAACCAAACAAAAACATGAAACAACAAAAAAATAATTCTCATTGTTCAGATGCTCATCTCGATGTCAATGTGTGAGTATTTGTGCATTTTACAAAATATTCCAGGGTTATATAGTCTTTCAAAAAATAACTTTTCCCTCTGAAATTCCCAGGCACACAGTGTCTCGAACTGCAGCTGGTGGCAAATGCAGTGATCTATGAGTAGAAACAGGTTTAAAGGCCATTCACCAGAGCTCAGCAATCAGCGCTAACTACTATTAGGATTCAGAGTGAAATTCATATATTGATTTTACTTTATAAATCCTCTTCTGGTAGCCTCCTGCATTGCCTTACAGATTACCTCCGTACCTGTAAATCATACCACAGCTGAGATTGGTTGTACCACTCATAAACCCGATTCTTTGATTTAAATGTTAGGGAACTGGAAGCAGATATTTTCATTAATCTTTTATGTACTTTTTTGTTACACATTTTTCTTCAGGATAGTATGAAGATAATTATATAGTTTTAACCTTCCTTGATTTATAATTTAAGATATTTGGTTCATAGATATTACAATGTAAGAAAGGTTAGCCCTGGGCTAATTTGTGAAATATATATTTTTAGAAAACCCAATGTCTTCGAGTTCTTTCTTTCACCTTCTATGACTTCACTCCCTCAGGCACCTACTGCTTTGATTTAAACAATTTAATATCAATTTACACTGCTATAAATTGCATGCAACTACTGCAAGTTTTTAAATGTTATTTTCACCCTAAGGTTTAAACATTGACAAGTATCAGCTACCTTAAGGGAAGCTTTTAAGATTACCTTAGGTTGAAGATGCTTCATGTCAGGTAGCCAACTTTTGGGACATCTACCACGTTCATAATGTCTTTAAATATCTTTCAGGTAGTTGCTGGTAGAGCTATGAGAGCCTTATTTCTTCTATCCAACTTTGCCCCAGCTCCAGCCAATTGGATGGCCATTTGATGCTGGTTGGTCCAAGAAAGTTCTTTCAACAAAGAAGCTTCACTTGAGAATAAGAGTTTCTAACTGAGATTGAATAATGATATAAAATCTCAGAAGTTGTGACTCTGCATTCAACTGCCCAGTGACTGAGTATGAGAGAAATCAGGTCTGCAGAAACAAAACATGAAGGTTTTAATTAAGAATAAGAAACAAGAGATGGAGAAACACGCACAGTTCAAATGTCCTTGTTCCATTCTGACTCTTGAATTCAATGGGGCATTTTTATTTTCTTGTGAAAATTAGCCCATTTCAATTAAGTTACACTGGTTTTTGTTGTTTGTGAACCAAGTACTCCAACTGATGTATGACACTTGTCATCCCTTTCCCTTTGGGGATAAGATTATTCAATATTCTCTGAGGAAATGAACTTATTTCACCCACAGTCTGTGGGGTCAGATAAAACTGCTTCCACTTTTAGATCCAGGGCTTAGCTTTTGATCTAAATTAACCAGGGCACCCTGGTTTCAGCAAATATGACTGGTTTATGGATGGATACATGGTACACAGAGAGTCAATGGAATGAAGGGCAACTTTCCTGGAATTTCTGGGAGAACCTCACTTTTCCTTTGAAATTTGAACCTGTAAGTTCATAGTTTAGAACAACTTGCACACTCTTGCTCTGAAGAAGAGTCAATTTATACTAAATCAAGTCAAGTCTAAAGAAGTGTCACCTAGCAAGAAAGAAAAAAATATATAACAGTGGCTTCAGCAGAGTCTCAGGTTCAAACTCTATTGTATGTTATATACTCTGTACTTTTCAACCAAAAGCCTCCTAACTGATATAAAGCTACAGAGATAGAAATGCTACAGAGATCCAGTTGCCTTTATCTAAATTATGTCTTATTTTTTCAAGTAAAAGGTAAAATTCAGATGCTAGGATCATTATATTTAAATATACGTTTTCTATAAGCAAAAAGAGTGTTGTTTTACTTTTAATTAACTTTTATAGCAAAGGCAATTTATTAATTTTGCATTTCATCTTTCAAATTATAATATTTGGCAAATGCTCTGTATCACATAGAGAAAAAGCAACAGATGGGAGATAAGAAGACCTCAGTTTGCCCCTAATTTTCCTATACACTAGCTATTTATAAACTAGGAAATCTGTTTCTCTCTGTCTTGCTTTCATGAAATAGATAACACATATACCCAGGTAATCCATAAGGTTCCAGGGGAGATAAAAGCAACAAGTTGTACATTCAAAGCTCCTCAGAAATATCTGTAGCGATATACGTATGCACTTGTGCATTCTTCAGAAATTAAAATATAGATCCTTAGACTTGTAGGATGTGCTTTTCTTCCAAAATAAACATCTAGCATACATATAATGTCAAGTTTTATGTAGTCTCAAATATCCATCCTATACTGGAGTTAAGGTAGGACTTTTCTCTTGCTTGGGCAATACTCAAGAAAGGTGAGTATTGCTGGAGGAGTAGTCAGTGACTCATTGATTGCTTATGGAGCACCAGTTGTGACAAGTTGCTTCAGATGCGTATGACTCTTTGTGATGCTATGGACTGTAGCCCACCAGGCTCCTCTGTCGATGGGGCTCTCCAGGCCAGAATACTGGAGTGGCTTGTCATGCCCAACTCCAGGGAACCTTCCCGACCCAGAGATCAAACTCATGTCTCTTATGTGTCCTGGACTGGCATGTGGATTCTTTCCCACTATCGCTACTTGGGAAGCCCAAATATTGCCCTAGTTCAATATTATGAAGAGTCAGCTTGCTTGAAGAAGTATAACTTCCAAAGTACTGGCCCTTGGAAATGTGCAATACTTAACAAGCAAGGGATCTTTTGGCTCTAGCAGCTTTCAATCATGACAAAGTTTTTATTTTTTTTATTTTTTTATTTTTTTCAATCATGATAAAGTTTTTAATTGTGACAAATTTTTTAATTGTGAGAAAATAAAAATGCATAAAGTCAAGGAAATTATCTTTTTAACCTGCAATTAATAGCACAGTTCTTTAAATTACTGAGACTATTTCTACCCATTTGTCAAAACTTAGATAAGGCTAAGTTTTGTTGTCATAGGGTATATTTTCAGAATATTTGCTTTTTTAAAAAACTGAATATAAACTGAGTATATTGAAAAGTCAAAATACTTTGGTTTGATAAATTATAGAGTAACAGTTTGTATTCCTAAGTTTCTTAAAACTCTGCTGGGTACAAAATAAAATCTGATCACTGAAAGGTAGACAAGAATTCATTCAACAAACAGTTGTAGACCTATTAAAGGCTAGACACTCAGCTTATAAAATAAAATATAGATTTTGCTATGTAGGAAAATAAAAATAAGTAGCAGAAACAAATAGATAAAACCCTGAACAGAATACTATTCCAACGGTGCTCCAATTATGAGCATCATGCATTGTACTTTTGTTATGCTATGATACTCATAATTAGAGCACTTCCGGAGTAGTATTCCATTCAGCATTTTATCTATTTGTTTCTGCCATACATTTTGACTTTCATACATGGCAAAATCTATGTTTTAATTATTTTAGAATCCCAGTGTCTAGCCTTTAATAAGACTAATAACTGTTTGTTGAATGAATGAATTTCAAAGATTGCTTATAGAGTACCTTCCTGGATATCAATAAGCCAATTACATCAAGCTAATCACTTGGTTAATTGACTATTAGTGCTACTAATAGTCTTTGAAATTTTCAAATAAACTTATTCATATGTTAAGGAGAAAGGTAGATTAGATTTGTAATGGAATACAGTCAAGAGAATTTTAAAGAGTTTTCTGTTCATTAATGTTCACAGGGAGATGAAATAGGACTGGTATCAATACTAAAATTTACTTGAAAAACTAATACTTTTTTTCCTGAATTAAGTATGACCATATGTTCAAACTTTAGCAGATAGAGAAACTGTAAGGAATAAAATTAAGAGAATCCCATATATAACCATCCCAACAATAGTTGATGGTATTTATTAAACTGTTTACACTAATTTTCACACATACACACAGAGAAAAGCACATATGTTGTAAGATGCTCGCTGATAAAAACTGAACAACCCATGCTTTGGGACATATTTCAGCCACATTTATTTTTGCTATTTTCTCTTAGAATTCTGGTGGCTAGGTTCATTCACTGCCAAATTTGCAGAGAAATAGTTGACACTGACACAAGAATACTGTGATATTAATTCCTAGGAGGAAAGATTCCTGAGCCTCTTCTCAAATCCAGTCTTCTGGCAGAGGTAGGATTTGGAGGAGGGTGGTATTTGATCCCTGGATTCAGAAGACCCCCCCAGAGGAGGGCATGGCAATACATTCCAGTATTCTTGCTTGGAGAATCCCATGGACAGAGGAGTCTAGTGAGCTATGGTCCATAGGGTCACAAAGAGTCAGACGTGACTAAAATGACGTAGTATGCACTCACACACAAATGGTATTCAAGGTAGGTGGCCAGGTTGCCTGGCCCACCCAGGAAAGGATGGGACTCCCAAAACTACCTTTTCCAGTGATAAAGTGATTGGAAAGCCTCTGGCCTCCAGCTACCTTGGTTCATCTCTGTTCTCACTAGACTGGTAGAAAGAGGTCTGCTGGCAATTGAGTTTAAAAGAGGGATCATTAGTACATTGCTGCTGCTGCTGCTAAGTCGCTTCAGTCTTGTCCAACTCTGTGCAACCCCATAGATGGCAGCCCACAAGGCTCCCCCATCCCTGGGATTCTCCAGGCAAGAACACTGGAGTGGGTTGCCATTTCCTTCTCCAATGCATGAAAGTGAAAAGTGAAAGTGAAGTCGCTCAGTCATGTTTGACCCTTTGCGACCCCATGGACTGCAGCCTACCAGGCTCGTCCATCCATTGGATTTTCCAGGCAAGAGTACTGGAGTGGGGTGCCATTCCCTTCTCCGTCATTAGTACATTCAGTTCAGTTCCGTTCAGTAGCTCAGTCGTGTCCGACTCTCTGCAACCCCATGAACTGCAGCACACCAGGGCTCCCTGTCCATCACCAACTCCTGGAGCTTACTCAAACTCATGTCCATTGAGTCAGTGATGCCATCCAGCCATCTCATCCTCTGTTGTCCCCTTCTCGTCCTGCCCCCAATCCCTCCCAGCATCGGGGTCTTTTCCAACGAGTCAACTCTTCGCATGAGGTGGCCAAAGGACTGGAGTTTCAGCTTCAGCATCAGTCCTTCCAATGAACACCCAGGACTGATCTCCTTTAGGATGGACTGGTTGGATCTCCTTGCAGTCCAAGGGACTCTCAAGAGTCTTCTCCAACACCACAGTTCAAAAGCATCCATTTTTCGGTGCTCAGCTTTCTTCACAGTCCAACTCTCATATCCATACATGACCACTGGAAAAACCATAGCCTTGACTAGACGGACCTTTGTTGGCAAAGTAATATCTCTGCTTTTTAATATGCTATCTAGGTTGGTCATAACTTTCCTTCCAAGGAGTAAGTGTCTTTCAATGTCATGGCTGCAATCACCATCTGCAGTGATTCTGGAGCCCCCCCCCACCCCCCAAAAAAAAGTCTGACACTGCTTCCACTGTTTCTCCTTCTATTTCCCGTGAAGTGATGGGACTAGATGCCATGATCTTAGTTTTCTGAATGTTGAGCTTTAAGCCAACTTTTCACTCTCCTCTTTCACTTTCACCAAGAGGCTCTTTAGTTCCTCTTCACTTTCTGCCATAAGGGTGGTGTCATCTGCATATCTGAGGTTATTGATATTTCTCCCAGCAATCTTGATTCCAGCTTGTGCTTCTTCCAGCCAGCGTTTCTCATTAGTACATTAGGAGGTCCTATATCTGATTCCAGTGAATATCAGAGTCTTTGCTCTCCTGACAGGTGGCAAGAAATGAACTAGTAGTAAACTGATCAGTGGGTCTGTGCAAGTAAATACTAGATTTCCTTGGGTATATTTGGAGATGAGAAGTCCCTAAGAGGGGAAAAGTTACTCCTGTTAAATTCTATACATGGAACATTAAAGGTAATGTAGCTTTAGTTTGACCTCAACTTGTAAAGCTCTTTATATAGTGACACATTTAATATTTTGTCTGAAAAAGTACACGTTGAAAATTAGTTTTCTAATTTTTCCATTGTTAATCTTATAGGATTCTACATAAGTTTTGCTTTTTGAATTAGTTTTGAATTAATTTTTTTAATTAGTTACATCTACATCTTATGGTTTCTTATTTTGCTTTTATGCATTGAGAAACCTTTCCATTTCCTTTTGTTTCCTTTTAAGAGACTCTTTTTTTTAATTAATGAGGTTTATGCTTAAATAAGTGATAAAAGTAACATGTTATTTGATTTTATCCATGAGTAAAATGTAAGCAAAGATTTTGTTTTTATCAAATCTCTGAAGATCTATCAATTATAATTACTGACCAGTTGAGTAAAATTACAGAAAATAAATTTAATATGCAAATTTTCCTAAAATGTTAAAATATTTTACTGGTAAATCTTGATTTGTTTGAGTTGTCTGTTACAAATCTGAGGTACTTATATCTATCTATATATCAGAATAAATTTAGGACATACTATACATTTTTACCTCATCTTTCAAGTGAATGATCATCATTAGAACAGATAAAAATGAGAGCATCCCATGACCAACAAAATCACTGGTGAAGCTTAAAATGTGAGCCTAAAGATAATAAGCAAATATTGGATTTCTTGGAAAGAAATAAAAAATGTATTGACTAAAGAGCTAAATATTGTCAATAATCTTATTGAAACGGAAAAAAAAAATGGTCATACTAACTACATGAAGAGCAGTGAGGGTGCTTAAAGCCAGGCCGACATGTCCCAGGGTGCCCTGCAGGGGCGGTCACCGCCCAGCTCCCCAGCCTGCAGTCTTCCTACTCGGCATACCTGTGCTCACTAAATGCTACTTGGTGGGTGGGGGGCACCCATGGATGGGGGGCACCCAGTCTTTCCTGGAAGAGAGCCTGTGCTCCCTTGCTCCCTCAGGCAGAGACAGCTGAAGGGGAGGGTTTGAAAGGTTTTCCGCAGAAGTCGAGGCAAGAGGGGCTCGGTCAGCTGGACTGTCCTGCACTGTGTGGCCAGGGGAGGCCAGGGAGCCCAGCCTAGCCAGCCCGAGACCTCCAGAGCCTGCTCCGCTGACATGAGTTCCTCAGATTGAACCTGGGAAAGAAGGAGAAGCAGCTCCTTCCCCGGTTCACCCTACCTCAGACACCCAGGAAATGGTCCCAACCAGGGGAGGCCCTTGGGGGCATTGGAGTGGAGAGTGTATGCAGAAAGGAAAAGTGAGCCACCGTGACTGTAAACAGGGGCTAGAATTTCTACGGGGGCTTCCCTCGGAGCTCAGTTCCTAAAGAATTCGCCTGCAATGCAGGAGACCTGGGTTTGATCCCTGGTTCTGATCCCTGGGTCGGGAAGATTCCCTGGAGAAGGAAATGGCAACCCACTCCAGTACTCTTGCCTGGAGAATCCCATGGACAGAGGAGCCTGGCGGGTTACAGTCTATGGGGTCGCAAAAGTTGGACACGACTTAGCGATTAAACCAACCAACCAACCAACTATATGAAATCAAGCCCTTTAATTTAATTACTCAAAGTATAGAAGTATACCTTCCTAGAGTAAGGAGAAGAAAAGCAAACTCTTGTTGCGTAATGAATGATTCTATCAAGGATTTTTGAAACAAAAACACAACTTATTCTTACACATAAGTAATTGTTCTTTCAACAATAGTATAATGTAAATATCAACATGCAACAGAATATAAATGGAGTTATACTGATATAGCCAGGCATGAATTAAAAGTTAATTTAAAATGAACACATTTGAAAGAAAAGTGACCACTCATAGGCTTAAAGGCATTTGAGTAAGTCTACATATTATTATGACAAGTGAAAATATAAATACAATAGATCTTTATTTAATACAAATGAGAGAGATATAACCAATTCTCATATAAAAATGTTCTTTAAACACAGATAAGCTAACAAAAATGATTAGTGGTAACAATACAAAGGTATGCATATGCAAATTATCTTCCTTTTATAAACAATAAACTTTATCACACGTTATTTATAATGTGTATTTTGTGATGGAAGTTGTGTTAATATTATGATGGAAATATTTATAGTCATTAATGTTTTATTATTTAATTCCCTGGTATGTACTTGTTAAGTCAGTTTAGTTATGCCTGGTTCCTGTGACTCCACGTACTGTAGCATGTCAGGCTCCTGCATCCATGGGATTCTCCAGGCAAGAATACTCAAGTGAGATGCCATGCCTTCCTCCAGGGGATCTTGCCAACTCAGGGATCAAACCTGCCTCTCTTATGTCTCCTGGATTGGCAGGTGGGTTCTTTACCGCTAGCACCAACTGGGAAGCTCTAATCCCCTGATACAACTCCTCAAAATATTTTACAAACTTGTTTTCCTCAAAAATCCAACTGTCCCCTGTTTTCTCTCACTCTCTGTACATAATTGTACTTCCAAAAATACTGATTCATCGTAGAAAAATGTCTGAAAATCCTTGAATTAATATTGCATCTTTTCAAACTGTCTTACTATTTTCACTCACCCTAAATGTAAAAAACTTTTACTCATTTATCTTTGCTATATTCCTTGTTATTCTTTTTTTAAGGTTCTATCTTCATATGCATAGTCAGGATTTCTCTCTTCACGGTCTTTAGAAAAATATCCAAGTACTTGCTCCCTTGTATGCAAGAGACTGGCCTTGTGTAGTCCTCTCCTAAGTAGTATCAAGCTTGGCCTGGGTAACCAATAACATGAAGTGGAAGTACTAGAGTGTCACTACTAATATTAAGCTATGATAGAATGTGCCTTCCATTTTGAATGCTCTCCCATTTACCCTCGCTTTGTCTCAGAGAACTTGCTGGAGGAAGCCGGCTGCCATGGAAGCCTATGGAGGCACTCATGTGATGAGGATCTGAAGCCTCTTCCCTGAAGCAACTGAGTGAACTTGGAAGCTGATACTGCAGCCCCGCAGCTGACTGCTTGACTGTTACCTCATGATAGACCCTGAACTAGAAGCATCCAGCTATGCTACTCTAGAATTCCTGACACATAGAAAGTATGTGAGATAATAAATGTTTGTTGTTTAAGCTGCTAAGTTTTGAGATAATTTGATAAGCAGAATACATAACAAATGCAATCCCCAAATGACTCTATATGTTAGCTTATTTATGGACTCTCCTCTGTTTCACTGGTTTATTTTTCTCCCTTTGCAGCACTACTACACTGAATAATTGTCATAGTTTCAAAATAAATCTTTCTATCTGGTAGTGTAAGTACTTACATGCAGTTGCTGTTCTTCACGACGGCCTTGGCTATTTCTGGTCATTAACATTTTCATGTACATCAACTCCCACACACACATAGGTGCACACGGGCATACACACACACACACAGGATACCCACAGTGATTCAGATTGGGGTTTAATTGACTCTGTAGATCAACCGGGCAGAATTGACAGTTTCATAATACTAAATATTCCAAACCCATAAACACTCTTCAATACTTATCAATATTATTCAGTGCTATACACTGCAGAGGTTGTACACATTTTCATTTAACTTGAAGTTTGTGATGTTGTGTGTTGTCTGCTGCGCTCAGTCACTCAGTTGTGTCTGCCTCTTTGTGAGCCCATGGACTGTAGTCCACCAGTCTCCTCTGTCTGTGGGGTTCTCCAGGCAAGAATATTGGAGTGGGTAGCCATTCCTTTCTCCAGGGGATCTTCTCTAGCCAGGGTGTGAACCCAGGTCTCCTGCATTGCAGGTGGATTCTTTACCGTCTGAGCCACCAGGGAAGCTTATACAGGAAAAAAAAAAAAAAATCTGTATGCAATTCAGGATCCGGGTTTGACCCCTGGATTGGGAAGATCCT
Organism: Dama dama; assembly: GCF_033118175.1. Taxonomy (NCBI): domain Eukaryota; kingdom Metazoa; phylum Chordata; class Mammalia; order Artiodactyla; family Cervidae; genus Dama; species Dama dama. Next base: position 42,148,758 of record NC_083709.1, on the reverse strand, counting down.
TGGAGTAGGGAATGGTTACCCACTCCAGTTTTCTTGCCTGGAGTATCCCCTGGATAGAGGAGTCTGGTAGGCTACAGCCCATGTGGTCAGAAAGAGTCGCACTGGAATGAGCGACTAAAGGTTTTGATGTTACCTAAATAAAAATACACCAGATTTTTTTCTATTGTTTATTGGAAATACAAGTGTATTCTGTTATCTTAGTAATATTATTAATAATTCTAATAACTTTTCTTGTAAGTTCCCTTGGGTTTCCTCTACTGCAGTCACATTATCTGTGAAAAGTGACACTTTTATTTTTTCATTTCAAATTATTATTCCTTTTATTTCCTTATGGCACTGCCAGGACCTTTGTTCAATGTGGAATAGAAGTAGTCATATTACATATCAATTTATTTCCTTTTATCACTGTCTTCAACCTCAGTGGGGACTCTTTTAACCCATAAATAGGATGCTTGATATAGTTTTTTTTTTTGGGGGGGGGTAGATCTTCTTTATCAGATTAAAGACATTGCCTTTTATTCTTATGTTTATGAGAATTTTCAATCATAACAGGATGTTCAGTTTTGTCAAATAATTTTTCTGAATCTATTGAAATTATCGTATAACTGATTCTCTTTCCTTTCCCTATATATAGTGATGCATTTCGGTGGTTGATGATTAAAATTCTATATTTTTAAAATAGTTTCATAAAAACCCAAATACAGATAAGGTGAGATAATTTTACAGGGAACACACATATTAACAGCAACCACAACTTGTAATTGTTAAGATTTTTCTACAATTGTGTCATCACATAATTATCCATCTCTCCATGCACCAATCCATATTTTTAAAAAAATTATTACTAAATCCTCAACCAATCCTGAACCAAAATCCCCTTGGTTTTGTATGTTATCTTTTCTTTTTCAATATTTCTGGGAAGACATCACTATTTTGTTAGATACTTAGAGCCATCTTTGGAAATTGTCTGTATATTTTCTTTCTTTCTTTCTTTTTGTAATGTCCTTTGTCAGGCTTTTGTATGCCAGGTATATTAACCTCATAAAATGAATCACCAAGCATTTCTCTTTCTCCTTGTTGAGAAACTTTCCTTGGTGAGGAAAGTTTATATAAGATTCTAGGATTCAAATCTTTTTTAAATTTGGGGGACAAGTAAGTAATATCGTTAGCTGGGACTAGAATGTTCTTTCCAGGAAGGTTTTCACATGGATTCAGTTAATTTAATAAATATAACTATTTAGAGTTTCTATTCTTTGTGTGCTTTTTTTTTGTTTGTTTTTAGTTTTAATAGGTCATGTTTTTCGAAATATTTGTCCTTTTCTAAATCATCAGCTTTAATGGAGAGAAGTTATTCATCATTTCTTTTGAGTTTTTAATGTCTGCAGTATAGTGAGACTACCATTTTCTTTCTTGTTTATAATTTATGCTTTCTTTATTTGTTCATGACTCATCACACTATACTTTTATCAATTGTTTTAAGGAAAAAATATTGGAATTGTTCTTTTGTTACCTTTTGTCTTCCGTATTTTTGATTTCTGCTCTTATTTCCTTCTATTTATCAGGTTTGAGTAACTTTTTTAATTCATTTATTAAGAAGCTTTGTTTCTAATAAGTGTATTTAAAACTATAACTTTTCCTCTTAGCACTGCTTTAAATGTATTCTATGGGTCTTGATATGTTCCATTACAATAATCCAATGCAAAATACTTATTTCCTTTCTGATTTCTTCCTTAAAAAATGGGCTATTTTAAGCTATACTGCTTAATCAAAAATAGTTTGATATGATTTTGTTTCTTGTTATTGTTCTTTATTTCTAATGATTGATAAAAATATTCTGAATCATTTTATATTTATTAGGCTTTTATTATTATTCATCTTACTGGCCGTTTTGGTAAGTATCTCATGTAAATTTCAAAGAATATGTATTCTGTTATGCTGGGGCAAAATACTCTTTAAAATAACTAAGTAAAGTTAGTTAATTATCTAATTGTTTTTTTTAACAATTTCTGTAATCTCATTACTTTTTGTTTGTTTGCACTTGAAGCAATATTTTAATACATTTTTCAGATTTTGGATTTGAGCTCCCTGCATCATACAGTAGATTTCCACTGGCTATACAATTTTACATATGGTAATGTACATGTTTTATTGTATTCATGCTGTCATCCTCTACTTCTATACATTTTTGCTTGATATATTTTGAATCTATAGCATTTGATTGTGCTTGATTTAGAAATGCGTAACTTTGTCTGGTAGAATGATCTTCTTCCCATTTTGAAATATTTCCTTTAGTCTCCATTAATAACACTTTCATTGAAGTCAATTTTAATATCGGCATAACTTCAATGAATGCTTGTTTTGTTGGTAGATTCAAGGGATTAGATAAAAAATTCAAGATCTGATAGACAGAGTGCCTGATGAACTATGGACAGAAGTTCCTGACATTGTACAGGAGGCAGTGATAAAAACCATTCCTAAGCAAAAGAAATGCAAAAAGGCAAAATGGTGATCTGAGGAGGCCTTACATATAGCTGTGAAAAGAAGAGAAGTGAAAGGTAAAGGAAAAAAGGAAAGATACTCCCATTTGAATGCAGAGTACCAAAGAATAGCAAGGAGAGATAAGAAAGTCTTCCTCAGGGATCAATGCAAAGAAATAGAGGAAAGCAATAAAATGAGGAAGACTATTGATCTCTTTAGGAAAATTAGAGATACCAAGTGACCATTTCATGCAAAGATGGGCACAATAAAGGACAGAAATGGTATGGACCTAACAGAAGCAGAAGATGTTAAGAAGAGGTGGAAGGAATACATAGAAGAACTATACAAGAAAGATCTTCACGACCCAGATAGTCACAATGGCGTGATCACTCATCTAGAGCCAGACATGTTGGAATGTGAAGTCACGTGGGCCTTAGGAAGCATCACTATGAATAAAGCTAGTGACATGATGGAATTCCAATTGAGTTATTTCAAATCCTAAAAGATGATGCTGTGAAAGTGCTGTATTCAATATGCCAGCAAATTTGGGAAACTTGGCAGTGGCCACAGGACTAGAAAAGGTCTGTTTCCATTCCAGTCCCAAAGAAAGACAATGCCAAAGAATGCTCATACTACCATGCAACTGCAGTCATCTCACACACTAGCAGAGTAATATTCAAAATTCTCCAAGCCAGGCTTCAACAGTATGTGAACTGTGAACTTCCAGATGTTCAAGCTGGATTTAGAAAAGGCAGAGGAACCAGAGATCAAATTGCCAATATCCATTGGATCATCAAAAAAGCAAGAACTGGACATGGAACAACAGACTTGTTCTAAATAGGAAAAGGAATATGACAAGGCTGTATATTGTCACCCTGCTTATTTAACTTATATGCAGAGTACATCATGAGAAACGCTGGGATGGAGGAAGCACAAGCTGGAATTAAGATTGCTAAGAGAAATATCAATAACCTTAGATATGCGGATGTCACCACCCTTATGGCAGAAAGCAAAGAAGAGCTAAAGAGCCTCTTGATGAAAGTGAAAGGGGAGAAAGAAAATGTTGACTTCAAAAATGGAAACAGTGACAGACTTTATTTTCTTGGGGCTCCAAAATTACTGCAGATGGTGACTGCAGCCATGAAATTAAAAGACGCTCACTCCTTGGAAGGAAAGTTATGGCCAACCTGGACAGCATATTAAATAGCAGAGACGTTACTTTGCCAACAAAGGTCCGTCTAGTCAAGACTATGGTTTCTCCAGTGGTCATGTATGGATGTGAGAGTTGGACTATAAAGAAAGCTGAGTGCCGAAGAATCGATGTTTTTGAACTGTGGTTTTGGAGAAGACTCTTGAGAGTCCCTTGGACTGCAGGAAGATCCAACCAGTCCATCCTAAAGGAAATCACTCCTGAATATCCATTGGAGGGACTGCTGCTGAAGCTGAAACTCCAATACTTTGGCCACCTGATGTGAATGAAGAACTGACTCAATGAAAACGACCTTGATGCTGGGAAAGATTGAAGGCAGGAGGTGAAAGGTATGGCAGAGGATGAGATGGCTGGATGACATCTCTGACTCGGTGGACATGAGTTTGAGTAGGCTCTGGGAGTTGGTGATGGACAGGGAAGCCTGGTGTGCTGTAGTCCATGGGGTCACAAAGAGTCAGACAGGACTAAGCGACTGAACTGAACTGAATTGATCTTTGCATTACTGTTTTCAAATCTATACTTTTACTTATATTTTGATTTGCACAGAATATTACTGTTATAGTGTATTTTTATTTCTTATTTAAATTTGTCTGTGTACTTCCTCTTTGTATAATATTCCATCCTTCCTGAATTTGAGGTTCCTGCTGATGGTATTTTTCTCTGTGTTTAGTATTTCTTTTAGTAAAGCTATGCTGAAAACAAATGTTCTCAGTTTTTGTTGCTGTTGTCTGTTTTTTGGTCGAAAACACTTTATTTTGCCACCTTTATGAAAACTGTATTTTCCCTGGGGATGGTCTCTTGACTGGATTTTCCAGCTGCCTTAATATAACATTCAATTTGGTCTGCTGCAAGCAAAAAAATACAAAACAAAAAACAAACAAACAAAAACTAAACTAAAATAAAGATCACCAACAATCTCATCCAATTTTAACTTTTCCATCACGTATTTCTCCTTATTCTCTTCTTTACCAGAAACTGGAAGCTTTACCTGTTTCCAAAATTACCTTTCTCATCCTTGCCTTTACACTTTGCCTACATTCCTTACTTTCTTTACAAAGTCCTTTATTAATATTTATTTTTGACTGCTTAGTATACATATATCCCTTTTTTTTCTAGTAATAATGTTCTTATTCTCTTTAATAGAATCCTCTTTCTTTTCAAATAACTTGGGTGGGATGTCAATCAAAATGAATCACCTTCTCTCCACCCAGGATGCCTACATAATCCAATCAAGGCCAAACATTTTTTTTTTTTTTTTGAAATATGAATCTTGAGCTAGTTGCCTAAAGACTGAAAATGATTAGAATTGATTCTTCCTGATGATGATACATTATAGAAACATTATAATTTTCCTTGTGGCCTTCATATTTCCTACTTTTTTCCCCCCAAACTAATGCCTGTACGTAGTAAGTAGAAGAATAAAAGCAATATATTTTCCATTGTAAGGTGTACTATAGAATTTAATTAACAAGTGAATATAGAGGAGTTTCTGTAAGAGAACAACAAATAGGTTGATGGGACTTTAGTCCATGATATTTGAAGACTAGGCAAAATATTTAGGACACCCAGATCAGAACCCAAAACTGCTGTCTTCTGAAAAGGTACTCCCTTTTGCATGTTTATATAGTCAATCCAAAGATGTAAAGGAAACTGATACAAATTTTTAATATCTATATTATTTTGTCCAGAAAGCAAACAGATTTCTAGATATAAGGAAACATTATTATTACTAATAACAGTGAATCTATCGGTTCCCTATACTCCATTCACTTCTTTTGGGTTACAGAATGAGAGCCAGATGGCTGGGCATATGTTTAAAGGGGTTATTTTAAAATTATGAATCTGGAATTTATATAAAAACTACTGGTGATATGCTTTACCCCCTCCTGCCAATGGGAGGGAAACCTTATCTCCCTAATATATTCTCTTTGAAGAGAAGTCAGTCCCTAGCTTGCAAATCTTTTGAACATAAATGAATCACTCCTCATTTTATTATGTTTTGAAATGTATACCTACGGTTCCAGGTAGTGATAAATCTATCTCTCTAGAGGCCTCTATCTATTTTATTAACCTTTTAGCCTCCAAATATTTTCCTTTACTGCAGGTTCCAGTTTTCCATGTTCAAAATTTCCAATTATGCAAAAACATGAAAACATTTTCCCTACAGTTGCACAGTTACTGCTGCTTTGCCATATCAGTTAGAGGTTGATTAAGGAGAGAACAGGCTCCATATGACTATATTCATTCAAACATGAGGTCAAGATGATATTTAGAAGATAAGTTATAAAGCTATAATGGGGATTCAAGCCTCTAACATATCATCAGGATATGGCAAGAAAACAGAATGGCACACACAAATAGGGATACTTCCAACACTTTAATGAATAAACTCTTTGCAAAAGCATGGTTAAGTCAAAGAAAAGCTAATAAGAGATGGTAGAGCATCTTGGGGCTAAGAACAACGGTGAGCCATAACCAACCTGAAGTTGAAGGAGAAAGGGGAATGATGGGTTGCCAGAATTCAGAAATCTCTATCCCTCCCTCTGTGGGAGAAGGTCACACAACAGGAAATAAGGCCTGATATGGAGAGCATATTGATGGTTTCAAACTGTGGTGTTGGAGAAGACTCTTGAGAGTCCCTTGGACAGCAAGGAGATCAATCCAGTGAATCATAAAGGAAATCAACCCTGAATATTCATTGGAAGGACTGATGCTGAAGCTGAAGCTCCCCTACTATAGCCACCTGATGCAAAGAGCCAACTCATTGGAAAAGACCTTGATGTTGGGAAAGATGGAAGGCAGGAGGGAAAGGGGAGAGACAGAGGATGAACTGGTTGAATGGCGTCACTGAATGGATATGAGTTGAACAAACTCTGGGAGAGAGTGAAGGGCAGGAAAGCCTGGCATGCTACAGTCCATGGAGTCACAAAGAGCCAGACATGACTTAGCAACTGAATGTCAACTGAACAACAATGGAGAGCATAGAGAGAGAAAGCTGGGAAATTAAATACCTTGACTACTCTCTGATACCCTCAGCCTCTCAACTTCAGCCTTCTGCTGTTGATCTTCATATGTCTAACTCATCAGGAGACCAGAAGACAAGAGAGCCCAGTTAACTGAATTCACAAAGGCCACCAACACATTCCATGCATAGACTCTTCTGGTAAGAGAATAAGGCACCAAGTATGCAGCCCAAACACTTCCAGAAACATGTAAACTTAACCCTAAAAGTCTCTGATTCTTTGAAAGATCACTCCTAATCCATTCTTTCAAGAAAAGTCTCACAGCCTGAAAGAAACGCTTGAAGAATGGATAATCAATTTCTGTATAGAAATGGATATTTAGAAGTCAACCATTAGATACAAATTGATATGACTTAATGGCAAAGGTTAAATAAACCTTTTCTGATGGAGAAGGCTAAGCTTTATTTGTTCCTGGTTCCTTTGACCCATACATGCTATTCTGAAATCATCAGTATAGACCATCAGCCAGTTTGCTTTCAATAGTTTTCTTATCTCAGGCAGACATTTCAAGAGTCAGGGATCCATACCATCTGGGCCAGATGAAAGGAGACCCAGTGCTGGGTGCCAAGAGCACACTGCTGACACTACATTATGAAACATCTCACTCTTTCCCTGTAAGGCTTCACTGAAAAGACTTCACAGACAGTACCATATGTCAGTGAGAACTGCAAAATCTAGTCAAGAGTTTGGAGAAGCAAGTGTAAAAGCTAGTAGCTTCTCGTGTTATTTTGTTTCAAATCTATACTCTACCAGTGATAGGTATAGCTGATTTAAAAATGCTTTTATCTGTCATTTTTTGTTTCATTTCAGATTTTGACTGGCAGTCAATAGTAATGCAATCCAAATATGCAAAGCAATTTTTGCTGCCTTCTGTCATAAATTAAAATGTTCCATTAACTAAACAAATTCTCAATGGCATAAATCAGCCCACACTAAGTAAATCACAGTTAGTGGAAACCAAATTGTAATTCCATAAAAGTGATTAAGTGCTGGCAAGACATAGTGAGATATATTATCTGTAGTGGAAAGCGTGATTATTCAATATCTGTATCTTGTATTTTAGACTGGCTAATTTCCTCCATGATAGGTATTTTTTACTGGAAATATTTAAAGAAAAATATATATCACATAAAAGTTTGTATTTTATTCTTGTTTTGTAATGTTGTGTCATTGCTCTTCATTAGAGTTGATGTTGATGATTGGTTTACAAATTTGAAAACCAATAATGGATAACATATTTACCCTAAAATGTAAACAACCTTCCTGTCAGTAGAGTTGATCATTTCTAAATTACAAAATTTATTATCTTGAATGTGTCATGAATGCTATTGTATATCTTATGAACACTACTGGACTCCTTTTAGTTATTCCTTTTAGAAACTCGTCCCCCTCCTCCCAATCAGTTTGCTAACTACATAAAGTCTGGGGATTTTATAAATTAATATGTGAAGGTGGTAAATTTATACTTAATAGCTTCTAAGAAATATTGATACAGTTACTATATTAGATGTAAAACACAACAGCAAATAATTATAAAATACTTCTTTGTGCAAAGCATTAAATTTGTTTACTTTTGATGAACTTTGACAAATTTGTCACATGGGTTATTTAAATACCAACCTAAGTAATCTTGTTTCCATGTTTAACATAAATATCTTATTCTTTACAAAATAATCTGAGCAATCAATTTTTAATGAAATGTAGATGAGGTCATAGTATTCTTCACTCAAAATCCTCTAATGGTGGTCCATTTAAATTAACGCAAAAGAGAGAATCCTCATAATGCTACATCCTTCCTGCTTTCTTCAAGGCTCATCCGCTCCTACTCTCACAGTTGCTCAGTGTGCTTCTTATGCACTCTTACATGTTTACTAAAAATTCACACATAACAGACATGTTTACCTTTCTGTAGCTCTGACCCATTCCTCAATACTCTACAAGCAGAACTGAACACATTAACCAGGATAGCATCAAGTCCAAACTGTAGACAGCCATCCTGAGAGAGTTTTAGAATTGGCTCTAGATTTTTCAGGCTATTAAATTGTAAGGCACAACATGAGATTTCTCATCTGCTAAACTCTTCATTACCCAGGATCATATTGTTGGGGGAGTGTGTAGTTTCCTCTGTTCTGTCTCACTGCAACAAAAATTTGAAGTGATGGACCAGTGTTACAGCCCTCAGATGGGCCAGTGTTACAGCTCAGTTTTATTTGGAAAGTAAATAAAATACATGCTCCAGGCATGAGGGCATGCCAACCCAAAAGACGCAAAGAGAAGAGAGGCCCCTGGCCAAATTTTGGCTTCTCTTTTTACATGCATTTTTCCTGCTCCCCTGGGCCTGCACTATGTAAATTGGGCTAGCCAGGAGTGTTGTTTGTTCTACATGAGGTCCTCACTCTGGTCCTTGGACCTTCCTTTGTTCTATATTTGCAGGTGTTTCTCTTCCTTTTCTTTTAGCCACTGCCATTCTGGGTTCCTTTTTCCTATTCTAGCTACTTAAAATCCACCCCCCCCCCCCCAAGAGATGGGAGGTGCAATTCTTTGGGATTAGGGGCCTCGAGATCTGGCTACTTCTGGCTGAACTGGGATGGCAAGGGGCATTGGGCCTCCCCCTCTTGTTAATCTCAAAGCTCAGAGTCCATATATTGGTGTCCATCTAAGGGTGAATGATATTTTCTGTGGTTTTATATATCCATTTTGAACTGTCACTGCATGTTGACCTGGGCAGAGACAAAATGGATTAGACAATTGTTAATACATGGAGCAATCATAAGCAGCATCAATATGGTGATAACAAGGACTAATAGGGGCATTCAGTTCAGTTAAGTCGCTCAGTCGAATCCGACTCTTTGTGACCCCATGAATCGCAGCATGCCAGGCCTCCCTGTCCATCACCAACTCCCAGAGATCACTCAAGCTCTTGCCCATCGAGTAGGTGATGTCATCCAGCCATCTCATCCTCTGTCGTCCCCTTCTCCTCCTGCCCCCAATCCCTCCCAACATCAGGGTCTTTTCCAATGAGTCAACTCTTAGCATGAGGTGGCCAAAGGACTGGAGTTTCAGCTTCAGCATCAGTCCTTCCAATGAACACCCAGGACTGATCTCCTTTAGGATGGACTTGTTGGATCTCCTTGCTGTCCAAGGGACTCTCAAGAGTCTTCTCCAACACCACAGTTCAAAAACATCCATTTTTCCGCACTCAGCTTTCTTCACAGTCCAACTCTCACATCCATACATGACCACTGGAAAAACCATAGCCTTGACTAGACAGACCTTTGTTGGCAAAGTAATGTCTTTGCTTTTTAATATGCTGCCTAATTTAGTCATGACTTTCCTTCCAAGGAGTAAGCGTCTTTTAATTTCAAGGCTGCAATCACCATCTGCAGTGATTTTTAGAGGCCCCCAAAATAAAGTCTGATACTGTTTCCACTGTCTCCCCATCTATTTCCCATGAAGTGATGGGACCAGATGCCATGATCTTAGCTTTCTGAATGTTGAGCTTCAAGCCAACTTTTTCACTCTCCTCTTTCACTTTCATGAAGAGGCTTTTTAGTTCCTCTTCACTTTCTGCCATAAGGCTGGTGTCATCTGCATATCTGAGGTATTGATATTTCTCCCAGCAATCTTGATTCCAGCTTGTGCTTCTTCCAGCTCAGAGTTTCTCATGATGTACTCTGCATATAAGTTAAATAAGCAGGGTGATAATATACAGCCTTGACGTACTCCTTTTCCATTTTGGAACCAGTCTGTTGTTCCATGTCCAGTTCTAACTGTTGCTTCCTGACATGCATATAGGTTTCTCAAGAGGCAGGTCAGGTGGTCTGATATTCCCATCTCTTTCAGAATTTTCCACAGTTTATTGTGATCTACACAGTCAAAGGCTTTGGCATAGTGAATTAAGTAGAAATAGATGTTTTTCTGGAACTCTCTTGCTTTTTCCATGATCCAGCGGATGTTGGTAATTTGAACTCTGGCTCCTCTGCCTTTTCTAAATCCAGCTTGAACATCTGTAAGTTCACGGTTCATGTATTGCTGAAGCCTGGCTTGGAGAATTTTGAGCATTACTTTACTGGCATGTGAGATGAGTGCAATTGTGTGGTAGTTTGAGCATTCTTTGGGATTGCTTTTCTTAAGGATTAGAATGAAAACTGACCTTTTCCAGTCCTGTGGCCACTGCTGAGTTTTCCATATTTGCTGGCATATTAAGTGCAACACTTTCACAACATCATCTTTGAGGATTTGAAATAGCTCAACTGGAATTCCATCACCTCCACTAGCCTTGTTCATAGTGATGCTTTCTAAGGCCCACTTGACTTCACATTCATATGTGACTCTGGGTGAGTGATCACACCATCGTGATTTTCTGGGTCATGAAGACCTTTTTTGTACAGTACTTCTGTGTATTCTTGCCACCTCTTCTTAATATCTTCTGCTTTTGTTAGGTCCATACCATTTCTGTCCTTTATCGAACTCATCTTTGCATGAAATGTTCCCTTGGTATATCTAATTTTCTTGAAGAGATCTCTGGTCTTTTACATTCTATTGTTTTCTTCTATTTCTTTGCATTGATCACTGAGGAAGGCTTTCTTATCTCTCCTTGCTATTCTTTGGAATTCTGCATTCAAATGGGACTATCTTTCCCTTTTTCCTTTGCTTTTCATTCGCTTCTCTTCTTTTCATAGCTACTGGTAAGGCCTCCTCAGACAACCATTTTGTCTTTTTGCATTTCTTTTCCATGGGGATGGTCTTGATCCCTGTCTCCTGTACAATGTCACGAACCTACATCCATAGTTCATCAGGCACTCTGTCTATCAGACCTAGGCCCTTAAATCTATTTCTCACTTGCACTGTATAGTCATAAGGGATTTGATTTAGGTCATACCTGAATGGTCTAGTGGTTTTCCCTACTTTCTTCAACTTAAGTCTGAATTTGGCAATAAGGAGTTCATGATCTGAGCCACAGTCAGCTCCCAGTCTTGTTTTTGCTGGCTGTATAGAGCTTCTGCATCTTTAGCTGCAAAGAATATAATCAATCTGATTTCAGTGTCAACCATCTGGTGATGTCCATGTGTAGTCTTTTGTGTTGTTGGAAAAGGGCGTTTGCTATGACCAGTGCGTTCTCTTGGTAGAACTCTATTAGCCTTTGCCCTGCTTCATTCTGTACTCCAAGGCCAAATTTGCCTGTTATTCCAGGTGTTTCTTGACTTCCTACTTTTGCATTCCAGTCCCCTATAATGAAAAGGACATCTTTTTTGGGTGTTAGTTCTAAAAGGTCTTGTAGGTCTTCATAGAACCATTCAACTTCAGCTTCTTCAGCGTTACTGGTCAGGACATAGGCTTGGATTACCATGATATTGAATGGTTTCCCTTGGAAATGAACAGAGATCATTCTGTCATTTTTGAGATTGCATCCAAGTACTGCATTTTGGACTCTTTTGTTGACCATGATGGCTACTCCATTTCTTCTAAGGGATTCCTGCCCACAGTAGTAGATATAATGAGTTAAATTCACCCATTCCAGTCCATTTTAGTTTGCTGATGCCTAGAATGTCAACATTCACTCTTGCCGTCTCCTGTTTGACCACTCCAATTTTTTTTGATTCATGGATCTTACTTTCCAGGTTCCTAAGAAATATTGCTCTTTAAAGCATTGGACCTTGCTTCTATCACCAGTCACATCCACAACTGGGTATTGTTTTTGCTTTGGCTTCATCCCTTCATTCTTTCTGGAGTTATTTCTCCACTGATCTCCAGTAGCATATTGGGCACCTATCGACCTGGGGAGTTCCTCTTTCAGTATCCTATCATTTTGCCTTTTCATACTGTTCATGGGGTTCTAAGGCAAGAATACTGAAGTGGTTTGCCATTCCCTTCTCCAGTGGACCACATTCTGTCAGACCTCTCCACCATGACCCGTCCGTCTTGGGTGGCTGCATATGGCATGGCTTAGTTTCATTGAGTTAGACAAGGCTATCGTCCGTGTGATCAGATTGGCTAGTTTTCTGGGTTTATGGTTTTAGCGTGTCTGTCCTCTGATGCCCTCTCATAATACCTACAATTTTACTTGCATTTCTCTTACTTTGGACGTGGGGCATCTCTTTATGGCTGCTCCAGCATAGCACAGTCGCTGCTCCTTACCTTGGACGAGGGGTGTCTCCTCACCGCCGCCCTTCCTGACCTTGAATGTGGAGTAGCTCCTCTCGGCCCTCCTGTGCCTGCGCAGCCACCGCTCCTTGGAGGTGGGGTTGCTCCCCAGGGAGTATCAAATAGTGAGAACTCACACAAAGGAAACCACTTGAATACAAGACTGGACATCACCCAACCATCAGTATCATCCTGTACAGAACACCTCATCTAAACAACAAACAAAACAATAATACCCAGTCATCAGCAGATAGGATTATTACCTCTCTCAGCCTTGCCAATCAGAGGAAAAACAAACAAACAAACAAACACTCAGCACAAATCACACCCTATACACCCTTATACAAACCACTGGATTAAACTTAAGAGGGCAGAAACCAAAAAGAAGAAAGAATTCAACCTTAAAACCTTGGAAAGGGAGGCCTCAAACACAATAAGTTTAAAAAAAAAAAAAGTGAAAGGGCAGAGAAAAACTACACAAATGAAGGAACAAACTAGAAACACAGAAGTCCGAATAAATGAAGAGGAAATGGCAAACTACCTGAAAAAGAATTCAGAATAATGAGAGTAAAGATGATCAAAAAGCTTGAAAACAAAATGGAGAAAATGCAAGAACCAATTAATAAAGACCTAGATCTTCCCTGGTGGCTCAAAAGTTGTCTGCCTAAAATGCAGGAGACCTGGGTTGGGAAGATCCTCTGCAGAAGGAAATGGCAACCCACTCCAGTGCTCTTGGCTGGAAAATCCCATGGACGGAGAAGCATGGTATACTACAGTCCATGGGGTCGCAAAGAGTCAGACACGACTGAGCGACTTCACTTTCACTTTCACTAGAAGAATTTAAAAATAAGCATATAGAGCCAAATAACACAATTGCTGATATTAAAAATACTCTAGAAGAAATCAATAGCAGAATATATGAAGCAGAAGAATGAATCAGTGAGCTGGAAGATAAAACGATGGAAATAACTTCTGAAGAGCAGAATAAAGTTAAAAGAATGAGAAGAACTGAGGATTGTCTCAGAGACCTCTAGGACAGTATCAAGTGTACCAACATTCCAATTATAGGGGTCCCAGAAGATGAAGAGAAAAAGAAAGGGTATGAGAAAATTTTTGAAGAGATTATAGTTGAAAATTTCCCCAACATGGAAAAGGAAATAGTCTTTCAGGTCCAAGAGGCACAAAGAGTTCCATACAGGATAAACACAAGGAGAAACATGTGAAGACACATACTAACCAAACTAACAAAGACTAAATGCAAAGAAAGAATATTAAAAGCAGCAAGGAAAACCCCATATGCTTAATGGCTGATCTTTTAGCAGAAACTCTGCAGACTAGAAGGGAATGGAAGGATATATTTAAAGTACTGAAAGGGGAAAATCTACAATCAAAATTACTGTGGCTTGCAAGGATTTCATTCAAAATTGATGGAGAAATAAAAAGCTTTTCAGACAAGTAAAAGTTAAGAGAACCCAGTACCATCAAACAAGCTTTACAACAAGTGTTAAAGGGGTTATATGGTCAAGAAATACAAGAGAGGAAAAAGATCTACAAAGTCAACCCCAAACAATTAAGAAAATCTCAATAGGAACACATATATCAATAATTTCTTTAAATGTAAATGGATTAAATGCTCCAGCCAAAAGACACAGACTCAGTGAATGGATACAAAAACAAAACTGATATATATGCTATCTACAAAAAACCCACTTCAGATCTAAAGACATATATAGACTGAAAGTGAGAGGATGGAATGCATGGGAAGCAAAAGAAAGCTGAAGTAGCAATCCTCATATCAGACTAAACAGACCTTAAAATAAAGAATATTACAAGAGATAAGGAAGGACACTACATAATGAGCAAGGGATCAATCCAAGAAGAAGACATAACAATTGTAAATATCTATGCACCCAACATAGGAGCACCTCAATACATAAGACAAACACTAACAGATATAAAAGAAGAAACTGACAGTAGCGCAATCATAGTAGGAGACTTTAACACCCCACTCATACCAATGGACAGATCATCAAAACAGAAAATTAATAAGGAAACACAAATCTTAAATGACACATTAGATGAGATGGATTTCACTGATATCTTCAAGACATTCCATGCAAATGCAGAAGAATAAACTTTCTTCTCAGGTGCACATGGAACATTCTCCATTAGACCACATCTTGGGTCACAAATCAAACCTCAGTAAATTTAATAAAATTGAAATCATATCAAGCATCTTCTCTGACCACAATGCTATGAGGCTAGATATCAATTGCAAGGGGAAAAAAAAATGTAAGAAACACAAACACATGGAGATTAAACAATACATTTTTAAATAACCGACAGGTTACTGAGGAAATCAAAAAGGAAATAAAAAAATTTCTAGAAACAAATGACAATGAAAACACGAGAACTCAAACCTATGGGATGCAGCAAAAGCAGTTCTAAGAAAGAAGTTCATAGCAATACAATCCTACCTCAAGAAACAAGAGAAATGTTGAATAGACAACCTAACTTTACACTTAAAACAACTGAAAAAGAAGAACAACAACAAAAAATTAGTAGAAGTAAAGAGATCATAAAAATTTGAACATAAATAAATGGAAAAATGAAAGAAACAATAGTAAAGATTAGCAAAAGTAAAAGTGGCTCTTTGAAAAGATAAACAAAATTGATGCAACTTTAGCCAGACTCATCAAGGAAAATGATACAAGAATCAAATCAACAAAAGTAGAAGTGAAAAAGGAGAGGTTACAACAGACAATGCAGAAATAAAAAGGCATCTAAGGGACTCTGATGAACAACTATATGGAAATAAACTGGATAACTTGGAAGAAATGGACAGATCTTCAGAAAAGTTCAATCTTCCAAGATGGAACAAGGAAGAAATAGAAATTATGAACAACCCAATTACAAGCACTGAAATGGAACCTGTGATCAAAAATCTCCCAAAATACAAAAGTCCAGGACCAGATGGCTTCATAGGAGAATTCTATCAAACATTTAGAGATCTAATGCCTATCCTTCTAAAACTCTTTCAAAAAATTGCAGGGGAGGGATTACTTCCAGACTCATTCTACAAGGCCACCATCACCCTGATACCAAAATCAAACAGAGACAGCACACACAAAAAAAGAAAATTACAAACCAATATTACTGATGAACATAGATGCAAAAATCCTCAACAAAATTTTAGCAAACAGAATTCAGCAACACATCAGAAAGCTCATATACCATGATCAAGTTGGGTTTAATCCAGGGATACAAGAATTCTTCAATATATGCAAGTCTATCAATGCGATACACCATATTAACAAATTGAAAGATGAGAGCTGTATGAAAATCTCAATAGATGCAGAAAAAGCCTTTGACAAAATTCAGCCCCCTTATTATTAAAACTCTTCAAAAAATGGGCATAGAAGGAACCTACCTCAACATAGTAAAAGCCATATATAATAAGCCCACAGCAGATCCTATTCTCAACGTTGAAAACCTGAAAGCATTCTCCCTAAGATCAAGAACAAGACAAGGGTTCCACTTTCACCACTGTTATTCAACATATTTCTGGAAGTCCTAGGTATAGCAATCAGACAAGAAAAAGGAATAAAAGGAATACAGATTAGAAAAGAGGAAGTAAAATTCTCACTGTCTCCAGATGACATGATATTGTACATAGAAATTCCTAAATATAGTATCAGAAAATTGCTAGAACTGATCAGTGAATTTAGAAAAATCAATACACAGAAATCACTTGCATTTCTATTTACTAACAAGGAAAAATCAGAAAGAGAAATTAAGGAATCAATCCTATTCACCATTGCAAAAAAATAATAAAATATGTAGAGTAAACTTACCCAAGGAGACAAAAGAACTGTACACAGAAAGTTATAAGACACTGATGAAAGATATCAAAGATGCATAAACAGATGGAGAGATAATCCATGTTCTTGGGTAGGAAGAATCAATATTGTGAAAATGATTATACTACCAAATACAATCTACAGGTTCAATGTGATCCCTATCAAATTACCAATGGCATTTTTCACAGAACTAGAACAAAAATTTTCACGATTCGTATGGAAATACAAAAAATGCCAGAATAGCCAACACATTCTTGAGAAAGAAGAATGGAGCTAGAGGAATCAACCTTCCTGACTTCAGATTATACTACAAAGCTACAGTCATCAAGACAGTATGGTACTGGCACAAAAACCAAAATATAGACCAATGAAACAAGATAGAAAGCCCAGAAATAAACCCATGTACCTATGCTGCTGCTGCTAAATTGCTTCAGTCGTGACTGACTCTGTGCGACCCCACAGACAGCAGCCCACCAGGCTCCCCCATCCCTGGGATTCTCCAGGCAAGAACACTGGAGTGGTTTGCCATTTCCTTCTCCAATGCATGAAAGTGAAAAGTGAAAGTGAAATTGTTCAGTTGTGTCCTACTCTTAGCAATCCTATGGACTGCAGCCTGCCAGGCTCCTCCGTCCATGGAATTTTCCAGGTAAGAGTACTGGAGTGGGCTGCCATTGCCTTCTCCATGTACCTATGGGTATCTTATTTTTGACAAAGGAGGCTAGAATATACAATGGGGCAAAGACAGCCTCTTCAATAAGTGGTTCTGGGAAAACTGGAAAGCTACATGTAAAAGAATGAAATTTGAACACTTCCTAACACCATACACAAAAATAAATTCATAATGGGTTCAAGACCTAAACGTCAGACCAGAAACTATAAAACTGTTAGAAGAAAACACAGGCAGAACACTGAATGACATAATTCAAAGCAAATTCCTCTATGGCCCACCTCCTAGAGTAATGGAAATAAACGAAAAGTAAACAAGTGGGACCTGGTTATGCTTAAAAGCTTTTGCACAGCAAAGGAAACTATAAGCAAGGTGAAAAGACAACCCTCAGAATTGGAGAAAAGAATAGCAAATGAAACAACTGACAAAGTATTGATTTCCAAAAGTTACAAGCAGCTCATTCAGCTCCACGTCAGAAAAACAAACAACCCAAACAAAAAGTAGGGAAAAGACCTAAACAGATGTTTCTCCAAAGAAGACATATAGATGGCTAAGAAACACATGAAAAGATGCTCAACATTGCTCATTATTAGAGAAATACAAATCAAAACTACAATGTGATATCACCTCAAACCAGTCAGAATGACCATCATCAAAATGTCTACAAAGAATAAATGCTGAAGAAGGTGTGAAGAAAAGGGAATGCTCTTGCACTGTCAGTGGGAATATAAATTGATACAGTCATTATGGAAGACAGTATGGAGATTCCTTAAAAAACTAGGAATAAAACCACCATATGACCCAGCAATCACACTCCTAGGCATATATCCTGAAGAAACCAAAATTGAAAAAGACACATGCATTCCATTATTTATTGCAACACTATTTACAATAGCTATAACATGGATGAAACCTATATGTCCATTGACAGATGAATGGATAAAGAAGTTGTGGTACATATACACAATGGAGTATTCAGTTCAGTTCAGTTCAGCTGCTCAATTGTGTCCAACTCTTTGTGACCCCATGACTGCAGTACGCCAGGCCTCCCTGTCCATCACCAAGTCCCAGAATTTACCCAAACTCATGTCCATTGAGTCAGTGATGTCATCCAACCATCTCATCCTCTGTCGTCCCCTTCTCCTCCTGCCCCCAATCCCTCCCGGCATCAGGGTCTTTTCCAATGAGTTAGTTCTTTGCATCAGGTGGCCAAAGTATTGGAATTTCAGCTTCAACATCAGTCTTTCCAATGAACACTCAGTACTGATCTCCTTTAGGATGGACTGGTTGGATCTCCTTGCAGTCCAAGGGACTCTCAAAAGTCTTCTCCAACACCACAGTTACTCAGCCATAAAAAGAAATGCATTTGAGTCAGTTCTAATGAGGTTGATGAACCTAGAGCCTATTATACAGAGTGAAGTAAGTCAGAAAGAGAAAGATAAATACCATATTGTAACACATATATAGGGAATCTAGAAAAATAGTACTGAAGAATTTATTTACAAGGCAGCAATGGAGAAACAGATATAGAGAATAGAATTATGGACATGGGGAGAGGGGAGGAGAGGATGAGAAATATGGAAAGAGTAACATGGAAACTTACATTACCATATGTAAAATAGACAGCCAACAGGAATTTGTTCTATGGCTCAGGAAACTCAAAGAGGGTCTCTGTATCTATCTAGAGGGGTGAGGTGGGGAGGGTGATGGGAGGGAGGTTCAAAAGGGAGGGGATATATATATACCTATGGCTGATTCATGTTGAGGTTTGACAGAAAACAAAATTCTGTAAAGAAATTATTCTTCAATTAAAAAATAAATTTAAAAAATCATATGCTCATTTTGGTTGCCATCACAGATAAAAAAATTCTAAAGTAAAGATCACAAGTTACATGTGTTCATATATTAAAAATGGTACTACCCAATATTCAAGTACACATTATTACAACTGCAGAAAATTTCAAAATTAAAAAAAAGCAACTATGAATATATTTTAACATATTAAAAAATCAGGGAAACGTTCTTATCATTATTTTATTAAGTGTGGGAAAATCATCCAATAAAATGCAGTATTATTCACAAGTTTTAGAAAGCTTAACAAATTAAAAATACAAAATAATGTATTTAATCATTTAAAGACAGATGCCAAAAACCCACAGAAAACATGGTCTATATTATAACTTTAGAATTATTTCCACTAAAGGTAATA
This sequence comes from Dama dama, assembly GCF_033118175.1. Classification (NCBI taxonomy): domain Eukaryota; kingdom Metazoa; phylum Chordata; class Mammalia; order Artiodactyla; family Cervidae; genus Dama; species Dama dama. The sequence goes on along the minus strand of NC_083709.1, from coordinate 42,129,167 downwards.
ATTATAACTCTGTTTACTTAATATCTTAGTAGAAGTTCTAGCTACTACCATTAATCAAAAATAGGAGTAGGCAAATAATTTATAGAAATATATGCAGTTACTCTTATTTGCAAATGATATAGTTGCTTGGAGACAGGTCATCAGGACTGTTGTCAGCATATAAAAATTTAAACAGTTTATATATTAAGTGAATGACTTATTAGAAAAAAATCAAAATATACATTTATGATAGCATAAAAACCTATGTGGAGTGAATCTAATGAATATGAAGAGGATATTTATAAAAGTATGGCAAAATGTTATAGTAACTTTAAAAAGAGACCCAAATAAATGAAATATTACAGCATATTCATGAAAGAGAAGACACAGTTTCATAAAGATGTCAATTTTCCCCCGTTCTATAAATTTAAAGCAATTACAATCAATATCACAAAGTGAGCTTTGCAGAACTAAGCAAATATGATAAAATTCATATGGAAATTTAAAACCTAATAAAAGTTAGGGAAGACAAATGAATAGTGAGACATAACAAGATTAAACATAATAGGTATCAAAATGAAGTGTAAAAGTATAGTGTGGTTTGACCTACAGATGATAAATATATTTATCGGAGTTAAAATCCCAGAAATATAACAAAGGCTATATAAGACCTTTTTATAAGAACACTACTAATCAATGGATAATGATGACCTAGCTAAGCAATGGTGTTAAGATAACTGATTTTTCTTATTAAAATTGTTACTTGATCTCTACTTCAGACTTTACTGAAGTGTAACTTCTAAATAGCTAAAAGATAGAAATTAAAGGAAACAATTATGTAGGAGGTAGCTGTTCTGACCTCTGAGAAAACAAAGAACATTGTGATACATTTGATTAAATGAACTTAACATTTTACAGGACACAAGATATCATATATTATGTTAAGAACCAAAATGAGATTAGAAGATATTTGCAGTACAGAAAATTTGGGTAGTATTAGCATACAGAATACATAACATCTATAATTTGTCAGGGAAAGGTAATAGACATGACAACATATATGAAGGCACATCAATAAGAAACGTGGACAGCAGCACTGGAAAACACATTCAATTACCTTAGTTACCAGTTGTTAAATGTTAAGAAAAAAATTTATTAAAAGGAAACAAAAAAATGTTACACTACTTTTGTTTTGGTAAAAAACTCACAATCCTGATGGAGATTAATAAAATCAACATAATATATATACTAAAATTCCTAATTCTGATTATAGATGGAAGAGAGAAACCATAAAGAAGCTTTTGCTCACATTTACCAGAAAACAAGATAAAATGAAACAAAATTTTGATTATGGGAAAACCATAAAACTATTTAATAGGAAAATGTAAATGAAGCAAATTTGTACAATGCAAAATACAGAAAAATTAAAAGTAACAAAACAGATATATATAAATTTCAAAATTAAAAATGAATGATAAAAGTAACTTGGAAAATAATAGCTAATATATCATTAATAAGGTTAAGAAAATCTATGATATGATACTACTTGTTGGTCTTCAAACATATACATTTATTTTTTTTCATTTTTAAATTTATTTTTATTAGTTGGAGGCTAATTATTTTACAATATTGTAGTAGTTTTTGCCATACATTGACATGAATCAGCCATGGATTTACATGTGTTCTCCATCCTGAACCCCCCTCCCCAAACATATATATTTAATAAAATATCAAATAATATGGCTACACAACCAAAAGAAAGAAAGCTAGCATTCTTCACTACAATTAATAAAGTAATTTGAGTTAGTAAGCATTTGAAATAAATTGGCTGAATAATGTAGTCTTGTGATAAATTTATAGTCCAGTGGGAAATAAAAAGAGAAAAATTTAATTTTAATGTTAGGGCAATGACCTTGGTGCTAGAGTCCTAAAAAGGAAGCCAATCCACAGAGCTTCGTGGATGTGTGGGGGTGAGGTTGCCATAAAAAAATCCCTTTCTTTTTTTACTTTTTGACTCACTCTACTTTGCAGTGTACAAAGAAACTTCTAGCATTCCAACTTCTTTTAATGCAGACCACCATTGGGCATGGTTTTCAGTCACACGACAGCTAAACTTCCAGTTTAGATGCTTCATAAGTACTAAATTCAGAATCTCTGGGCCATTCCTCCATATCAGTAATTTGACTCAATCCATCAGGATTTTCCATTTTCCCTGGTAAGATAGCTTTCCAATCCATTCTTAACAGGCTTCTACAGATATTAAATAAATAATAATTATAAAAACATTGGAAATCTTTTGTTGAGAAGAGTACCTCATGTCAGCTCACACTGTAGTGTGTGCTCATCCCACTGTGGTGAGCATTGGCTCTCCTGTGGCTTGTTGACATTTAAGCAGAGTTAATGGATCTAGGAACCATGGAAGGTGGTAACGGTGGGTCGTAGGGAGAGTCAGTATTAACGAAATGCAATTAATTCATACTTCAGTGATTATGTTTTTCGAACAAGGGAACACAGGGTTGCTGCTACTGGCAAGGGAGGTTTGCATCTGTGAAGAATAAGTGGAGTTCAGGTAAGAATATGAGTGAGAGAAGGAATTTTATGAGGAGCCAAGACAAAGCAAGAGATCAAGAGCATGAAAAAAACATGTTCAGTATGAGGGTACCCACCCCCCATAAAGTTCAGCTTGAGACATGGATTGGAGTAGTTAAAGGAAGGCCAGACCTCAAGTGTTTGTGCACACATATAGCTTTCAGATTTTGGACAGAGAGGTATCAAATACTTTTGAGTAGAGGAGAGACATAGCCATATTAGAAATTTAAATGTAACAATGGCTACAATGTGAAGGATGGATGCGAGAGAGAAAAAATGCATCAGATAGCAATATTATCTCAGGCCAACACTTGGTATTTCTGAAGCTAATATTTGGAAATGAATTTTGCAAAAAAAAGCATTTATAACTGATTTAATATAATAAGATATTACTTGCCAGCAGAAGCTTAAAATTAAATGGCATAGTTAAAAAATAAAATCCTGAAATAGATGTTAGAACACCTTTTGTTAGGAATTATTTTTTAACTATCTGATCTTGAACACTGACTTAAAAAAAAAAAACAAAAACAGTTATTTGGTGACTACTATGTGCCAAACTCTAGGCAACAGAGCAGATGAAGGAAGCAAGTAGACTCAGGTGAAATAAAGAAATCAGGAATATGGCTATTTCATAACAAGTGAGTCTGTAACACAGATTTTCTGATTGAACACAGATTTGCTTGAAGAAGTAGGGAGAAGTTTTGTGTAACTCAAGGACAAAGGACTAATGCTGTATGGTATCACTCACAAAGTATCTAAATAGTCAGTCATAGAAACAAATTAGAGAAGTGGTTGCCAAGGACTAGTGGGGAGGGACAGTTGTTGTTTAATGGATATAAAACATTTTATCCAATGTTTATCCAAAACAGGTTCAGTTTTGCAAGATAAAAAATTCTGGAGATCTGTTGCACTACAGAGTGAAGTGAAGTGAGGTGAAGTAAAGTCGCTCAGTCGTGTCCGACTCTTTGTGACCCCGTGGACTGTAGCCCACCAGACTCCTCCATCCATGGGATTCTCCAGGCAAGAATACTGGAGTGGGTTGCCATTTCCTTCTCTAGGAGATCTTCCCGATCCAGGGACCGAACCCGGGTCTCCCACATTGCAAGCAGATGCTTTAACCCCTGAGCCACACAAATGTGTAAATATGCTTAATACTTCTGAGCTGTACACTTAAAAGGGTTAAGAAGGTAAATTTAATGCCGCATGTTTTTTATCACAATTTTTTAAAATGGAGAACACAGTATAGAATTTGTGCCATGCTCAGCATGACAGACTGATTTTGATCCCTTTTACAGAAAGAGTTCATCCATAGAAGAGTTCATGGAAGAGTTCATCCATATTAATTATTTTCCTGAAAGATATTTGAGGCTCTGGATAAAACAAACCCCTCAAAACCATGGGGAGAATAAGGATCAGCAGCACTTGTGGAAACGGGCAACATGGTAGGGGAGGGGGAACTCGCAGAGGACAAAGCTGCCTTTGCAGTGGTGTGTTACCTCCTACAAACAAAAACTGTGAGGCTAGAGAGAAGGAAAATGAGTAGACTCTGAGATACCCCTTAGGACCTCCTGGGGAGCACTCGGAGAGGGGAGGTAAAACCTCTGTATTTTAGGCATTATTGTAGTAATGGTAAAGAGCTTGGACTCTGGACCCAGACTGCCTGGTTTGAATCTTGGCTTTCTTAAACTCCATATCTTCATCCATGAAACATGGATCATTACAGTATCTATGCCATAAAATTACTGTGAACATATTTTCAAAGAGGAAATTTTGCAAAACCAGTAATTGAGAAACCAAGCACCACACTCGGAGAGTTGGACTCAGGTTTATTATGCCGGTGGGTCCAGAGGAGTTAACACTCCAAGCTCTGAGCCCCAAACAAAGGGGCTACAGAGTTTTTATAGACAGACTATAGTGGACAACACTAGCTGTTAGTAGGCTGTTTTAAACTAAGGGGTTTCGTAAATGCAGGAACAGTAGTCAAGATAGGGAAGGGGATGCCTGACCTTTCCATGGACAGGCATGACTAAGCATGTTTGCAGGGGCTGGGCAAACTGCAAAGAGCAGGAAAAGGGTGAGTGTGATCAGCTCCAGTTCCTAGAATTGTAAGTCCCCACTTTCTGAGACTATGTGATCCAGACTTTGCAAGGAGCAAGCTGAGTTACAGAGGCAGAACAAGCAGGAGGTTATGTAAAATTTTAACTTTTCTTCTTCAATACCTTGTATGAAGCACTTAGATAAAAGATTATCTGGATCCTATATGCATATCAGCTATTACTATTTTCATTTATCATCTTATTCAGGGAGTCTTGAACCTATATGGGTAATAGTAAGCTAAAAAGTCCATGTTTTTGAGGTACTCAGGCTAACTGAAGAGAGACACTTAACAATCCAGCCTCAGACAGTGAGATAAAAGATATAACACATGGTAAGTGCAATGAGAGTACATGTGACAGGATTGTATTTTAAATCTTTTTGGGATATTGCCACATCTAGGATGGGACAGATGAATAATGATTGGCAGAGGACCAGTTGTTTAATGTTACAGTGACTTCAGATTGCATGGACACTAGGGGATATTGTGGAGTTAAGTGCGTTGTAACTGGAGTTCAAAATGTGGGGATGAAGGGAAGGGAGGCAGAAATATCAGGATACAAGACTATAGAGACCAGAGGCCATAAAATGTAAAAATTGTAGTTCACAACAAACAAACTTTAGAAATTTGACCATATTAGTTGTTCTCAAACTTTAACAGGCATTGGATTCACTGGCAGAAATTTCAATATACCATTTGGAAAGATCTCTCCCTCTTTTATGAAGTGCTAATCTGGTAGGCTTGAAAGAAGCTCAGGAGCTAAAACAGGTGCTCTGATCCCCACAGAATTTTCAGAACCAGGTCTGTAGAGGTGGTTCTCAAATTGCGGCATGCATCAGTCTCCTGCTGCTGCTGCTGCTAAGTCGCTTCAGTCGTGTCCGACTCTGTGCGACCCCATAGACGGCAGCCCACCAGGCTCCCCCGTCCCTGGGATTCTCCAGGCAAGAACACTGGAGTGGGTTGCCATTTTCTTCTCCAATGCAGGAAAGTGAAAAGTGAAAGTGAAGTCGCTCAGTCGTGTCTTACTCTTAGCGACCCCATGGACCACAGCCTACCAGGCTCCTTCATCCATGGGATTTTCCAGGCAAGAGTACTGGAGTGGGGTGCCATTGCCTTCTCGGGTCAGTCTCCTGCAGAGCTTGTTAAAATACAGATTACTACACAGCCTCAGGCTTTCTGATTCCATACAGTTGGATGGAGCATCAGTTCAGTTCAGTTGCTCAGTCGTGTCTGACTCTTTGCGACCCCATGAATTGCAGCATACCAGGCCTCCCTGTCCATCACCAATTCCTGGAGTTTACTCAAACTCATGCCCATTGAGCCGGTGATGCCATCCGGCCATCTCATCCCCTGTCGTCCCCTTCTCCTCCTGCCCCCAATCCCTCCCAACAGCAGGGTCTTTTCCAATGAATCAACTCTTCGCATGAGGTGGCCAAAGTATTGGAGTTTCAGCTTCAACATTAGTCCTTCCAATGAACACCCAGGACTGATCTCCTTTAGGATGGACTGGTTGGATCTCCTTGCAGAGATTTGTGTTTCCAGTAAATCCCATCTTGTGAAGTGAGGTTGATGTGGGGAGCATACTTTGAGATCTATTACTGTGGGTTATATGCAGAGTACCTCATGCAAAATGCTGAGATGGATGAACCACAAGCTGGAATTAAGATGGCGGGGAGAAATATCAACAACCTCAGATATACAGATGATACCACTCTAATGGCAGAAAGCAAAGAGGAAGTAAAGAGCTTCTTATTAGGTTGAAAGAGGAGAGTGAAAAATCTGGCTTAAAACTCAACATTCAAAAAACGAAAATCATGACATCCAGTCACATCACTTCATGACAGATAGATGGGGAAAAAGTGGAAACAGTGGCAGATTCTATTTTCTTGGGCTCCAGAACCACTGTGGACAGTGACTGCCTCCACAAAATTAAAATATGCTTGTTCTTTGGAAGAAAAGCTATGACAAATCTCTGTATTAAAAAGCAGAGACATCATTTTGCTGACAGAAGTCCATACAGTCAAAGCTATGGTTTTTCCAGTAGTCGTGTACAGATGTGAGAATTGGACCATAAAGAAGTCTGAGTGTTGAACTGATGCTTTCAAACTGTGGTGCTGGAGAAGACTCTTGAAAGTCCCTTGGTTGGCACGGAGATCAAACCAGTCAATCCTAAAGGAAATCAACCCTGAATATTCATTGGAAGGACTGAGGCTGAATTTGAAACTGATATTTTGGCTACCTGATGAGAACAGCTGACTCACTGGAAAAGACATTGATGCTGGGAAAGATTGAGGGCAGGAGGAGAAGGGGGAGACAGAGGATGAGATGGTTGGATGGCATCACCGACTCAGTGGACATTTGAGCAAACTCTGGGAGACAGGGAAGCCTGGTATGTTGCAGTCCATGGGTTCACAGATTTGGACATGACTTAGAGACTGATTTAGAGCTTGTTCAGATATCTATTGGAGAAGGAAATGGCAACCCACTCCAGTATTCTTGTCTGGACAAAGGAGCCTGGTGGGCTACAATTCATGGAGTCACAAAAAGTCAGACATGACTGCGCGACTGAGTGCTAAGCACAAATATCTATGATAGAAGCACTAAAGGATCTTAATGAAAATATCTTCATACAAGACTCTGTATTTCTTATACTTCCACTTTCTCCTGATCCCTTGCTGCCCCTACCTCACCCTTACCTCTACCTATGATATTCCCAAGAATAGAACATGTGTTGTTTAAAGCACTTTCTAAGTTGAGTTGTTACAGAATCAAATGTGATATCATAACTAAAAGTACTTTGCAACTGCAAAGGTCAAGAAATATGAAAGGTAATAATTTTGTTTCTAATTCAGTACACCAATACTACTCTACACAATCTTATATTCAAAACAATTCCCATGTGGCCCATGTTACCAAACTGTATATTTAGAATGAGAGGGAAAAAATCTAGAGAGGAACAATAGAAATTTAATACACTTTAGAAGAAGTTATTGAGAATCTATTCTCATGCCCATTTCTGTAAATGTTAGTTTGTTCCTTACATTGTGGTCTAGGCAGAGGTCAGCAGTATTTGATAACTCTATGCCCCATATGCCTTATTGCCTGATATTTAGAAATACTTTAGTCCAAAACATATCAGACCTCAGACCCTGAGTGTTTGTGGAGTGGGAATTGTTTTCACAGGCACTAAATGATAAAATGTTGATAGAAAAACAGAACTAGCTCACATACTGCAATCATCATGGAGAGTGCTCAACGGAAGAAAAAGGGGCAAAGACAAGCCCCATTCAAATATTACCTACTGAATAAAAGCAATCTCTCTGTGATAAACTGAAGAAGATAATTGTGGGTTAGAACAAGTTTTTTATTCAGAAAACCCCTCCCTACACAATGAGAATGCAGAGAATGCATGGAGAGCTCATAAAAGGTGTCAGCTGGAGATGGCCATAGTATAAGATTATTATTATACTGTCTCAAGTTCTAGTGAAAAATTAAAATAAATAAAAACTACTACTTGTAACTTACTTTGATTGCACTGTAATTGGAAAGTAAAGAAATAAGCCGCCACCAAAACGAAACAAATTATTTTGGTCAATTTCTCATTACAATAGTTTTACCAAGCAACAAATGCATTTTCCTTTAAAATACTTTGGATAAAAAATAAATTTCTCAGTATTGTTTTTGACTTTTAGTTTGGAAATTTTCAGATGTCTTTAAAAGCTGAGATTGGTAGAAAAGAGTCAGGTAAGAGAGAACATAGGCAAATACTCAAAGAAACCAAGGTAGGCACAGGAAATAGGGAGCCTGTATATTTAATCACTGACAAAATTGCCCTCAGTGATACAAACATAAATTTTATGTTTTATTTACTTTTTTTGTTTGCTTGTTTTAAGCCCTAGAAAACTAAGGTTGTAATGCTCAGTCCTGTTCAACCCTGTGACCTCAGGTACTGTAACCCACCAGGCTTCTCTGTTCATGGGATTCTTCAGGCAAGAACACTGGAGTGGGTGGCCATTTCCTTCTCCAGGGGATCTTCCCAACCCAGTGATCAAACCCTCACCTCCTGTGTTACAGGCAGATTCTTTACCATCTGAGCAACCAGGGAAGTCCAGTGTTTTCTAATGAATATTTATTAAACTTCATTTGATGTCGAGTGGATATACAGACACTAGAATGATTAAAACTAGAAGGTAAATGAATGTTATAATCTTGCTTATAAGATTACTTCCAGTTGCAATCAGACCCTACCAGAACTCAACACCTTTCCAGACTTGAACTGACTTTGAGATAAAGTAGTATAATTAAGTGAATGGTTTGATTCCCATATCTTAGCATGGCAAAGAGCAGGTGAGCTATTGGGAAATAAGGGAGCCGGAGCCAGCAAGAGCATAAACCATTTCAGAAGACTGCAGATGTAAAAGTAAGGGTGAGTGCAACTAGATTAAATCAGTCTAGGTTAAGATGGGTAACTATTGGCAACTGTCTCTAGGAGAAATGAGTTAAACATAATCATGACAAAATGTCTGGCAAGATACATTCATTATAATCTTTCTTTAAAACTATTGCTTTACTCTTTCTAAAGTGAACAGATTATTCCCATTTCTGTTATATACAAAATGACTTCATGAAAGTAACCTCTTGTTCATTTCTGTCAGAAAGAGGCAAATATATTTATCAAAAAAGTGTGTCATATAGTGGAACTTTGGCCTCATTTCCAATTTCTGTTGGAATATAAGACGTATAAATAAGTTTCCATTCAACAACACAGAACACAACACTTGGAAAATTCACAATATAATCTTGAATGGACTGTCATGTTATACACTAAAGTGTATCTGAGACTGTGGTCTATAAAGAAGATATTGAAAGACTTCAGCAATTCAGCTCTAAATTCTTCCCTTAGATTGAGGTAGACCAGCAGAATATTGTGTACTTAGAACGAAGTGGTTAGTTCCACACAGTATCACCTTCTCTGAGGTGCTTCCTAATGTTACATTCTCTTCTTTAGCTAAAGGCTTTTTTAAGAAATAGCCATGTGGAAATGAGTTTGTCATTCACCACAAAGCTGTTGTAAGGAACATGGAGAACTAAAGTGTTTATATAAGATCTTAAAAGTGATGGCAGGTGAAAAGTTTCTTTTGGGATTTAACTCTATCAAGAACTTTTTTTCAACTAACTAACTTTTTTTCTAAAGAAAAGCCGATGTAACCTTTCCTCAAGGACAAATAACTGAATGGTTAAGGAAATAGACTGTAAAGACTAGCTCTATGAGCATATATCCTAGATATGATTTAGGTAAGTTTTTTTGTGTGTTTTATTTCCCATTTGTGCTTGCTTTTGAAGATGACATTTATCTTCTGTTTGTGAAGGAACATGGCTACTGGCAGTTTCTTGACTCCTCTTATTAATTAGTCAAGACCAATTCATATTATACTTCTCTAGTAAATTATCTACATTTCTAAATTATACTCCTCTTCCCTTTTCCTCTAACCCACAATAGTATTTCTCAATGCAATTTCAGGGCTTTCTGACTCAGAAAGTTTGCTTCAGATATTGTCAAATCAATATGGCAGTGACGACAATAATTCATAGCATGATATAACATTAAGACTGTGTGTTTAGAAGACATAGAAGTTATTTAAATCCAATCACTTGATAGAATCATATCCAGAACATCTGTATCATGTAACTGTTTACCTATGGATTTTAACATCTCCCAAGACTGCCCAATTTACTTTGTTATAACTCTGTATAACCTACCCACCACTATAGTCATTCCACTTTAGAATATTTATTTAAAAGTATTAGCTCTTAGATATTAACATCTAGTTATTTTCAACCCAAGGAAGCAGATTGGTCATTTTTTATATTTGTATGTATTATTAAACTATATATGCTTGATAAAGGCTTATATAATAAAAACAAGAAAAGACAATGATCCTGATGACAAAACAAAAATAAAACACCTCAGTAAGAAAGCAACATTTTCTGACCTGGTCCCTGTTGACTTTTCTAGCATAATCTCCCACTGCTTTCTCCACAATTTTTCTTTGTTTCAGTAATACCTGTCTATTTGATATTTCCATGTGCACAATCCTTTCTCAAGCCTAGCTGCTTTTATATATGTTAGGAAATATAATGGGACTATAATGAGTTTTCAGTTCCTTTTCCCAGCTTTCTCTCTCTAATCATTTCCTATGGAAGTATCTAAATATAGGTTTGGTCATATTACTTCACAACTTAAAAGTCTTCATTAAACCTTCACCCTAACAGGTATGTTCTAAACGTCTTAGCACGACATGAGAGATTCTTCAAAATTTGGTGCCAGTACCGTCTCCTCTTACTCTCAGCACATCTGACACAGTTTCTCAGACACACTGCCTGCTATCTAAAACTGCTATTTCTATCCACGCCATTTGCTTTGTCTAATTCATCTCTGTATTATGATAGTTGCTTAGAAAATAGGGATTGTAAATAAGTATTTGCTAAAAAATAAAAATAAATGTAAGATTGAATATATTAACTTGTTTCAGACTATATATATGATAACAATGAATAGCTATGACAATATATTTCCACATTGAAACTGACAACTCACCACTTCTACAGAATTGAAATTTTGACAACACAGGCAATTCTACCATAGAATCCTAAAGTAATGAGAGAAACAGGGATAAATCATGGGCTGAGAAATGCTTCTCTCCTTTGAAACACCTGTGAGTTTTCCAGGTGATTCAGGAGTACCCGGCATAGTTTCAAGAGTTCAATCATCTTTTAGCCTAAAAAGTAATACTTTTTTGTCAGTGTTTTTGCTAGCAGGTTATAGACTGAAGAAATGAATACATGACTTGATTACTGAGATAACAATGAAGCAAACTTTAGTGTAGTAAGTACAAAATGTAATGTTATTTTCCTGTTTAACAGCATTAACAATAGTATTGGATCATTATTTTATTATTATGTAATGCCACACAGTTCTAAGTCATATGCCTAATACATACAAATTCACTACAGTGGACATCTGCTCTTTGCTGCCCAGAATACATTCCCCTTCCATTCTTGCCAAAACATCCCTTCTCCATTCATCATGCTTTAACTGCATGAACAAGTTCATGATTTTTTAAGGAATGAGACCTTTATAATTCCCTGGTGACATGGGTAGCTCAGGTTTAGGCACTTTCCTTTAGACAGAATAACTGGTATTTCAGAATTTCCGCTATCATACAGAGTTATTTTTTCTATGTCTTAGTGATAGTTTATAAACATGATTCCTAACTTTAATGAGCGTATTTGTCAGAGACACAGTGTCAAAGAAGGAGAAGGAATATATTACCAAATGTTTTATATAATAACAGAATGTTTGTTCACATTAATATTTCAACAGTCTGAAAATTGTCACTCTGAATTTGTTGATTTAAGAGGATCATCCAAATTTCAGAAAAACAAATTTGTCTACCTATAATAGATAATGAAAAAATAATGTACACACTAAAACTTCTTCCAATATATGTATGGATGATGTAATAAACAGAACACTATAAAGCTTAAGGAAGAATTAATTTAGAGTATGTTTAACTGGTATAGTTAAGTACACTTTAAATTAGAAATACATATAATGTTTACATATACCAAGCATATCTATAGTATTAAAAGGATGAATTCTAAAATTTCATGATATTTTCTTAATTATCAGGAATATTTAAATTTTCACAGCATGTGAACTTTTAATTTCTAAAACCACTGGTTAGAGGATTACAGGCATGTGTTTTAATATATCTTTATATATAATGCTAGATATACTAAAATATCACTAATGAAGCATAAGAATATACTCATTTTCCTTTCACAAATCAACAGAATAGAATTTAAGTTTCTGAAAGAATCTCCCAACCCTTATTTCATATATAAATGAACTCCAGTATGTGTTCATATTGAAAGAATGGCCAATACTAAATTGTGGAAAGTTATTCTAATCTTATTTTTTTTTTTTAATCTTGCAACTCAAACAGTTCCTATTAATCCCTTTTTTCTATGTTTAAATTCGGTTTCTGTTTTCTGACTCCTAACAGCTAGAATGATACCTCAAATAGGTGATTTTATGGTGAAGGATTTACTGAAGATCATATTTTATCCTCATTCCTTGCAACAGGTGCTCTTTGGATGTTAACTCCTGACTCTTTCCAGTGTTTGAAACTGCTGTTTGCATTATTCTTTTTCTTCAGCCCTTGCAGGGAACAATTCCAACTCTATCATCTCTCCTACCACCATATTTATTCCTAAATAATCTGATACTTGAGTATTTTATAATATAATAAGAATTGATGGTGGTATGGATGAAATATGCTTGAAGTACACTTGAAGTAAAACATGTGGTGTGGGAAGAGGGTAAACTGAGACATGAACACTGCAAGGAATACAGAGATGAAGAGGAGTCATTAGAGAAGTCTCAGGAAAGCAGGTGTGAAAATCAGCATAAGGACATGTGAATTAACCTAGTAAAGAGTTGTAAGAAGTAAAACAAATTAAACCATATCAGTCAATTCAAAGGTAAATAACATAAAGAGTAGATGAAAAACTTGGAAACTTGAATTTTGGCAACGAGGAGGATCTTGGCAACCTCTGAATTAGTGACACCAAGAGGTAGTATAACATAATGTTAAGTGGTAGATTCTAGAGTCAGACTGCTTGAATCCACAAGCTTTACCACTGTGTGACCTTGGGCAAGTAACTTAAATTCCATGATCCCCAGTTTCTATATAATCTAAAGGAGTATCATGCCAGTGATTTTCTCATATGATTATGGTTTTGTATGTTAATATATGTAAAGAATTCAGGACAATATTTGGTGCATATCTACATAAATGATGGTGTATTTGGATATGGGTTTCCCAGCTGGCACAGTGATAAGGAATATGCCTGCTAATGCAGGAGACGTAAGAGACGCAGGTTAGATCCTAGGTATTTGGATATGCACTACCCGGTTTCTTCTTCAAGGAAGGACTTGACACCCTAGCTTCTAGGAGAGCAGTTAAGGGGTACTTTCAGCTGTCATCTCCCCCAGGAATTGCTTCAGTAATAGAAATTTACCATGCATCAAGTCATGCTCTTCCACGGACAGCCTATGTTAGGTGACTGATCAACAGAAAGTATAAGATCCCAATCAGTCCAGCACAGAAGGTCTCTGACAGCTATGCTAGCTCAAAGGGTCCCATGGGGCAGGCTGAGGCAGTTGGTCTGGTCCCGTTTTCTTCTTTTCTCTTCCATGGTGGTGATTCAAAGGGCCGCCTCTCTGTACTGAACATCTTGAATACTGAAATTTGCCTCAGAGTCTGCTTCTTAGTGGAACTCAAACTGTGGCATCGATGCAGTTTGCTTTTACAGTAAGTCCCCTATATACAAACAAGTTCTGTTCCTAGAGCACATTCATAATTACAATTTGTTTGTAAGTCCAATGATGTTAACCTAGGTACCCAACTGCTGCTGCTGCTGCTGCTAAGTCACTTCAGTCGTGTCCGACTCTGTGCGACCCCGTAGACGGCAGCCCACCAGGCTCCGCCGTCCCTGGGATTCTCCAGGAAAAAACACTGGAGTGGGTTGCCATTTCCTTCTCCAATGCATGAAAGTGAAAAGTGAAAGTGAAGTCGCTCAGTCGTGTCCGACTAGTAGCGACCCCATGGACTGCAGCCCACCAGGCTCCCCTGTCCATGGGATTTTCCCAGGCAAGAGCACTGGAGTGGGGTGCCATTGCCTTCTCCTGAGAGGAGATGAGAGATGCTAGAACTGAAGAATGGAGATGGAAGTGAAGTGAAGTGAAATTCGCTCTGTCGTGTCCGACTATTTGCAACCCCATGGACTATACAGTCCATGCAATTCTCTAGGCCAGAATACTGCAATGGGTAGCCTTTTCTCTTCTCCAGGGGATCTTCCCAACCCAGGGATAGAACCCAGGTCTCCGGCATTGCAGGTGGATTCTTTATCAGCTGAGCCACAAAGGAAGCCCATGGAGATGGAAGGTAAGCTTCAATTTCACTCATCCCTGACGTTGACGGCACAGGTTCTGGTTCCTTGCTGAATTCAATGATATCTACCCTCCTGAAAAAACGATCCAGTGATGTCTGGGTAGTCTACCTTTTTTTTTTTTCATGTCATAGATGACTTTGGATTGTATTCTGAATAGCTGCTGCAACCTTCGTGTACTGTTCTACATTCAGGTCCTGTAGGTCAAAAATTAACAGTGCCTCCTCAAATAAAGAAAAGCTCCTTGCCATTTCCTCATCATGAATCTCTTCCTAGCAGTACAAGTCAACATCACTGCTGCGTTTACACTTGCTTCCTGACATCCTGGGCTTGAAACAAAGATGCTGTATTTCTGTACTCCATACAGTACTGTACAGTAAAGTACATAAAAACACAACTATTCGTAGATAATGCATGCATGTAACAAGGTACATCAGACATGTGAACTAACTTATGTGATTGGACATATGAAGGCACATTCGCATCTTTGAAAGGTTCCTATGTAGGGGGCTTATTGTATATTTTTAGTTGCAGGGATAGAGTTAGAAGATAGAAGTAGCACTAGATTTCTTTTCATGCTTTTTATTTAATGAGAATGTGTTATTAAATTATATTACTGTGAACCCTAAAGTTTTGAAAATGAATTTATTTTCATATTTATAAGCATAGTACTTCCCAGAGAGTTTGCATAATAAATAAAACCTACTTATCCTGACAAACTAAATCCTTAAAAGATAATCTAGAAAAGGAAATAGCTTAAACAAGTCCTGTTGACTTATAGGTAGAGAAAGCAATTTATGTATAATCTAACTAATCACTTTCATTAAGCAATATCCAGTATATCACCTATCCATGTGTAAGCTAAAAACATTATTTATTTTTGGTAAATTAATATAACAGATTAAAATGTTGGGTGTAAACTAATGTTGTGCTCATTAAAAGAGGCACATCGTTTTAAAAAAAGCAGAATCCATAGGAACAAGAAACATGCTGAACAATGTGAGGTTTCTATAATGAATGCAAAAAAGTGTAATTTTGGTGCAAGGGGTTTCCAAAATAAAGATAAATCGTTAAAAACCTATAGAAACTGAGTTTTTATTTTTAGCTTCTGAATGACAATGTCTAATTACTTTAAATTATACCTCTTTTATTCTAAACCCCTATCTAGGATCTCAGTGTTTTATTATTATTTCCTTTTTAATTTCTAACTTCTTTTAGTAAACGCCTGAGTTCAGAGTAGGAGGAGAAAGGGACGACAGAAGATGAGATGGTTGGATGGCATCACCGACTCGATGGACATGAGCCTGTGTAGGCTCCAGGAGTTGGTAAAGGACAGGGAAGTCTGGTGTGCTGCAGTTCATGGGGTCACAAAGAGTCGGACACGACTGAGCGACTGAACTGAACTGAGTTCAGATGGTGAGAACATACTAGTAAGTCACAAACAAAGGGAAACAAGCAACAGAAGGCGCATGAGGGATAATTTAGTGATCATCTTCTCATCAGTTCTCCTTCTGAGGAGCACTGAGGGCGAAACTGTAAATGGCTCTAGATTACAGCATGAGTGATTTAAGTTAACCATAAGGAAGATTTCCCTGAAGGGCAATGGTTGTTAAACATTGGAATAGGTTTCCAAAAAGAGGTTGTAGAACACAGAAGAAAGGGCATACCTTTAAGTTCAACCTATATTATACTGCTAAATGTTGGATGAATAATAAATAGTTCTGCCTAATGAGAAATATGTATGCGTGTGTGTATGAGTGTGTGTATGTGTGACAGAGAGACGAGGGTAGGGAGAGAGAGAGAGATAGTGAGTATCAGGGAATGCATCTCAAAATTCTTCCAATCCTTATTGTATTTATAATATGACTTCTGACATTCTGTTTCTTAAAAAATATCAACACCACAATAAACATTAAGACCAATATTAAGGCCTTAAAAATACTATTATATAAAAATATTTTAAGTATACTTAATGTATCTTATTTTAAATATTTGGGACTAAATTTCAACTTTTCTATTATATAAATGAAATCCAAGCTTTTTAAAATAATGCCTATTTATTAAAATATTGTTTTTTTAAACAAATTTGGGGCATAGTTGGTTTATAATGTTATGTTAATTTCTAGTGTACAGCAAAGTGAATCTATTATGCACATACATATATCTACTCTTTTTCAGATTCTTTTCCCATCTAGGTCATTATAGTATACTGAATTGAGTTCCCTGTACTACACAACAGGTCCTTATTAGTTATCTATTTTATTTATAGCCATGTTTATATGTCAGTCCCAATTTCCTGATTTATTCCTCTCACCTTCTTTTCTCTCTGGTAACTATAAGTTTGTTTTACAACTGTGACTATCTTTCTGTTTCATAAATAAGTTCATTTGAATAATTTCTTTTTCTTAGATTCTGCATATAAGTGATATATGACATCTGCTGTTCTCTGATTTGCTTCATTCAGTAAGACAGTCTCTAAGCCTAATCTTTTTGCTGCAAATGGAATTATTTTATTTGTTTTTACAGCTAAGTGATATTCCATTATATGTATGTACAACATCTTTATCTATTCCTCTGTTGATGGACATTTAGGATGCATCTATGTCCTGGCTATTGTACACAGTGTTGCAGTGAACACTGAGGTGCATGTATATTTTTGAATTTTGGTTTTCTCTGGGTATATGGCCAGGAGTGGGATTCCTGGATCCTATGATAGCTCTATTTTAAGGTTTTTTTAAGGAACCTCCACACTATTTTCCATAATGGCTGCATCAATTTGCATTCCCATCAACAGTGTAGGAGCGTTCTCCATACCCTCTCCAGCACTATTGTTCATAGATTTTTTTTTTTTTGGCCATTCTGAGAAGCGTGGGTGATACCTCATTGACATTTGATTTGCATTTCTCTAATAATAAGTCCAGAGGTAAACTCATACACACCTATAGTCACCTAATCTATGACAAAGGAGGCAAGAATATACAATGGGGAAAAGAAAGTTGCTTTTATAAGTGGTGCTGGGAAAACAGGACAGCTACATGTAAAGGAATGAAATTAGAACATTCCCTAACATCATACACAAAAATAAACACAAAATGGATTAAAACCTAAATGTAAGGCCAGCTACTATAAAACTTTTGGAGGAAACACAGGCAGAACACTCTCTGACATAAATCGCAGGAAGATATTTTTGGATCTGCTTCCTCGAGTAATGAAGATAAAAACAAAAATAAACAAATGGGACATAACTAAACGTAAAAGCTTTCGCACAGCAAGTTCAGTCGCTCAGTCACGTCTGACTCTTTGCGATCCCATGAACCACAGCATGCTAGGCCTCCCTGTCTATCACCAACTCCCGGAGTCCACCCAAACCCATGTCCATTGAGTTGGTGATGCTATCCAACCATCTTATCCTCTGTCGTCCCCTTCTCCTCCTGCCCTCAATGCTTCCCAGCATCAGGGTCTTTTCCAATGAGTCAGCTCTTCGCATCAGGTGGCCAAAGTATTGGAGTTTCAGCTTCAACATCAGTTCTTCCAGTGAACATTCAGGACTGATCTCCTTTAGGATGGACTGGTTGGATCTCCTTGCAGTCCAAGGGACTCTCAAGAGTCTTCTCCAACACCACAATTCAAAAGCATCAATTCTTCTGTGCTCAGCTTTCTTTATAATCCAACTCTCACATCCATACATGACCACTGGAAAAACCATAGCTTTGACTAGATGGACTTTTGTTGACAAAGCAATGTCTCTGCTTTTTAATATGCTGTGTAGTTGGTCATAACTTTCCTTCCAAGGAGTAAGCGTCTTTTAATTTCATGGCTGCAATCATCATCTGTAGTGATTTTAGAGCCCAGAAAAATAAAGTCAACTGTTGTTTCCACTGTTTCCCCATAAACAAAATGAAAAGACCATCACAGATTGGGATAAAACAACTGCAAAGGAAGAAATTGAGAAGGGTTTAATCTTCAGAGTGTACAAACAGCTCATGTATTTCAATACCAAAAACCAAACAGCCCAACCAGAAAATGGTTAGAAGATAGATCCAAGTAGACATTTCGCCAAAGAAGACCCACAGATGATCAAGAGGCACATGAAAAGATATTAAACATTACTAAAATACTGCTTTTTTAATGGAGTTTTAAAAGATGTATTTTCTCCCTATATCCATATTTTAATGGATTACTGCTCTAGATATATTCTGTTTTACTTAGAGCAGAGATGGGGTGAAAAGTGAGCCAAAATATTAATGATAAAATTAATAAATTATATGGATCAAATTTTCCTTTAAGAAAAGTGAGCCAAAATATTAATGATAAAAATAATAAATTATATGGAACAAATTTTCCACAGAGAGAATAGTGGAAATTGTTTTTCAATCAGGCTCAGGAATGCAATCAATCCTTTTGCCTAAGAACTGATGTTCTAAGTGGTAGGGTGGAATACAATTTGAGAATATTAAATTAGTTTTCTCTCAGAAACACTAACTATGGCTCATTCTCATCAAAAAACATTTCTCTTATTCAGGGTTCTTTAGTTTCTTATAAGTTTATCAACCTTCACATGAATGAATCCCAGCAATCACAGCAACCCTGTAAAATGATGTAATTATTGGCTTGCATGAGTATAAGTATCTTTTAAGTACATTATAATGAGAAATTTTGAAAACAACAAGTGGATTTTAGATGAAAAACTGTTCTTTTTTAATGCCAATGCAAGAAGATATGGTTGAAAAAGTTCTGTTTCTCATAATTCTCACAAGGGGAATCAAGAATGAAATGTCAGTTGAACTAATTTTCTAGGGGAGAAGCTTGCACACAGAAACCATTATGATTCCTTATAAACTTATAAATCAGCTAAAATATATTCCAAATCAAGAAAATATTCAAGGGTGAATATTTTCTGCTGCAATTCTCAAATGCATTGGGCAAACACAAAGTTCAGTAATGCACAGGTTAAAAAAGTATTGTTTCTTCTAAGATAAAGGAGGTTATTAAAAACAAAAACACAAAAGAGAGCTCTCTTCATTAAAAAGGAATTCATTGGAATATGGTTGATCTTTTAATTGACTTTAAGCAATAAAATCCATACCATAAAGGAGGATTTACTAAGATATTTTGTTTATGTCATTGTGAACTAACTTATCAAGATACATTTGGTGAAATACATATCATTCTTCTCTTGTTTCTCCATCTACTTTTCTCTCTCTGACCCCCATTTCACCACTACACATATAAAAGTTCAGCAATGCTTATTAGCAGATTGCCATTCTATCCATAATCTGGTCTATACATTTATCCTTAGGACAGAATAATTAATTAAAAAAATAAATGAGCAAAATTACCACTCCTATCACTTAAAAGCTAGTAAATGTTGCATAATGGAAACCTAATCTGGTATAACTGAGAAATCTTTCCTTCATGGAAGTTTCTTATAAAATCAAATTTTGCAAGATTTTCCCATCACTCATTTATTTTCAAGAATACCCTTATCTGATGGTAATTTCTCCTATATAGAAAACTATTTTTCTTCTAAATCCAGAATTCTTGAGCTGTCTTTAATTTTGACACCACCTTCAGCCTGATCCAATTCATTCGTTTTATCAAATTTTAGAGTGTCTATGAAGTATCAAGTAATGTGTGTTTTAGAGCTAAAACACAGTTTTCTTCCAAAAAAGAAATGATGTCTGTATGGCAGACATCAATAGACAACCACCAGGTAAGATACAAGCACAAAGGGCTAAGGAAACAATCAGGAGGAATCTGAGCAAGGTCAAGTCCTAGAAAGACTCCCAAAGGAAATAAAGCCTGGTTTGAATTCTGAAGGATACCAGGAATTGTGAGCAATACAAGTCTGTTGGGTTGGGAGGGAGATATGCTCCATCTCTCAAGAAAGGCATGAAGATGTGCCAAAGCTAGAAGTAAACAGGTAAACAGGAATTGGAGTTTGCTTTTTTTTTTTTTTTCTGGGACCCACAGATAATTAACTACTTATGCAACACAGTGCAGAATGCACAAAGTTGATGGATGAGGCTGGGAAATAGGTTAAAAAATGAACCTTGCTTTAGATGTTATGATTTAGTAATAGGTAACAATAGAAAGATTTTAAGTAGGGATATGATATGATCACATGATCTGATTAAAAATGATTTAGAAGGGGAAAAGATGGTGAAGAGATTGCCTCACTTAACAATTGTAGAAGTGTGTTAAATTGCATGACTTTTCTGAGCCTCAGCTTTCTCGTTAAAAAAAAAAAATAGTGGCTATACCCTGAAGTTGTGATGGTTAGATAATATGTATATAAAGCAGCTAGTATAGTGACAGAAATCTATTAGGCACTTACTAGTAGATTCCCTTCACTAGTTCCTAGCCTCTAGTAAGTTAGTTTCCAATTTTATAAGGAAGATGATTTTTCTCTATAAGGTAATTCCTCTCTCTCTCATGACAACCTCTCTTTCACATGAGCAAAAAATGAGGAGGAAGCTCTGCTGCTGGAAACTGATTTAACATGTACGTTTATGTGCTTAGAAAAAGAAACATGTCATCTTTAAATAGGTATCTCAAAAGAAGTTCATATATTGCATGCATTATGCAGTTTGGACTAAAAATCCAAGCAGAAATAGTGATTTGAAAAAAAAAAAAACCCTCTAATACTGCTATTTTGCCATGCAATCACAAAGGCGATGTATCTGCTAGAGCCATGCTAGTGAAGAATGCTAGCTAGCACTGAGCAGCTCTAAATATATTTTTTGCAGGTGGATAGATTGTTAGTTTCCAAGTTGGCTTGTCATGGTGAATGATATTTAAGTGTGAAGATCAGCTGCGAAGTTGTTCACATTACCAGTTTCTCTTTCTTGGCTATCATTTCACAAGACAAAGTCGGTGAACCAGATAAGGGAAAATGTGGATATGTATGTTTGCATATGTTTGTCTTTTTTACCCTTTCCTTCTGTATCCTATTCTCCAGTTGCTTTATCTCCTCTAAATCAGTGCTACATATTTCAAAGATATAAAAATGCTTCTACACAAACACTTTCTGTTTGATCTCAAATTAGGCTTTGAAGGAGAAAAAAAGCATTTTCCAATACTTTCAGAAAAGTAAGATTCCTATGTTGCTTTAATATGTTTTTCAAAGCTATGCCTAAGGAAATTTTCAGAAAATTAGCAACTGGACTGACTGGTTGAAACTGTCTCCCTTGTGGAACACAGTGTTAATTTCAGGCAAATTTAACTGTGTGATTGAGTGGCAATTAAGCGGTGTAGAGACTGCTAGTTGTGGGTTAAAATAATTTATAAGGCTTAATTAATTGTTAGAAAAACTGATAGCCCTGTCAAATTGGCAAGCAAGTGCATTGATCTTAAAATTCAGCTGAGCTCAAGAGAAAGACTGACAAAATAATTTGTAGACTATGATAGAGATTGCTAGAGAGAAGTTAACATGTGAAGGTAGAGGATATACCACCAGAAAAGATAAAATAGAGACAGTATTTTCAAAGAAATATTATGCCCACATATTTTCAGAGACAAGACCCCAGGAGTCCAATATCTATCTTCCTCGTATATTGCACATTTTTTTATACTTTTAATGACTTCTTACTTTTCGGTTTGCACTGAGCACATGATAAATAGGTCAAATCCTGCGCCACGTCCACTTAATCTCAAGTTTTGAAAGAATAGCCACAAATCGAGCTGAATATAGAGCACTAAGTGTCTTCTTTCCTATTAACTGCCAACATTTAGGCTTTCGTGTAATCCTCTCAAGGCTGAGATAATGCTGCCCCGTTCCTCTTTTTTATATTAAGGACGAATGAGTACTTTTTCACCCTGTAGACTGGACAACTTTTAAAAACTCAAGACACCCTGACACCTGAAATAACAGGCCACCCCTCCATGATGTTCACTTGTCTTTAATTGATGGAATGAGAGACAAAGGAAAAAATAGGCAATATTCTTACTTCTTTCAAAGTTTTATAAACAAGAAAAGCCAGTCCTTGAAAGAAGCGACTGAACTGTGGTACAGAAGTTCTAATTAATTTAAGCTATTCCTAAAAATAGAAGTAATCTTCTAATTTGTCTGGGGACATGCTACATCATCCATAGAGAGGGCTACAGTAATCATATAAGCTATGTTACATTTTGTAATTTTGCAGTCGTAGAGTATGTAAGTGGTAATGAACATGAAAGCAGTAATTAGAAAGAAGGACTAGAATACTGACTATAGTGAAGGAGTTCCAGAAACAAGAATTGGATAAAACTGAGATACTTTGCATCAGATATCTTTTAAGTACCACATTAAATTATCTCAGCATCATGTGTCTCCTGTCTTGGGGACCCCTTTCACTTTCCACATCCAGTCATGACTACTGTGCTCAACTCTGAGTAAGTCCTTCTCCAAATTTTAATATCTGTCTAAAGAGAAAGTCATGTCTGTGGTCTTTTAGATGATGATCATGCAAGACTGAACAACCAGTCACAAATGAATTGATACCAGTATCTGGTCCTTGATTTGACTTTCCTTCTTCCATTTCAATCCCCTTTGCCCTAGTGTCTGCTCCATAAAATTGCATTCCATTATAAGTTAGTAGCCTATAAACCTTTTCCTTGAACTTGCTTTCCAGTAATAAAACAGTGAAACATAATTTCTTTTAAAATAGCTAAAGAAAAATCAATACAGAATAGCATGGTGTCAATAGATGTGAAAACTAAAATACTATGACTTCTCTGTATTGAAACTTAAAACTTAAGTGTTCCAAGGCAATAATGAGATATACAGAAGTTCGATGTTACTCATAGATTTAACTGAGGCAAACTATTTGGACAACAAGGATGTTCATACTATTGTGAATTTCAAATGGAAGAGAATAAGATGTGTGAATTGCCACACTTTGTCATAGCTAGGTCATTTTGTCTTTGTGTATTGATGCCTCCTTGCTTTAGGATTAGGGACTGTTAGTTCCAGTGAATATGTTCATATCCAAAAACTATAGCTATTAACAGCCTCAATATTTGTAGCAAAAATCATGTTTTAGAACCTAAAGGCTATACTGTTATCTCTTCTACCCACTTCTCACACTCTTTCAGAGCCATCTTGCCTAAAGGGCTTCTTTCCAGTGGTGTGAAATAAAATTTTTTATTTCTCATTCAAACTTTTAGTCATGACTATCTTTCCATTAGAGTGTTTTTAAATCTCCAAGGAGGCATCAAATCTAGGAGAATTAATGAACTGGAGCTTTCTGAGTTTTTGTTTAAATATATGTAACTTAACGGGAAATCTAATTTTGAAAAGGCAAGATCAAGGAACTAGGGAAAATATCAGACATTGGGAAACACTGGGATGAATGATCTTTCTCAGTCCTTGACAAAGCTTTGAAGATGTAGTTTAGCTATCTTTAGAGAGTGATAAACCCACTCCAGTGTTCTTGCCTGGAGAATCCCAGGGACGGGGGAGCCTGGTGGGCTGCCATCTATGGGGTCGCACAGAGTCAGACACGACTGAAGTGACTTAGCAGCAGCAGAAGCAGCAGAAAGTGATAAATTAGGATTACAAACTTGGAAAAGTGCATAATCAATAAAATGTGTTGTTATATTTTCATGCCAATTATTTGTTTTATTTCCTGTAAATTATTGGGTTTAACTTGTGTGTGTATAGGCATTTCAACTGGAAAAAAGGGGGAAAGGTGATACCACACATGCCATATTAATGCTTAACTTTTAAAGTTTTGTTTAACAATTTGATTATTATTTTATCACATAAACATTTATTAGGCAATTTTGAAATGCCAGAGTCATCCTTGACATTAAGATTCTAAGAACTTCTTAAACATAGTTTTAATCCACAACAACTGAACATCTAGTATCTCGAGTAAAAAAAAAAATAGTTTAAATTATTAATTTATTATAATCCAGATAATGACAGATTTATATGTGGGGGATAATTAGATTGTGGGGTGGAAGCACTTATATTAGGAACCTTGTAAATGGTAACCCACTCCAGTATTCTTGCCTGGAAAATCCCATGGATGGAGAAGCTTGGTAGGCTACAGTTTATAGGGTTGCAAAGAGTTGGACACGACTGAGCGACTTCACTTCCTTCCTTCCTTTGGCGATAAAAGTTTAGGATCAAGAGAGATTTCTCTAAGTAAACAAAATTTCAGTCTTTAAAGATAAATTGGAGTTACTTGGGCACATACTGGGTGTTGAGTTTGCAGAAAGACTGTATACCACATTATGTTAAGAGTCATGCTGTTGTTAAATGGTATTTTACAAATAAAGAATCTGCAAGTTTGTGTTTATGGCTGGATCAAATGCTGAGGGGTAAGGCATGAGACAAAGTATGTGAGATAGGAGTATAAAGCTAAACTGTGGCGGTGTTTTGGTCTCTCAGTCACGTCCGACTCTTGCGACCCCATGGACTGTTGCCATCATGCTCCTCTGTCCATGGAATTTTCCATAATAGAGTGGATTGCCATTTCCTTTCCAGGGGATCTTCCTGACCCAAAGATCAAACTCAGGTCTCTTATGTCTCCTGCACTGCAGGTGGATTCTTTACCGACTGAACCACGAGGGAAGCCCAAACTAGCAGTTCTGAAATCTGTGGGAAGCACTGGAAGCCTAAATAAGTGTTTATTGTAATTAGGTTTGTGTTAGAAGACATCCTTGATTGGTGTCAGGGAGGTAGAAATTTTCCTATACACTTAAATTAACATGAGACATATTAATAAGAAAAATAATCAAACACAAATTTAGTAACATGTAAACATGGGAAAGACCCAGGAAAACTCACCAAAATGGCTGAAATCATCACTTTAAATACCATCTTCAGTTAAAGACAAGAGGATGTTGGGGGTAGTGGTTTGGAACCTCAAAGCAATTCACATGGAGATGGAAAAGCAAGTATTTGGTAATCTGGTAATTTGATAATTTGGCTTTACATCTCACAATGGGACAGGGAGTAAACACTTATCTCTAGGCCCTGCAAGTTTCCCCTACCACACCTAAACCCATATTCTTTTCAGGTACCTCTGGTTTAATACCTGTATTTCAGGAGCAGGTCTTATTTCTAAATTCTTTACACAGCTAAAGTGGAGGTTAAAAAAAAAAAAAAAAAAGGCACCCTGAGCTGTCTGTTTCTTAAAAATAACCAGGCTAAATTAGTTCTCATGCCAAAGTGACATTTTGGGGTTGCAAATTTTGTCCCCCAAATTAGTATATCTAGGAAGACTGAAACAGAGTTCAACTGGAGACAGAAACCAGTAAAGTATCTATTACTTTGTTCTAAGCAAATAAAATGAGTGTTAGAAGAAAAGGAGAGGAAGTGGAAATAGCAGATCAATAGAATATTTATTAGAAGGGAAAGTTGATTGGTCTTGGTGACAAAAAAAAGGAAGTAATCTAGATAATGTTATTAATTTGAATAATAAATTTCTGCTAAGGCAACTTTATGGCGGGTACTGGTGCCTTTAACTAAGAAAGCAAAACCAGACCTACAAGGGTGTGTAGAAGCAAGAAACAATTTTGAGTTCATTTTTAAACTATGTTAAACTTGAGAATTATTTGGGGAAATACAAATGTAAAGCCTGAGAATGCAGGTAAATGCATGGTTCTGATATTTAAAGGAAGGAACTGAACATAAAATATGTATTTGGAAGTCCTCTGCAGTTAAGTGATAACTGAATGGATACAAATGGATGAGGGTGCCCAGGTAGAGGCTTAAAATCTTAAAAGTACAATGGAACATCTCAGAAAATAGCATAGGAAGGACAACTAGTGAGGAAAACTGAAAGCAGCATGAGCAATGGTAATAATATCAAAGGTGGATTAAGCTGGCGGCTACCAAGTACTGAACGTTTGGCATGTGTTAGACATTGAGTTATATGCCTTAAATGTTATCTCACAAAAACTTTGCAGCAAATATAAAATAATTATCACCCATATTTAATAATGAGAAACTAGGACTCAGAATGCTTTTTAATTAATGTAGATGTCACAGCTAATATGGGGTACACTGACTGAGGCAGACTATATTTTTCAGAATATCAACAGTTACTAAAATATTCTTCCTTCCAAATGCTCTCCTAGTAACATGTCACCACTCCATCAAAAGAAAGTTATGCCTCATATCTTTTAACATAGGCCTTCTTTGATATTTGCTTCCACCAAGAGTTTATGGTGAAAAGGATACAATGTAATTTTGGAGATAAGATGATCAAAATGTTATGCAATTTCTCCTTGTTCTTCTGAAATGGTCATTTTTAGTAATAGTCTGCATGGTGTGAGGAAACCCAAGCAGCAGGTACAGAGGTCCACATGAAGAATTAGAACCACAGGTCCACAGTCCAGCTGAGTTCATTGTTAGCAGCACCAATTTGTTAGTAGTTTAAGTGAAGCATGATTTCTCTTGTTTTAAGCCACTAGGTTTTGGGTTGGATTTTTATGCAACAATAGATAAACTATATAAATCTGTGTACCTAGAAGTAGGGAGTTGACATAACAACACGTAAGACTGTGACACTGACGTTGAAACTGGAAAAAGAGTGGAAACCAGAAATGCCTTAAGGAGAGTCTTAGAAAGATGTCTGAAGGACCTCAAGAAGCTATGGGTGATAGCAGAAAAGTAATGAAAACATGATCAGAAATTAGCTGAAAGGAAATAATTGTTATGTACTTGTTGAGTTTTAGAGTTCTTTATACATCCAAGATACATTAAGTTCTTGTTAAGGTGATTTGCAAATACTTTCCCCTAGTCTGTGACTTTAATTTCCAATCACTGTTTATGTTTTAGTGGGACAGTGTCTTTCAAACATAAGTTCTTAATCTTGAGGAAGTACAATTTGTGAATTTTTTCTTTTAATTTTGGAATGTATATTTAGTGTTATATGCAGGAAATTGTATTTTTTTTTCAATATCACAAAATTTTCACCTATGTTTTCTTATAGACATGTTTTGCATTTATGTCTTATATGTCTATATAATACATTTTGAGTTAGTTTCTGCATGTGATGTAAATTCAGGAACTGGATTAAGGTTCTTTTTGTTTTGTTTTGTGTATGTGTACCTAATTGTACCAGTACCACTTGTTTATAAAAAAAATCCTTCTCTTTTCAATTGTCTTTGCATATTTGTGAAAATCAATTGACTGTGTATAAGGTTCCATTTCTAGACTCTCTATTTTGTTGCATTTATCAGTTTTCTACCTTTCACCAATACTACACTCTCTTGATGGCTATAACTTTATAATAAGTTTTGAAATCAAGTTGTGAGAGAGAGTTGTCCAACTTTATTCCTCTGTTTAAGGATTCATTTTTGCTTCTAGTTCTTTATCCTTCCATATATATTTTCATATTAATTTGACTTCTAAAAAAATCCTGCTAGGCCTTGAATGAAATTTTGTTGAATCTGTCACTTTGAGAAGATATGTCTTGACAATAAAGAGTGAGTTGTCTAATCTACAAAATATTATATCTCTGCCCTTATTTTGGTCATATTTGATTTTGTTTATCAGAGTTTTATAGTTTTGAGCCTACAGATCTTGTACATATTTTGTGTCTTATATTTTTGCTATTATATAAATGTTAGTTTAAAAAACAATTTTAAATTGTTCATTGTTATTATATAAACATTATATAAACATATAGTTCTTATACGTTGTTTGTATTCTCTAATCTTGCTAAAATCACTTATTACTTGTCATACTTTCTGTAGATTCTTTGAATTATTCTATACATAATCATGTTGACGCAGAGAGAGACAGTTTTAGTTCTTCCTTCTCAATCTGTATGTCATTGCTTTTCTTCTACTTGTTATATTGCTTCAGATCAGTTATAAGAGAATGGTGAATAGCAGCAGTGAGACTGAACATCTTGCCATTTTCTTGATGATAGAAAGAAAACATTTAATCTTTCAAGTTTATGTTAGCTGCAGGTATATGGTAGATGCCCTTACACACACTTGACAAAGTTATTTTCTATTTCTTGTCCACTGAGATTTTCTATCGTGAATGGATATTGAATTTTGTCAAATACTTTTTCTGCATCTGTTGGAATGCTCATATAGTTTTTCAGCTTTTTTCTGTTGATATGGTAAATTAACCTGATTGACTTTCAAATATGGAAGTAATCTTGCATTCCCGGAATAAACCCACATTGCCATACACTGTTATCCTTTATATACATTGTTGGATTTAATGCACTAAAAGTGCGTAAGATATAGGAAGATAAACAGATATTTTTCTCTTTCAAAGTCTTCCTCTGGTTTTGGTATAAGGTTAATGATAACTTCACTGAAAAAGCAGGGGTGTGTTTCTCTTCAAGAATTGCTGCTGCTGTTGTTTTTTTTGTTTTTCCTTTACGTTTGGTAAAAGCCATCAGTGAAGGCATCTGTGCTTGACATTTTGTTTTGGGGAAAGTTTTAAACTACAAATTCAATTCCTTTAGTAGATTTAAAGTTATTCAGGTTATTTATTTCTCCTTGCATGTCAGTATTTTTCATCTTCCATGAAATTTTTAAATTTAATCTAAGCTTCAAATTAATTAGTATAGAGTGTGTTTTTTTTTTTTTTTTCCCCACTTATCTATTGCTGGGTAAGTAATTATCTCAATGCATAATACTTAAAACAGCAAACATTTATTATATCTAGTTCCTCTGGTTCAGGAATTCAGAAGCAGCTTATCTGGATATTTCAGGCTCAAGGTCTCTCATTTGACTGCAGTCAGCTGAAGGCTTGATGACTCAGAGTATCCAGTTTCAAGATGGATCATTCACATGTCTGTTGGAATAAGACCTCAGTTCCTTGATGACTCTTGGCAAATGGCCTTAGTTCTTTACCACATGGCCCCTCCATAAGCTGCTTAAGTACTTAAGCTTTATCACAGCATGAAAATTTCTCCCAGAGCAAGGAATCTGAGAGAGAGTGTGAGAGGAAGATGTCAAAATGCCTTTCATGACCCAGCCTCCACATTTGCACAGCATCATTCTCACTTATGCTATTCATTAGAAACAAATTATAAAATCCTGCTTACAACTGAAGGACAGGGCAATAAGACCGAACTTTTTAGAAAGGAATTAATAAGGAATAATGGATACAGTTCTAAACTACCAAAAAGTTATTCAAATTCCTTCCTTATATTTTATCTGATTTTAAGGGATATTCACTCTCTCAATAATGATATTGTTTTTTGTTTGTTTGTTTGTTTTTGTTTTTGTCTTATCACTTTAGCTAGAAGAGGGTTAAATTTGCTGATCTCCACAAATAACTAGTTTTTGTTTTACTGATTTGTTTTTCAAATTGTTTTTGTCTTCTATATTATTACTTGCACTTTTATCTTTACTATTTTCTTTCTTTTAGGAAAATTTTCTTTCCTCTAAAATTGGGCTTGATTCCTGTTTTTGTTATTGTTGTTGCTTGCTCTGTTAAACATAAGATTAGGTCATTAGTTTGAGACTTTTATAGGCATTTAGTGCTATAAATTTCCCTCAAAGCTCTATTTTAGCTACCTCTCATTAATTTTGATATGTTGTATATTCATTCTATTTAAAATTTTTTCTTGTAATTTTTCTTACTTATTTGGTGTTGGTTTGCTTAGAAATATCTTATTTCATTTTCATATTTCAAAACATCTTCCATTATTAATTTTGAATTAAATTCTATTGCAATCAGAGAACATACTTGATATAGCTTGAGTACTTTTAAATGTATGGGGAGTAGCTTGCTTAGAACATGGTGTATTTTGATGAAAGTTCTTTGTGACCTTATAAATAACATGCATTCTGCATTGTTGTATATCAATTAGATCAAATTTGTTGATAGACTGTTCAAGTCTTCTATAGTCTCACCAATTTTGTGTCATTATTTTCTCTCAGTTATCAAGAGAAGTGTGTTGAAGTCTCCAACCATAATGGTGAATTTGTCTACTTCTTTTTGCTGTTCTATCAATATTTGCTTGGTGTCTTTTTAGTCTCTGTTATTGGATTCATGAATCTTTAGGGTCCATGTCCTTTTGATGAATTTATGATGGTCTTATCCATATTAGAATCTTTTACTCTCAAATCTAGTTCATGTGATATTACTAAAACTAATTCAATTTTCCTTTTTTTTAGCTTTAATTTTCTTTCAATTACTATTTGCATGGTATATATTTTCCATCTTTTTACTTTATTCCTTTAAATTTAATTAGGCATGCTGTATTTAATACATAATCAGGTACAGATTTTTTCCAACGTGACGGTGTCTATTGGAGCATTTAGCATTTAAATCTAATGTGGTTACTGATATGGTTGGATTTAAACCTACTAGCTTTCTACTAACTTACTACTGTTCTCTGTTCTCCAAATGTCCCTTTGTCCTCCTCTCCTCCGTTTTTCTGTCTTCTAAAGAACAAATGAGTAATAAATGAGAAATACAGCAAAGTGACAAGTGTAACTCTAAAGTGATTTGAAAATTCAAACTGAAGGTGGATTCTCTTTCTAGGATGACTGCAAAAAAAAAAAAAAAAAAAAATGTTGTTTAGAATCATAGGAAGAATTCAGCCCGCCCTATTATTTAGTGTGAGCAGGATGAAATAATCTCTGAACAGATATTTATGAAGCTGCTCTTAGGTAACTACCATTTAATAATGCATTTTCCTCTGCTCACATACAAAAACATATAATTTTACTTTCTCAATCAAGCAGAAAACTGTGTATTTCTCGATATCCATTTGTCAAAGATAAAACCAAAGCAGTAAAAATTCTGAATGATGAAGTTCACAAAAGTTATGAAGCACTTTTCAGACCAGTTATTATGTTTAGAGTTAATTCTATTGTCCAGTCACATATTTTCTAGGCAATATATTTTTGGAAACATTCAAGTTATAGTTCTATTTTAAAATCTTAATTGTTATTATTGTTATTATCAGTAGGTGTAATAAAAAGTTTTACAACAACACACACTGTAAAAATTCTAAGTCAGTCTACAAGTAAGCAATGCTTTGAGTTATACTTTAGTATCACAGCAAACAAACTACTTTCTCAGCTCTTTCAACTACTATTTGATAATTCCAAAGCTGCTTGCTGCTTATTTATTTATTTATTTTTTAAATTTACTTATCTAGATCAGAAGAAGGTCTAAAATGCAATCCAGGACATGAGTTGTCTGGGCAAGAACTGTACTTTCATTGGTACAATAATGAATGTATCTGAAATACCTTTCTTGACTCTCATTTTGGGCTATACTTGGCAAGATTAAAGGATTTCAATCTGGATTAAAGGATTTGGTATCTCATAAACTAGTGTTTAACCTTAGAAAGGAAGGAAGCATAATCATTTAGGGTCTTATGTCAAGGGATGAATGACTATTCTTTGCAAGTTTGCTTTTTTCCATTTAAGCTAGGGTAACAATATGTTCGTTTTTTTGTTTTCAGTCTTCTGCCATGTTGATCCCCTACTCATCATTCACACTAAATGCTTCGATATGCCTTTATAGGCTGCAAAAAGTACACTACAATTAAGTTAAGTATCACTGCCTCTGATGATAATGTTCTTAGGTAATCATTGCTGTAAGTCATAAGAAATACAATAACAAAACCAGAAAAAAAAAAAAAAAAACTGAACAGAAGTATAAAAATACTCCCTAAATATTTAGGTTCCTAGGAAAAAAAGAATAAAGAAAAATCATTTTTCAGACACTTATATATGGTTAAAGACTTCTCTAAAGCTTAAAACTCCAAAGACTGTCTCTACAAGTGATACATCAAATAACCTCCCTTAACACTGTTCATTCCTTCTTTTGTTCTTAATGCACAGGCTTTTGACAACGGGGATTTCCTGGTGGCTCAGATGGCAGAGAAGTCTGCCTGCAATGCGGAAGACCCAGTTCGATCCCTGGGTCGGGAAGATCCCCTGGAGAAGGAAATGGCAACCCACTCCAGCATTCTTGCCTGGAAAATCCTGTGGATAGAGGAGGCTGGCAGTCTACAGTCTATGGGGTCACAAATAGTCAAACATGCTTGACCGACTTCACTTTCACCTTGACAACTGGCAAGGACAACCTGGGTTAGGTAGCAACTTGATTGGACCATGGTGTTGTCAAGTATTCTTAGTCGAAGAGATCCTGCAAAGTAAATCTTGCTTGTGCCATCATATTCATATCAGAAACTCTCCAACAATTTAACAATTTACCAATTCCCTTATTTGTAAAGTAAGGGACAGCATCATGTTTAGAACAACAGCTAGCTTGTATTAAATGCCATAGAAGTGCTAGTATTCTAGTTAAAAGACAGCAAAATATAATCATTAAGGCTTTACTCAGAGAAATCCTCTCCATTGAGTTATTTCTGGTTATCAGGTAAGATCTGCTAGATTAAGAAGACTCCTGGTATTACAACCTTTATGAAAAACAATTTATATATACATATATAAATATTCAATATCTATGGGCTTCCTTGGTAGCTCAGCTGGTAAAGAATCTGCCTGCAGTGCCTGAGACCCTTGTTTGATTCCTGGGTTGGGGGGATCCTCTGGTGTAGGGCATGCAACCCACTACAGTATTCTTGCCTGGAGAATGACCATGGACAGAGGAACCTGACAGGCTGCAGTCCATGGGGTCACAGTCAGACACAACTGGGTGACTAAGCACACACAAATTTAATTTTATGTACTACATAGCTCTAGTTTCCTTGGATGTGTATTTAGGAAATATATTATGGTAGTATGTTTAAGATGTACGAATTAGCAAACAATGCCTGTCCTGTGGTTTTGAATGTTCTTTGCTTTTGTTTTTTAGCAACTGGTAGCTTCCCTAAAGTGCTAGAAAACCCTAACAGATATAGACCAATGAAATATAGTTTGGTTTGTTTCTACTGTACTACTCAGGGAAATGAGTTTGAAAGAAACTGAATAATTATTTAATGTACTAGTTTTTGTTTAGATAATATTTCCTATTTCATATATTTTGTAATATAAATAAAATTATGAAACTTCTTGGTATTTTTCTACCATAAGCATTTTTGACCTTTAAATTTTAGACACTGCCATTTATTTAACTGCCAGATACAACTATTTACTGAATATGTATTATATGTTCAGCACTTTCCTAAATACTACAGGTCATTTTTAAAACAACACCATCAAGAAAAGATTCCTGGAAAACATGTATTACATTTTAGATCCATCAGATTAAACAGAATGTAAGAATGCAATTAAATGTATTTTCATTAAGATTGTTCCATGTCTAGTTTCATTAATCTTTGAAAAAACATGATTTGATAGATGTCCAATTCTGTTAATTCACACTATTCTGCCATCTTTAGCCCTTTACATTTTTTGGCTGTTTATTTCCCCACTATGTTGACCAGCTTGATTGACTTAAGACAAAAATTACAAGTTATTATTTTTATTAATATGGTGTACATGTGTTCAGTTCAGTTCAGTCGCTCAGTTGTGTCTGACTCTTTGTGACCCCATGGACTGCAGCACACCAGGCCTCTCTGTCCATCACCAATTCTCAGAGTTTACTGAAACTCATGGCCATGAGTTGGTGATGCCATCCAACATCTCATCTTCTGTTGTCCCCTTCTCTGCCTGCCTTTAATCTTTCCCAGCATCAGGGTCTTTTCCAATGAGTCAACTCTTCACATCAGGTGGCCAAAGTATTGGAGTTTCAGCTTCAAAATCAGTCCTTCCAATGAACACCCAGGACTGATCTCCTTTAGGATAGACTGGGTGGATCTCCTTGCAGTCCAAGGGACTCTCAAGAGTCTTCTCCAGCATCAAGTTCAAAAGTATCAATTCTTCAGGACTCAGCTTTCTTTATAGTCCAACTCTCACATCCATACATGACTACTGGAAAAACCATAGCTTTGACTAGATAGTAAGAGATCTCCTTACCTTTTCCATGCACATTGGCTCTGGATGACCCATCATCCCCTTCAGCTAATACTAGCATTTCAGTCATAGAACTGTTTCTAGCCACCCAGATATCTGCATATGCCAGAGGGCACAAGAGAGCAGCAGGAGGCCTGTATCTGATGACTGACAGAGTCTACATACGCCAACTTACCTGCCTCCTGCTTGGACAGCTCTGGGTCTCCTGAGCTCCCATGTGGGATTGAATTGAACAATTGTCTGGGGCACTCTGCTTGATACATTATCCTTGCTCCACCTTCTTCCTTTTCCAGTCCCACTACCTCAATTGACCACCGTTTCCCCCCCTCCACACCGCCCCCAGGAGCTCTTCCAAATAAACACTTTCAAAAAATACCTCATCTTAGGATTTGCTTTCAGGAACCAATCCAAACACAGCAGTAATTGATTTAGTACAGTCAATAAAGTCACCACTTAAATTTGCGCAGAAAGACACACTGATGATAATTCATCATCAGTAATAAAATCTTGCAGAACCTCTGAATACCTCAGCATTGGAGACATTGGAAATAAGCCAACATACTTAAAAAAAAAAAAAAAAAGGAAGAAGAAGAAAGAGGCTGGTTGAAAATCTCTTTTAAAAAGACTTTGGACTTCCATGTCTCACATCTTCATATACCTAACTTCAGCAAGAAAACAGAGTAGATTTGGAGATTTGTGCAACTGTAGGAAGTAGGAGGACTAAGGAAACAATGCAAAAAGAATTTTAAGATCCTCAGATTTCTCTCCCTATCTAGTTTTCAGAAAGTTAGTATAGGTCACCTACCCCAGCTGCTACCAGGTTTAGAAAACTATCTTGAC
Organism: Dama dama; assembly: GCF_033118175.1. Taxonomy (NCBI): domain Eukaryota; kingdom Metazoa; phylum Chordata; class Mammalia; order Artiodactyla; family Cervidae; genus Dama; species Dama dama. The sequence continues at coordinate 42,093,796 of NC_083709.1, read as the reverse complement.
AAAATTGATATGTCTGGGGAAAGGGTTTTTAGATACTAACAGTTGGAAATCTTCCACTGAAAATGCAGATTGACATTTAAACACCATGACGTGACCTACTCTGTCAATGCAATCCACTCACTCTTGAATAGGGAGGGAGAGCTAGGGCTCCCCAGCAATGTAGAAAAAGCCTCCACCGAAAAAAGAGAAGAGTTCAAAACAAACAGATAAAAGAAGTACCTAGAAAACAAACTAAAGAAGACTTCATAAAAACTAACTTATTTCGAAGATAAGCAAAACATTGCATGTAAACATAAAGACTGATGTGTTTTAAATAACAAATTTAGAGAAGAAGGAAGTCCTTGGAAATTAAAGACAGTTTTGTTTTGTTTGTTTTTTTTCCCCCTAGACTTTGTCCTCCAGAATGGTGAGAACATAAATTCAAGGAAATCTCTTCACTTGTAGGAAAAGGTTAAAACAATGGGTTAGAAAAAAAGAGACACAAGTATCAATTTGGAGTATCTTCATAATCTTCAACATCTAAAATCCTAATAGGATTTCCAAAATGAGACAGGGAGAAAGCACAGATGAAATAGACAACAAAGAAGTAGAAAATAGCTGACCCCACAAACCAAGGATCCCAGTCTCTAGAAAAAAAGGATCCACCAAATTTCCTGTATAATGAAAGGAAAGAAGATCATATTAAGATACACTGCCTTGCAATTTAAAAAAATATAGATAAATGATTTTAAGAGTGTCCATAAACAAGGAGAGGAAAAAAAAGTCACACTAACATAAAAAGGGAAACAAAGTAACATTAAAAAAAAACAACAACAACAACAACAACTGAAGTTTATGAAATAATGCCTTCATTATTATTCCAAGTGTGGGTGGGTGATTGATTCAAGATATTTCCTTACATACAAGCCTTCAAATAACACTTCTTACAGTCTCCTTTTCAGAAATTTACTGGAAAATAAACTTTAACAAAACAGGTGACAGACTAAAAATGAGAAGTTGGTATGGTCCATAAAGCAATGAAATCTGTCTTCATTGAGTTTATACTCTAATAAAAGAGAGGAAATAAATAAGTAGAAAATAGATTGTGATAAATGTTATATAAAAAGGAAAGCAGTGTAAAGAGGCATAATGGTTAAGTTACTTTGGTTAAGGTGCAAGAGAAACTTCGCTGGGGCCAGAGTGAAATGCGGAGGAGCCAATGAATACATGGATAGGAGTGCTCTAGGCAGAGGGCGCAGCATAGGTCCCTGGGATGGGGGCATGTTAGGCTCATGCAAGAAGAGCAATGAAGGCCAAGTAGTTGTAACAGATGAGCTGGGCACAGATGGAGTGACAAAGAGGAAGATGTAGTAAGAGTCTAGGTCATGTGGGACTGTTCAGACTTGGAAAGGACTTCAAATTTTATTCTAAACATAACTGCCCATGAAAATCTGCTAGAGGATTTTGATAAAGGGAATAGTATGAACCGATTTACATTTTAAAACTTTGCTATATGGAGAATGGGTGGTAGGAAATCATGCACAAAAGCAGAAACACTGGGTAGGCTACTATACTTGTCTTTATACCTCCTTATCTTTCAGTACTTAATATGACTCTTTTGTTCTCAGAATGATATTTTATGCCAGTACCATTATCTTATCATTTCCACTTATATCTATCTGGGATATTTCAGCACATATGTCTGCCAGTATAACAGCAACAATAAAACAACCAAAATTCCCAGAGATGATTTCCCTAGAAGTCTATTCTAATGCAACGTGATAATTTTCTCATTTGTAACTATCCATTACGACTTCTGTCAATCAAGAATACATGGAAATGTAAAATGGACTAAAAAGTACTTATAAATTGTTGAACCAGTTATAAAATTGCTGAAATATTTTAATAGCATGTGGTCAGATATGACATTTTGAAACTCTGAAACTAAATAATTGAGTAGGATGAAAAGAAAAATAACGAGTGATTTGTTTGCACACTTCAGATTTTTCACTCTTGTGGGAACAAACTTGACTAATAGATTATCATCACCTTATTATATCATCAACTTCAGCACATAAAGTTAACTTGATTGTCAAATTAAATACAAGAACAGACAATTGCCTACTTGATACACATTTCAATTTTTTTTTCTTTATTTCTTATTTTCCTGGCTGCCATTTGATTTTCTTTTCTCACTGGAGAAGACAAAATATTTTTAATTAAAAGAAGTATGTATTTCTTAAGTGGAATAAGTGTATATTTTAAAGCATTTCATTACTATGTTAAATTTGCCCTGGGACATATGTTAAAAATGGAAGTTGCTGTCATAACATACGGTACCTCTGGTCCCTTGGGAAACTTTTCTTTTTTAAACTCAACAGACTATGAAGATCATCATAAATTCTTAGGACAGTAATTCAGAAACTGCTAATGACTGCATTCTTGCATGTTAAAGAATATGTGCAGGGTCAGCAAAGAACTGCTAATGACAAGCAGGAAGATGGAAATCATGGCCTGCCTACACAAGGGAATCTTTACATGCAGACTATGGTTTTCAAGCTTAAAAGTTGTCAAGAAGCTCCACTGCCACATCTTCCAAATGATGCACTGATTAAGAAAGGTCAGTATGTCTTTTGGGAAGTTGACAGTCATGATATAGTAACTATGCAAAGCTGCAAGTCTCAGGAGTAGTATTTGTGTCTAATCTATATGGTCACAGGAAATATAACTGCCAAGGATGCCATATTCATCATCTCGAGTAGTTTTATCAGCACTACCTGATGTCACACTCAAAAGAAAAATCACCAAAAATTTGCTTGGCCGTTCAATCATACATTCTTTGTGAGAAGAGCTTGGGGCAAACTCTGTGCCTGGCTATCAGGATATAAAGATGAAAATAAGATAATGTCCCTGTCTTCACAGTCCTAGGGAAAATAACAGATAAAGCAACTAAGGAAAATATTTCAATATACTTTGATAATTGCTATAGCAGAATTAAAATACAAATATTAGGGGAAATGTTAAGTTGGTTTTTGAGAAAAGCATATGCATACTTATCCATGAAACACATATCCATAACTTGTGAATCAAGGAGAATTTATAGAACATATGATTAAAGATGATTGCTTATGCATGAAAAAAATTGGTGTTCACATACTCTAAATTCTTTATACTAAGCTCTAATATTAAAATCTATCAGTTTGTTCCTTTCTTTAATAAACTACACAAGCAAACATCATTTCTTCATTAATTTAAACATCATACAAATATTTATTATATATCCATTATATATGATTACATTTTCTAGAATCTGGCAATAACACTGCAAGCAAAAATAGACATGTTTATGATACAGTTTTTATTCTGTAAGAGGAGGCTAGAAACTTATTTTCTTAGAAATTGACAAGTTGATTCATATGTGTATGTGTATATACACATATATGCACACATATGTGTTATAAGTGCTATATGTGCTATATATATGTGTGTGTATATGTATGATATAGCCACCAAGGAAGCTATCTCAGATGACAAGCAATCTGCCTGCAATGGAGGAGTCCCAGGTTTGCTCCCTGGATCAGGAAGATCCCCTAGAGAAGGGAATGGCTACCCTCTACAGTGTTCTTGCCTGGAGTATTCCATATATATATATTCCGTGTATATATACACACACACATACGTGATAAGTCAACAACCTAAGAATAACCAAAGCAATAACTGGAGGAAAAGAAAACTATAGCACTCATACCATGTGAATTCAAGACTTATCAGACATCTGTTTTTATTCACTACTGTTATACTTGCCTATGTTTATACATACAGATGAATAGGAATAAAGTTTAGAAATAGATCTGCACATACATGGAAATTCACTTTTTTTTAAAAGTGACAAGGCAATCAGTAGGGAAATAAACATTTTTTGGCAAATGTTACTGCAACAATTGGGTATTTCAAAGGACAAATAAAGATCTACCCTTCCCTCATATCAAGTATAAAATTATGTATCAGGAGTCTAAAAATAAGCATATAGCATTTTTAGAAGAAAACATATAAATCTTTGACTCTGGTGTAGGCAAAGATCACTTAAATAGGACCTAATGGTGTGACCAATTTTTGAAAAACAATAAAATGGGTACTATCAAAATTGTAAAAATTACTCTGGAAAGACCGCTATAAAAAAAGGCAAGTCACAGCCTGAGAGAAAATATTTATAATTCATACAGCTGACAAAGGATTTATATTCAGAATATATAAAGAACTTCTACAACCCAATTTATAAGAACATAAGTCCCCCAATAAGCAATGGGCATATCTGTACAGACATTTTACAAAAAAAATCTATGCAAATGTCTAAGTGCTTGAAATGCATGAGTGACACAATTTCTCATCAGGCAAATGCAAGTTAAAACTATAGCAAGGTTATGGTTGAAATCAAGAGAATGGTTAAAATTAAAAAGCTGACAATGTTTATTATTGATTATATCGAGCAACTTTAACTCTCATATACTGCCAAAGTGATTGTCAAATATTACAACATACTGGAAAACTAAAAAACGTGAAAGTTTCTTAAAATGTTAAACTTTCACCTATCTTTTAATCCAAAGTATTTATGCAAGACCCATACCTTATGAGATTGATGAAATAAAGACAGACATAAATTAGAGATAAACAGGTGTGCAACACTTTGAGACCCCGTGGACCATAGCCCCCAGGCTCCTTTATCCATGGAATTCCCCAGGCAAGAATACTGGAATGGGTTGCCATTCCCTTTTCCAGGGCATCTTCCTGACTCAGGGATCGAACCTGGGTCTCCTGTTTATCGTCTGAGCCACCAGAGAAAACCATTCACATACATGCACGCATACATATATAGAGACGTCTCAGATCTTATGGGTCAAAGTACTGTCTTAAAGCCACTTTTGACAAAATAAGTAGGCTGAGCAACATTTCCTAAAGATCAACAAAGTAGAAGAGTGCATTTGAACTACAAAACTGCTACCATGTCATCTAAGGTAATATACTGAATAGGCAAGTGAAAAATGGAATAAGTAACTAGAAGCCACGTGCTATAAAAAATAAACATTAGGTGTCAAGAAATACACAATGTTTGCTGATTAATACTAGAGACAAGGTCAGGCACAAGGCCTGAGGTCAAAAGAGAAGTTGCTATAACTGAGAGCAAGGAAACCTTGAAAGGAAAAATAAACCTACTTCTGATTAGGACACATATTTCTATCTGGGGAAGAAATATTCAAATTTTTCAGCCAAAGAGTAATCTACTCAGAGAAAGGACAATTATAGACACCTGATTAGGGTAAAAAGTATGGACTGAAAGACGAAAATATGGATTGTAACAAGATGCTACTTACTCACAGATAAAAAAATTAAAAAGAAAGGAAAAAATAATAAAGCAAAATAGATTAAGTTTAAACAAGAGAGTGCCAAGTAAACTAGAATAATTCTAGGAGCCATAATCACAGAGGTCAGGGCTTAATAAAGCTTTTAGCCTAAAGAGGAATAACAAAAGTAAGAACCTAAAGAGTGTGCATGTGTATTTTCTTTATCCAAAGAGATTTAAATCCTAATGTTTCTAACAAGCACATCACAAACTACAAATAATCTGATGTGAAAGCCACTACATCTATTCCCTTCTCTGGGAAACCTGCCTCCTATGGCAGTCATTGGACCTGTTAAAAAATACTGAAAATTCTTTAAGAATTTGTAGATTCTGAAATAGAGAAAGGAAAAAAAAGTATGAAAAGCAGAAGGAACACATATGGAAGCTAATTCTGAGGTGTAAATTCCAGAGAAGGCTTGCCCCATCTTTTGGAATCTCTGCCCAGATATATGCCTTTCTATGGTACCTGAGGGTTTATTTTTCCTTTCTACAAAGACTTTGATTTTACAAGATGAAAATTCAAGTTGCCAGTATGAGGAACTAGATATCATTCCCACATCATGTAGGTAAACTTAATAATTAACAGATATCATGAGAATTTTTTGTAAATAATTAGTAGAGCTGTGGTTTTGATTAGGTGGAGGCAAATGATTTGTAAGAGTGTTAGTAAAGAGAAATAGTGAAAAAAATAGAAGTAGAATGGAGTATAGAGAAAAAATATAGGAAAGTTACAGAAAAAAATTACAGAAAATGTCCTTCTCCTCTTCCTGAATCAAAAGTATGTGGAGAGGAAATGGGGAATGACATTTTTATTTCCCTTCTTGTATCACATGACTAATTGCTCCTGAACACCAGAAATAGGTTAGTAATGGTTCTATAATTAAAATCACATTGTAGATTAAATGGGGTTAATAGACTGTTTAGGGGACCCTTACTACTCATTACAGCATTTCTGTGTTTTATGTTATAAATATATGTTTTATATATATTATAATTTATACTTTGGTATATTTTATATACCAATAATAATTACCAAACAATTTATACTTTGGTAATGTGGAGAATCAATCCTAAGGAATTCAACCCTGAATATTCATTGGAAGGACTGATGCTGAAGCTAGAGCTCCAAAAATTTGGCTACCTGATGCAAAGAGCCAACTCATTGGAAAAGACCCTGATGTTGGGAAAGATTGAGGGCAGGAGAGACAGGGACAACAGGGGATGAGATGGTTGGATGACATCACCAACTCAATGGACATGAGTTTGAGCAAACTCCAGGAGAGAGTGAAGGACAGGGAAGCTTGGCATGCTGCAGTCCATGGGGTCACAAAGAGTCAGACATGACTCAGCAACTTAAAAACAAATGTGGAGGATGGTGACATACTTTAATTGCCAGTAGTGGCCACTTGTCTTTAAGATTGTAGTTAATTAAGCTATGGTCTTTAACACTCTATGTTTGAGATAAGGCTAAGAAATGTCAAATCTTAAAGCAGAAATTGTATCACAATAGTAGAAATAAAACATGTCATTGATGATCTGGGGTAACTCCAAAAGAAGTAAGATAATGACTTTTGAGAACTACTACCATGAGCCTAAATGTCACTAATGCTCTGTCATGCTAGGGATTCTATGTCATTGGTACTAAGAAAATTTAGACAATGAGATGTAAAAGCCTAATTTTAAAGTTCAAAAAGGTATAGTCAATATAAGCATCTGTTAGGTAATAAAATTTGATACCCAAATTTGATATTCAAAATGTAGTAACAATGGTTGAATTATGTTTATAATTTGGTGAATGCTTTTTTCAAATCTGGTGGCCATCACCTAAAATCAAATATTTTATGAGGTTTTAAAATTAAGTCCCCCTAAAACCAAGTTCCACTGTTGAGTCTGTGACTTACCTCCATATCTGAAACTTTATTCCCTTTTCTGCCCTGTCCGCCTTCCCCTCTGGCTTGAGAAGTACAAAACAAAAGGGGAGACTAAACCCATGTGGGACCCTGCAGGGTCCTCCTGGGTAGAAAAGCTTCTCTATGTCCCCTATTTACTGTTTGTTGAAAAGGCTCTTGTCTCTTATGCCTTCCCTGAGTTCCAAAGAGCAGACTAAGTATTTACTAACTAGAGAGGTGAGAGAATGCATAAACAAGGGAAAATCAGTTAACAAGAAAGTACCAACAGTAGTTCAGAAAAAAAATGAGTTCTAGCTCCTCTTCAAAGGATATACATAACAATATAACACATTTCTTTGAGTTGCTCCACAGGAATCCCTGCCCAAGTGGTAGGTGGTGACCATATGTTGAGCACCAGCACTAGACCTCAGACTCTTTGGAACCAGAAGATTGATGATTAAGATTCCTGAAACATCACTCTGTTACCTCACCACCAACCAATCAGAAGGAAGTCATACATCCTGCAGGCCTTATTCCAAATGCTGCCTTTAAAAACTCCTCTCTGAAAGACATCAGGGAACTTGAGTCTTTTGAGCATGAGCTTCTTGTTCTCCTTGCTTGGTGCCCTGAAAATAAACACTGCACTTTCCCTCACCACAACCAAGTCAGTAAATTGGCAGGTGAGAAGATACAAGTTTGGTTCCATAACACTGAGTTTAGAAGAGTTTCCTTTCTGATCATAATCTCATTCTAACAGTCTGTCTTGTGAAATAGAGTCCAATTATTTTCTAAGAGAACAACACTACTCAAAACATTTCTCTGTCTTATATTTCTGGATGTTTTACCAAGTGGTTTGACATTTTATAGAATGAGAAAAGTATTCCAAGAAACAGCATCAAGCTCTTTCCTGTTATGGCTAAAATTCACATTGGAGAGAGTAGCTAAGCTTTTAAAAAAGTCTTCCAAAATAGGAATCTCCAGAGTAAAATCTATCAGGCTGTTCCTATGCAAAGATAGACAGAAGTATGGGCAAAGGAAAGAAAAAGGATATGTTGGAGGAAATCAAGTTATTCAGTTGACCAAAAATGTACATACAGTTTCATAATAAGATTTTAGTTCCTGTATTGATACTCAATACATTTATTATCAGAATATTAAACTTCACATTTAAGTTCCTATCAACAACTGAATTATTGATGGTGGCACCCAAATCTTGCATCAGGAGAAAATTTCATCTTAAAACAACCTGCTGGATAAGAGTCTTGAAATTGTCAAGAGGCTAGAATGCTGTTTAACACCTTTGCCAAACTGATTAATTCTTCACTAATTTATGTTTCAAATTTAGACAAGTTTTATCACAGCGTGTTTATATTCAAAGACTAGGGGCATGAATCACACTGTCTGTGAGCCCATGAGTTAGTGAGAGGTAGTGCAACATGCCAGCGTTAAATCGGTGAATAACAGCAGCAGGAATTACCTATGTGAGGATCGATACTGCTATTAGACTTAATGCTACAAATATTTGTAATTATAGATGCTAACCATCCTCAGATTACTTTTATCTAATCCCAGGCCCAGACCTTGAAAATCTGGTTGGTGTAACTTTACCCTTTTGTTACTCACTATACTTTTTCATGTATACTAATGAAGACTGATTAAATTAACTAAACTATCCTATATGTCACACATAACTACATTTTGTAAGAAAATAAATCACTATTGAGACACTTGTGGTATATAAAACCATGCATTTATGTTCACATATCAATTATTATCAAGTAAAAAAAAGAAAATATTTCTTATTTATGTCTATATCCTTATACACATACAGATGTGTGCTCAATGGTGGACCACCAGGCTCTTTTGTCCATGGGATTTCCCAGGCAAGAATACTGGAGTGGGCTGCCATCTCCTTCTTCATGGGATCTTCCCCACGCAGGGACTGAATCCGTGTCTCCTGCATTGGCAGGCAGATTCTTTCTCACTGCCCCACCTGTGAAGCCTGTACATGTATAGATACGTCTACAATATAAACTTGGGCTTCCCTGGTGGCTCAGTGGTAAAGAATCTGCTTGTCAGTGCAGGAGACATAGAAGACATGGGCTTGATTCCTGCATTGGTAAGATCCCCTGGAGAAGGGAATGGCAACCCACTGCAGTATTCTTACCTGGAAAATCCCATGGACAGAGGAGCCTGGTGGGCTATAGTTCATAGGGTCACAGAAGAGTCTGACAGTACTTAGCAACTAAACAAAAGCAACAACACATACATGGCACATATATACACACGGATATATTGAGTTGACAGTTGAGCAACACAGGAATTAGGTGCACTGACTCTCTGCACAGTCAAAAGTCTTTGTATAATTTATAGTTGGTTCTCAGTATCCATAGTTCCTCTCAATCTATGGGTTCAATCAACTCAGGATCATGTAGTTTTATAGTATTTGCTATGAAAAGAAACCTTTTTATAAGTGGATCCATGCAGTTCAAACCCCTGTTTTCAAGGGTCAACTGTATATACACACACACATATATATATATTCATACATATATGTGATTAAACATATATATATATATATAATTTTACTAGATCCAAAATTATGTCTAGATTCAGGATCATTAAAAAATAATGATAAAAGAGGAAAATGCTTTGGAAGCCATTTAAACTTATACTAAGATAAGGGAACTCTGTACATTTTGACAAATGGTATTCATATTTAAAAATAAAATGATTACAGTTAAAACTGATGAGAAATGATAGTAGCATATGTAAGAAAAACAGTACATTAAAGTAGACAAACTTCTGTCCAAAAAGTAAATTAGAAAAATAACTGACATATAAAGAATGTGAGAAAGAAATGACTGATCTAACACCAAACAATGCCTATAAGATAAATGAATACATATATAAATGTGTGTAAAAAGATCTTCCAGATGCAGCAATAAATGGATGTGTTTTTTGCCCCCTTTGGATCATTGTCCTTTCACAAAACCACCTCATGTTCTGATTATCATGGAGGAAGACTTATATGGGTACAACACAAAGTAGCTTAAAAAAAAACAACACAGCTATGCACATTACAATGACATGGGAGATGTAAATATAAGTCTTTTATTGGATACAACAAGACTAGTGGGTGGAATTACAAGGAAACCTAGATACCACAAAAGACAAAACTAAGGAGAGGTTTGAGATTTGTATAAACATACAAACATTTAATCCAAATATGCATTTTGAAATGCATCTGTTGTTTTCATTGGTTCTCCAACTCACCCAGATTTCTGTTGTTTCCTCTATTCTAATCTTTTCCAATGGACATTGATGCAAAGCCCAGGTACTGGACTAGACACAGAGAATAAAAGTAACACATGAGTTCATATCATTCTGACATTCTCTTGTATTATGATACCTATGTAAAAGATCAGTACTTTTAATTACTTATAGAAAATATCACTCAATGGGCTTTTTTTTAAAAAAATTAATCATATTCTGGAGGAATATAAGGGAACTCACAAGCTGGAAATCATAGTCAGCAGAATAAAAATGTAGAGAGATCAGGAATATTAAATTAAGGTTAGAGGGAAGAAAGAGTAAGGATGAATCATTGCTGCTTTCTTGTATTTGGGATCATTCTATATCTTAGGATAATTACTACTCGGCACATGACTCTCTCAGGAATCCTGGATCTAAGAATAAATATAGTCATACATGTATAAGCACACACGTGTACACACACAAATGGAATGAGAGGCTCCTTTCATCTGATGGAACATTCACTGTATTAGCAGAATCCGCGTGAATACTAGCTTCCATGAGTGGTTTCACCTCCTTTAGTGCAGATAAAACGGATACCAGTTAAAAATAGGGACTTGTGTGGTGGCTCAGTGATTGAGTCCACTTGCCAATGCAGGAGATACGGGTTCAATCTCTGGTCCAAGAACTACGATCCCGCATGCCTAGTGGCAGCTAAGCCTGTGTGCCACGGCTACTGAAGCCTGCACTCTCTAGAGCCTGTGAGTACCAGAGAGTGCTCTCCACTTGGCACAACTGGAGAAATCTGGCATGCGGCAATGCAGACCCAGCATAGCAAAAAAAAAAAAAAAAAAAAAAGAAGCGTACATAATACCTTACGTGTCTCCTAAGTTTTGTTGATGTACAGAATGTAAATGCTATAATGAAAAGTACCCAAATAGTATTTGTTAAAATATTAGAAAACTAGCTCTCTGGGGGGGGGGGGGGGGGAGGGTATTTTGTGTTGAAATATAGTAGGAAACATTTAACTAAGCAAAAGTAAAAGGCTTCACCCTGAAACTTCTCAGAGCAGGTGTGGGGCTGAAATCTTGAGTCCCCTGCTTTCACAGTCATTACCTTTCATACCAAACGCTTCTCTGTTCAGTTTGTAGGGTCCGAAACCTTTAATCTGAGGCTCAAGTGAATCCAGTAATTTTGAGAAATGAGAGCCCCTTATCGGAACCAACCCAAATTGAGAGGAGCTGACGAGTGAAGGGGTGTAAGCAAGGAGCACGTGAATAGAAAGGATAGAGATTAAGCGCATTGCCACTCAAGTCAAAAAGATATTTATTCCAGTGTCATCTGACCCCACCTGTGTGAACTTGAATCAATAAATTCCATAAGACCTAGTTTCCTCATCTTTAAAATATGACTGTTTAAAGGGTTAATATGAGTTTCTTTAATATTTCTATTACTATTCTTGCTAATTTTTGTTAAGTATCCAATAATCTATCACTCTTTAAATGGGGTTGGCAGTTTCATTTCCAATCATAAGTAATAGCTCTTTCACTGGTTTTCTTAAAATGATATCAAAGAAAAACAGACAGGTTTTAGAAGAAACTAAGAGGTTTATATCGAAAGACATCACATTAAAACAAACTCAAACCCAAAGTAATTGCTATTTTAATATTTTAATTTATTTTTCCTGTTTCTTTTATTTGGTATGAAAGAACCTTTACTTGGTTCTAGTGGCACCATATTAATGAGTGATCTTCAGACAATATAGATTTTAAGGATCATTTCAAGTATGGCTTTCTCTACTAAAATTTTCAATACCCTGGAGATTAACACACTGATGTCAATCTCTCCTCAGAATCTGAGTTAATGAACAAAATTCCATTCTTTTGTCAGACTGATAATTTAATGTGGAATATTTTATTCCTTAAAATTTCAATACTAGTGTCTATTTCCTAAACTTATTTTTATTCAAAACTATAATCTGAGAATAAAAAGTTATACCCTAAGAACGCTTCAAAATCTGTAGGCAAGTGAAATGTATACTTAAGAGTTACTATTTAAACATATTTTAAGACAGAAAAGCTGTGTGTTAAAAAAATTGAATGAAAAGTAAAATTAAAGTTATCATCTCCTATGATAATAAAATAGTGATTGTAATTATTGCTATGAAACAATATTGAAGTGATCTATAAGATCTTGTTTAAATAAGTAGTTCTCCAGACTAATTATATATTATAATCATCTGGGAAGCTTTTCCAATAAGGCACTGCATAAACCCCACCCAAGACTAATTAAATATGTTAGTGGAGCCTATTATCAATATTCTTAGATATCTTTCCAGATGTTATAATGCACATAGATATTCCATCCACTGATCTTGTTAAATTAATTAAATAGAAAACCATCAGACTGAGGTGATCCTGATACCTTACCTGCCTATGTAAGCAAACCCAAACCTAAGACTGTAAATACCTCAAGGTTAAACAATGGAAGAACAACTGGATCATACACAGCATATTTATTTCTAAATAAGGCAAACACTTAGGCTATAGCCAAATCAAATCATTTCTTGCTTCACTTTCACCTTTTCTCTACAAAAATCTTTCCCTTAAGTTCTTTAGGTTGAGCGTTTTTAACTACTCTGACTTTTGTGCTGCTTGATCCCAATCATTGTTTTCCTCAAACTCTTAAATTTTTAATATGCCTCAATGTATCTTTTTTAAAGATCTAAACTGCTGACCCCTATGAAACAATGGCTTTCTTATAAAATTTTTGCATCATGGGAACTTTTGAAAATTGGATGCTAACTACTGTTCCTTCAGCCACTTAAACAATGAACCAAAACAAATTTCCATCTACCCACAAGTCAAGCATATAACCAACACATACCTAGACACATTCTCATTCTTACATAAACACACACATGGTTTTGCATACAATTTAAAGGCATAACCATAATCCCTGAAGCCCATGTTAAGGAACAAACCTCTAAGAACAACACTTAAGTGCACTCAAGAGGAAAAGAAGCTATTGCTTTTCAATGGATCTAGTAGCAATTCAGTTCAGTTACTCAGTCATGTCTGACTCTTTGGGATGCCATAGAATGCAGCACATCAGGCTTCCCTGTCCATCACCAGCTCCTGGAGCTTGCTCAAACTCATGTCCATCAAGTTGGTAATGCCATCCAACCATCTCATTCTCTGTTGTCCCCTTCTCCCCCCACCTTCAATCTTTTCCAGGATCAGGGTCTTTTCCAAGAAGTCAGATATTCGCATGAGGTGGCCAAAGTATTGGAGTCTCAGCATCAGTCCCTGCAATGAATATTCAGGACTGATTTCCTTTAGGATAGATTGGTTGTATCTCCTTGCAGTCCAAGGGACTGTCAAGAGTCTTCTCCAACATCACAGTTCAGAAGTATCAATTCTTTGGCACTTAGCTTTCTTTATAGTCCAATTCTCACATCCAAACATGACTACTGGAAAAAACATAGCTTTGACTAGATGGACCTTTGTTGGCAAGGTGATGTCTCTGCTTAGTAAGATGCTGTCTAGGTTGGTCATAGCTTTTCTTCCAAGGGGCAAGCATCTTTTAATTTCATGGCTGCAGTCACCATCTGCAGTAATTTTGGAGCTCCCCCAAAATAAAGTCTTTCCTTGTTTCCATTGTTTCCCCATCTAGTTTCCATGAAGTAATGGGACTAGATGCCATGATCTCGGTTTTTTCAATGTTGAGTTTTAAGCCAGCTTTTTCACTCTCTTCTTTCACTTTCATCAAGAGGTTCTTTAGTTCCTCTTTACTTTCTGCCATAAGGGTGGTGTCATCTGCATATCAGAGGTTATCATTTCTCCCTGCAATCTTGATTCCAGCTTGTGCTTCATCCAGCCTAGCATTTCACATAATGTACTCTGCATATAAGTTAAATAAGCAGAGTGACAACAATCCTTTCCCAATTTGTACTTTCTGATTTTGGAACCAGTCTGTGTTCCGTGTATGGTTCTAACTGTTGCTTCTTGGCCTGTACACAGGTTTCTCAGGAGGCAGGCAATGTGGTCTGGCATTCCCATCTCTTGAAGAATTTTCCACAGTTTCTTGTGACCCACATAGTCAAAGGCTTTGGCACAGTCAATAAAGCAGAAGTAGATGTTTTTCTGGAACTCTCTTGCTTTTTCAATGATCCAGTGGATCATTGGCAATTTGATCTCTGCTTCCTCTGCCTTTTCTAAATCCAGCTTGGACATCTGGAAGTTCACAGTTCACACACTGTTGTAGCCTGGCTTGGAGAATTTTGAGCATTACTTTGCTAGCATGTGAGAAGAGGACAATTGTGCAGTAGTTTGAACATTCTTTGGCATTGCCCTTCTTTGGGATTGGAATGAAAACTGACCTTTTCCAGTCCTGTGGCCACTGCTGAGATTTCCAAATTTGCTGGCACATTGAGTGCAGCACTTTCACAGCATCACCCTTTAGGATTTAAAGTAGCTCACCTGGAATCCCATCACCTCCACTAGCTTGGTTTGCAGTGATGCTTCCTAAGACCCATTTGACTTTGCTTTCCAGGATGTCTGGCTCTAGATGTGTGATTACACCATTGTGGTTATCTGGCTCATGAAGATCTTTTTTGTAGTTTTTCTGTGTATTCTTGCCACGTCTTCTTAATATCTTCTGCTTCTCTTAGGTCTGTATCATTTCTGTCCTTTATTGAGCCTATCTGCATGAAATGTTCCCTTGGCATCTCTTCTTTTCTTGAAGAGATCTCTAATCTTTCCCATTCTATTGTTTTCCTCTATTGCTTTGCACTGATCACTGAGGAAGGCTTTCTATCTCTCCTTGATATTCTTTGGAACTCTGCATTCAAATGGGTATATCTTTCCTTTTCTCCTTTGCCTTTCCCTTCTCTTCTTTTCTCAGTTATTTGTAAGACCTCCTCAGGCAACCAATTTGCCTTTTTGCATTTCTTTTTCTTGGTGATGTTCTTGATCACTGTCTCCTGCACAATGTCACAAACCTCCTTCCAAAGTTCTTCAGGGATTTGATTTAGGTAATACCTGAATGGTCTAGTGATTTCCCCTACTTTCTTCAATGTAAGTCTGAATTTGGCAATAAGGAGTTCATGATCTGAGCCACAGTCAGCTCCTGGTCTTGTTTTTGCTGACTGTATAGAGCTTCTCCATCTTTGGCTGCAAAGAATAAAATCAATCTGGGCTTACCTTATGGCTCAGCTGGTAAAGAATCTGACTGCAATGTGGGAGACCTGGGTTCAATCCCTGGGTTGGGAAGATCCCCTGGAGAAGGAAAAAGCTACCTATTCCAGTATTCTGGCCTGGAGAATTCCATGAACTCTAAGAGTCAGACATGGCTGAGTGACTGACTAAGCATTTGCTTCACTGTTTAAAAATCTCTAGTATTAGTGACATTCCTTTATAACTGCAACAAAAATCCATTTCACCTACTCCAGATTTCAAGTCAAATGGAAATTAATGTGTGTGCGAGTTTTTGTGACTGTTGAGTAATTAATTTACTTCTCTCTTTCCATACCTCAGTTTTCTTGTCTGCTAAATGAGTAAATTGATAGAATATAGGTTAAGAATTTAACATAACACATCACCCTGGCTTTTAAAACAATCAGTGAATATTAACTTCAACTATTATTATTGCTGTTTTATTATATTCTATTAAAGTTAGTTTCATACTTTTGTAGTCTTGAAATTTTTCATTTAGTATTTTCATTTCCAGAAAATAGTCACAAAATGGCAAAAATAAAGTAAAATAAAAATAAACAAGTCATAAATAAACCAATGTTGATTATAGCAATTGCTGTCTCATGTTTAAATAAAGAAGTATTGAATGCAGAGACAATATTGGGGCGTTACCTGTGTTTCATTTTTAAAATCTACTTCCTTTAAGTTATATACACTAAGATGACTATTAAAGTGCAAAGTATAGCATTGTATTTTTCCCTTTGCCTGTTAGATCAGATTACTTCTATAAAACAAATAAATTTTGGTTGTTAATTAAAAATCATTTTTCATTCATATTTTCCATACTAAATATTAGCATTGTTCCCAGATCATTTAATCAACTGTGATCAATCTGAATTTGAATATCAAAAAATATATTAGCCCTTCTTCCATGCAGTCGTTGAAATGTTACATACGTTTTTCTTTCTTTCTGTTTTGTGCCCCTTTTATTGAATTATAGATAGTATACAATTTTATATTAGTTTCAGGTATTCAACATAGTAATTCAATATTTTTATACATTATGAAATTATCTACACAATAAGTCTAGCTACCATCTGTCACCATACAATGTTATATTATTATTGCCTATATTCCCTATGCCGTGTATTACATCTCCATGACTTATATTATAGCTCAAAGTTTGTGCCTCTTAATCCCAGCCTAGTCTGTCAGTCCCCCAGAAATGGTGCAGCTATTGTGGAAAACAGTCTGGAGTTTCCTGAAAAAATTAAAAATAGATCTGTTAATACCACGTGCACATGCGTGCTAAGTTGCTTCCGTTGTGTCTGACCCTGTAGCCCACCAGGCTCCTCTGTCCATGGGCTTCTAAAGGGAAGAAGACTGGAGTGGTTTGCCTTGTCCTCCTGCAGGGAATCTTCCCGACCCAGGGATCAAACCTGCATCTCAGGTCTCTTGCTTTGGCAGGTGGTTTCTTTACCAGTGGTCCCACCTGGGAAGCACCATTAATGCCATACGATCCACCAATTCCACTTCTGGATATTTACTTAAAGAAAATTAAAATGCTTAATTCAAACAAACATATGGTTACCAAAGGGAAAAGTGGAATGGAGTGATACATTGAGTGTTTGGGATTAACCCATGTTACTGTATGTAAAATAGGTAACCAGAAAGAACCTACTGTATAACACAGGGAACTAGAGTCAATATTTTATAATAACCTGTAGGGGAAAGGAGTCTGAAAAAGAATGGATTTGTAGACGGTATATATATAGCTGAATTCACTATGCTGTGAATCCCCGTCCCTGGGATTCTCCAGGCAAGAACACTGGAGTGGGTTGCCATTCCCTTCTCCAGTGCATGAAAGTGAAAAGTGAAAGTCAAGTCACTCAGTCGTGTGCAACTCTCAGCGACCTCATGGACTGCAGCCTTCCAGGCTCCTCCGTCCATGGGATTTTCCAGGCAAGAGTACTGGAGTGGAGTGCCATTGCCTTCTCTGAAATAAACTATACTTCAATTAAAAAAAAGAACCAATAGAAATAAAAAAATAAATAAATAAAAGCTATATGTATTCCTATGTTCTTTTCAACACCATTTACAATAGCCAAGGTATGGAAGCAACCTAAGCATTCATGGATGGATGAGTGGACATGGAAGATGTAGTATCTTTTTAATACCTTAACCTAGATTTTCAGTTCTTTCTCGTTCTCTTCAAACCTCCAAAGGCTACATAAAACTTTTTAAACTAATTTAACACTTCCAAGATGTGAAAAACACCTTGAAACTGAAACTGACAAAGTGAATCACATTCTTCTCCCAATTAAGATCTACAGAGGCAGAGACACTCACACGTATGATATATATACACAAACACAGCTGGGATGATTTACCTACATTCTAACTTGACTTTTCAAATTTCTCTTAGTCCCAAACGTGCATGGCCTTGGTGTTCTGTGAATATCGAAAAGTACTTCTGTTACACATTCTCTTGCTAAAGAATTTAAATTCACAACACAAATTTTTATTTAATTCCAATTTAAGAAACGAAGACATTTTTTGAAGAAGCAAGCAATAACTTAATATAACCCAAAGTTTACATGTCTAGAAAACAACTACTCTATGTCAAGCCATATATTATTTGCATTATTGTTCATCCTCACAACCACTATATGAAGCAGATATAATTGACTTCACTTTTACAGGAGAGTGACCTGTATTTTAAAGGGGTTAAGTACCTTGCTCTAAACCATATAACAGTCAAGTAACAGAGATAGAATTTGATTTCTCTTCTGCCGAGATTCTATATTCTAGTATTTAACTATGACATATATCCCATTTTAGCTTAAGAGAACCAGAAAGTTAGCAATTTTTGTACTTAACAAGTTAAAACTGAAAATAGCAGCACTTGCGTAAATCATGGTACTGCAAAGAAGACTAGCATAAGAGACTTAAAATCACTTTTTTACTGTAAAGTAATTATAAGTGTGAGATAGTAATAAAAATACTAAATGAGAAATGCTGTTGTACTTAATTCCTATAAATGGTTCTATAACTTCTCATGTCTGTTCTCTGCATTTAGATGAAGCTTGAAACTCACCTAATTCTATATCCTATACATGAAACTCACATTGTAACAGAATTTTTAAAAATATCTAAAATGATTAAGAGAAAAACACTCTACTATCATGAAAGTTCTAGGTAGACTTTAAAAAGACTCATGAGAGATAATCTGGCAAAATAAAAGCTATAGAAGATAATTATGATTAAATACAAATTACATACAAGGCAAAAATAAACAAATAGGAAGTAAATATTATAAACTCTCATGTACTGGAATATTTTTTAGTCCCAGTTGAAGATTTTGTCTAAAAATATAAATAGTATCTCTAAATAATAAATTAACAAAATGATCAAATCAAAGTTGATCATTTTTGTCTAAGTTGTCCGATTTGAGTATTCCCATGAAGCAAATTAATGATATTCACTGGAACTTAGAAAGTATTCCTACTATTTTAAACATGTTCTCATTTGGTTTGCACATCAGTGATTCTATTAACCCACAAAAATTTCATTTTGTAACTTTAATTAAACAGGATTAGGACAAGTGATTTAGATATATAAATATATGAATTTTAGATCCTTTTTAAATGGCTTGAGATTAGTACTGTTTCCTTGCCTAAAAATTAGCAATCCAGTAAATAAATCAGGAATTCATATATTTTAGCAACTTTGCCTTTATATTAATATTAGATAGTTTTTGAATTATGTTCCTTGCTCATTTCCCCTTTCTTACAGGATGTTTTCATTGCCAACTACTGCCAACTACTGTTACAATAATAGCCTATTACGATTAGCTTGGCTATGCTATTGGTACAAATATTTAATTTGACGTGTTCTTTGCAGACTAGGCAAGGAATGGGTGTATTAAAAGACTATACTTAAAAATATATTTATACATATATATATATATACATATATATATGTATATGTCTCCTTTTAATACTTATGGAGAAATACTACAGCTCCCAGTCCTACTAGTGTATTGATTTTTGTGTATTCAATTAAAAAAAAAATCATGTGTGACCTAGCTGCAAAAATGCAGCCCACTTTGGTTCAGATTACTTTCCTGCATGACTCATGTCCTATGGATTTGGAAGGGAATGACTACACAGAGCTAAAGAGTATTGGAAATGTGCCAATTGACTATTCTCTGTGTAGTCAGGGGAAATTGACGGTAACAGCAGGCTGTAGAGGACATTAGTTGTCTTAAACTTTATTGTATTGGCTGGTGGTTAGAGCTCTGGTGTCAGACTTTCTGGGTTGTGAATACTGACTCTATTGTTTCTTAGGTATGTGACCTCAGGAAAGTGAATTTCCATCTCTGTGATTCAGTTTCTGCCCTGGAAGAATTTACACCCACATTATAAATTTGTTGTTAGGGTTTAATTATCTAATAGAGGAGTTAGCATAGTCCCTTGTTCATGTTAACTGCATACATGTGTTCATATTTCAAAAGTTATTTTGATGCGTTTTAGAAGGGTAAAGCATAGCCTACTTTTAATCATCCTAACATGAGAAACCATTTGTAGTCAGAGCCCTATTTCTAGTCTAGAAAAATACCACCTCCTCCACTAACATTTAAATGTGAGCGAAGACTTCTTCTATTGTTTACTGCTATATCCTCAGGACTTAGATTAATGCCTGGACCATACATAGGATGCTGTCAGTAAATGTTTGTTGTGGAATGAATCATTGGTCAACTTTCAGTTTCTTCATGTAAAGGAAAAAAGCCGTCCATAACATTCTGTAATAGACAAAATATTTCCTTTTGACATGAAGCATGGATACACTCTAATCCACACTAGCATTCAATCTAATCTTTACTTTTCCTTTCACCTGTTTCCTCCTGCTTCCAGCTCTCTAATGGATACACTGGGTTTAGGGAAAATTCTAAAAGTCTTTTTGATATCCCATTTGGGATTTCCTAGTATGAGCAATCCTTTAAAACAAAATAATCTCTCTCTATTCAACTCTATCAAGATTCCCATTCTTGAATAATATAAAAATAATAAAAAATGGTTGATATTTAATGGTGCTTACTGTTTATATGGCTCTAGGATAACTTTTGTGTAATCTTGTTTAATCTTCTCAACAACGTTCAATGACTCTGATTGTAGAATCATTTTACTCATGACAAAACTGAGACTTGGAGAAGATAATTATTCACAATAGAGTCACAAACTATAAAGGGTAAAACAGAATTTTTCTACTAGTCTTAATGTTAATATCAATGCTTTTAAGAGCCAAATAATCTTGTCATTTACTTATGTAGTTAGTGTTCAGTACTAAAACTATTAGGAGGTCTGAGGTCTTCCACACACTCAGGTGTTAAAGATTGACAATGTACTATTAGTTAAAAGGTTATCCTCACTGAACATGTTTCCACTTTGAAAAATGTTGCCTTGAACAAAAATATACTGAACTGAATGGAATGCTAATGGTAAATTACAAATGCTTAACAAGTAAATAATATGGGAGCTGGAGAATTTTCCAGAGTTAGCATCCTTAATATAATTTTGTTCTGAGTTTCATTTACAAATTTATCTATATAATGTTCCTTTTAACCCCTCTCAGATAAGTAGATATTCTCCTCTAATTAATTAAATCAGTTATTCAATTCATAAAGGATTTAAGAATGTCTACTATGTGCCAGACATTGTTTTAAATTGAAGGTAAATAAGTTCAGAAAGTGCACAACTTTTTGCAGGACAAAGACATTTAGATACATAACTACAGTACAATAAGATAAAAATTATAAGAAAGGCATTTAATAAAAAAGTGGAAATGAATGATATACACACCTATTTGGGTAAAGACACTGAGGAAAACAAAACCTTCACTGGAGCAATTACATTTATGGGAGAGAGAATACAGAATGGTGAAAAGAAATTCACCAGCTGGAATAGTTTGTGTAGGGAATTCTATGCAGAAGAAATAGCATATGCAAAGGCATGTAGGCTTGAAAGAAAGCAACATGTTGGGAGAATTAAGATTAATTGTCTATGAACAGACATTATCTGATGACTTTAGTGAAAATACTATTGGCTCTTCCTCTTCTGGACTACTCATCAGACTGTCCTACCCTTCCCAATTAGGTTCCTATGAGTTATTGCATTTATTCCAGAGCTTTAATTAGAAATTATCGGAATGCTGGTGGCAGATCTTTAGGGGTTTCCAGGATACTGTTACTCAGATGAGTCAGCCTAATTTAAAGAAGATAATATGAAGATACAGAATAAAATCAGGAAATGTGAAAAAACATATATATAAATCGATGGGTGGAAGAAATTTAACTGTCAGTAGGAAAGCAAGTTTAGCTCAACACTGTTACAAATGGTTACATATAAATATACATGGATAGACAGATAGATATAGATACAGATGTGTGTATTTATAGACATTTGGAGAAGGCAATGGCACCCCACTCCAGTACTCTTGCCTGGAAAAGTCCATGGGGGAGGAGCCTGGTGGGCTGCAGTCCATGGGGTCGCTAAGAGTCGGACACGACTGAGCGACTTCACTTTCACTTTTCACCTTGTGCATTGGAGAAGGAAATGGCAACCCACTCCAGTGTTCTCGCCTGGAGAATCCCAGGGACAGGGGAGCCTGGTGGGCTGCCGTCTATGGGGCCGCACAGAGTCGGACACGACTGAAGTGACTTAGCAGCAACAGCAGCATATATAAACATGAGTATGCGAATATATATTTCTTTGCTCTGTCCGGTAAGAGAGCCTAAAAGAAATAACACCCTGATAAGAGTGTGCATACCTAGGGCCCATATCTTCATTTTGAATGATGTTGTTCTGTTGTGTGTGCTCAGCTGTGTCTGACTCTTTGTGATCGCCTGGACTATAAGTCCACCAGGATCCTCTGTTCATGGAATTTTCTAGGCAAGAATAATGGAGTGGGTTGTTATATCTACTTGAGGGGATCTTCTTGACCCAAGGATAGAACTTTTGTCTCTCACAAGACTTCATTGGCAGGCAGATACTTTGCCACTGTGTCATCATTTTGAATAATATTTTCCAATATTTTGAGAGGGAGTTGGTAAAAAGTACAGATTTCACTCGTTTCTGAAAGTCAAAGCACTGCCTAGGAAATCATGGATTAGCATAGTTAGGAAAGTGAGATTCTTTCCTCACACAGAAAGCACACTCTGCTTCTCCTTGCATTAAGGGCTCAGAGACAGCTTTCTTTGCAGGTTCCAGCAGCCCTGGGGGACTGACATCAAAATCATTTCCATACAATGAGATCAAGCGTGGCACTGGTCAGTGTGACTTCAGCAGTTACCAGAGAAGGCTTTGTAGGGAAAATACAGACATAGAAGTTTTGATGTCCTGAATTCCACGGTATAAGCCCAGACAGGTTTGGAAAAGGGTGGGATCTTTCCATGTATTTGAGACAAGTAGAAAATTAATAAAAATCAGTTCTGATGTTCTACAATTGTAAAGGAAGTTAGGCTTAGGGAAATATTTGCTACTGTCATGCTTAAACAATGAAAGTTGAGAAAGAGAAAACAGATTTCCAAGTAATTAATCACTAAAATTGTTATTTCATAAAATTGGAAGTGAGGAACTCCAATAGCAGATAAATTGGAGCTACTCTTAAAGAAAGTTAATATGCTCTGTGATCTTCAGCTATCAATTATTGGTCTGAGAAGATCCAAGAATATTTCTCAATGGAATATAAGGGTATTCCAGAAACCAAATTAAAAAAAAAAATTCCCAATTGAATGATAGCTAAGGTTCCTCCTTCCTATAAATATTTATTTGTTCTAAGCCAGGGAGAAAGTTTAATATAGCAACATTGATTCTGACTCTAGAGATTATGAGAAAATGAGGAAAAAAAATCCTTTAGAGTAGCTGAATTTATAGCTTGCCTACTTGGTGAAGGTCACACTTCTTTTCCATCTTAAAACTAATAAAGTAATAATAATATTCTGAACCTTGGGCTCCCTGCCAAGTCTCTCCATCCCAAGTTTCCCAGGTTAACTATTTACACATCAACCACATAAAAAACGAAACAAAACTTGCTTGTCTGAAATCCTTGACTGCCTGACCAAGATGGAAAAATAATTATACTAAAAAAAAAAAAAAAAACAAGAATATCCTGCCATTTCTACTACAGGAAGTCTATTTCATTTATTTTTTTATTCCTAATAGTGCCATGGAAAAAGGCATTAATGTTGTTCAGTCTAAGAATAAGAAATTAATAAAAAAAAATGGGAGAGAATGAATATTTTGCAACTGAATTGCAAGCAGTCCAGGGAAAGGAGAGATATGATATCAAAATCTCCCAGGACACTTCAAATATAAGCCCCAATGAAGGGAAAAAAAAATTTACTAGGTTTGTCATTTACGTCAGTGAAGAAGATGCTAAAATCAAATGATTTATCTCTTAGTATTCAGTAAAACAATTTAATGGTGTTCAAGTTCCTAGAGTCCATCCAAGTGTGTGACATTCCCTATACCTGGACATATAAGAAGAAACATTTTGAGAAACAAATTAATATGTTAGTCTTTAAAACAACTACATCTGGCATCATTCTAGTTTGAGATTACTAAGTAACAAAATGCATATATCTACAGTTCAATCGGTGACAGGATATCATAGGGAGAGGTAGTCAGAACAGTTCCAATCATATAAATGCAGGGGTATAGCACCATTTGTGGAAGTTTCTTTATGAAATACTTTCTCTAGCTTTACTTCTAAAATATGCATATTTTGCAAGCTGGAGAAATATTGAAGAGTGAATAGTTCAGTATTTTGCCTCAGCAATTCTTACAGAGAATTTACTATGCATCCTGCTTATGTAAAATTTACCTTTTTAAGAAGTTTAAAGAAGCAAGGTCTCTGGCTTTTATGAATCAACTCTTCCAAATTCATACTCACGTTCACTTAGAGAGCATCCTTGCAAATCCTTGCAAGGTGGAGTGGGTTAAATTTTTCTTTGCAAAGTTCAAATGTGTTCTAAGTTCAAAAGTTTGCAAAATGCCTTTAGAAAAAAACTGATAAAATTTAATCTGAAGAATTGTTAAGTCACTGAAAATCCTAATTAAGATATTCAGACTTTGGTTTCAAATAGATGGAAGTAAAAAGATATTTTTCATTCTTACCTCTGAATTCTTTAGTTTAGTAAGATACTTTCCTTAAAGGCAATTAGCTAGCTGAGATAATTGCTTCACCTGACATGTATAAAGAATTATTGATTTGTCTAGTCTATAATTTTGAATTGTGCTGCATTTAAAAAATGAGCCTTTGTCCGGGTCCTCTGCAGAGTCAATGAATGCAAATTATCTTCAGTGTTCTGGCACCTTTCATCTGACAGCATTTGTTTACCTGCAGGATTTTCTAAGGATCAGGCAACATCTACTGCTTACTTACATAAGAATGGAGAGATATCAAATGTCATAAAATCATTATCTAAATACATTTAACTAAGTGATCTTATATTAAATATATACATATGTCACTAAAAAGTAAAATTTTTGTCATGTCCAATCAAAATTATTTTTAGTATCTTCTTACAATTTTTGAGATATGATCACATTCTTATTTTTGTTTTGAATACTGAATAGTTTCCCTTTAAAAATAACTATCATTACATCAAAAACAAATTTAAGACTTGAAACTGTAAAACTTCTAGAAGAAATCATAGGTAGAAAGCTCTTTTACATTGTATTGGCAGTAATTATTTGGACAAGACACCAAAAATACAGACAGCAAAAGCAAAAATAACTAAGTGCAACCACATTAAATTAGAAAGGTTCTACATACAAAGGAAACCATCAACAAAATGAACAGGCAATCTACTGGATGGGAGAAAAATATCTGCAGATCATGCATCTGATAAGAAGTTAGTCTCCAGAATATATAAGGAACTCATTCAATTCAGTAGGAAAAAATCCAATTTTAATATAAGCATAGGACTCAATAAAAGACTTTTCCAAAGAAGATAGACAAATAGCCAACAGGTACATGAAAAGGCTTTCAACATCGCTAGTCATCAGGGAAATGAAATCAAAGTCATGAGCTATCACCTCACACTTGTTAGTATGGCTATTATCAAAATGACAAGAAATAACAAGTCTTGGCAAAGACATGGAAAAAAGGGAACCCTTGTGCACTGCTGACAGGAGATTAAATCAGCAGACACTGTACTAGGTGAGTAGCTATTTATATTATTTCTAAAATATGCAATTTTAATATAGTAAAGAAATATATTTTAAGAATATTGATCACAAAGTGAATTTATGTAAACCATTTTCTTTTCTAACATAAAATATAAAAGTCAGGAATTATTTACATGTGCCTGTGTTCAGTTATAGAAAATCTGACTGATGATGAGTTAAAATATAGATTCATTTTATCTCAGTAATCTGGTTCTGCTGTTTTCCCATGATTCAGTTGGAACAAGATTCTAGATTGGCATCTATGTAACTCTCTTGACTTTACCTCAGAGTAACAGAGGGCTCTTAAACTTCATTCAAGAAAAAAATCAATAAATAAAAGGCATGGGTATAGGCAGGTCTGTTTTTCTGACAGTAAATAAGAATATTTTCCAGAAGCCCTGCCCTTCCAGTGGACATGCCCCATCATCCCACAGGCAAAAGCAGTATTATACAGTCATCCCTAAGTCAAGGGGAGCCTTACTATTACAATATTTATTTAGCCTCTGTAGTGGAGGCTATCGTAGGGGATGGGCAATATAGGTAGAAGTTATTTGGTGAATCCATACTGCTTTGTGATATTGTGCTTCTTAAACCATGTTTCATGGAACACTTGATTTGGGAACAACTGATGTAGCAGAAACAGAGATCTGTACTCTTCCCCTAACTGCACTTTTTTCCTTCTAGGCACATACTCATATGGCATATTCCAGTTGGACTGAATTTTGGATAAGGGAATGTGGGTGTAAGTGATGTACAATATTCTATGGCATGGCCTTAAAAATCTTTTTTTCCCTTTTTTCCTTAGATCTAAGTTTCCATCCAAATCTGTGCTATAAACTCTGTCCATAATAGTTTAACAGCACTAAATCCCAAAGATCCAACCTAGAAATAATTATTTCAGTCAATAATTACATGGTACCATTTCTGTGCTAAAGAATTGCCAAAATTTCTTAAAATGGGATAACACAGAGAAAAAGATGCAACTCTTTCTTAAATATTAAATTTTTTAGCATATGAAACAGTGAATATATGATTTTTTCAGAGCATAAAACATCTTATAGATATAAAATGAATATCTTTTTTTTAAAAATTTTGACTAGTTAATATGGAAACCTGTAAAATATGATTCAAAAGAGATTTCAAAATGTTACACACTTAGAGTCAGAAAAAGAATACCAAAATAAATTTATAAGTGGACAGAAAAACTGTTTAATATTTTCAAGGTAATAATCAATTGCAGTCTACTGGACACACTTGCATTATATCAGCATTTGACAAGTTATTTTCTATTTCTCAGTATAAAATAGCCTAATTAATGACAAACAGGCAGAGATAACCCAGAAGGTGAATCTGGTCATGATATACACTTTCAAGTCTCTCACAATTTTCCACTACATCAGTAAGAAATTCACAGTTTATAATCTACTCTGTAATGGAGAATTATTAGTCATAGAATCATGAACAAGGGGTCTTCATTTGTATATGTGAGCAGGGGAGACACTTTTAGGGGAGATGATACCTAACCTAAAATACATGTAAATATATGCAACTAAATTGTATTATTGTCCATTTTACTGACAAGAAAGGTGAGACACAAGGGAGATAGGTAACCTGCCCTCAGTTACGAAGCGAACAAGCTTATTAAAAGAAGGGGAATTTTTAAGCATAGATTTCTCTTCCATACTTGGTCTAATGAATGCCCAACTCTATCTGCAACTGAATTTAATTTTGATAAATGACAACATCAATGATTTATCTTAGTACTTCAGGGTACATATGAGTGGTCTAGGTGATTAGACTCAACAGAATGAAACTTTTGGAAGTGTATGATCTTCTCACTTCACTTTGTGTTGCATGAAAGCCAAGTAGTTATTTAACAGCAAGTACCTTCCAATAAGGGCTTCCCAGGTGGTGCTAGTGGTAAAGATGTAATGCAGAGGTATATCCAATGGAGGAGACATAAGAGACACGGGTTGGATCCCAGGTTGGGAAGATCCCTGGAGGACAGCATGGCAACCACTCCAGTGTTCTTGCCTGGAGAATCCCATGGGCAGAGGAGCCGGGTGTGCTAAAGTCCGTGGGGTCTGACAGTGTCGGATAGGACTGAAGTGACTTAGCTCATATGTACCTTCCAATAAGGCAAGTCCACACATTCATACATGTGTTTATTTTGTTTTCTGTACTTTAATTCCCCCTGGGCAAACGAATATCAATAAAGTGATCAATCCTCATGACTTCTGCAGAGAATTAGAGGGTCAGTTCATGATTACTGAATTTCTCTCTTGCCCTTTTTACTTAATTCCAGGAATACCATCCCTTCTCCACCTCTCTATCCCATTTGAGTCAAGCATTTATTTTCATTGCTAGGTTAGGCATCATCACTCCTAAAATATGAATTAATATTAATTAAATAAAAATATGTTGTATTTCTTTATCTCTGAATATTTAGTAGTTACTCACAAGAAAAAAAATGTACTTTATACGAACACTCAGTTTTAACATGTTAATAATACTCAATGCATTATGTGCAGAAGCTGGGAGGTTTTTTTGTTTTTTTTTAGGATATGTATTAGACCACATGTAACAAATTATTTAATATTGAAGAGAATATATTGTTCTGGAAGGTTTTTTCCCTCATTTTCTAGATTACTGTAAATATATTTCTTATTCAATTTTCTGGTATTCCTTCCCTTGTAATAATGTCGAGTTAGAAAAAATACTTCAAATATGCAAGCTTTCCATTCATAAAGAAAAAAAAATCTATTTGAAAAACAGCAGAATTGGTGTCAGTTTCTGAGAACAATCAAAACTGATGTGCTTTTTTTGTGTGTACAATGTTTCTTCCTTTAACTTCTGTTGTTGCATAGCTACATCAAAGTAATCAATAAAGTAGCACTGACTTTAATAGTAGCTTGACCTCTCTACAATCAAGTGATGTGCTTGCTAAAGCTTAGTGATTTTTTTCTAACACTTGCCCTAATAAAAATGGCTAATTCACATCAATTCTGACTGCTTTTTCACAAGTGGTAAAAATTAAAGGACATATTGAGTCTCTAAATTGAAATAGCATCTGTCTAGCAGATCCTGATATAGACTTACCACCTTGCAGTTATAATGTTTTTAAAGACAAATAAAAGGCTAAAAAACAAAAACCAGTAAATGGTTCTGAAAGCAAAAGTGTAGCAAGGACTTTTTATTAGAGTGTAAGACAAAATTCACGGCATATTAGTATAATGCAACTAAATTAAGGAGTGAAAAACCCTGGTGGTTCTAATAATACTTTATTTCATGAAATAGAATCCCACTTCTATTTCTGAGAAAGACAACAGAAAGCCCTTAAGTCTTCCCTCAATTCTACTTCATAGGTCACGGAATGGGGTTGCAAACTTTCCAATGTAAGGCAACAGGTCTCTGAGTTTATAGAGTTTGGATAATGATTTGAGAAAATGTTTCTAAAGTGCCTTTCACATAGGCCAGGTCCATTATAGAGACCTAATACATAGTGCATATGCGACTATGAGTCTTGCCTCCCCCGAATCAGCTGAGAACATCCTGCAGATGCTTACTTTTTCAATGTGAAGTACATAGCCTAACACTCTTTACTGGTTCCAAAAATGTTTTCTCATGAGAGATGCTTTGGAAACATTGAGTCACTCATTGAAGATTTGTGAGTAATGACAAGGGGTCAGTTTATGCAACAGAGTGAAAAAGTTAGCTTAAAGCTCAACATTCAGAAAACTAAGATCATGGCATCTGGTCCCATTATCTCATGGCAAGTAGATGGGGAAACAGTGGAAACAGTGTCAGACTTTATTTTTGGGGGCTCCAAAATCACTGCAGATGGTGATTGCAGCCATGAAATTAAAAGACGCTTACTCCTTGGAAGGAAAGTTATGACCAACCTAGATAGCATATTAAAAAGCAGAGACATTGCTTTGCCAACAAAAGTCCATCTGGTTAAGGCTATGGTTTTTCCAGTGGTCATGTACAGATGTGAGAGTTGGACTGTGAAGAAAGCTGAGTGCTGAAGAATTGATGCTTTTGAACTGTGGTGTTGGAGAAGACTCTTGAGAGTCCCTTGGACTGCAAGGAGATCTAACCTGTCCATCCTAAAGGAGATCAGTCCTGGGTATTCATTGGAAGAACTGATGCTGAAGCTGAAACTCCAATACTTTGGCCACCTGATGTGAAGAGTTGACTCACTGAAAAGACCCTGATGCTGGGAGGGATTGGGGGCAGGAGGAGAAGGGGACGACAGAGGATGAGATGGCTGGATGGCATCACTGACTCAATGGACATGAGTTTGAGTACACTCTGGGAGCTGGTGATGGACAGGTAGGCCTGGCGTGCTGTGATTCATGGGGTCGCAAAGAGTCAGACACAACTGAGTGACTTAACTGAACTGAATTGAACCCTTCCTTCAACACTAATGAGAAGCCGTCAGTGGTAATACCCATCAAATCACAAACTCTCTTCTTGGAAACTAAGTTAGGGAAATTATTATATGTTCACATAATCAATATATAGAGAATACATATGATAGCCTTCAAAGTGGCAAATACTGAATAGTCTAAATAATGGAATATTATGTCAGCATTTAATATTTTCAAAGAAAATTTAGTAAAAAGTGGATTGCTTCCCATAACATAATGTTTAAAGATTAAAACATAAGAAATTGTGTACTACAGACTAAGATTATATTGTAACTGAAAAAAAGGAAGTATTTTTTTAACATATAATCTAAATTTTTACAAATTAGTAGGCATTTCTCTCAATATAAGAAAAAATACTAAATATTATAGACATGGGCTTTAGGGTATGGATAAACAATTATGATCATGGCATCCAGTCCCTTCACTTCATGGCAAATAGATGGGGAAACAGGGGAAACAGTGGCTGACTTTATTTTTCTGGGTTCAAAAATCACGGCAGATGGTGATTGTAGCCATGAAATTAAAAGATGCTTACTCCTTGGAAGGAAAGTTATAACCAACCTAGACAGAATATTAAAAAGCAGAGACATCACTTTGTCAACAAAGGTCCATCTAGTCAAGGCTATGGTTTTTCCAGTGGTCATGTATGGATGTGAGAGCTGGAATATAAAGCTGAGCACTGAAGAATTGATGCTTTTGAACTATGGTGTTGGAGAAGACTCTTGAGAGTCCCTTGGACTGCAGGGAGATCCAACCAGTCCATCCTAAAGGAGATTGGTCTGGGGTGTTCATTGGAAGGACTGATGTTGAAGCTGAAACTACAATACTTTGGCCACCTGATGCAAAAGAAAAGACCTTGATGCTGGGAAAGATTGAGGGCAGGAGGAGAAGGGGATGACAGAAGTGAGATGGTTGGATGGCCCCACCAACTCAATGGACATGGGTTTAGATGGACTCCAGTAATTGTTGATGGACAGGGAGGCCTGGAGTGCTGCTGTTCATGGGGTTACAAAGAGTCGGACATGACTGAGTGACTGAACTGAACTGAATACAGTGCTAACAAATTTCTTTAGCTTATCTTGTTCCAGAAAGGAAACTATTGTCCAAACTCACAATATGGTCATGTAAACTAAAGATCTGTATGAGTTGCATCTTTAAAAATTGTGGACACTAGCATTCCTGTTAATATTTGCAAAATATTTTATCATTTATTGTATGTAAAAGACCCTGAATAGCCAAAAAATTTCTTAAGAAAGAAGAACATACCAGGAGGAATCATGAGCCCTAACTTCAGACTATACTACAAAGCTACTGTAATCAAAGCGGTGTGGCACTGCCTCACAATATGTGCGCATATACATGCACACATAAACATACACAGACACAGATCAATGGAATAGAGAGCTCTGAAATAAATTTATGGTCATTTCAGCTGTGACAACGGAGGCAAGAGTATACCATACAGAAAAGACAGGCTCTTCAATAAGTGATGTTGGAAAAACCAGACAGCTATATGTAAAAGAATAGAACCAAAATAAAATATCAAATATAAAAATAAACTCAAAATAGGTTAATTAATAAACTCAAAAAGGCATAAATATAAGATGGGGAAACGATAAAACTCTTAGAAGAAAACATAGATCATTCTTTGACATGAATATCAACAATATTTTTTTTTGGATCTGCCTCTTAAAGCAAAGGAAATAACAGCCAAATTAAGCAAATGGGATATAATTAAACTTAAACACTTTTGCACAGCAAAGGAGCCATCAGCAAAATGAAAAGACAACTTACTGAAATTGAGAATATATTTGTAAATGATATGACTGATAAGGGATTAATATCTAACATATACAAAAGGCTCACAAAACTCAACACTGAAACAAACAACCTGATTAAAAATGAGCAGAAAAACTGAATAGACATTTTTCCAAAGAGGAAATGCAAATGGCCAACAGGCACATGAAAAGTTGTTGCAATCTCTAATCATCAGGGGAAATGCAAATCAAAACCACAACAAATATCATCTCATACATGTCAGAATGGCTATCATCAAAAAGAAGACAAAATTGTTTGCAAGGATGTAGAGAAAAGGGTACTCTCATACACTGTTGGTGGGAATGCAAGTTGGTGCAGCTGCTGTGGAAAACAGTGTGGAGGTTCCTAAAAAAATAATAATAATAAACATAGAACTTCCATATGACCCAGTAATTCCATCCCTGGGTATATATAAAAAATCAAAACAAAAATAAAAGCAAACACATTAATTTGAAAAGATATATGCACCCCAGTGTTCACAGCAGCATTACTTATAATTGTCAGTGGAAGCAACCTAGGTATTGATCAAGAGAGGAATGGATAATGAAAATGTGGTGTATAGATAATGGAATATTATTTAGCAAAAAAAAAAAAAAATGAAATTTTGCTGTTTGCAGTAACATGGATGGACTATGCATTATGACATTATGCTAAATAAAATAAGTCAAACAGAGAAAGACAAATACTGTATGGCATCACTTATGTACGGAATAAAAAAAATAGACCAAACTAGTAAATAAAACAAACAAAAGCAGTCACAGATATAGAGAACAAGAGGTTACCAGTGGTGAGAGGGAAGTGAGGGGCAATATAGGCTAAGAGGTAAAGGATTATATGGGATCATATGAAAGCACATGTGTGAAAGTTTTAAAAATTGTAAAGTACTACAGAACTTAAAGAATCTTTCATTCAGTAAAAAGTAAAATATATAGGTATGTAACACACATACACACACAGTCCATTTTGTAAGAGCCACTATTTTGTTCCATTTCCTTGCATGTTTCAGTTTAATACTTGTTAAATCTGACAAAATTCTTAAAATTGACTTCTTAAAAAATGTTCTGGCCATACTAATTTAATCATTACTTCTCTATTCTGTGATCCAGTAGATGACAGAGATGGTATTACAAATTCTCTAAGACTTGCACTAAAAATTCACTTCTACAAGGTTTAAATTTCAGTGCATCTAAACATATTAATGAGTTGTATCTAAAATTCTAAAACTGCTACTGGGTTAACATCATTCCAATTTCTCACTAGGAAAAAGAAGATCCAAATTAAGTCAGTATTATTTTTCTTTGTTCTCCATGAAGTTAAATCTCTATGATTTGAAAACACTGATTTTTTTTTTTTAAATCAAGGTAAGAGATAAGAAAGAATCTCTCTTCCTAGTTCAACATTCTACAAAGATGGCCCTCTCATAATGTTGATATTTTATTTAGAGAAAATTCTGGTTGTGAATCATGCTTTTTTGATGCTCCTCAGGGTAGTTAATAAGATCTACAATAACCTGGGAAATAACTATGAAAACATAAATCCGATTAGCATATATAATAGTCTGTGCAGTTACCAGGCAAATCACTCAATTTCCCTGTTCTTAGACTGAGGAAGTGACTTGACAATAAAGTAAAATTGCCTACCCTGTAATAACTGTGAGAAAAGAAACATGGCAGATTAAGATAAACCTCTTACTGAAATTTCATTGTAGCATATTCAGTAGATTGATTTTTAGTCATTATCAGAAAAAAGAAAACAGATTAAAAAACCTCAGATAAAAATTTGCCCTATAAAAATGCATTTTTAAATTTATTCTTTATTTTTATTTCTTTAGAGACATTGTTATAAGTGTTCACAGTATGGTCATTGAGAAGTGGAAATTTCTGGGATCATTAACAAATTTAAAGAATTTTGAAAATGTTTGCTAACTATATTGTTGGATCAGATTTCTTCAGGCCTCCAGAGCTAGTTCTAAAGCCCGCTCATGTTTGGCTAAACACCAACCTTACGATGTCATCTTATGCTTATGATTTTCTCAATCTTATATTCAATGTCAGTCAATTTTAGATGTAAGATTCTTGAGGAACAACTGAAGGTTATATTTTGGTAGAAGATACTATAAATTAGAAATCTCAAGGCCCAGATTTGATCTGGCTTACCAATAACTGGCAGAATTTATAAATGCATTTATTTTGGCAACTTCTGTTGGTGAAGTAATTATGGAGGAATAAGCCAGGTGATCTCCAATTTCTTTAAACATCCATATTTTCTAGGAAGCTTAGATGCCTCTTACATGTGAAGACTCCTATAGTCTATCCATTTTTGAAGGCTAACTGATTTACTTCTTTGGAAAGTCTGAGTTAAAGGAGATTCCATGACAGGACATAATTTAGAACATGTACCTAAGGTAAGATCTTAGACTTCTAGATATTTTAGGCAATCTTATAGTTTTCAGAAGTGTATGACAGCAGTCAAATGTGCATTGTTGACCATGAGCACATGTTTTGGTTATAAATTATCTGCTGATCCCATGTCTTAATTTCTGTAGCACATTGCTGGTCACATAGTAGGTGTTCCATATATGTTCATGAATTGAAGTTTCCCATTTCTCAGTTAGCCCGGGGCCTAGCAATTAGCTTTTATGTAAGAAAATCTTGGAGGGATTACTTAGTTGTTAAACTACTGCCTGTCAGGAACTCAGTAGGTGTTCAGTAGCTCTATTGTGATGATGGATAGTGCCTATTT
The DNA here is from genome assembly GCF_033118175.1 of Dama dama. Classification (NCBI taxonomy): domain Eukaryota; kingdom Metazoa; phylum Chordata; class Mammalia; order Artiodactyla; family Cervidae; genus Dama; species Dama dama. Next base: position 42,058,855 of record NC_083709.1, on the reverse strand, counting down.
TAATGCAAGACTTGGTTTTATGTGGCTATTTGTCATTGCTTTTGATAATACCTCTTTTGCATAATATCTCAGAGCTCAGAGAACAGGTTCTTATTCTTTTAAGTTTATACCCTTTAGTTGTATGGTGATATTTCAGGAAATTTATAGCCCTTCTGAGCCTCCACAATATGGTCATCCTAATATAAATATTGTGTACAAAGAGAGTAAACATGTTAGAAAGGAATATAAAAGCAAATATCAATCACTTTCTCAAAAAGGATGTTATAGTTCTTCCAAATCTACCACATAGCATTGAATTTTAGACTTAACTCTGGGGCTTGCCTGGTAGCTCAGATGGTAAAGAATCTGCCTGCAATGCAAGAGACTTGGGTTTTATCCCTGTGTCAGGAATATCCCCTGGAGAAGGGAATGGCAACCCACTCCAGTTTTCTTGCCAGGAAAATTCTGTGGACAGAACATGAGGCTGTAAATAATCCACATAACTAAGCAACTAACACTCACTTTCTTTCATTTCCCCCAGCCTAAAAAGGTGATAGTAGGTAGATGTTACAGACCAGTTACAGACCTAATTGATGGCCTATAGGTATGGAGAAGCTCTGTACAGTCAGCAAAAACAAGACCAGGAACTGACTGTGGCTCTGATCATGAATCCTTATTGCCAAATTCAAACTTAAATTGAAAAAAGTAGGGAAAACCACTAGACCATCCAGAGATGACCTAAATCAAATCCCTTATGATTATACAGTGGAACGACAAACAGAGTCAAGGGATTAGATTTGATAGGCAGAGTGCCTGAAGAACTATGGACAGAGGTTTGTGACACTGTACAGGAGGCAATGATCAAGATCATCCCCAAGGAAAAGAAAAGGCAAAATAGTTGTCTGAGGAGGTTTTACAAATAGCTGAGAAAAGAAGAGAAGCGAAAGACAAAGGAGAAAAGGAAAGATGTAACCATTTGAATGCAGAGCTCCAAAGAACATCAAATAGAGACAAGAAAGCCTTCCTCAGAGATCAGTGCAAAGAAATAGAGGAAACACTAGAATGGGAAAGACAAGAGATCTCTTGAAGAATATGAGAGATACCAAGGACAATTTCATGCCAAGATGGACACAATAAAGGACAGAAATGATACGGACATAACAGAAGCAGAAGATATTAAGAACAGGTGGCAAGAATACACAAAGAACTGTACAAAAAAGATCTTCATTACCCAGATAAGCACAATGGTGTGATCACACACCTAGAGCCAGACATCCTGGAATGCAAAGTCAAGTGGGCCTTAGGAAGCATCACTATGAACAAAGCTAGTGGAGGTGATGGAATTCCAGTTGAGCTATTTCAAATCCTAAAAGATGATGCTGTTGAAGTACTGCACTCAATATGCCAGCAAATTTGGAGAACTCAGCAGTGGCCACAAGACTGGAAAAGGTCAGTTTTCATTTCAGTCCCAAAGATTAATGTCAAAGAATGTTCAAACTACTGCACAATTGCACTCAGCTCACATACTAGTAAAGTAATGCTCAAAATTCTCCAAGTCAGGCTACAACAGTATATGAACTGTGAACTTCCAGATATTCATGCTGCATTTAGAAAAGGCAGAGAAACCAGAGATCCAATTGCCAAAATCTCTTGGATCATTGAAAAAGCAAGAGAGTTCCAGAAAAAAATCTATTTCTGCTTTATCAACTATGCCAAAGCCTTTGACTGTGTGGATCACAACAATCTGTAGAAAATTCTTCAAGAGATGAAAATACCAGACACCTTATCTGTCTCCTGAGAAATCTGTATGCAGGTCAAGAAGCAACAGTTAGAACTGGACATGGAATAACAGACTGGTTCCAAATTGGGAAAGGAGTATGTCAAGGTTGTATATTGTTACCCTGCTTATTTAACTTATATTCTGAGTATATCATGTGAAATACCAGGCTGGATGAAGTACAAGCTGGAATCGAGATTGCTGGGAGAAATATCAATAACCTCAGATATGCAGATGATGAAAGTGAAAGAGCCTCTTGATGAAAGTTAAAAGTGAAGAAGAACTAAAGAGCCTTTGATGAAAGTGAAAGAAGAGGAACTAAAGAGCCTCATATAAAACTGGCTTAAAACTCAACATTCAGAAAACTAAGATCATGGCATCTGGTCCCATCAATTAATGGCAAATAGGTGAGGAAACAATGGAAACAATTGAGAGACTTTGGAGAGTGAGAGACTTTAATTTTGGGGGTTCCAAAATCACTGCAGATGGTGACTGCAGCCATGAAATTTAAAAATTGCTTTCTCCTTGGAAGAAAAGTTTTGACCAACCTAGAAAGGGTATTAAAAAGCAGAGACATTAGTTTGCCAACAAAATCCATCTAGTCAAAGCTATGGTTTTTCCAGTAGTCCTATATGGATGTGAGATTTGGACTATAAAGAAAGTTGAGCACTGAAGAATGGATGCCTTGGACTATGATGTTGGAGAAGATTCTTGAGAGTTCCTTGGACTGCAAGGAGATCCAACCAGTCCATCCTAAAGGAAATCAGTCCTGAATATTCATTGCAAGGACTGATGCTGAAGCTGAAATTCCAATACTTTGACCACCTGATGTGAAGAACTGACTTCTTGGAAAAGACCCTGATGCTGGGAAAGATTGAAGGCAGGAGGAGAAGGGGATGACAGAGGATGAACTGATTGGATGGTGTCACCAACTGTATGGACATGAGTTTGAGTAAGCTCTGAGAGCTGGTGATAGACAGGGAAGCCTGATGTGTTACAGTCTATGGGGATGCAAAGAGTCAGACACGACTGAGTGACTGAACTGAACTGAATTGAGGTAGTAAATAGAATGTGATATTTAGAGCTCTTAAATAAAAATGTATCAAGGCACTTCAAAACCTGTTATGGAAAATACTAGCAGTAGCACAGTGATTTGTATATTAATGAAGCAGTCATTTATTCAAATAAATTTTTTGGACTAGAGTCTATTTGTAGTAAGTACTAAAATAGTCAGTAGCTTTGGGTTCAAAATACCTGCAATTACATATCTTTCTGATTCTCCCAAATTCTCTTCTTAAACTTAACAAGCGATATGTATAATAGTTTACTAGATACACTGAAATATCAAGGGATCAGTAATATCAGCTAAAGATCTAAGTATGTACATTTATTCTGTAGTTGAATCTCATCACACGGGTTACTGATTTTATTCATTTATTTGTTTCCCTATTTCTTATAGGCATTGCTATATATGTCTATGAGTGATAGAAATGTAATGCAGTTCAACACGATGTTGTTATCTAGTAAGTTAATGGATTGATTCCACACTTTGATTCTTAATATGTATTTAAGAATAATAGTGGATCTGCTATCATTAAGACCCCTTAATATATCAAACTCTTTTGCTAAGTCAAGCTAAATTATGTACATCTTACGTTTTCCCAGGACTAATTGTTTAAAAATATTTTTACATGCTATAAGCCCTTGAAACAGATTGAATAATTTAGTTAAGCAAATCAATTATTGTGGGTACAGCAGGGCCAAATATAACCTGTTAATTTGTTGATTTTTGATGAAGATAAAGTTGTGAAGGGATATTAACTAAGACATATACATATGCATTTATGAGTAAACTAACTCACTAAAGACGATATCCATTTCACTGTGACCATCAATCACTATGATTCCTCAACATCATTAGAATTCATTAAGTAATTATGAATGCATTATACACCTCAACTTAAAATAAATTTAAAGAGACCTGCTAAATGAGTATTTTGTAACCTGTTTGCAAACTATGCTTATACTCATTTATTTCTTGATTTCCATACTTGAAAATAGATTATACAGTTAAAGGTTTATAAATTAATGCATAATACTTCTTGTTCTCATACTGTGTAGTCTAAACATCTCAATGAACAACTGAAATAAGCAGAAATAATATCTAATTATAATGACCAAAACTCCCAAAAGAAATAAGTTGCTAAGAATCCAAACACTGATGAAGTAAGTTTAACAGGGGACAGAGAATGGTAAGATCTAAGCAAGTTCATTCTTCCTTTTGCACTATATTTCTCAGCCCATCTTGGGTTTGCTCCGAGGAAAGACTAGACTCTCAATCATTTGGCAAGAGGTGTAATGGATAATTAGAGATAATTTGTTTTATATTCTTGTCCTTTACATTAGCAACCTAAAATAAAGATACTAAGTCTGGATTATGCAATTCACAAAATCATAAAATCTCAAAATTACTAGTCAGTTCCACAACTAGTAAACTCTATGTGGGGTTATCACTGCAACTTATTTTACTTGTGCATTTACTATGTTACAGACATAATCTAGGGATTGTGTACATATCTTGGGATAACAAAAAGGTCTCTGTCCTCTCGGAGACTATAGACTAACAGAGGTAGATACTCAAATCAGTAATCCCAAACTGTCAACCATGTTGAAGAAGAAACATATACTCTTTATGAAACTGTCAAAAGTATTTGCTGTAGGATTTTTGTTAAGATTTAAAGAAGAGAAAAGAACTCAATCTCTGAGAGCAGTCCTAAGATGGCAGAGGAATAGGACGGGGAAACCAGTTTCTCCCTGACAAATTTATCAAAAGATCATTTGAACTCTGAGAAAATTCCACAAAACAACTTCTGAATGCTGGCGGAGGACACCAGGCACCCAGAAAGGCAGCCCATTCTCTTCAAAAGGAGCTAGGATAAAATATAAAAGATAAAAAGAGAGACAAAAGAGTTAGGGGTGGAGATCCGTCCAGGGGAGGGAGTCCTGAAGGAGAAGAAGTTTCCAAACACCAGGAAACCATCTCACCAGTGGGTCTGTGGGGAGTTTTGGAATCACAGGGGGCAACATAACTGGGAGGGAAAAAAAAAAAATCCACAGACTACACGCCAAACCACAATACCCAGCAGAGAAGCAGCCCTTATGATTGCATCCGCCAGCAGTGAGTGGGGCCTGAACAGGGAGACACAGGCTGCATGCTTAGAGTAAGGGACCTGCCTGAATGCCCTGAGGACAATCTGAGGGAGCTAATGTGAGATAGTAACCCAAACTGTGGGATAGCCAGAGATAGAAAGAAAAAAAAAAAAAAAAAAAGACGGAGAGAGAGAGAGAACTTTCCCATGAAAAGCTATAAGGCACAACCTGGCCCACTCACAGAACAGAGGATTAAGTGAACACCAGAGGAGAGCTAGCCGACTGTGGACCAACACCTCTCCCTGCTGGAGGCAGAGAGGCAGGTGGGCGACTGCTAGAGCCAGAAGGTGAGGTGCAATCTCGGCCCCAGAGATGGCATCCTCCACCAAACTGTGAGCAGGCTCCCAATTGCTAACCAAGTCTTCCTGAGATCCTGGACAGTTGACATCCACCAGGAAGGTCGCACTCAGAGATAAGCTCTCCAGAGGAGACACACGGCACACCTGAGATGGTGCTCCCGCTGGGCACCCAGCAAACAGGGGCTGGGACCAGGGAGGCGAGAAGATGCACCTCCAACTTGGGGAGAGTGTGCTCACCAAGCACCTGGTCTCCTGAGCTGCTTGGACCTGGGAAGGGCACAAAATGCAGGCCCAACCGAATCTGCGCGTTTGTGGAGAACCCGAGACCTGAACCTGAGCGGCTTAGACCTGGGAAGTGCACGCAGCCCAGGGCCCACTTTAGACAATTCCCCTGCGAGCAACCTAGAGCCCGAGCAGTGTAGACTGGGAAAGCACACACGCCGTGAGCGGGGCAAACCCAGTGTGGCCGAGACACTGCAAGCACTCCCCACACACGCCAGGGATATTTGTTTCCAGTGTTCCTGCCTCCTCACAGCATGACTGAACAAGTGAGCCTAATAAGTGACCATCTTCACCCCCTTGTGTCAGGACAGAAATTAGACAATGAAGAGACTTACAAAGAGAGGAAGCCAAAATAAACATAGGAGAGGGAACCGCTTTGGAAGTGAGAGGTGCAACAGATTAAAACTCTGTAGTTAGCACTGACTACATTGGAAGGGGGCTATAGACCTTGAGAAGAAGTATAAGCTGGAAAAAGGAACTATCTGAAACTAAACTGACCCCACACTGCTCTCAACAGCTCCAGAGAAATTCCTAGATATATTTTACTATTATTATTTTTAATTAAAAAAATTTTTTTTATTTATTACTCCTTTACTACTCTTTTAATTTTCCTTTTTGTAACTGACTATTACCTTGCAAAAAAGAAGACCCCATTTTTAAAGCAAATTTCATATATATATATTTAAGGTTTTTGTAATTTTTTTTTAATATTGTATTTTTGAGAGTCTAACTTCTACTCTAGAGTTTTAATCTTTGCGTTTTTGTATTTGTTATTGATTTTGTACCTTTAAGAATCCAATCTTCAGTACTCATTTTTACTTAGGAGGGTGATAACTACCTTGATTGCTCTCCCCCTGCTTTTTGACTCTCCTTTTTCTCTCCCAGGTCACCTCTATCTCCTCCCTCCCCCTTCTCTTCTCTACCCAACTCTGTGACTGTCTCTGGGTGTTCCAGGCTGTGGAGAACACCTAGGGAACTGATTACTGGCTAGATCTGTCTCTCTCCTTTTGATTCCCCCTCTTCTCCTCCTGGTCACCTCTATCTCCTTCCTCCCTCTTCTCTTCTCTATGGAACTCCGTGAACCTCTCTGAGTGTTCCAGACTGTGGAGAGCAAATAGGGAATTGATTACTGGCTAGATTGCTCTTTCCCCTTTTGATTCCCCTTCTATTTCTCCTGGTACCTCTATCTTCCTAATCCCTCTTCTCTTCTCCGTGTAACTGCGAATCTCTCTGAGTGTCACTCACTGTGGAGAATCTTTTCACCATTAACCTAGATGTTTTATCATCAGCGGTATGGATGGAGAAGTCTTGAGGTAAGAATAAGACTGAAAGCTAGAGGCAGGAGGCTTAAATCCAAAATTGAGAATACCAGAAAACTCCTGATTCCAGGGAACATTAACCCACAAGAGCTAATCCAAAAGCCTCCATACCTACACTGAAACCAAGCTCCACCCAAGAGCCAACAAGTTTCAGAGCAAGACATACCAAGAAAATTCTCCAACAACACGGGAACATAATCCTGAGCATTAAAATACAGGCAGCCAAAAGTCACACCAAACCCATAGACACCTCAAAACTCACTACTGAACACTTCATTGCACTCCAGAGAGAAGATATCTAGCTCCACCCACCAGAACACCGATGTAAGCTTCCCTTACCTGGAAACCTTGACAAGCCACTTGTCCAACCCCACCCTCAGGGAGGAACCTCCACAGTAAAGAGGAACCACAAACTTCCAGCATACAGAAAGGCCACTCCAAACACAGCAATCTAAACAAGATGAAAAGGCAGAGAAATATTCAGCAGGTAGAGGAACATGATAAATGCCCACCAAACAAAAGAGGGGGAGATAGGGAGTCTACCTGAAAAAGAATCCAGAATAATTATAGTAAAAATGATTCAAAATTGTGAAAACAAAATGGAGTTACAGGTAAATAGCCTGGAGACAAGGATTGAGAAGATGCAAGAAATGTTTAACAAGTCCCTAGAAGAAATAAAAAAGAGTCAATATACAATGAATAATGCAATAACTCAGATCAAAAACACTCTGGAGGGAACCAACAGTAGAATAACTGAAACAGACGATAGGATAAGTGAGGTGGAAGATAGAATGGTGGAAATAAATGAAACAGAGAGGAAAAAAGAAAAAAAAAAAATGAAAAGAAATGAGGACAACCTCAGAGACATCTGGGACAATATTAAACGCCCCAACATTCAAGTCATGGGAGTCCCAGAAGAAGAAGACAAAAAGAAAGGCCATGAGAAAATACTTGAGGAGATAATAGTTGAAAACTTCCCTAAAATGGGGAAGGAAATAGCCGCCCAAGTTCAAGAAACCCAGAGAGTCCCAAACAGGATAAACCCAAGGCGAAACACCCCAAGACACATATTAATCAAATTAATGAAGATCAAACACAAAGAACAACTATTAAAAGCAGCAATGGAAAAACAACAAATAACACACAAGGGGATTCCCATAAAGATAACAGCTGATCTTTCAATAGAAACTCTTCAGGACAGAAGGGAATGGCAGGACATACACAAAGTGATGAAAGAGAAAAACTTACAACCCAGATTACTGTACCCAGCAAGGATCTCATTAAAATATGTAGGAAAAAATCAAAAGCTTTACAGATGAGCAAAAGCTGAGAGAATTCAGCATCACCAAACCAGCTCTTCAGCAAATGTTAAAGGATAATCTCTAGACAGGAAATACAGAAAAGGATTATAAACTGAACCCAAAAACAAAGTAAATGGCAATGGGATCATACTTATCAATAATTACCTTAAATGTAAATGGGTTGAATGTCCCAACCAAAAGACAAAGACTGGCTGAAAGGATACAAAAACAAAACCCCTATATATGCTGTCTACAAGAGGCCTGCCTCAAAACAAGGGACACATACAGATTGAAAGTGAAGGGCTGGAAAAAGATATTTCATGCAAATGGAGACCAAAAGAAAGCAGGAGTAGCAATACTCATATCAGATAAAATAGACTTTGAAACAAAGGCTGTGAAAAGAGAAAAAGAAGGACTACATAATGATCAAAGGATCAATCCAAGAAGAAGATATAACAATCATAAATAAATGTGCACCCAACATAAAAGCACTGCAGTATGTAAGGCAAATGTTAACAAGTATGAAAGGGGAAATTAACAGTAACACAATAATAGTGGGAGACTTTAATATCCCACTCACATCTATGGATAGATCAACTAAACAGAAAATTAGCCAGGAAACACAAACTTTAAATGATACAATAGACCTAAATGATACCTATAGGACATTTCACCCCAAAAAAATGAATTTCACCTTCTTTCAAGTGCACACAGAACCTTCTCCTGAATAGATCACATCCTGGGCCATAAATCTGGCCTTGGTAAATTCACAAAAACTGAAATCATTCGGAGCATCTTTTCTAATCACAAGCAGTAAGATTAGATGTCAACTACAGGGGGGAAAAAAAAAAACTATGAAAAATACAAACATATGGAGGTTAAACAACACACTTCTGAATAACCAAGAAATCACAGAAGAAATCAAAAAAGAAATGAAAATATGCAAAGAAATGAATGAAAATGAAAACACAACAACCCAAGACCTATGGGATGCAGTAAAATCAGCGGTAAGGGGAAGGTTCATAGCAATACAAACTTACCTCAAGAAACAAGAGAAAAATCAAATAAATAAGCTAACTCTACACCTAAAGCAACTAGAAAAAGAAGAAATGAAGAATCCTAGTGTTATTAGAAGGAAAGAAATCATAAAAATTAAGACAGAAATAAATGAAAACAAAACAAAACAAAAAAAAAAAAACAAAGGAGACCATAGCCAAAATCAACAAAGCTAAAAACTGGTTCTTTGAGAAGATAAATAAAACAGACAAACCATTAGCCAGACTCATCAAGAAAAAAAGGGAGAAGAATCAAATCAACAAAATTAGAAATGAAAATGAAAAAATCACAACAGACAACACAGAAATACAAAGAATCATAAAAGACTACTATCAGCAACTATATGCCAATAAAATGGACAACTTGGAAGAAATGGACAAATTCTTAGAAAAGGATAACTTTCCAAAACTGAACCAGGAAGAAATTTAAAATCTTAACAGACCCATAACAAGCATGGAAATTGAAACTAATCAGAAATCTTCCAGCAAACAAAATCTCAGGACCAGATGGCTTCACAGCTGAATTCTAGCAAAAATTTAGAGAAGATCCAACACCTATCCTACTCAAACTCTTCCAGAAAACTGCAGAGGAAGGTAAACTTCCAAACTCATTCTATGAGGCCACCATCACCCTAATACCGAAACCAGACAAAGATGCCACAAAAAAAGAAAACTACAAGCCAATATCACTGGTGAACATAGATGCAAACTTCCTCAACAAAATTCTAGCAAACAGAATCCAACAATACATTAAAAAGATCATCACACATCATGACCAGGTGGGCTTTATCCCAGGGATGCAAGGATTCTTCAATATTTGGAAATTGAAAGGTAAAAATCATATGATTATATCAATAGATGCAGAAAAAGCCTTTGACAAAATTCAACATCCATTTATGATAAAATCCCTCCAGAAAGCAGGTGTAGAAGGAACATACCTTAATATGATAAAAGCCATATTTGATAAACCCACAACAAACATTATCCTCAATGGTGAAAAATTGAAAGCATTTCCCCTAAAGTCAGGAACAAGACAAGGGTGCCCACTCTCTCCACTACTATGCAACAGAGTTTTGGAAGTTTTAGCCACAGCAATCAGAGAAGAAAAAGAAATAAAAGGAATCCAGATTGGAAAAGAAGAAGTAAAATTCTCACTGTTTGCAGATGACATGATCCTCTACATAGAAAACCCTGAAGACTCCACCAGAAAATTGCTAGAGCTAATCAATGAATATAGTAAAGTTGCAGGATATAAAATTAACACACAGAAATCCCTTGCATTTGTATACACTAACAATGAGAAAACAGAAAGAGAAATTAAGGAAACAATTCCATTCACCATTGCAATGAAAAGAATAAAATACTTAGGAATAAATCTACCTAAAGAAACAAAAGACTTATATAGAGAAAACTATAAACACTGACGAACAAAATCAAAGATGACACAAATAGATGGAGAAATATTCCATGTTCCTGGATCACAAAATCTATATAGTGAAAGGGTATACTACCCAAAGCAATCTATCGATTCTGCAATCCCTGTCAAGCTACCAATGGTATTTTTTCAGAGAACTAAAACAAATAATTTCACAGTTTATATGGAAATACAAAAAAACTTCAAATAGTCAAAGCAATCTTGAGAAAGAAGAATGGAACTGGAGAAATCAACCTGCCTGACTTCAGACTATACTACAAAGCTACAGTCATCAAGATAGTATGGTACTGGCACAAAGACAGAAATATAGATCAATGGAACAAAATAGAAAGCCCAGAGATAAATCCATGCACCTATGGACACCTTATCTTTGACAAAGGAGGCAAAAATATTCAAAAGAGAAAAGAGAATCTCTTGAACAAGTGATGCTGGTCAACCACTTGTAAAAGAATGGAATTAGAACACTCTCTGACATCATATACAAAAATAAACTTAAAATGGATTAAAGATCTAAATGGAAGACCAGAAACTATAAAACTCCTAGAGGAAAACACAGGGAGAACTCTGTCTTGCATAAATCACAGCAGGATCCTCTATGACCCACCTCCCAGAGTAATGGAAATAAAAGCAAAAATAAACAAATGGGACCTAATTAAACTGAAAAGCTTTTACACAACAAAGGAAACTATAAGCAAAGTGAAAAGACAGCCTTTAGAATGTGAAAAAATAATAGCAAACAAAGCAACTGACAAAGAATTAATCTCAAAAATATACAAGCAGCTCCTGCAGCTCAATTCCAGAAAAATAAACGACCCAATAAAAAAATGGGCCAAAGAACCAAACAGATGTTTCTCCAAAGAAGACATACAGATGACTAATAAACACATGAAAAGATGCTTAACATCATTCATTATCAGAGAAATGCAAATCAAACCACAATGAGGTACAATCTCACGCTGGTCAGAATGGTTGCTATCAAAAAGTCTACAAACAATAAATGCTGAAGAGGGTGCGGATAAAACGGAACCCTCTTAAACTTTTGGTGGGAATGCAATATAGTACAGCCACTATGGAGAACAGTGCGGAGATTCCTTAAAAAACTGGAAATAAAACTGCCATATGACCCAGCAATCCAACTACTGGGCATACACACTGAGGAAACCAGAATTGAAAGAGACATGTGTACCCCAATGTTCATCGCAGTACTGTTTACCATAGCCAGGACATGGAAGCAACCTAGATGTCCACTGGCAGACGAATGGATAAGAAAGCTATATAGACAATAAAATAAAATATTATTTTATTTTATAAACATATAGACAATAAAATATTCAGCCATTAAAAATAATTCATTTGAATCTGTTCTAATGAGGTGGATGAAACTGGAGCCTATTATACAGAGTGAAGTAAGTCAGAAAGAAAAACACCAATACAGTATATTAATGCATATATATGGAATTTAGAATGATGGTAATGATGACCATATATGCAAAACCTCAAAAGAGACACAGATATAAAGAACAGTCTTTTGGACTCTGTGGGAGAAGGCAAGGGTGGGATGATTTGAAAGAATAGCATTGAAACATGTATATTATCATATGTGAAATAGATGGCCAGTCCAGGTTCGATTCATGAGACAGGGTGCTTAGGGCTGGTGCACTGGGATGACCCTGAGGGATAGGATGGGCAGGGAGGTGGGAGGGGGATGAGGAATACATGCACACCCATGGCTGATTCATGTGAATGTATGGCAAAAACCACTACCATATTGTAAAGTAATTAGCCTCCAATTAAAATAAGTAAATTAATTTAAAAAACAGAATTAAAGATCTGCTTGGATGATTGGAAGTTCAAATATATTTATGCATGTTTGATTTAATATTAGTAAGTGTCACAGATCTGATAACAAAAAAGAAACAAAAGTGTCAGTGTAATAAACTGAATTGGGAAAAAGGCTTTTATTCTAGTTTAAATATAGAAATTAAAAATTTAACTATCTGTAAGTTAAAACTGAATAGAACTGTTTTTAAATGCATGTCCATTATGGGAATATCAAAGTATAGAGTTGATTAAAATAATGTTTGAGTCAGTTCAGTTCAGTTCAGTCACTCAGTTGTGTCCGGCTCTTTGCGACCCCATGATTCGCAGCACGCCAGGCCTCCCTGTCCATCACAAACTCCCGGAGTTTACTCAAACTCATGTCCATCGAGTTGGTGATGCCATCCAATCAGTTCATCCTCTGTCGTCCCCTTCTCCTCCTGCCCCCAATCCCTCCCAGCATCAGGGTCTTTTCCAATGAGTCAACTCTTCACATCAGGTGGCCAAAATATTGGAATTTCAGCTTCAGCATCAGTCCTTCCAATGAACACCCAGGACTGATCTCCTTTAGGATGGACTGGTTGGATCTCCTTGCAGCCCAAGGGACTCTCAAGAGTCTTCTCAAACACCACAGTTCAAAAGCATCAATTCTTTGGCACTCAGCTTTCTTCACAGTCCAACTCTCACATCCATACATGACCATTGGAAAAACCATAGCCTTGACTAGACCTGGACCTTTGTTGGCAAAGCAATGTCTCTGCTTTTTAATATGCTATCTAGGTTGGTCATCACTTTCCTTCCAAGGAGTAAGCGTCTTTTAGTTTCATGGCTGCAATCACCATCTGCAGTGATTTTGGAGCCTCAAAAAGTAAAGTCAGCCACTGTTCCCACTGTTTCCCCATCTACTTGCCATGAGGTGATGGGACCAGATGCCATGATCTTAGTTTTCTGAATGCTTGAGTACTTGGGTTCAATTCCTTGGTCGGGAAGAATCCCTGGAGAAGGAAATGGCAACCCACTCTAGTATTCTTGCTTGGAAATTCCCATGGACAGAAAGCCTGGAGGGCTACAGTCCATAGGTCACAAGAGTCAGACACGACTTTCTTACTTGAGTATTTCTACACATAACGGAAAACTAAAGTTCACTGGACAGATCTTTAATTTTTAGATTTTTGTCATTAGAGAGTTATGTAATATATTATATCTGGATGTCCTGCCTTTGCAAATAAACACATTAACTGATAATTACCAAATTATAATGACTATATATTTTTCTCATATATTTCTGAAAGCTCCTTAGAGGGTTAGAGATATCATCATTATTTAAAACCAAATAGTATTGAAGGATTTCCAGATTGTACAGTAAAAGATTCAATATATTTGAGGGTATGACAATAGCTTACATTCAAATATCTGCCTCTTAGCCTTTAGTTCAAGACAGTGTACCTCTTAGGTGGCAATTCAAATGTGTAACCCAATGATGAAATATTTATATATATTTAGTTTTGCTATTGGTAGTACTTATCAAAGAATATGGCTTAAGAAAAACAAAATAACCAGACTACTTGCAAAAGATTGAGCCTTAAAAATATCTTTTAGGATTTAACTGAAAATAATAATAGTTGCTATGCATAACATATAGCATTCATATATATATTCAGACTCACTATGTTTAAAAAAATGTCAATTTGTTCCCATTTTTCACAATTTCTCCTGTTTTGCATTCTGATTCTAATCTAAATTCAGGGCAAATTCCAGCATCAAATTAGATTCAAGTTAATGATAATCATAGAGTCTTAATTAATGGAAAACCACTAATGTTTGCAAGTTATTCTAAAAATTATATTATGTAGGTGAAGGAACTAGAGTAAAAATGACATTTCATATTAGAGACTTATAACCTGTTCACGGTATATAACAGGCAGCTATGCAACTGACTGGGGCATAAAAGTAAAAATATTACTGCAGATGCATTAATTTAAAGTGGAATTAGATTATTATAAGTCGGAAAGGAAAAATAAAGTATGAAATAGAAATCTTTATTTTGCTGCACTCAAATAGGGATTACAAGGCAATTTCAGATAAGAGGATTTCCTGTTTTTATCCAACTTGAGGTAATTTTATATACTTTGTGTTCTTTCTTGCCTTTTATTCTTCTGTATTTACTCAGGCAAGGTCAACAGTCTGTTGGAGTGTTCTGAAGCTACCCATTTATTTTAAAGAACCAATCTTCTGTAATGTTAAACTACTCCCTATACCATTTGTGAAATATGTTCCTGCCTTTCTCCTTCTTTTGTTGTTGTGTGTATGCATCCAAATAACAGATGGTTTACTTCTTCCAACACTTCCATGAGTCAGGGATGGTTTACTTCCTCCAACACTTCCATGAGTCAGCGGGCTGTGATTGATCAGTCATGAAATAAATTTTTATTTTTGACTTTAAAATATATTTGTTATCTTTTCATTATTAACAGGATGATTCAACTATGAAAACTGTTTCCTGACCTAGGTTCAAAGAATTTACTGTAAATGTGGATAATATGAAATATAGCATTTTGTTATTGCTAGTATTTTTAACTGTTAGGTAGTGAAATATAGCAGAAAACAAGAATGAAAGTTGCTTAGTCGTGTCCAACTCTTTGTGACCCCATGGACTGTATAGTCTCTGGAATTCTCCAGGCCAGAATACTGGAGTGGGTAGCCTTTCTCTTCTCCAGGGGATCTTCCCAACACAGGGATCGAACCAGGGTCTCCTGCATTGCAGGCGGATTCTTTACCAACTGAACTATCAGGGACATCAGAAAACAAGAATGCTCTATTCTTAATTCAACATCTGAAGTAGTTTAATGAAAGTAATAACTAGTAATAATTGATCTATGGATGAGGGGAAAGGTGAAGAGAATTAAAATTGTGTAAAGTAGAGCACAAAAGAAACATAAAAAATAAAAATTCAAGTCTCATTAAAGAAAAAACACTTTCCACAAACAATACCCAAGAGATAACACCAAGTGGCCATTAGGTGTTATTTGCTAGCATTATGTAACATTTACTTTCTACAGAAAGACCATCATAGAAATTTTCTCTCAACTTCTCCCTTGATTCTACATATTTCAGGTCAGCAAGAGAGCTTATATTCCTTTATATACTTTGCAGTAAATGACACTATGTAATTGCTGATAATGTATAAATTGATTGTCAGTATGGTGTATTCTGAGAGTTTGGAGAACCAAACTCTACAAATCTGACAACTGGAAATATAATCACCTAAGAGTTAATCTCTTATGTCTGTAACTAACCTCACCATCTTACTTACAAACCCTGCTTTTCCTAATTTAAGGTGTGTTCCTGCAGAACACGTATGCTAAGTTTCAAGGACATTCAGCTTTTATTTTCTCTCCAATAAAAGTGTATTTCTTCTGGATCTGTTCAGAGCCATGAAGTTATGAAGTTTATATAACTCCAGGATGTAAGGTATGAAGTATAATCCTAAACACTGAACTTGCCTATGACAATTTTAGGGCAGTCAAAGGAGGACAAGTTCAAGAACAATGTATATTTTCAAGATGGAATTTCTAGAACTTTACTAAGTAAATCAGAGAATGAAGAAATTGTTCATAACCAGCTTATCATTATTCACAATCAATCATCCCAAGTATGAAGAGTCTTTTCAAAATCACAGTTCTTACAATGTAATTTCCCTATTTAAATTCTCTGATGACAAGCCATGTCCTTCAAGATAAAAGTCCAAATTCACAACAAAAGTGTAGGTGTGTTTGAGGGTTCTGTCTTCTGCAGTTTTTTCTCACTAATCTTTGTTTATTTTTACTGCATATTTATGTCTGCTTCTACGACTTTGGCTAACACACAGTTGGTATCTCCTATCTATAGTTTGGAGAACCAAACTCTACAAATCTGACAACTGGAAATATAATCACCTAAGAGTTAATCTCTTATGTCTGTAACTAACCTCACCATCTTACTTACAAACCCTGCTTTTCCTAATTTAAGGTTATTCACCATCACTTTAGTATTATCAAAGTCGTGGGATAATAGAAGACAACCAGAAAATCTCAGTGTCTTTAAAAAAACATAAATTGATTTCATAAGCTTACAATTTTGCTTTGCATAGTTTTTACTCAAGGATCCAGGCTGTTAGACAATATTACATTACCAGCAAAGGGAAAGAGAGAGCATGGGAAATCACACTTGGGTTCCTATAGCTTCCTCTGAGAAGTATAAACTTCACTTCTAGAATTTCATTAGATAAGGTAAGCCATGTGGTCATACTCTTCAACAAAGACAGCTTCCATATTCTTGGAGAAAGCCATAAATATTGTGATACAGAAGCATTAAAGATGGTCATATCCACCCTCCTCCCTAAGCTATAAATTAGCTAATCTTTGTATTTCTTCACTAGTTATTATTACACATATCACATCTTATTAATTCTAGTTCCTAAATATCTTCTCATATCTGTTTCCTTATCTCCAATCCAACTACTACCTTAGTACTACTCAGCTAAGATCATCGTCCCCGGAGATTACTGTATCAGCTTTATTACACTACAAATTTTGCATGCCCTAATCCACTCTTCATACTGTAACTAGAGGATGTTCTAAAAGGTGGATCTAATTTTATCCATCCTTTCCTAACATTCTTCAATACTATGGGTTCTGTTCAACTCAGTCTTAGTTTAAGCTTCCTGACCTGGAATATAGGGAGCTTCACTGTCAGGTCCTGGTCCACTTTTCTGTTACCATCTAATACCTCCTTTCTCTGACACAGTTTTATGGTCCTGACATAAAGCTTTTGCTATTCTCAAAAAGAAAATCATCTCTTTCACATTGTTAAACATTGCACATACTCTTTTGTTTCCAAAATGTTCATGTTCTCAACCTTTATTTATCTTACAAGATTAATTTCAAACATAAGCCCCTTTTCATGACTTTCTTGGCTCTTTAAAATAGCAGAATTAATTTTCTCAGCTTCTGCTTTCAGATACTAGAGCACTTAATGCACAGCTCTATTAATCTAACTCTCATTATATTTGACTATATGTGCCTGTGAGCTTGTTCAGGGCCAAGATGCATCTTCTTTATAGTCCATGGCATGGCTAGGGGATTTGATAAACACATATGAAATTTAAATAAATAGTTTGATTTTTTTCTACTCTTTTTGGACCATATTGCCAAGTATTACTTTAAAATGTTAAGATAATTTACCACATGGATTAAAAATGGCGGGGGGGTGGAGGAGTTGGCTCTTAGGAAGCCAATTTTTTGAAAACAGTTAGTTTGAGCCATAGTCAAATTACTCATCAGAAACTGGGTTTAAATAACACTGTTTCAAAAATACTACTATGTAGGCAAAAAAAATATGAACTTTGCATATCGAAAGTTCTCATTTATAAAATCAAATGGAGTGGTAATCTAGCTTACAATACAAATTTTAATGTTTAACCTCTTAATCTGAATTTGATTTACAGGACTTTAGAGAGTATCACGACCATCTGGCTTTACAATTTAGGTCCACTGCTACCTAAAATAAGAGATTCACCTTTCTATTTTCCTATCAATCATTTATCTCACAAAGAAATTACTATAATTAATTCTGCTTTCCATATTTCATAGCAAAGAAGTAGATATGAGAATGTATAATAGGAAAGATTGCTGATAAAGTTGATGTATATGTGTTGAAAAATCGCAGTAACTATACCATATATACTAAAAACAGTGGGTCAAAGTATGTTAGGTTTTGAATCATCAACATGATGAATAATTAAGGCATCACATATTTACTGACTACCTGAGATATTCTTGGAAAGATTTTTGCTAGGGATAAAGTAATTAAAATAAACATTGTTTGTCCACAGGAGGATGATAGTCTAGTAAGAGAGACAAGAATGCATATAAGTGGTTTTACTGACTATAAGGGGAAATACAGAAAATGAGCAGGAGAGATAAGAAAACTTTCCTCAGTGACCAATGCAAAGAAATAGAGGAAAGCAATAGAATGGGAAAGACTAGAGGACTTTTCAAGAAAATTAGAGATACCAAGGGAATATTTCATGCAAAGATGGGCACAATAAAGGACAGAAATTATATGGACCTAACAGAAGCAGAAGACATTAAGAAAAGGTGGCAAGAATACACAGGAGAACTATACAAAAAAGATCTTCATTACCAAATAACCACAATGATGCGATCACTCCCCTAGAGCCAGACATCCTGGAATGTAAAGTCAAGTGGGCCTTAGGAAGCATCACTACAAACAAAGCTAGCGGAGGTGATGGAATTCCAGTTGAGCTATTTCAAATCCTGAAAGATGATGCTGTGAAAGTGCTGCACTCAATATGTCAGCAAATTTGGAACACTCAGCAGTGACCACAGGGCTGGAAAAGCTCAGTTTTCATTCCAATCCCAAAGAAAGGCAATGTTAAAGAATGCTCAAATTATCACACAAATGCCCTCAGCTCACATACTAGTAAAGTAATGCTCAAAATTCTCCAAGCCAGGCTTCAACAGTATGTGAACTGTGAACTTCCAGATGTTCAAGCTGGATTTAGAAAAGGCAGAGGAACCAGAGATCAAATTGCCACCATCCACTGGATCATAGAACAAGTAATAGAATTCCAGAAAAACAATTACTTTTGCTTTATTGACTATGCCAAAGCTTTTGACTGTGTAGATCAAAACAAACTATGGAAAATTCTTCAAGACATGGGAATACCAGACCACCTGACCTGCCCCCTGAAAAATCTGTATGCAGGTCAAGAAGCAACAGTTGGAATCAGACATGGAACAATGGACTGGTTCCAGTTTGGGAAAGGAGAACATCAAAACTGTATAGTGTCACCCTACTTATTTAACTTATATGCAGAGTACATCATGTGAAATACTGGGCTGGATGAAGTACAAGCTAGAATCAAGATAACTGGGAGAAATATAAATAAACTCAGATATGCAGATGATACCACTCTTATGGCAGAAAGCGAAGAGGAACTAAAAAGCCTATTGATGAAACTGAAAGAAGAGAGTGAAAAAGTTGGCTTAAAACTCAACGTTCAAAAAATGAAGATCATGGCATCTGGTCCTATCACTTCATGGCAAAAAATGAGGAAACAATGGAAACAGTGAGAAACTTTGTCTTTGGGGCTCAAAAATCACTGCAGATGGTGATTGCAGCCATGAAATTAAAAGATGTTTGCTCCTTGGAAGAAAAGCTATGACCAACCTAGACAGCATATTAAAAAGCAGAGTCATTACTTTGCCATTAAAATCTGTCTAGTCAAAGCTATGGTTTTTCCAGTAGTCATGTAGAGATGTGAGAGTTGGACTATAAAGAAAGTTGAGCACCAAAGAATTGATGCTTTTGAGCTGTGGTGTTGGAAAGATTCTTGAGAGTCCCTTGGACTGCAAGATCCAACCAGTCCATCTTAAAGGAAATCAGTCCCGAATATTCATTGGAAGGACTGATGCTGAAGCTGAAACTCCAGTATTTTGGCCACCTGATACGAAGAAGTGACTCATTTGAAAAGTGCCTGATGCTGGGAAAGACTGAAGGCAGGAGGAGCCGGTTATGAAAGAGGATGAGATGGTTGGATGGCACCACAGACTCGATGGACATGAATTTGAGTAAGTTCTGGGAGTTGGAGATGGACAGACATCCTGGTGTGCTGCAGTCCATGGGGTTGCAAAGAGTCAGACACAACTGAGCAACTGAACTGAACTGATAGGAAAAAATAACTATCACTATAGGTTCTCTAATAAATGCAATATTCCTTTCAACATTCTTGGGTATTCAATGTTACTATTCCATTTTACATGGGTATACCCAGCAGCTCAACAGTAAAGTATATGCCTGCAATGCAGGAACCTCAGGAGATGCAGATTTGATTCCCGAATCGGAAAGATCCCCTGGAGGACAGCATGGCAACCCACTCCAGTATTTTTGCCTGGAGAATCCCATGGACAGAGAAACCTGACAGGCTACAGTCCATGGTGTCTCAAAGAGTCAGACACAACTGAAGAGTCTTAGCATGGATGTACACGTTATGTTTTGCACGTGAGGAAAATCAGAGAGGAATATAATCTGTCTGTTGTTTCACAGCTATCAGTAAATATTTTAAATAAAGTCTGCATATCTTCCAAGACCATGGTAAATGTTTTCCTTAGTTCAGTTCAGTCACTCAGTCATGTACAACTCTTTGCAACCCTGTGGACTGCAGCACGCCAGGCCTACCTGTCCATCACCAACTCAGGAGTTTACTCAAACTCATGTTCATTGAGTTGGTGATGCCACCAAACCATCTCATCCTCTTTCATAATCTTCTCCTCCTGCCTTCAATCTTTCCTAGCATCAGGGTCTTTTCCAATGAGTCAGTTCTTCGCATCAGGAGTCCAAAGTATTGGAGTTTCAGCTTCAGCATCTGACCTTCCAATGAATATTCAAGACTGATTTCCTTTAAGATGGACTGTTTGGATCTCCTTACTGTCCAAGGGACTCTCAAGAGTCTTCTCTAACACCACAGTTCAAAAAAATCCATTCTTTGGCACTCAGCTTTCTTTATAGCCCAACTCTCACATCCATACATGACTACTGGAAAAACCATAGCTTTGACTAGATGGACATTTAATGGCAAAGTAATGTCTCTGCTTTTTAATATGCTGTCTAGTTTGGTCATAGCGTTTCTTCCAAGGGGCAGGCATCTTCTAATTTCATGGCTGCGGTCATGATTTACAGTGATTTTGAAGCCCCCAAAATAAAGTCTCTCACTGTTTCCATTGTTTCCACATCTATTTGCCATGAAGTGATGGGACCAGATGCCAAGCTCTCTATATTCTGAATGTTGAGTTTAAAGCTAATATTTTCACTCTCCTTTGTCAATTTCATCAAGAAGCTCTTTAATTCTTCTCTGCTTTCTTCCATAAGAGTGGTGTCATCTGCATATCTGAGGTTATTGATATTTCTCCAATTAGAAATATTGATATTTCTAATGCTACTAAATCAATCTTGACTCAAGCTTGTGCTTCACCCAGTCCAGCATTTCTCATGATTATTCTACATATAAGTTAAATAAGCAGGATGGCAATATACAGCCTTGACATACTCCTTTCCCAATTTGGAACCAGTCTGTTGTTCCATGTCCAATTCTAACTGTTGTTTCTTGACCTGCATACAGATTTCTCAGGAGGCAGGTCAGGTGGTCTGGTATTCCCATCTCTTGAAGAATTTTCCACAGTTTATTGTGATCCACATAGTCAAAGGCTTTGGCATAGTCAATAAAGCAGAAGTAGATGTTTTTCTGGAACTCTCTTGCTTTTTTGATGATCCAATGAATGTTGGCAATTTGATCTCTGGTTCCTCTGCCTTTTCTAAATCCAGCTTGAACATCTGGAAGTTCACAGTTCACATACTGTTGAAGCCTGGCTTGGAGAATTTTGAGCATTACTTTGCTAGCATGTGAGATGAGGGCAATTGTGTCATAGTTTGAACATTTTTTGGCATTGTCCTTCTTTGGGATTGGAATGAAAACTGACTTTTTCCAGTCCTGTGGCCACTGCTGAGTGTTCCAAATTTGCTGACATATTGAGTACAGCACTTTCACAGCATCATCTTTCAGGATTTGAAATAGCTCAACTGGAATTCCATCGCCTCCACTAGCTTTGTTCATAGTGATGCCTCCTAAGGCCCACTTGACTTTGCATTCCAGGATGTCTGGCTCTAGGTGAGTGATCACACCATCATGGCTATCTGGGTCATGAAGATTTTCTTTTTTGTATAGTTCTTCTATGTATTCTTGCCACCTCTTAATATCTTCTGCTTCTGTTAAGTCCATATAATTTCTGTCCTTTATTGTGCCCATCTTTGTATGAAATATTCCCTTGGTATCTCTCATTTTCTAATGCTGTCCTCTATTTCTTTGCCTTGATCACTGAGGAAGGCTTTCTTTTCTCTCCATGCTATTCTTTGGAACTCTGCATTCAAATGGGTATACCTTTCCTTTTCTCCTTTTCCTTTCACTTCTCTGCTTTTCATAGCTATTTGTAAGGCCTTGTCAGACAACCATTTTGCCTTTTTGCATTTCTTTTTCTTTGGGATGGTCTTGATCACTGCCTCCTGTACAATGTCATGAATCTCTGTCCATAGTTCTTCAGGCACTCTGTCTATCAGATCTATTTCCTTGAATTTATTTGTCACTTCTATTGTATAATGGTAAAGGATTTGACTTAGGTCATACCTAAATGGTCTAGTGGTTTTCCCTAATTTCTTCAATTTAAGTCTGAATTTGGCAATAAGGAGTTCACAATCTGAGGCACAGTCAGCTCCTGGTCTTGTTTTTGCTAACTGTATAGAGCTTCTGCATCTTTGGCTGCAAAGACTATAAACAATTCGATTTCGGTATTGACCATCTGGTGATGTCCATGTGTAGAGTCTTCTGCTGTGTTGTTGCCCTAGTTTTCCATAATGATCAGTGAATCATCATAAGTAGCAATTACCATTTACACTATGAGTCCCTGTCATTCACATGCTATTGCTTCCTTCACTCAGATAACTTACAATCTAATAAGTATGCTTTAAAGAAATAATTTTATTTCCAGGAATGTTGTGTTTATTATTTGTTGCCTTTTTATAATTTTGTTTGAAAAAATGAATTGCATTATTATAAATATTGCAAGAAATGTTCTACATGTTGGTTGATTTAGGTTTTAACTATGTGGCCATGGCATATGGTAAAGAATCTGCCTGCAGATTCTATCAGGCAGATTCTATCTAACGTTTCTGATAGAAACACTTCTCTTTAGGAGACAAAGTGAAAGTGTTGAGTGTCTACACAGAAAGGTATTCTAGGGAGAGTAGGTGGCTCCAGGGAATTCTGAAAACAACCTGAAAGAACAAGACAGAATGTCAAGGGGTTTTTATTATGATCTTATTGTGACCATCCTGTAAGGTTTGAACTTCCCAGTATGGCAAATGAGAGAGGATCTGGGCTTGCCTAGATGTGGGGAAAAGGGGACGTGCAAGGAGTAGGACTTAAAAGCTGTCAGTAGTTAAACATCAAAAATGTAATTAGACTTTATATTACAGATATTTTCCACTTTATCTTACAATGATATCTCTTTCACAAAAGTTTAAGGCAGTCTATTTTTCAGTCAGCATATGCAGACTTAGAATGATTACATTCCAGAACAACAACTACAGTTTTGCCTCTTCAAACTGGCTACTAAAGGTCATAGGATCTCTCTCTGACACTATCAGTTAATGTGGAAAATTAGAAATGAAATAAGTCCATCTTGGCCCACATAAGAAATGGACAATAAATTACAAAAGTAAATCAGTTTCAAGATGCATAACAAGCAACTTATGGCCCAGAGAGCAGTGAGCTTGTAGTACATAGTTTAGTCACTCAGTCCTGTCTGACTCTTTGTGACCCCATGGACTGTAGATCACCAGCCTCTTCTGTCCACGGGACTTTCCGGGCAAGAGTACTGGAGTGGATTGCCATTTCCTTCTCCAGAGGATCTTCCCAACCCAGGAATCGAAACCGGGTCTCCCACATTGTAGGCAGATGCCCTTCTCCAGAGGATCTTCCCAACCCAGGAATCGAACCCAGGTCTCCCACATTGTAGGCAGACGCTTTATCGTCTGAGCCACCAGGGAAATCATAATAAGCATAATCATCATAAGCATAAGTATATGCTTATGATGCAGCTATTCTTTTCCTGGTCTTGGATCATTGTGCTTAACTGTAAATATATTAACATTTAATCATTTATACTTACTAGTAATTTTTTTCTTGCAGATATAATTATGCTAAATTGCCATATAGCTTTATGATATAATAGCAATTATAGTTTTAATCTAAGACCTAATGTGAAACACTTGAAGATGACTGCTGAAAGGTCTTCTAGTAGGTCTTCAACCAGATGTTATATTTCATTTCACTGTGTCATTGGAATGCTACTAGAAAAAGGAATAAATGATAATTAGCTAATTTTAATTACATAGATTATATTTTAGTTCTCTCTCTGTTGAAGGGTTGGCACCTTTCACAATACTTGGGGTAAATTATAGCGGGTGTAAGTCAATTAATTAAAAATAAACTTAGTATACAGACATATTTTGAAGCCATAGTGATTACTATATCTATGACTTTAAATTGGATAAGGAATATTTAATAGTATTGTTATGATAACTGTCATTCTAAATAACTGTAATACATGAAACATAGCTATAATCCATTTTCATTGTAATTATAACATTTAATGAACTTAAATTTACAATAAGAAAATGTTATGCTTCTGGGGAAAAATATCATGTATTGTATTGTATAATGTATCGTATAGGTGTCACTCATTATATAATGCTATATTTAAGTATTTCCAATAAAAGTTAATTTCACATGAAAATAAACAATGTAAATGAGTTTCTGGATAATTTTCTTTATAAGTTTGAAAAAATATCTTCATTCTCATATTTGAAAGAAAATTATGAATATATGAATTATTTTAATAATTTGCTTTGTGGATACAGATTTTCATTTAAGTATGAGATGTTAAATAAGATTTATTAATTTAGAAAATCTGTCCTCTGCTAAAAAATTACATTGGGCTTAAGCTAGCTAACTATCTTAAACCTCATATAAGAGATAAATGGAGCTTTTGTCCCCATGGGAGTTAGATTTCTATAATTTTGTTATTCATTTCTGAGATATGGCACTTAAAACATTTTGAAAAACAACTTTAAAGTTTCTATGTCAGAATAGCCACTATGTTTTATTAATATCTAGTCCACTGTTAATTAGAAGAATTAATTCAAACAACAAATAACTTTATGAGGTCTGAACGTATAAAGATGAAACTTAGAAGTTACAGATATAGACTTACTGCTTTTTTTTTTCTTTTGGCATAAACCTCTTATTTATAGAGAATCATAGTTATTACAGTTTTTAAGAATAGATGGCACTATTTAGAACACTGATGAAAAAAATTTAGAAAAAATTGGGTGAAAAAAGTATTAGAATTTCTTATGCTTATTCTCATAGACTAGTTGTAAAGTTTCTAACTTTATTCTATTTATGGTAATTTAAAGCCTTATAAAGGTGTCTAGGATCACTTGATTAATTTTCCTTTCTGTGATGAATGATGTCATTTCCATGAGAATATATATGAATTCCCAGTACTGTACTTATTTTATGATATGATTAATTAAGTCATATCCTCCTGATATTAAGTGAGAAGAGAAACATCTCAGAATATTAAAAATAATAAAATGTAGGAAACTAAGTGAATTTAGTAAAGATTTGCTTCAAAAGGATTTATATTGTCTCAGTGAAACACAATTGTCCTTTGTAATTTTGAAAATAATTTCACATTCATTGATTATTTGATCTTTACTAAATTTCACTGCAGTAGATAATGCCATCATTATATTAATTTTGCAAATGAGAAAATGGAACCTTATAGGGGTTAAGTATCTTTTTGAACATATGGATTTAAATGTGCATTCTTGCAACAAATCTTTATTGAAAAACCATCATATACTGGGCGTGCTCTGATCACTAAACAAAAAGTCTGAGTCCTAATGGAGTTTGCATTTTAAAAGGAAAAACAAACAGAAGCCAAATGTGTAAATAAACATGTAGCACTAAGCGTTGGTAAAGAAGGTGAAGGAAAAGAATCTGGGAAGAACAGAGTACGATATGAGGGTAGATAAAGATAGGATGGGTACAGAAACCTCTTGAGAAAGTGCCACTTGAGCAAAGACGTGTATTAGTATTAAGTAATGTATTAAGCTATGTGAACATGTGAGAGAATAGTAACGTGGCAACAGAAAAAGTTAGAGCAAGAGGTTTTGAATTTGGAGCATGCTTAGCTTGCTGCAGGTGAATAATGAAGGTCTTAGATGTTACGCGAATGTGTCAAGATTTTACTCTGAGAGTTAGGGGAAGCCATTAGAGAAATTTTAGCAGTGAAATACTTATCACGTTTAAATTTTAAAAGTTAACTCTGTAATTAGGAGACCAAAATCTAAATGTGTGTGTACTGACCAATCAGAATGGTCAACATCTGTAAACTTCTGACAGTTTCATACTGATGAACAAAAAGATGAATATCAATCAAACTGCTGCAGAGAGAGAGGGAATAATAAATACATCATTTTAAATGCTGAATGAGAATTAGTAAGAATGGTAGACATTCGACCAAAAACAAATACTTCTGATAGGGTGTCCTTTTCATTATCCTATTCTCTCTCATATTACTAAACAAAACTCACTACACAACAGAATTTTCAAACATTTTTTACATATACTAATGTTAAAGTAGTAAACAATGTAAATTTTAATTTTAAAACTTCTCTTCATAAAGGTTTCAATTCTTTTTCATACTAGAATTTATAGAAAAAGAAAAACAATATTTTTGTAAAACTATACCTGATGGCAGTCAAAGAGGTTTTTCACAGCTTGAAGCAAGGAGAGAATTTAACCTGTAATTTTCTTCTTAGCTTCATATTGCAAATATACAATAGAAGTCTTAAAAACATCTCTATGCCATTAACCCTTTATTCTTTCAATCAATTTTTAGCAATATAAGGAATAAGTAATCAGAAATGGAGCATAAAAAATAAGCACAGTAATTACAACTCTATGTAAAGTAGTAAGAGTATAAGCTACTCAGCCATTAAAAAGACTTCATTTGAACCAGTCCTAATGAGATGGATGAAGCTGGAGCCCCTTATACAGAGTGAAGTAAGCCAGAAAGATAAAGAACATTACAGCATACTAACACATATATATGGAATTTAGAAAGGTGATAACGATAACCCTATATGCAGAACAGAAAAAGAGACACAGAAATACAGAACAGACTTTTGAACTCTGTGGGAGAAGGTGAGGGTGGGATATTTCAAAAGAACAGCATGTATACTATCTATGGTGAAACAGATCACCAGCCCAGGTGGGATGCACGAGACAAGTGCTCCGGCCTGGTGCACTGGGAAGACCCAGAGGAATCGGGTGGAGAGGGAGGTGGGAGGGGGGATCGGGATTGGGAATACATGTAAATCCATGGCTGATTCATATCAATGTATGACAAAACCCACTGGGAAAAAAAAAAAAAAAAAACAACCAACAGAAACAAACAACAAAAAAATAAATATAAATTACATCAAATATAATGATAATAATAATATTAATATTTAATGGAAGCAGTCATTAATGTATGACTCCTGAATGGCCTATTTTCACTGAATTTCCGGTAAGAAATAAAAACCCAAATAAACAATTGAAAAATCCTAAAAAAAAAAAAAAAAGGAAAGTAATGAAGAAAAACAGGTAATGGAATAAAACAAGATACAATATATTATGATCAGGAGATGAATTCTACATAGTCATTAATATCTGCAATATCACTGACTATTTAACATTAATATGTTTAGGATTTATTTAAGGGTTAAATGGTGTCATAAAATAGCAGATGAAATAAAAGGCAAAGCAATTTTTAAGATGTGTTTCCAAACGATTATAATTACAAAACTATCAAAAGCAAGAATTAACTATCAAAGATAGGAATGCAGTCAAATGTTAATTTTTTGTAACTATCTTCTCTCTTTTGAACGTACTGATTTTATCAGAATGCCGCTGCTGCGGCTAAGTCACTTCAGTAGTGTCAAACTCTGCGACCCCATAGACGGCAGCTCACCAGGCTGCCCCGTCCCTGGGATTCTCCAGGCAAGAACAATGGAGTGGGTTGCCATTTCCTTCTCCAGCGTGTGAAAGTGAAAAGTGAAAGTGAATCCGCTCAGTCGTGTCCTACTCATAGCGACCCTATAGACTGCAGCCTACCAGGCTCCTCCTCCCATGGGATTTTCTAGGCAAGAGTACGGGAGTGGGGTGCCGTTGTCTTTTCCGTTTATCAGAATATGAGACTATAAAATTGGAAATGAACCCACTGCTATGTATTATATAGATGTCTATCATATATGTTATATATATTACTTCCCATTATATTGACTGCTGTATTCCCCTTTAACCACCTCTACTTCATTGCTAACACTTACTTAAGGTTTATAGACCAGAAGATTAAGAAAGCAAATAAAAATTGTACACAGGTAGGTCCCTTCCACTGCTCAAATATTTCATATACCTTGTCCCAAACTGCTGTTCCTATCTCTGTTCCAACTTTATATTATCCTGGCTAGAGGTAAACTAATAGAAAATGAGAGCATAGGCAAAATAGCAATCTCATGTTTTTACCTTCTAGTACAAGTTAAGTTTGACAGTAGTTAAGTAGATTATTGGATAAGAAAGCTAAAAATTATATATACACATATATATTTTTTTAATATAACACTAATCCTGAAAGGTAAATTTTAGCAGCTTATAAGAAAAAGAAATACTAAGTGTTGAAAAATATTATTATTTCTTGGTTCTAATTGTTTAGAAGCATTTGTTTAGTAAACATCACTAATCCTAATTTTAGATTTAAAGCATGCCTAATTTTACACATGGCTTCACACAACTGCTTTTCCTTAAATTAAGCTCTCTATTATTTGAGTAGGAGAGAAGTAAAATTTTGATTTATATCTCTTGAAATGCATTACTATATTTACCAGATTGGAATTTAGAGCCTTAGGTTTTATGTATATTATTTTTACAAAATACATTTTTTCACGTTATCCTGTTCTAATGGACTATTCATAGAATGTTCTTTTCCTTTTAAAGTCATGTATTTAAAAATTTCCCTTCAACTCTGGAGACAATATGTTTTAAATTAAATCAAGGGCATATCTGATAAGTGAACATAACAAATGTAAATTCAGAACAAAATATAAATAGATTGCAGGCTTTTCTTTAAATCTAAAATTCATGGGCATGTGCAAATTGTGTTACTATGTAGTTCTAAATAACTTGATAAATGAATATACCTTTACTCTTAACAAGGAAGTATGAATCTTTCAAGATTTATTTCTAATAATTTCATTTTTCACATTTCTGATGCCATAAAATACAGGTCATCATAAATACTCAAATACTATAGCATAAGTGTCTTTATTGTATAATCATTCTAGATAGAATTAATAAGCAATGGATCAGTTATAGGGTCAAAATAGCTTGTAAGGTATTTTGAAAAGAAATATTTATTAAAAGCAAGTTAGCTAAATATGAATTATTACTTTTAAGTAAGTGCTTCTACCTCATCATTCTACTACATATTTAATGAAATGTAAATATTTGATAGCCACAAAATTTCACATTTAAATTTCTAAAGTTAGAAATATTTAGACATGTCCCCACCTTTAGAATGTATTTGATGGAATTCCAAGATTCAAGAAATTCTGTATATACATGTGATTTCAGTAGGAAATAACATAAAAAGACCTAATATGAATATACCTTAACTTTAACTGTTTCACATAGATAGATTTGTCACTTTGGTTGACATTTTTCATATGAAATTGCAGGGAAGTATAATTGTACACTTAGTAACACTGTTGAAAAGATTTTACTATAGAAATGAAGAAGGTTGAAGAATAGAGGGACAATTAGATGACAAAATAGTATGGCAAAAAGTACTTTGTGGAAAAGCAGAGAAAAAAATAGAATTGAGAAGGATAGAAATCTCAGGAAAACAGGTTCACTTCTCTTTACCTCCGCTCTTTAACTAAGGACCATTGGTTTGCAAGAAGCCTGCTAAGTGTCTGTGGACTTGATAAGGTCCAGAGGGTTTCTAAAGGCAGCAAAGTCTCAAGATTACCTTGCAGCAGCTTCCTGGAATCAATTTGACATAACTACTGCTCACTTCTGCCTTGCACATGTATCCCTGTCCACAACCCAATGCAATGGAATCGTCATTTTTGATTATGAGTGGGCGTGGGACAAGGTTCAAGACAATTATGGTCATCAATACTGAATAGCTAAGCCAAGAAGGAGTAGGGCTGATCAAGTCCTTTCCCAGGAGCTTTACTACCATAAGGAATTGATAGGAAAATTTCCTTTCCTTTGGCTAGCTGTAGGGAAATGACTTGAGAGCTGCCTTTGGTTCTTTTCTGCCTCGATGATTATCTATTCAGTAGGAGAAACAAAGGCCAACTGTGGAGAAACAGAAAAACAAGATTTAAACAGAAAGAGAGGAACAATGATAAAACACAAGTCCTGTTAATAGATTCCAGATCTCAAGTTCCCAATTTCTTCAGGTCCCTTTAGTTTCCCATCTGATGTGTCAATAAATAGATACACAAGCTAGGAGGTATTAACTCTGCCAAGATTTAACTGTTCATAGTGTTGAAGTAAGAACCACAATTATAAGGAAGTTTAAGAAAGATTGAATATTTTGGTATTGTAAAATACAGAAGGTAAAAATAAGTTTGTATTTAACAAGCGAGAATGGACATATAAAAATGGTCAAGTATCATTCTTCTTGATCTGTCCCTGATGTCTCATAGTATATTCATTATATGAATATTCAGGTTTAACATTACCAAGTCAGTGCAAGTAAAGTGATAGTTTAACATTCTACTTACATTCTACGTGGTTACATTTATAGTACTAGCCATCCTTTACAAAAATATATTGTGCACTGGTAATGGCTCTGCTTAGAAAATTTCTTTTTAATCCCAATGTAAAAAAGAGCTTTTGTTTATAGCCACAAGCAAAATCTAAAAATATTTTTTTTACATTTTGATTTAGAAAATACAAGAGACCAAGAAGTACAAATTATTGCTAAGAACCACTGTGAAGGATTCAGCAAAGAGATTGTCATCAGCCATTATGGGAGAATACATGAGTGTATACGGAAAGCAATGACTGCACATCTACCTAATTATTACAGTACGTACGTTAGTAATTCCTTGTGAGTCCATCCTTGTGATAAAGGCAATTAGAGAGATCCACATCTAAGATGCACATGATATAATGAGGACATTTAAACCCTGAAGAAATGATTTTAAACTACTTTTAAATGTTGGAGTTTTAGAGTATTTTGCAAAATCTGCAATTTTATTACTGCATTGTCTGATTTACCCCATGGAAGCAGACACAATATCCTTTCCCGATAAGAAATGACTAAAATTAGCTAAGGGGCAATAAATAAAATTGCCACATTAAAGACAGTATCATTGCAGAAACAAATCCCCAGCATATTATCTATTATTTTCCCTTTTAATACTGATCTACAGTTCTGCAAGCTACAATGCTTGGAGCCATTTAGCCTCTACAATTGTTCTAATTATATCTATCAAATGTGATGCATGGTTAATTGCATTTTAATAGGACTGTAGCTCCTTGTTTAGCAGCAAGTTCAACAGGAGAGTAATTTATTGCTGATAAAGTATGGGGTCTTCAGTTCCTTCTACTAAATAAGAATTGGAAATGTGTTTGAAAACCAATGTCTTGGGTGAATTTCCTCTTCTGAAAGCAAGTCCCTATAAATCAAAGTGGGTGATTATTTTGCCTATGTAATGAATGGGTTGAGAACAGATATTAAAATGTTTAATAGCCTTGCCTATGAAAAATGTTGAAAAGAGCGCTGCCTAAAATTTTATTCAAATTAATTAGATATTGGGTGCAAATTTTCATGATAAGATTGTAACAGGTACATTTGCTGCTTGAGGGAAGTATAAGCCAACAACAAATAAATTTTGTGAAAATGCGAACAAACCAGCTGACCAAAGTTGTAGTATTCATCAAAACACCAAAACACTGACATGTAAAGAAAGTGCAGAATTTTTAAATAGCAATTTCAAGGCAATTTAATCCATTGCCATTTTAGGTTCTAGACATATTTCTAAGAATATGTTAGAAGCTTTTTAACTATATTGATGCAGAATGGTGCTTTATGTGTCTGAAACAATCACAATTTTTTTTTTTACTATGATACCAAAAGCTTATCTATCTCAAGTGAGTTGGTATGCATTTTTACAGTAGTGATAGAACAATGGGTAGGGGTTAATCATTGCATTGTCAGAACAGTCCCCTAAATAGTTGAGGAGTAATTTGAGGTATCTTTGGAAAAGCAGATACTACAGGAGTCAAGAGGAAGTAGGGCTTCAATAAGACTGTGCTTTTATCATTAATATATATATATATATATATATATATTCTTTAACATAAATTAAACAATATAGTCAAAGCTATGGCTTTTTCAGTAGTCATATATGGATATGGGAGTTGGACCATAAAGAAAGCTTAGCACTGAAGAATTGATGCTTTCATACTGTGGTGCTGGAGAAGACTCAGGAGAGTCCCTTGGACTGCAAGAACAGATCAGTCAATCCTAAAGGAAATCAACCCTAAATATTCATTAGAAGGACTGATGCTGAAATTGAAGCACCAATACTTTGATCACTTAATATGAAAAGCTGACTTATTGGAAAAAACCCTGATGCTAGGAAAGACTGAAGGTAAGAGGAGAAGGAGGTGAAAGAGAATGAGGTGTTTGAATGGGATCAATTACTCAATTGATTATTATTGACTATGCCAAAGCCTTTGACTGTGTGGATCAAAACAAACTGTGGAAAATTCTTAAAGAAATGGGAATACAAGACCACCTGATCTGCCTCTTGAGAAATCTGTATGCAGGTCAAGAAGCAACAGTTAGAACTGGACATGGAACAAGAGATTGGTTCCAAATCAGGAAAGGAATACGTCAAGGCTGTATATTGTCACCCTGCTTATTTAAATTATATGCAGAGTACATCATGAGAAACACTGGGCTGGATGAAGCACAAGCTGCAATCTAAATTGCCAGGAGAAATGTCAATAACCTGAGATATGCAGATGACATTACCCTTAGTGCAGAAAGTGAAGAAGAACTAAAGAGCCTCTTGATGAAAGTGAAAGAGGAGAGTGAAAAATTTGGCTTAAAACTCATCATTCAGAAACCTAAGATCATGGCATTTGGTCCCATCACTTCATGGCAAATAGATGGGGAAACAGTGGAAACTGTGACAGACTTTATTTTGGGGGGCTTTAAAATCACTGCAGATGGTGACTGCAACCATGTAATTAAAAGACACTTGCTCCTTGGAAGAAAAGCTATGATCAACCCAGACAGCTTAAAAAGCAGAGATATTACTTTGTCAACAAAGATCCATCTAGTCTAAGCTATAGTTTTTCCAGTAGTCATGTATGGATGTGAGGTTGGAATATAAAGAAAGCTAAATTGATGCTTTTGAACTGTGATATTGGAGAAGACTCTTGAGAGTCCCTTGGAATGCAAGGAGATCCAACCAGTCTATCCTAAAGGAAATCAGTCCTGAATATTCATTGGAAGGACTGATGTTGAAGCTGAAGCTCCAATACCGTGGCCACCTGATGTGTAGAACTGACTCATTGGAAAAGACCCTGAAGCTTGGAAAGACTGAAGCGGGGAGGAAAAGGGGATGACAAAGGATGAGATGGCTGGATGGCATCGCCAACTCAATGGACATGAGTTTGAGTAAACTCTGGGAGTTGGTGATGGACAGGGAGGCCTGGTGTGCTGCAGTCCACGGGATCACAAAGAGTTGGACACGATTGAGCAACTGAACTGAAGTGACTCAACGGACATGAGTTTGAGCAACTCTGGGAGATAGTGAAGTACAGGAAACCCTGGTGTACTGCAGTACATGGGGTTACAACACGACTTAGTGACTGAACACCAACTACAACAATTAGCTTTTATTATTTTCACCCTTTGAAATTTCACAACAATGGAAATTGATTAAAGTTAACAAATATTAGAAGAGTTGATGAAATAAACTTTGAAAATTTCAGTTGAATCACAAATCATTACATGTGTTTGGTACTAACATCCTGTCTCTCATACTATTTATTCCATGAAATATATAAAGCTACTTCAAAAAATATCTCATTAGTACTTATCCACCTTCTGTGCTTAATTGTATAAAGAAGCAAAACAATAGCAAATTCAATTATGAAAACAAGATTCAATATGTGATGTGCAGGTGCTGAATATCAATTAGGATATTCAAGGCTACATTTTCTAATACCCTAGATCATAAAGCTTGGGATCAGTATATCTCTGTTCAATCAGATTTTGATCAAAAGCATGATAATAGGTTCTGTATATATGAATGTTGCCTACATCATTTGTACCTTGAATTCCAACATGAATTTGAAGCCTGCAAAGCATAAGTACTTGAAATTCATTTTTCTTTCTCACATTCTATATGTAGAGCATGGCATGAACTAATTTCTATAACCTCCTGTAGCAAGACTGTAAATCAAGGAGCTACATGGTAGAAAGCAAAGGGAAATGAATGACCTGTGCCCTTAATTAGGCCCGATAGTTCTTGCAGAGAAAGAATATATACATAAAACATAACTCTACCAGAAAGCTTATGAAAATGTCAATTGAATTTAGATCTACTTTTAAGCACTACAGGAAACAGATTTCTAGCCAACTTCCACATAGAATACTGAAAATGTTCACTATATTACCATTCACCTTCAAGTGTTTATGAATTTGTTACACACCCAACATTTCCAATGAAACCTATCTTTTCCCATCTGGTTCATCAAACCATTCAGAGCTAACATCTTCTACAGAAGTGTGCATGACAGGGTATACTTACACATGGCATTTTAAGCTGTGGTCTCTATGTTTCTGTCTCTGGCTCTGCCAATTATAAGTTGCATGATTTTGAATACATTACTCAATTCCTATGAGACTAGCTATCAACACCTGTAAGATGTGGATTATAATGTTGTTGTATTAAAATGAATGTTGAATTGAATGAATTTAATGTTGTATTAAAATGAATGTTGTTGTATTAAAAGAAGTAAAACTTTTACTTATTAGCACACTCCCTGGCTCACAGAAAGTGCTCAGGCATTGGTTGGTTGCTACTGGTAATGGTCCTATAGGCAGCTCTCTACAAGCTTTTGTTTAAGTTGAATCTGGGAACTGCACACACTGAACACCTTCATTGTAACTATGGACTTTCTTGGACAGAACTACTGTTGTCTAATCGCTGCCTGTGCTTTGAAGCTTATACGGCTTGACGAGGGAAAGTAATGACAACCAAACACTCCTGGTATTCAATGTTTTTTTTTTGTTTGTTTTCCTGGATGATTAAGATAAACACAAAGTTGAAAGGATATGAGTAAGATGTGTTTATCTAGGATTATGGCTGATATTACCTTGGTCTTCTATGCAATGTGTTCTCTGGCCTAATAATAATTTAGCATGAGTATTTTTTTTGTTAATTATCAGTAACAAAAACTGTTAGCCTTTTATTTTTGGTTATTCTAATTAGCACATCAAATCTGTATGAAAACCAACAAGATTTAACACAACTTCAAAGTCATGCAATTAATTTTGTTCATTTAGTTTGGCAATGATTTCTTGGCTATGATACCAAAAGCACAGACAACAAAAGCAAAAATGGACAAGTGAGGCTACATCAAACTAAAAAAACTTTTATATAGAAAAGGAGGCAATAAATAGAATAAAAAGGAAACTTACTGAATAGGAGAAAATATTTGCAGACCATGTGTGTGATACGGCACTAATATTAAAAATATGTAAATAATTCCTACAACTCAGTAGGAAAAAAACAAAATAAAACAAATAACCCAATTCAAAATGAGCTGAAAAAGTCAAAAAATACATACAAATAGTAAACATGCATATAAAAAGGTGCTCAACATCACTAATTGTTAGGAAAAAGCAAATCAAAACCACAGTGAGGTATCACCTATCACCTCATACTTTCTAGGACAGCTATTGTAAAAAAAAAAAAAAAAAAAACACACACACAGCTAAAATGTAGAGAAATGGGAACCCTTGTACACTGTTTTCAAATGTGAGTTGGGACATCCATTACAGAAAACAATATGAAAGTTCTTCAAAATATTAAAAATAAAACTAGCATGTGAATCAGTGATTTTATTTCTGGATATATATATATCCAAAAGAATTGAAATCAATATCTTGAAGAGATACCTGCACTTCTGTGTTCATTACACATTTATTCATAACGGCCAACATATGGAAAAGACCCAAATGTCCATCAAAAGATAAATGGATAAAAGAAATGTGATATATACATATAGTATAATGTTATTCTTCCTTTAGAAAGAAGGAAATCCTCCAACATTCAACAACATTGATAAATCTTGAAGATGTTATGCTAAGTGAAATAAGTCAGTCACAGAAGGACAAGTATTGAATAATTCTACTTTACAGGTATCTAGAATATTCAAACTTCTAGAAACTTATAGAAGCAGAGAATAGAATGGTGGTTGCCTGGAGTTGAAGGAGGGGTAAATAGTGAGTTTTTCAATGGCTATAAATTTTTAGTTATGCGCAATGAACAGGCTGTAGAGATCTGCCGTGAAGCATAGTGCCTACTGCTAACAATGCTGTACTGTACACTTAAATTTGTTAAGAATGTGGATCTCACGTTGTATGTGTGTGCTCACTTGTCCGACTCTTTGTGACCCCATGGACTGTAACCCACGAGGCTTGTCTGTCTTTGGAATTTTTCAGGCAAGAATACTGGAGTGGATGGCCATTTGCTACTCCAGAGGAGCTTCCCAGCCTAGGGAGCAAACCTGTGTCTCCTGTGTCTCTTACATTGGCAGATGGATTCTTTACCGCTGGACCACCTGGGAGATCTCATGTTAGTAGTGCTCTTAAAACACACATGCAACAAAGGGGGTGTGAGGAAACTTTTGGAGGTGACGGTTGTGTTTATTGCTTCGATTGCAGTTGTGGTTTCATGGATGCATGTGCCTGTGTGTCAGTCACTCAGCGGGTCCGACCCTTTGTAACCCTATGGGCTGTAGCCCACCAGGCTCCTTTGTCCATGGAATTCTCCAGGCAAGAATCCTGGAGTGGGTAGTCATTCCCTTCTCCAGGGGATCCTGACCCAGGGATGGAACTCAGGTCTCCTGCATTGTAGGTAGATTCTTTACCATCTGAGCCACCAGGGAACCTGGCGTGTGCATATATATGCATATGCATATATGTCCAAACCATCAAATTATAAAAATTACATATGTGCAGATTTTTATATTAATCACATGTCAATAAAGTTGCCAATTAAAAAATAAATTTATAATTGGGTATTTGAGTTTAGGGTAAGGACGTGCACTGAAATCAAATGTACTGAGTTCAAATTTTATTTCCACTATTTATGACCTGTATAAATAATGGGTAAGGTGGTTAACCTGATTGAAACTCAGTTTACCCACATTTAAAATAAGAATATTGCTTGTACACCTTAAGAGCATTATTCCATGGTTTAGAGGAGACTGTTTTTGTGAAGCACTTCACATAGTCCCTGACGTATTCTAAGTGCTCAGTAAGCTTCAGCTATTACTATTATACACAACACAAATTAGAATTTCCTCGAGTTTTAAAATTATTATTGATTAAATGCTTGAGACCTACATGAGGCCAGTTGAACCAAGAATTTCTGGAAAGGAGATTCAGGCAAGTATATGCTTTTAAAATTCTCCACAGGCTTTTCTAATGGTATTTAGGACAAGAAGAAAACTAATAGGTTAGAGAAACTCTAGAAGTAAGACTAGACAAGACATGGTTGACTGGCTGTGGTAGGTTAGAAAAAGGTAGGAGTTAAGGAGTATCCATGTAGTTTCTTTTTATCATAGGATGGACTACAGTAACAATTACTGACAAAAGGAATGCAGAGAGAGCGTGTTTTTGGTGAGAAGGTGGATTCTACTTGAATGTGCTAAGTTTGATGATCCTATTATACATGCAAGTGCAGGGTTAGAGGAGGCAGTTGGGTTTGAGATCTGGGACTCAGAGGGAGGAAAAACATATGGTATGAGGATGTAAAGCTAGAAAGCATTGTCTATAGATAGATGGCATGTGATATTATGGGAGAGGATACGGGCTACTGAAAAAAAAAAAAGAAAAGAAAAACAGTGAAAAGGCATACAGGCTACTGAAAAAAAAAAAAGAAAAGAAAAGAAAAACAGTGAGAAGGCTATCGACACTAAATCCCAAGGAATTTCAACATTGAATATTTAGATAAAGTAGTAGGAACCTACAGAGAAAACTCAGAAGGAACGTTGTGGTATATTCAAAGTCAAGGGAATAGATTTCAGTAAGGGGACTGTGGTCAAATATGTTTGCTTTTGCTAAGAGATGTAGTAATACAAGTATTGAATGTGTTCACTTTTTCACCTGAAAAATTTCAGGTGTCCTGCAATTCAAATTCTGCCTATCTCTTGTTTACACTGAAATAGCACAAGGGGTGTCCAGAGGAAAATAAAAAGCAATGAAGAATAATAATATATAGTTCTACCAAAATTTCCTTGGATATTTTATTTCTCTCCTTCTCACATTTTCTCCTCCAATTCATATCTGTTCACCTTTTGGTCCTTCAACATTCATTTCCCATTTATTCTTAACTGACGGACTGATTTGTTTCTACTAAGGAAACAGAAGCAAATAGAGACGATGATTTTGTCTCCCAGTTTCTTCTCTATAGCCCATCTGCATCAATGCTTGCAATACTTATTTCATTCCTGTTACCATGGAGAAACAGCCTACTCTTGTCTTATGGCAGCCTCACCAGTTTTAAACTGAATCATTGTATTCCATCAAAGTCAGCAATTGCTAGGACCCTCCCTCCATCTTGCATCACCATTTCCCCCATTTTTCTTAAATTATTTAATCTGCTCCCTTAATGTGTTTTTGTATAACAACATGCAAGCAAATCTCCCATCTAAAAAATCAATATCCTCTTTTGACCCCCAAATGCCTTTATCTATCCAGTCATTTATTTCTCTTCTTTACTGCAAACTTAAAAAAAAATTCTTTTTTTTAGAGTACTTTTAAGTTCATAGCAAAATTGAGGTTAAAGTAAAGAGGTTTGCCATATATCTCCTCACCCTACACCCCCACGTGTAGGCTCGCTCCTGTTATCAACATTCCCTGCCAGTGTGGTGCATTTTCTACAACCTCTCTGACACATCATAATCACCCCAAATCTATAGTTCACATTAGGGTTCATCTTTGGTGATGTACATTGCACACACTTGGACAAAGAATGACATGTACCCATCATTACAGTATCACACATAGTATTTTCACTGTCCTAGAAATCCTTTATACTCTGCTTATTCATTCCTTCCCTCATCTTCCAATCCCTGGCAACCATTGATCTCTTTACTGTCCCCATATTTTCTTTTCTGGAATGTCATATAGTGGAAATCATACAGCATGTATCTTCTTTAGGTTGGTTTCTTTCACTTAGTAAAGTGTATTTAAGTTTCTGTTATGTCTTTTCATGGTTTCATAGCTCGTATCTGTGTGTCTACAGGTATTCTCTCTTTATACTGCTACAGCTCATTTACGTATTTTATTAACATTTAGCCTTTCTTTTGAAACTGGCCAATTTTTATAGGTGTAAAATATATTTTAATTATGTTAATCTTTTATGTCATTGATTTTTTTTT
Source organism: Dama dama (assembly GCF_033118175.1). Classification (NCBI taxonomy): domain Eukaryota; kingdom Metazoa; phylum Chordata; class Mammalia; order Artiodactyla; family Cervidae; genus Dama; species Dama dama. Next base: position 42,018,941 of record NC_083709.1, on the reverse strand, counting down.
TAAATGCCATTTTATTCCTTTTTCTCTTATTCAATGGGGCTTTTGTTCCTGCCATTTCAGTGAAGTTATTCTTGTCAGTATTACTAACAGACACATTCATGTCAAATCCTGTAGCCAATACTCACACTTTTTAATCTATTTATGACACAACTGTCCACACCCGCTTTCTTCAGACACTTTCTTACTTGGTTTCCAGCATATTACTCTTATCTAACTGTATTTTTTCCCCACAGTTTCTCCTGAGTTCCCTTTCATGCTTCCTCCTCTTTGTGGGCACCCCTAAATATTGAAATAATCCTACTACTAATTTTCCTTAACTCACAAGTGTTTTGCAAATTTTTGTTATTTACATTACCTCCTCTTGTGACCATATCTTATATCATAGCTTTACATTCCATCTCTAGACTGACAATTCCTATTTATATCACAAAATCTGACCTTTCCACTGGGCACTAAAGTCACATATAATAACTCCTTTTTGATATTTCTGATTCGAAAGCTAATAGTCATATGTAACCTAATAAGACCAAGCCAGAAGTATTCATTCACTTCCTACCAATGCCCAACTGTCCTGCCCTTATTGGTTCTTCCTCTCTATTCACAGTACCATCATTGACATAGTTTCTGGTATCAAACTTTTCAAAGATTTTCTTGATTGTTGTCATCCTTGCAAACCAAACTTGTTTTGCTTCAGGGACTTTATGTGTATTGTTCTTATTTCTAGAATGTTGTTAAAAAACAAACTTCTTGAGACTCAGCATTTCCCATTATCTGAGTAAATGTTTAAATATTTTTTTCTCAGAGAGGTATTCTTTGACATATTCTGAAAAGAGGTATTCTTTTCAGACATATCTGAAAAGCTTACTTCTCAATTATCCTCTGTGCATATATGCAATACTGCTCTTTTCATAACATTGTTTAATCATCTGAAGCTAAATTGCTTATGGGTTTATTTATCTTCTGTCTCCTTATTAGAGACAATATAACAATATGTACAAATATAATGATGGGGAAGGCTCTGTTGGTGTAGTACAACATTCTTGACTCATTATCTGAATAATTATTATAGATCAGGGCTTATATATCTAGTTGAAAGACAATATGATAAAAGGAGGCTACATGTGCAAAAACAGATGGAAGTAACCAGAGCAAGAGAGATTGAGTAGGTGTCATTATTAAGGATAACAAACCAGAAGAGAGAGAAAGAGAGAAAGAGAACTTAGGTACTGAGGAGCAAATGCTTTGTGTCATAAGTATAGAACTCCCCACTGAAGGGCAGGTGTCTCACGTGTGGCTGATGGACATGGATTTGGACATGAACATGCTTGTGTTCAGTTCAGTCACTCAGTTGTGTCTGACTCTTTGCGACCCCATGAACTGCAGGACGCCAGGCCTCCCTGTCCATCACCAACTCTGGGAGTTTACTCAAACTCATGTCCATTGAGTTGGTGATGCCATCCAACCATTTCATACTCTGTTGTCCCCTTCTCCTGCCTTAATCTTTCCTAGCATCGGAGTCTTTTCCAATGAGTCAGTTCTTTGTATCAGGTGGCCAAAGTATTGGAGTTTCAGCTTCAGCATTAGTCCTTCCAATGAATATTCAGGACTGATTTCCTTTAGGATGGACTGGTTGGATCTCCTTGCAGTTCTAGGGACTTTCAAGAGTCTTCTCCAACACCATGGTTCAAAAGTATCAATTTTTTGGTGCACAGCTTTCTTTATATTCCAACTCTCACATCCATACATGGCTACTAGAAAAACCATAGCCTTGACTGGACGGACTTTTGTTGGCAAAGGAATGTCTCTGCTTTTTAATAAGCTGTCTAGGTTGGTCATAACTTTTCTTCCAAGGAGCAATTGTCTTTTAATTTCATGGCTGCAGTCACCATCTGCAGTGATTTTGGAGCCCCCCAAAAACAAAGTCTGTCCACTGTTTCCCCATCTATTTGCCATGAAATAATATGACCAGATGTCATGATCTGAATGTTGAGTTTTAAGAAAACTTTTCCACTCTCCTCTTTCAGTTTCATCAAGAGGCTCTTTAGTTCTTCTTTGCTTTCTGCCATAAGGGTGGTGACATCTGCATATCTGAGGTTATTGATATTTCTCCCAACAATCTTGATTCCAGCTTGTGCTTCATCCAGCCCGGCATTTCCTGTGATGTACTCTGCATGTAAGTTAAATGGGCAGGGTGACTGCATACAGCCTTGACGTGCTCCTTTCCCGACTTGGAGCCAGTCTGTTGTTTCCTGCTTGTGTTGCTGCTGCTGCTGCTAAGTCACTTCAGTCGTGTCCGACTCTGTGCGACCCCATAGACAGTGACCCGCCAGGCTCCCTCATCCCCGGGATTCTCCAGGCAAGAACACTGGAGTGGGTTGCCATTTCCTTCTCCAATGCAGGAAAGTGAAAAGTAAAAGCGAAGTTGCTCAGTCATGTCCGACTCCTAGCGACCCCATGGACTGCAGCACCATGGATAAGATGGGGGAGGAATCTTTGAGACTGTTGAGACCCTGGAGGGGGCCTGGCCAACCAAGCCCCAGGCCTAACAACATTCCAAGTTTTACAAGACAAAACAAACAGTATTAACATAAAACCAGGCTTGCAATTTGGTCACAGATTGATAAAGATATCAGTTTGTGTCCTTCCTGGGATTATAAGCAGGGACCCCTGAACTGCAATCTTTGAGATCTCACCCATGGATCATCAGCGCTGCCTGGGACCCTGTCCCATTTGGGACTCCGGATGTGCTGTGACATGGGACTTCCCAGCGTTGTTTAGGTCTGGATGTTGGACAAAACCCAGTTTGGTGATGTATTCTCTGCTCGATTTCTCTTTTGTTTTAATGTTTCTATATTGAAAGTAAGCTAGATAATTCCCTAATACATTTCTTAATGTATTAGAAGAATTTATGTTAATTTGTATATAATGAGTGGCTTATTTTGTTAACAAATCCTTTGATCCTGAGACGAAAGTGAAAACTTTTGGCAAAACAGCTTGCTAGACATTTATATTTGGTATGTTTGAAGTCTAAAATTGAGAAGCAGAGGCTTCAGGTTCATGGAGAACAGAAAGAACAAGAACAACATCACATATATATATATATAATCATGTACTTGTTCAGACATAAAATCTTTAGATTCTAAATACCGTTTGACATTTAATGCCCAGTTTTATTTTTATTTATTTATTTTTTTCATTTATTTTTATTAGTTAGAGGCTAATTACTTTACAATATTGTAGTGGTTTTTGTCATACATTGACATGAATCAGCCATGGAGTTACATGTATTCCCCATCCTGATCCCCCTCCCACCTCCCTCTCTACGCGATCCCTCTGGGTGCACCAGGCCCGAGCACGTGTCTCATGCATCCAACCTGGGAGTTTTATTTTTAAACAATAGTATCTTTCCTAGCTAATTTCAAAGAGGCTTAGGAAGCAATATGTTGTGGAAAATAATGTGCAGAGTTCAGATACATAAATCTTAAGTACAGATCCTGGCTGTTCTGACAACTCTCTGTATAACAGCTTATTCATTAATCTCTGACATCCAAAGTTCCATATCTGAACATGTAGGGATAATAATGACAAGACTGATTCTGAGGTTGACTGAGATGGTATGTACAACTGTTAATTCTCACTCCCCTCCTTACTAAATCTTTACCCTGAGTTGTTCTTTTTGGATATGACTGCCTGTTCTAAATAATGAATGTGTGCTAAGTCACTTCAATCATGTCCAGCTCTTGGCGACTTCATGGACAGTAGCCTGCCAGGCTCCTCCGTCCATGGGATTCCCCAAGCAAGAATACTGAGTGGGTTGCCATTTCCTTCTCCAGGGGATCTTCCTGACCCAGAGTTGGAACCCATGTCTCTTATGTCTCCTGCATCGGCAGGTAAATTCTTCACCACTGAGCCTCCAGGGGCACCCTGTTCTAAAATAATAATAATTTGGAAAAATCATTCTCTGTATATGAAATGATGGCAACAGAAAACATTTAGAAGTAATTTTAAAGGAGTTTGAGGGCTTTAGTTAGGCATGTATCAGTGAATTTGAGGAGTATTTTCAGTAACAAGGTCAGGTGCTATTTGAAAGGTATCTTCATGTCATGCAATAGTGATTATTGTTTGTCCTTGTTCAAGTATTGTCATGTCAAGTGTGTATCTTTTATAGATACTATTGGATATACTGTCAAGTACGCTTGCTCTCTTACTCAAAACTCCTTTTTCAAAGATTCTATGTAAAGCAGATAGCTTCAACAAAGTATATTTGTTATGCAAAAAGAGTCAGCAACATTAATGTCAAATGGCAAATACAAATGTCTTTGTATTTTTTTTAATAATAAAATAGCTCATGTAAAATATGCACCACATTGTTAGATACCAGTTCAACAATTTGAAAATGATGGTAAGTGATGTCTCAGTGTGCTTCTCATGGGTTTCTGCTTCAAATAAAAGACTAAATTAAATGGGATTTTGAATTTAAATATGTCTCAGCAAAGCAGTTAAGCATCTAGGTGATGTTAGGGTCAAATACCAGGTTTACCAATTAGTAACTGTGGACATGTGATTCAAACTTTATGAATCTCAGAATTCCCATTTTTAAAAGAAATATGAGAATAATTAAAAACTGAGCCCACTTATCTTATGAGAATAAAAGGACATAGTATATATAAAGTCTGTAGTGTGTTGGTCTCTTAGTCGTGTCTGTCTCTGCAACCATGAGGACTGTAGCTCACCAGGCTGCTCTGTCCATGGAATTCTCCAGGCAACAATACTGGAGTGGGTGCCCACTTCCTTCTCCATGGATCTTCCTGACCCACGAACCAAACCTGGATTTCTTGTATTGCAGGTACAGTATTTACCACCTTAGCCACCAGGGAAGCCCAAAGTAAGTAGAGAAACTATTATTTAATAATTATTCAATAGAAGTTATTATTCTTTTATTGGAGATCCAGACTTGACCTCCCCATAATACATTTATAGAAGCCAACCTTTAAAAACCAGTCAGGTATGTATAATTTCTTTGCAAAGCCACTGCACTTGGCAACCTGTTTTCCCTCTGTTCACATGAGTGTCTCATTCACAACCCTTGAGTGCTTTAAAGTCGGTGAATTTATTTCTTATTGGTGTTCTCAGTGCCCAGCATATTGCTTGGCACATGATGGTTCTACATCTCATATTGATCGAATAAATTGGAAGATTCAAGTTCATATAACATGGCATTATCTGAGAAAGCTTATTTAAACATTCTTTCAAAAAAACTGCTTTGTTAGGGCAGTGATTTAAGCAATGTTGTTATTTTTAAGAATCTTTCTTTCCATAAAGTATATCTGTATGTTAAATTCTTGATGGTGTTCACCATTTTAGGAAGTGTGTGAATGCTGAGATAATTGAAATTTATTTTCTATAAGAACTAAAGTGGAGAAAAATTGCAAACATTATATCACATTCTCATAACACATATTTACTGACTTATTGTAATAGCCCTTCAATTCACTGAAAAGACATACAAGAATAAATTTCAGTAACCCTTTGAAAACTCAACAATATGAGTAGGTCATGTAGAAACTAAATATCCTATTAACAGTTTCTAAAACTGAGTTTATCTCTTATATTGAAGACATAGTATACTATTCTTCAAGGTTTATTTTTTTTTTTTTCCCTACATGATGCATGGTTAATTTCATTTTGAAAAGTGATTAGGCTACCTGATTGATTGCAGTGATTGCTTTTCTTGTCTTGAGAAAGGAGACACAATTTATAATTCTTATTAAAAGTTGATTAGTATTTAATACTGTTAGTCTTGCTGAATGTTGCATAATAAATTCTAAAACCAAAACCTGCACAGCCAATTACTAAATATAAATACAAAGTAAATCACATCTTCAAGTGGTATAAAAAATTCAAAGGCATAATCTTCAGTGTTAAAACAAACCTAAAAAAAAAAGTCTCATTAAAGGCAGTAGCCCTGTGGTCTTAAAGAGGTTTTGTTGTCTTCTTCATGGATATGTTTGTGATTTTAGTCTGGGAATGAACACAGACTGTTTTGTCCCTAATGCATGTAGAATTTGCATGACATAAAGTTGTACAGGTACCCAATTGGATTTATTTTCCTAAGGGTATCTATGATTAACTACACCATGAATTAAAATGTGTATGCCTTAAATGTACAGACTAATTTACAAACTCATATTCTAATAATACTCTGACAAAATATTTAACTGTATTTTAAAATGGGTTTGCTAGTAAATACATTCCAAATTGCTGAAACAGATACACTCAAGGTTATTACTGTGAAAATATACTTATTTCCTCCATGTATTCAACATTTCCCAGTAGGGATAAGATCTCATATGATTGCTGAATGAAAGGACTTCTGGATAGTGTGGCATGAGAGAGTTGTGACCTTCAGGTGGTATTTATTTTGTGACTCTTTGGCACTATGACATCAACTGTTTTCAGAGAGATCAGAGCATCACTTCCTCCTACCAGTCTTTGGGTGTACTGCATATGACAACTGTGAACCATACACGTTACATACCTTTAAATCTGATACAAAGGAGTAAAAACCGACAGTGAATGCAGCGTACAAGGGAATCTGTGAGTACACTTTGGTTAAGTTTATGCAGTGGCTGCCTGAAACACCCACTCTGAACCTCACGGCCCATTGTGCAAAAAGTATATCACTCTTCTGACAGCAGACAATTGAGATTAGTGGTAGTGACGCGCACATGTGCAGGAGTGCCGAGTAGGCAGAAAAAAATGAGCAAAAGAGAAATGAAGTGACCGCCTAACAGCAGATGAACATGACTCAATCAGCAATGGAAATCAATGAGCTGAAAGGAACTGGCAGGGAAAATCAATGAGGGAATAATGCACTGACCAATGAACTTTCCCCTTTTTGTATTCTCATTTGGTTGTAGCAACCTAAATATCTCTTCCAGATCATTCTAGCCTTTTCATTCCTATTTGCATTCTCACTTACCTCTAGCTCCCATGTTTCTCAGGCTCTGTGCATAATTTAAATCATCAAAAGACAACACAAATTTCATCTCCCATCTCTGTGCTGCATGCGAGAGAAAAAAAAGAAAGAAAACGGATAAAACTTCATCTGAAAACGTGGTTATGCAAAACTCTACTAACAAAAAAATTAGTAGAAAAATTTAGACTGGGTCTCCAGGGCTGTGCGAGCAAGTTTCAGCTTTGCCATTAAGCTGCATCTCGATGACATTTACTTAAACTTTGAACTTTAATTACAATGGAGATATATATATGTGTGTGTGTGTGTGTGTATATATATATATGTGTGTGTATATATATATATAGCGCCACAGGTTAAATAACTATAGCACATCAAACAAGTAGTGAAAATATCCTTATTTTTCTCAGGACCCTAAAGTTTCTAAGTTATACATTATCAATGGTGAATTAAGCCAATATTAACACTGAAGAAGGGGTATCATTTTGTTACAAAGGCAAGTAAGATGCATGAAGTCAATTTTGCATTTAACAATAAGATTTTAGGGTTTATTTTGGATTTATTATTGTAAACCTGGAGCCAAAAAAGAGCAACTCATGGGAAGGAACAATGCCCCAAATTCAGCTATTGACCATGATTTGGAATTTAGATTTCTGTCCAGTATTGTATAGTCTTCCACAGCCACAGTCTCTGTTCTTCTGCTCTCTAACCTAAATAATAAATCTATTCTAAATCTGATGTTTTCCTGGATCCTAATGAGACTACATTAAGAAGAAAATGTTATAAAAGTATCAGAAAATCTATAAAATTTAAATAAAATATAAAGTGCTGTGATTGGGAAAATAGCAACAATCTGTACATTCAGATAAAATTAACAGGGAAAATAGTTGTTTCACTTTTTCAGCCTAAAAATAAAAACGAAAATGTATAGGTAGGTTCAATACTTGTCACATTTTGTGATTCTAGCTGAGTCGTTTTCCTTTCATCAGCAAGAAGTGACTTTTTTTTTTTCCTAATCGGTAATGTTATCATCATTGATTGAATATATTGGTCTGTCAACATTTCTCTTTGGTTGTCTCTAGTCTCTTCTCTTGGTTCTTTCCCTAAAGAAACTGTATAGACCTGGATAGCCTAGTGATGATTCATACTTCTTTGCAACTCCCATAACATTTAGCACAGTGGCTCATTGAGAATAGATGTTTGAAGTGCAGTTTTTGTTAATGTTGTTAACGAGTTGCATAACTTGTGTTAAGTACTTATCAGTAATAATGTATAACGTCTTTACATTAAATATTTTATTCTCTGGGCTTCCTAGATGGCGCTAATGGTAGGGAAACTGTATTGCCAACACAGGAGACATGAGACACGATTTCGGTCCCTGTGTTGGGAAGATCCTGTAGAGGAGGGCATGACCCCCTTTCCAGTATTCTTGCCTGAAGAATCCCAGGCAATGGAAATGTATGTTTTCCATTTCCTCTCCATTGTTGTGGTTTTTGCTTATTTGATATGATGGTGTTCCCCCACCCTCCAAATAACATCTGACATGAAATGTCAAATTATCAAACGGCATGCTACTCCTCAGTTCGAAGTGGTGTACTTAACAGCCAGGATCTTGCCCCTCTGAAGCTTTAGAACCTGAGCTATTTTACCACTGGGTTCCCGGATTTTGCAAACTGCTGACCTATGCAAATTGAAAGCTAAAATTTTCTATAAGATGTGATTTTAAAAATGTTTCTCTCTGGTCACATCAGAGAGCAAAATGGGGAGAATCAGAAGTCGGGCCAAGGGTCACTTTTCTCTTTTGCTAAGGATACTATGGTATATACTTTTGTCAAACATATTTTGCTTCTTATTTTAGGTATGGCACAGTGCATGCACTGAGTATCAATCCTGGTTTCCGGTGTAATTAGGTTCAAATATACCACTTGACAAGCTCTTTAATCAGATTATCAAAGTTATTTTTTTCCATATGAAATGTAGTAGAACAATTCATCTGACAAGGGGTCCTGTGTGGTTATGAATAATAAAAGGCACATACAATACCCAGCACAGTTAGTGCTCATGCATAGTAGGTATGCATAATGGTTACTTATATACTCTATTCTAACAAATTGTGCAAGAGGACAGCATGCTATTTAAAAAATACAGGTATTACTTTTACAAAACAACTATCCACTATAACTAGCTTCACAAAGTTTGCATTCATTTACTTCTTATTTCAGTCAACATTCTAAATCCCGAATCACAGGACAGGCAGCCAAGAAACAACTTAAGCAGGGGCATAAAAACATTATGCCTTCCTGAAGACTGTAGTCAATTGAGGGGACAGGGCTATGGATCACACAGATAAAGGTAAAATTATAACTGGTATGGTGCTCTAAGCGACTGCTTGAGGCATTAACAGATGTGAAGAATGAGTAGAAGTTAACTACTGAAGAGAAAAATAACATAGTTGGAATGAGATAAATAAGACATGTTAAAGGAGGTGCAGAAGAAATATGAATATAAGGCTTCCAGGTAAATGAGCACTAGAGCAGGCATTCTGGTCTGCTCAAGGGCTCAAGCAACAAAATAACTTGGAGCTCAGGAAATAGCAGCTTCATACAAGCACAGTAAGGAAGAGTTTGGGTTACTTCAGGCTGTTGCCTTAGGAAAGCATATAGTCTATTAGTTATTAGCACCAAAGTACCTCAAAGATGCTATTCTGTGGGTTAGTCTTAAAAGGCACAAGTGTGTAAAGGATGCATAGGACACCTGTCAGACAGAACGGAAGGAATATTTAAGAAGGAGACCCTGAGGAAAGAATGGTGATGATTACTAACCCGGGGCTGTTGACCAGAGTCAAACAAGGTGATTGAAGAAAAGAACATCTTTGGCAGCAAACATCTTCGCTGGAAGCTGACAGAACACAAGTTCTCAGTTAATTGGAACTAGACTTTTGCGGAAAGAGGTACTGATAGACTGCATGTATTAAATTTTGAATTCTTTTCGAAACAATGACAACTCACTACCATTTAATGTAACCCAGATTGTAACAAAATTTGGCCCATGAGAATGGAAAAAACAAAGTTTATTTTTTTTAATCTCTCTTTTGTCCAGGATGTGAATATTATCACTGGTAAGTAGAAATAATGTTGATTGGTAAAAAGTTGAAAATATGAGAAATAAACAGATGATGTTCAAAGGAAGAATGTTATCCCAAAAATATTAAAGAGAATGAAGTTTATTCATTTACTTTGTAATATTGGCTTAAAATAAGCAGGGTACTCTACTCTATGAGCAGTCTGAAATTACCTATGCAAAATACATGTAGAAAAAAATGATAAGAAGGAAATGTTAACAATAGTTAGTTGCCTCTCAATGGTAGAACCACCTGCAAATACACACAGACACACACATAGACACAAATAATTTTTCTGTCTACAATTTCAAACTTTTTCTAAAACTAGAAGGTAATATTTTTATAACTAGAAAAAGTAACAAAAATTACAGAAAATTATTAAGATTGTATTAAAAATAATTTTTGTGGAAGAAAAAAACATTTAGAAATATGACACTATTTTGTTAAATTGATCTTCTCCCTAAAATTTAGTTAATGACTAATTTAGAACTAGACACAATTTTGTCACATTTTCAAAATTTTCAAACGAGTTCAAAATTCAATGACATTTGTGGAGACAGTATTGAAATTAGCACGCATAGCTTATTCAATCTGAAAATATTTTAAAATTTCCCTAAAAATGTCTGAATATTTGTTAAGGTATGTGACAAAAGTTAACATGGGAGCTATATCTGCAAAGATAGTTGGCTCTTCCATCCTGCATGTATCCTGGTGATGATCTTTGTGTGAAGATGGGCCAAATTTTCCTCATTCATCATAGGATATCAATCTTTCCATTTAACATCTTTTGTATAAAACATATGGATCTCTCTGAGAATACTTGGGGTTCAGGTTTTTGCAGGTATCCTTTGCCTTACCTTTTGGTTACTACACATCTGCCAAAAATCTAGCTGAGATAAATGCTACTAAAGAAGGTAATCTGAAAAACAAGCTATTCTCTCCTCTACTTTATAGTCAATCTGCATAAATTTGACCTCCAGATTTTGGCTTAGTTTTCTGTACTTCTTCATTAACTTGGCTTACAGTAAGTCTATGTTCATTGAATTAAGGTATGATGTTTGTGGTAAACAGAATCCAGGCCTCCATAATCTTTGCTTCTTAATGTGATGTTTTGAGATAAATTAAGTAATGTGAGAAGAGGGATTTTTCAGATGGAATCAAGATTATAGACTTTAAGATAGGGACATTATCCAGGAATATCTGGATGGGTCCCTTCCAATAACTTGAGCACAAAAAAGCAGATAAGGTCAGTTAGGTTAACATGAAAGATATGGCAAGAAGAGTTAGGGGAGACTAAGCAAAAGGAGAGATGAGAGATTCAAAGTACAGTGAAAGGATTTCACCCAAGCTGCTGACTTTCAAAATGTAGAAAGTGCCTTGAAGCTATGTAACATAGGTTACCTCTAGAAGCTGAGACTGGGGACTAACAGAGTCAGTAAAGAATGGGGACCTCATGCTACAACCAGGAGAAACTGAATTCAGTCACTAACCTGAATGAACTTGGAAATGGATTCTCCCCAAAGCCTCCAAAAGGAAAGCCAGTCACATTAATACCTTGATTTCTGCCTTGAATACTCCATGCAGAGAAATTAGCTAAAGCCACACTCAGGCTCACAAGAACCTGGGCTTGAAATCTAAAAAAAAAAAAAATCTTAGATAACATATTTGTGTTATTTCAAGCCACTAAGCTCTTGTAATTTTTTTATAGAGACAATAGACAATCATACAGTGTTCTACTCCTGGTTTTTCTGTGGGGTCAATACAAGAATGGTCATATGAAGAATGCTTAGTTAAGACATTTTCTGGGGCTTCCCTGGTAGCTCAGTTGGTAAAGAATCCACCTGCAATGCAGGAGACCTTGGTTGGATTCCTGGGTTGGGAAGATCTGCTGGGGAAGGGATAGGCTACCCACATCAGTATTCTTGGGCTTCCCTCATTGCTCATGGTAAAGAATCTGCCTGCAATGTGGGAGACCTGGGCTCAACCCCTGGGTTGGGAAGATTCCCTGGAGAAGGGAACGGCTACCTACTCCAGTATTCTGGCCTGGAGAATTCCATGGACTATATAGTCCATGGGGTCACAAAGAGTCAGAGACTACTGAGCGACCTTCATTAGACATTTTCTAAAAATCTAAGATCTAAAATCTAAGGTCTTAAATTGTCCTTGTATTAAAAAATATATGCTATAAATAGGCCTATTATATTTGAGAGTAATACAACTCATCATTTATCTCACAATCACAATATGAAAAGACAACCTATGGAAAATATTTGCAAATCATATATCCAATAAAAAGAGGTTAGTATACAAAATATACAGGAAATTCATATAACTCTGTCTAATCTAGTGTCTAGTGAAAAGTCACTCAGTGGCTGTTTGTAACCCGATTCTCCACGCCAGAATACTAGAGTGCGTAGTCCTTCCCTTCTCCAGGGGATCTTCCCAACCCAGGGATAGAACCCAGGTCTCGCACATTGCAGGCAGATTCTTTACTGTCTGAGCCACAAGGGAGGCCCAAGAATACTGGAGTGGGTAGCTGATCCCTTCTCCAGCAGATCTTCCCAACCGAGGAATCCAACCGGGGTCTCCTGCATTGCAGGCAGATTCTTTACCAACTGAGCTACTAGGGAAGCCCCAATAGCAAATACAAAAACTAAAATTAAAACAAAACAAGAAAAAAATTGGTAAAGGACTTGAGTAGAAGTGTTTCCAAAGACATACAAATGGTCAATATGAATATGAAAAAGGTGCTCAACCTTTGCATTTCAAACTTGAAATACGAGTCAAACCCATAGTGAGAGATCAGTTCATACTTATTAGAAAGATTATTATCAAAAGATAAAATATATAGTAAGTGTTGACTAAGATTTGGAGAAAAGATAACATGTGTGCTGTGTTGGTGGGAATGTAAATAGGTGTAGTCACTGCAGAAAATAGTATAGAGGTTTCTCAAAAAATTAAAAATAGAACTGCAAATGACCCATAATTCCACTTATGAGTATTTATCCAGAGAAAATATAAATACTAACTTAAAAATATACATGCAGCCCTATATTTACTGCAACATTATTTACAATAACAAAGGTATGGAAACAAGCTAAATATCTATCAATGGATGAATAGACAAAGAAATTATGGTGTATATACACAATGGAATATTATTCAGCCATAAAAAGAAGAAATATTTGTCATTTGTGACATGGATGGACCTTCAGAGCATTATACCAAATGAAATCAGACAAGGACAAACACCTTAAGATCTCACTTATATGTAGGATCAAAACAACAAAAACAAACTGATCTCACAGATACAAAGACCATATTGGTAACTGTTAGAGGGTAGACAAAATGGGTGAAGGGGGTCAAATAGTATAAACTTCTAGTTACAAAATAAATAATTTTTAGGGATGCAATATAAAAAAAATAAAGAATACATCTATCTATTACACACATGCACACAGGAATATAATCCATCCTTTAAAAAAAAAAAAAGGAATTTCTGTCCATTGTGACAACATACATAAGCCTGGAGGGTATTATGTTAAGCAAGACAAGTCAAATATACAAATGCTACATATTATCACTGATATGTGATCACCAATATCACTATTGATACCAGTCTCACTGATATCAATAAAGAGATAAAATTCATAAAAATAAATTAAATAGAAGTTCTAGAGGTAAAAATACAATAGCTGAAAATAAAAATTCACTAGCAAGATTCAAAGAGAGATTTGACTAATCAGAATAAACATCAGTCAACATGAAGATAGGATAACAGGAAAAAAAAGATTGAATAAAAGGGAAGAGAGCCTAAGGGAATTTGGGAACACCATCAAGTGGCCCAATATATGCCTCCCGGAAGGAGAAGAGAAAGATAAAGAAGCAGAGAGAATATTTGGAGAAATAATGGCCAAAGCATCTAAATTTGAAGAAAGATGAATATAAACATCTAAGAACCTAAATGACTTCAAGTAAAATGGTCTCAAAATTTCACACTGGGACATATTATAATTAAACTTCTGAAAGACAAAGAGAAAATCTTAAAATCAGCAAAAGAGAAATGATTTGTCGCATACAAAGGATCCTCAATAAGATTACAAGCAGAATTCTTATCAGAAACTATGGAGGTCAAAAAAGTAGTGGGCCAATATATTCAAAGTGCTAAAAGGAAAAAAAAATCTATCAACTAAAAACTATATTTGGTAAAATTGTCCTTAAAAAATCACGAAGAATAATCATATAACTGCTATTTATGAAATTAAAGTATGTTATAATAAATAACATGAATTTCAGTAAACAAATTCCAAATGCATTCATTACAAAACATAAAAAGGAAAATTTAGGGAGAAAAATACATTAGAGAGAAATTAACACATTCCTAGATAATCAATGTCTGAGGGAGTTTATTACCATTAGATCTGCTCTGTAAGAAATGTTAGAGTCCTGTGGTTCAACATAAAGTAACACCAGACAGGAACTAAAAGCCAAATAAAGAAATAAAGATCTTTGTAAAGGTAAACACATGAAAAATTATAAATCCTAACATAATTGTAACAATGGGTGCACAGCTGCATTTTGTGTTTCCCATATGATGTAACGGAGTACTACTTTAAAAAGCAATAACTCTAAAAGCTAAGAGTATTGTAACTTTTGTTTGTAATTCATATTCTGTTTTTAACATTTTAAAAGACCATTGTAATTAAAAGAATTATTAGTTCATACTGTTGGGCAAAAGATTTATGAAGATGTAGTTTTGCAGCATCAACAACTGAAAGGGGTGGTGTGTGCATGCTAATTCACATCAGTCATGTTTGATTCTTTGTGACCCTAAGGACTGTAGCCTGCCAGGCTCCTCTGTCTATGGAATTCTCCAGGCAAGAATACCAGAGTGAGCTGCCATTCTTTTCTTCAGGGAATCTTCCTGACTCAGGGATCCAACCCATGTCTCTATGTTTCTTACATTGGCAGACAGGTTCTTGACCACTAATACCACCTGGGAAGCTAAGGAAGAAAGGGGTGGTGATGGGCTGTGAAGAACAGAGTTTTTGCTATGTTATTAAAGTTAAGACTGTATAAATTCAAATTAGAGTGTTATAATTTTAGAATGCTAAATGTAGTCTCCACAGTAACAAGAAAGAAAATAGTTATAGTATATAAACAAATAGAAATAAGCAAGCTATTTCAACACTTCACTGCCACAAAACCAACTAAATAAAAAGAGTAACACAAAATATGAGGGACAAGAAATTACATACACATGTAAAATAAACAGCAGAAAGAAAAAAGTAAGTACCTTTTTATTGGTAATTACTTTAAACATAAATGGATTAAGTTCTTCAAGTGACAAAGATTGACAGAATTTTTTTTTTTTTTTTTTAAGAAAACAAGCAAGCAAAGAAAAAACCCAGGAGCCAGTTACATGTTGTGTACAAGGTACTCACTTCAGAACTAGAAACAAATGTCTAATAAGGGATTATCGTCCAAATATAAGTAATTCCTAAAGCCATCATCAACAACAACAAAACAATGCAATTTTAAAATGGTCAAAGGAATTAGATAGACATGTCTCTAAAAAAGATATAAAAATGGCTAAGCATGTGAAAAGATGTTCAACATTAGAAAAATGCAAATCAAAGCTATTCCTGTTAGGATGGCCACTATTTTTTTGTTGTTTTTAATTTTTGTTGGAGTATAGTTGATTTAAAATGTTGTGTTACTTTCTTCCATACAGCAAAGTGAATCAGTTATACATATACATATACTATGGCTACTATTAAAAAAAAACATAGAAAATAAGTGTTGGTGAGAATGTGGAGAGATTGGAACCCTTGTACATCATTGGTAGGAATGTACAATGCTACAGCAGCTATGAAAACAATATCAGAGTTTAGAAAAATAAAATTACAATTAACTTGTGATTCAGTAATCCTAGTTCTGGGTATATATTATAAACAATTAAAAGCTGGTTCTCAAAGAGATATTTGTATACTTATGTTCATAGCAGCATTATCACAATACATGGAAGCAACTCAAATTTGTATTAATCGACAGATGGATAAGCAAAATGTGGACTATATATACAATGTAATATTATTCAAACTTGAAAAGAGATAAAAGTGTATCCTACAACACAGATGAACTATGAGGAAACTATAGTAAGTAACAGAAGTCAGTCATAAAAAGACAAATATTATATGATTCCATTCTATGACGTACTTAAAAGCAATCCAAATCATAGAGATAGAAAGCAGAATGGTGGTTTCCAGGGGCTGAGGAAGAAGGGAATGGGGAATTGTTTAAAGAGTAGAGAGCTATAGTCTCAAAATATGAAGAGTTCTGGAAGTAGATGGTGAAATGGTAGCACAACAGTATGAGTATGTCTGATACCACTGAACTGTACACTTCAGTTGAAATAGAAAATATTATGTCACATATATTTTGTCACAATAAAAAATGGGTAGGAAGGTGTATTTGTCATTTAAAATCTCTATTCTGAAAGCTCAAATAATTTTGGAAAATTTATATAAAATGAAAATGCTCTTTCTAAAAATGGTATTAACAACCTTTAAATAATAAGTAGATAAAAAATAATAAATAGATAACTTATTTGAAATGGTAATAAAATAAGTAGTATGCAATATGAGTTATATGAAGGTGGCTTTTTTCTGACTTCCATAGAGCAGTGTCTTCTGTAATTTGTATTCTACAAATTCTTATGAACGTATATGTGAATTTTTTCACATATTGCTCCCTTCTTTATTTTTTTTTAACTTAAAAATAAACTATTTTCATGTTTGATTATTTTGGACTAGTTCGTTGGTTTTCAAGTACTTGTTATACAGCTAGCAGAGCATAAAATTACTATTTTTTTTCTTTTGGTCCCTTAATTGGCCAAAGCTGCAACATCTGTCACTTTTGTGAGAATCAGATTTCAGCTTCAAAGGCAGTATTAACAATCTGGCACAGCCATATCAGTATTACTTTCGTTTAATCTTTTTGCGCATCCTCCCTACTTTCACTAATCACTCCACACACTTCAAATCTACTCGCCTTCACAAAGTTCCCTTTCATCTTATGAGACCCGGTACTGCATCTTGCCTGGCTATGGATTCTTCGGTGTGTGCCACCTAAGCATTGCTCAGTGATTCATAATTACTTGTAGAATTTTTGTACCCATTTCCATCATTTTTCCCTTTGCCAAAGAGTAAAATTTTATGTCAATTAGCCACAATAACATGCTATGAACCAGAATTTAATCAGTAATAAGGGCTTCCCGGGTGACTCAGTGGTAAAGAATCTGCTGTCAAGCAGAAGACCTGGGTTCAATCCCTGGGTTGAGAAGATCCCATAAGAAGGAAATGAAACCCACTCCAGTATTCTTGCCTGGGGAATCCCACAGAGGGAGGAACTTGGCAGTCTACAGTCCATGGGACCACAAAAGAGTCAGACAGGATTTAGCAACTAAACAAAAGTATAATGATCATTAAAACGGATGTAATAGGAACACGCAGAACTTTCCTGGTTTTGTGTGTTTTGTTTGTTTGCTTGTTTTTTTTTTTTTTTAAATTTCAGCCTCTGTGGAATACTTCTAAGTTGCTCCTCATGGAATAAACCTGCCCAAACAGATTAGCTCTGAGGTGAAATAAAAAACACAAAGCTATTATAAAAGTACAAACATAAAATTTCTTCCCTGCTTGGTAAAATCCCTTTAGGGTATTGCAATGTTAGTATTATTTATCCTCCCCTTTTCTTTTATCAACTGGAAAGGTAGTTTCACTTTCTGCTATTATAGCTTCATACCCTCTAGTCACATGGACACTAGAATAACAAAAACAGAAACTGTACTCTTTCTTTTGTCTCCATCCTTTGACAAAGTTTGCCAATAAGCATACCTTCTAACTAAAAGAAAACAGAAGAAAAAACTCCCTATTTGTTCAATTCTGCTTTTTCTGAGCTTGCAGAGCAGCAAGGGCAAAATTGACTATACTACTGAACAATATATGTTCAGTTTTATGTTTTATATGTTCACAAAAGTTTTATATGTTTTATATATTCACAAAAGTTTATGTTTTATATGTTTATATGTTTTATATGTTCACAAAAGTTTTACTCTTTAGTATGAAAAACATGTGATTTTTTTTTTCCAAGTATATGAAAAGAAGCAAAAAATTTTGGATCAGTGTAACTAGCTCTACCCAAAAAAACTCTGTTACCATAACAGCTTCATTATTTATTCACTTGATTTGATTTAATAGTCAAGGTAATTGATTTTTTTGAGGTACAATTCCTGTATTTATACTTTAAGGAATGTAAATAAAAAAATAAGTAAAATGTGTGAAAGACTGTGGTGTAAATACTATAAAATTGTAAATATTAAGCAGCACACATAGAAATCAATACATAAAATTGATTGAAAAATAATAAGAAAATATCAGTGTTTGTTATGATGGAATAGTGACAGTTTAGCTTTTTGCACATCAACTCCTAATTGTTAATAACTATAAAATACAAAATGCATGTTTTTGAAGACATCAGAGGTACACCAAAACATCCACAGTTTAAGGGGTAAGAATCACAAAAAGAAGACAAGAATATTGAAACAGATCAAACTATTCAATGCTTTCTCCCACCAAACATTTACTACTTTTGAAAGTAGCAACCAAAGGAGACGTGAATAATGACGTAAAAAGCAATAGCTGTGGCTGGTAAATATTGGTTAACTTTCCAAAATCTCATGAAGCAGGAAGACAAAATTTGAGTTTCTGGGCTATAAATTAGCCAAGCCATGAAGGACTAATATGTTAGAGTGGAAGAAAGCATTTTGAAGTGAACCCAATAGTTCAAGGCAATTTTAAAATCAAGCCACATCTTGATTTCTAAGAGGTGCCGCTATGATAGACTTAACACTAGAGAAAGGGATAGCTAAAAATGTTAGGAAGTTGACAAGATCTGTCAAGACTTCATACTGATGTGGGAAAAAAAGTGTTTCAGAGGCCATCTTGTATTAGAGGTCTTGATAAATTCTTTTACACGCACACACCCACCACATACATACACACAAAGTCCACATAAGACCAAATTAGAGATAGACAAGGTTTCATGAAAGGTTAAATAACAGCTTTGACCAAACTCAATTTCAATATTAAACTAATCTGCTCCTGTTCTAACAATGTGGTATAATATTTTTAAGAGGAACTTAATAGCATTTGTAGGACCAATAAGTATATTTTTATCTAATTTGTTTCCATATAAAATGGCCAAAATATTCTTTTTAAAAGACTGGAATACCAGAAGACATAATAAAATGAGTAAAATGGAAATAAATGGTAAATCTAACACAGAGGTGATCTCAAAATTATAGTTATCAGAGAAAAAATAGACAGCAAGAGGGACATTTTAACTCAAAAATGTGAAAACCATAACAAATAAATGAAAATTTATGAAACTGAAGACTGTAACAATGGGCATTCAAAAAAATGCTAGAAAAAGACAGCCCTGGTGGTGCAGTGGATGAGAATTTGTCAATCCAAGAAGCGTGGGTTTGATCCCTGGTCTGGGATGATTACACATGCCGTGGAGCAAGTAATCTCGTGAGCCACAACTGCTGAGTCTGCACTCTAGAGTCTGTGCTCCTCAACAAGAGAAGCCACCGCAGTGAGCAGCCTTTGTACCACAACCAAGAGTAGCCCCCATCCTCTGCAATCGGAGAAAGCCTGAACAAAGCAAGGAAGACCCTGTGCAGCAAACTTAAATTAATAAATAATAATAATGATGCTAGAAGATTTTGCAGCAAATTAGGCAAAAAAGAAGGGAGGATCACTGAATCAAAAGAAAATACCCAACTGGAAAATATCAGATGTAAAGAAAAAAGTTCAAAACATACTGACAAGACTATAATATATATAACAAACCCTACTGAAAAGTTCGGACATAAATTCACGTGGAGTCCCCAAGGAAAAATGGAGCTATGAGGAATACACCTTCCGAGAAGATAGGATGGCCAAAAACTTTTTCTAAACTGATGAAAGATAAAAACACTGAAAATTAAGATTCTACAAATAAAATGTTTGAAAGTAAAAGTGTAGAGTAAGTTATACAGAAATACCTTATAAAAATATATTAATAATAGGCAAGTGAAATGCTAAGACAAAATTATTAGAAGACATTATGAGGTATATTTTATAAAGATAAAAATATGATGGAATTTTTTTGGCAAAAAATTTAATGGCAAATATAAATGCCAATTTAAATTTGTATATTTCTGTAAATGTATAAACTATACAAAGCAAGATTTTATATGACCAGAAAAAACAGGAAAATTAACAGTAATATATTAGATTTGAACACATTTTGGTAACTTATGGAAAAGTTTCCAAAATATTCTGTAAAAAGATGGGATATTTGGAAAATTTAACCAGGTTTTTACTGAACTGTCATTTGGAAAACATGCATAAAGTAATTGCAGAACAAACTGCAAAAAGCAACTCTTATTCACAGGGATTCTAAGTACAAATGAATTATGTAAACCTAATCTCATCAAATTTCAAATGATTAAAGACAGAGAATTGTATCTCTGCACTCTAGAAATACAGAAAACAGTGAGAAAAATGATAAAAAGAAATATAAAAAAATCCCTAAATATTAAGAAATAAAGCAATGTACTTCCAGGTGTATAAGATGAATTTAGAAAAGGCAGAGAAATCAGAAATCAAACTGCCAGTATTCACTGGATCACAGAGAAAGCAAAGGATTTCCAGAAAAACATCTACTTCTGCTTCATTGACTTCGTTAAAGCCTTTGACTGTGTGAATCACAACAAACTGTAGAAAATTCATTCTTAAAGAGATGAGAATACCAGGCCACCTTACCTGTCTCCTGAGAAACCTTTATGCAAGTCAAGAAGCAACACTGAGAACTGGACACGAAACAACTGGTTCCAAATCGGGAAAGGAGTACGTCAAGGCTGTATCTGTTACCCTCCTTATTTAACTTCTATGCAGAGTACTTCTTGCAAAATGCATAGCTGGATGGTCCACAAGCTGGAATCAAGACTGCCAGGAGAAATATCAAACATCTCAGTTGTGCAGATTATGCCACCCTAATGGCAGAAAGGCGAGGAGAAACTAAAGAGCCTCTCGAAGGTGAAAGAGAGTAAAAAAGCTGACTTAAAACTCAAAATTCAAAAAACTAAGATCATGACATCAGGTCCCATCACTTCATGGGGAACAGAAAGGGGAAAAGTGGAAGCAGTAACAGATTTTCTTTTCTTGGGCTCCAAAATCATTGCTGACAGTCACTGCAGCCATGAAATTATAAGACGCTTGCTCCTTGCAAGGAAAGCTATGACAGACCTAGACAGAGTATTACAAAGCAGAGACATCACTTTGCCGACAAAGGACCACATAGACAAACTTATGGTTTTCCCAGTAGTCATGTTTGGTTGTGAGAGTTGGACGATAAAGAAGGCAGAGCATCGAAGAACTGATGCTTTCAAACTGTGGTGCTGAAGAAGACCCTTGAGAGTCCACTAGGCTGCAGGGAGATCAAACTAGTCAACCCTGAATCTTCATTGGAAGGACTGATACTGAAGCTGAAGCTCCAGGACTTTGACCATGTGATGCGAAGAGCGGATTCATTGGAAAAGACCCTGATACTGGGAAAGATGAGGGCAGGAGGAGAAGGGGATGGCACAGGATGAGATGGTTGGATAACATCAAAAGCTCATTGGACTTAAATCTGAGAAAACTCAGGGAGATAGTAGAGGACATGGGAGCCAGCTGTGCTGCAGTCTATGAGCTTGCAAAGAGTTGTACAGACTTAGCAACTGGACAGCAACAACAATAAAGCAATATACACATAAACGAGCCACATATGAGGAATCAATAATAACCAGAGTTAGAAAATATTTTGAACTGAATGATAGTGTAAAGATGTTTTAGTAAGTATCTGTAATGTTCCAAATGAAATAGAGGGAAACGTATATCCCCGAATTGATTATACAAAAAAAAAACCCCCACAGAATTAGAATATATGATGTGACAATAAGCAGAAAATAATAAACTATAGAATAAACATATAATACAAGTATTAATCAAGCCAAAAGTTGTTCCTTTGAAGACACTAATAAAATTGATAAACTCTGGAAAGTATAATCAAGAAAAAAAGGCAGAAATTTTAAAAATTCAGGGAAAAAAATACCCTAGTTGTTCAATATTCAAGCAATAAACAGAAAACTATAGAATATTATGAATAAATATTTTCAAATGAAATGGCAGTTTAAAAAGTATGCTAAAGTATGCTAAAAAGCATACATTTTTAGAAAAAAGAACACAAAATCCATTCAAAAATATAATATAAATGATTGTATATCTATCTTCGTTAAGTTCCATTATTTAATGAAAAGCATTTCCACAAAAAGTCCATATTAAAAATACTACATCACTGGGGTTTACCAAACATCTAAAGGAAAAAAAAAAACTAAAATCGATTTACACAAACTCTTTCTAGACAGTACAAAATCATAAAACTTGGCCATTCATTTTATTAGGGTAGAATAAGGTACACTCCAAAACCTAAAAATACATTAGTATATAAAATTCTGTAAAAAAACATAATATTAATTTATTAAGATTAATTATTAAAAGAATATATATGCTTCAAAAGATTCTATAGGTGTATAATACATCAGAGTTAACGTCTTTAATTCCAAGAATATAAGTTATTTGACTATTCTATCAAGTTAAGTGATCAAAATTGATTTAAAAAAGAATGAAATTGGTACACCACTATTAAAAACAGCACAGAGGTTCCTTAAAAACTAAAACTAGAGCTACCATCTGATTCAGCAATCCTACTTCTGGGCATATATCCAGAGAAAACCATAATTTTCAAAGACACATGCACCCCAATGTTCACTGAAGCACTATTTACAATAGCCAAGACATGGAAGCAACCTAGCTATTCATCAGTGTATGAATGGATAAAGATATGGTAAATATGTACAACAGAATACTTCTCAGCCATAAAAAAAAATAATGAAATAATCACACTGAGTGAAGCAAGTCAGATAGAGAAAGGTAAATATCATTTAATATTGTTTATATGTGAAATGTTTTTTAAAAAGGTACAAATGAGCTTATTTATAAGACAAATAGTCACATATGTTGAAAAAAAATGTATGCTTACCAATGGAAAAAGGAGGAAAGATAAATTGGGAGAGATAACCACTAAGAACCTACTATGTAACACAGGGAACTCTACTCAAAACTCTGTAATGACTTACATGGGAAAAAATGTAAAAAAGAGTAGAAATATGTATGTATAGAACTGATTCACTGTGATGTTTGAAAATTTGAAAACAGTATGGACCTTCTCAAAAACTAAAAATAGAACTACCATATGATACAGCAATTCCACTCCTCAGCATACACTTGAAAAACAAAACAAAAGCTCTACTTTGAAAAGATCCACACAAAGTTCAAAAGTACCAATTTTTCAGTGCTCAGCTTTCTTACAGTCCAACTCTTACATCCATACATGACCACTGGAAAAACCATAGCTTTGACTTTTTGACAGACTTTGTTGGCAAAGTAGTGTCTCTGCTTTTTAATATGCTGTCTAGGGTGATCATAGCTTTTCTTCCAAGGAGCAAGTGTCTTTTAATTTCATGGCTGCAGTCACCATCTGCAGTAATTTTGGAGCCCAAGAAAATAAAGTCTGTCACTATTTCCATTGTTCCCCCATCTGTGCCATGAAGTGATGGGACCAGATGCCATGATCTTATTTTTTTTAATGTTGAGTTTAAAGCCAACTTTTTCACTCTCCTCTTTCACTTTCATCAAGAGGCTCTTTATTTCCTCTTCACTTTCTGCCATAAGGGTGGTGTCATCTGCATATCTGAGGTTATTGATATTTCTCCCAGCAATCTTGGTTCCAGCTTGTGCTTCATCCAGCCTGGCATTTCACATGATGTACTCTGCATGTAAGTTAAATAAGCAGGGTGACAATATGCAGCCTTGACATACTCCTTTCCCAAAGAAGGACAGATTACAAATTAATGCTCTTTCTTTAACCCATTAAAGAACAGAGGTCAGAGGGAAAACAACTAATCTCACATTGAGAGCAAAACAGATATGTAGCTAGAAACAGAATTATGTATTTACTTAGGAGAGATACTGATGAATGCCGTATAAACTGATAACATTATTAGGCTAGGGTTTTGTTTTAACAACATGCACTTTAAACTAAAAACATGGACAGGTTAAAAGGATGTAAAAAGTTATAGCATGTAAACACTAATCAGAAAGAGCAGGATTGGTTACATTAATTTCAGAAAAAGTAATCCTCAGGGAAGAAAAAAAATACCTGAAGTGAATTGAGGCATTACATACTAATCAAAGGGTCAGTTTTTCAAAAGACAAAACAATCTTAATTGTGCTTATATCCAACAATAAAGCATGGGAGAAAAATTGATAGATACAAAAGGAAAAAAATCTGCAATCACAATTAGAAATTGCAAACTTCCTTCTCAGTAATTGATAGAATAAATGAGCAGAAAACCAGTAAAGATGTAGATGACCTAACAGTGCTAACTAATTTGAAATAATTCACATTTTTACAGCTCTTGACTAAACATAAGTTGAACATTCATTCCTTTTCAAGTGTTCAAGGACACACACATAATACTCTACTGGAACTTTGACCTGCTCCCCAAATGGCCCAATAAAGCACATTTTTCCAAGGACACAATCTACTTTTAAAATTCAACAAACTAATGTCCTCACAAAAGCACTCTTCTAGATAGATGGAAGAATATGTTCAAAGTGGAAATGGGCAAAGGAGTTTATAAGAAGTGGTAAGATGATTAAAAAAAAAAAAAAAAAGTCTCCACTGTATCATATCAACCAGAAAAGAAGATACAACTTTGCTGGAGAGGTTAGATATGAAGAAGTTCAAATATTGGGAACCCTGAAAAGAAATCACATTCATCAAAAATGCTTTCTGTTTTGATTTTTGAAGTAATTTAGAAAATGAGTAAAACCTCATATTTTGGTGAAGGCAGATGCAAAAATTTACAATGAGTGTGAAAGGTCAAGAATGAATAGAGTTGGAAACTGAGTACTTAACAAGTTAGACGACCAGCAAAGTGATGGAGATTTTAGTGGAGATAGGGGAAGATTTTAGAAAAGAGTGAAATGGTTCAGGTACTCATATCAGCTGTCTAGACCACTTGAATTAGAACATTCAGAAACTCTTTAAAGAACAGATTCTTTTACTATCACTTCAAGTCTAAAACTCAAACCTCAAAATATGTACTGCTGAAAAATAATTCACAGGAAAACAAAGATTATCTATGAGTTTCATTTGCTTCCTGGTTGTTCATTAGTAAAAAATCTGTCTGCCAATGCAAGAGACATGGGTTCAATCTCTGGGTTAGGAAGATCTCCTGGAGAAGGAAATGGAAAACCATTCCAGTATTCTTGCCTGGAAATCACATGGACAGAAGAGGCTGGTGGGCTATAGTTCACTGGGTCACAAGAGAGTTGGACACAACTTAGTAACTAAAATAACAACAAAAATTTTATTCAGGTACATCTAGTTTTCCCTTTTCCAATCTCACTCTATCTCAATGAATTCAATGTGTTCTGATAATAAAATGATTTTCCTGTTAGAAAACCTAAGAAACAATTGTTGTTATTCAGTCGCAAAGTCATGTCAGACTCTTTTCAACCCCATGGACTGCAGCATACCAGGCTTCCCTGTACTTCACAATCTCCCAGAATGTGCTCAAACTCATGTCCTTGCATTAATGATATCATTCAAACATCTCATCCTCTGTTGCCCCCTTCTTTTCCTGCCCTCAGTCTTTCCCAGCTACACAAAAGCTCTTGAGTGATCAAGCCTGGTCCCTGGTCCCGAAACGAAATCTTCTTTGGAGATCACGAATCTGACTCCATTCACCATAAGCTATCATCTTGGGGGCTCATCAGGGATCTTCAGGACAAGGTAAGAACATTCAAGAGTTCTAGCCTCTCTGCTTTCTCAGTATACACATTTTCCACTTTACTTTACTAACTCTACGGTGTGCTTGTGTGAATGAATGACACATCCTGCGTGAAGCAAGTTCTGTGGTTTCAAGGTGCCTCGTAATGACTGAAGGCAGCCCCCAAAAGGGGAAACTTGTCGGGAGTTTATACCAACCTGCCAATGTCAAGAGACACCCAAAGTCACTGCTAGGGGAGTGGCCAGAAATGGGCAAAGCATGTGGACCAAACTTTCCTTTCTTGGTCATCTTTTCCTGGTCTCTTTGACCGTTTTGTAATTGCATTGGGAATTAGAACTGCTAACCTAATCTGTCGGATCATAGACTTTCAAGGGACTTGTGATCCATGCTGTTGCTTTGTACTTTTACTTAGACCCCAAGTATGGAAGTGCCTAGCCTTGCTAGGAGTGGAAAGTTACAACAGCACGTTTGGGAGCGAGGCAGAGCTCTAGCTCCAGGACTGTCTCTTAGGCTAGAGATCACTCTCTGGCTGCCTGCCTCAGAGCCAGCGACCTGAAAGTGAATCTTTGTCATGGCCGTGCCTCTGATCTCTGTGGATATAAGCACTGCTGGTGACCATGAGGTTTTCGAGAACACACACGGGGAATTGCAGGATTTGGTCAGATTGGAAGTGCAATGGGCTTCTTCCTTTGGTGCGCTAGCTCTTGGTGGACCAAAGGAGGCTCTTTGGTGGCTTTTGTCTCAACTGCCTAGATATTCCTTTTGTGGAATGTGTGGGAATGAACTGGAAGGATTGGCCCTAGTAACTTGAGGACAAAAATAACTTTTTCCTCGCTGGCCAACACTCCACAACTTCTTTTGCTATCACATATACCGGCATGGTGACATTCAGAAGGGACATCTTTATGTTCATCTCTTTATGACTGACTGCTTCTACTGAGGTCAGGACTGTACTCAGGAATGTGCATAGGCCCATGGAAGACAGATGCTTCCCCTAGTAGTCCTAGCTTGGGAAACATTCCATAAAGCTACTCTGCTCCACCCTAGGTGGCATCAGAGAAACAGGCAAATCAAACAAAGGTCTTGGGGTTATGGAACTAGGTCAATTTGGAATGCCATCAGGTCTACCCCTGGTACATCTCCATCCCACTTCAGTGGTAGAACTGGGATGGATGAGTAAGATGCTTGCATCAGTAAGGGACAGACTAAGTCCAACCAGGGAAGGAAAGCTTCAGTGGAGAATCTGTCTACACCCCCACTTAGAACAGGGAAGGATGCTTCCAGTGGAAAAAACCCATGGCTGTGAATGCAGTTTTTTTCTCTCTTACAGATGGGAGCTAGCAGTTCCAAAACCACTCCCTTAAAATGTATTAAAAAAAAAAAAAAAAAAGCTGGGACAAGTTTGATCCCTAGGGTTTAAAAAGAAACGTCTGATCTTCTTCTGTGATACTGAATGGCCACGGTACCCTTTGGAAGATAGGGAATGCTGGCTGGTCAAAGGGTCTTAATTATAATCTGTTTTACAGTTAGACCGGTTCTATAGAAAACTAGAGAAAAGGGTAGATGTGACATATGTGTTACTCTTTATCTCTTTGTGTGACATGCCAGACATATGTCCTAAGGGTACAGATTTGGGTGTGAAACCTTCAGTTCCCTCCTGTCCTTTTGCTTTGGCCCTGCATCTGGGGTTCCCATCTGAACAAGCTGAGAGTCAGGGCACCTTTCCAGGAGGGGTTGCCTCAGTCTTAGTAGAAATTCAAACAGTACCAGTTGCGGTCAAGACTATTAGAGAATCCAAAAAGTACATAGAAGCATTTGCGGGACTAACTTTACTTTATGAGCTTACTTGAAAAGATATAATGTATGTCTTGGGACAGACGCTGACCTGATTTGAGAGCTTGAGTTTTGGGGGAAGCTACTACTTTTGGAGATGAATGACTTGAACATGAGATAAGGGGAGAGAGGGAACACAAAATAGCCTTCCTGTCTACTGGGATCCAAGTCGTTCCCATAACAGCCACTTTTTTGGATGTATTCTTGAAGGACTCAAGCAAGCATGCACTAAGA
This sequence comes from Dama dama, assembly GCF_033118175.1. Classification (NCBI taxonomy): domain Eukaryota; kingdom Metazoa; phylum Chordata; class Mammalia; order Artiodactyla; family Cervidae; genus Dama; species Dama dama. The sequence goes on along the minus strand of NC_083709.1, from coordinate 41,990,771 downwards.
CTTTATACTAAGTTGGCTGACTTAGAACAGGGAGAGAAAGAAACGCCTGGTAAATTCCTAGATAGACTATGGGAGGCTCTCTGCAAGTTTCCTGATGTTGATACTGAAAGTGCAGAGGAAGAAATGATCTTAAAAGATACATTTGTGACTCAGTTGGCTCCAGATATTTGGTGTATGTTACAAAAACAGGAGTTTGGACTAAATCAGTCTTTAAAAAAACTGCTGCAGCTGGCTCAGATGGTATATTGTGGTAGAGAATATGAGGAGGAAAAGAGCACAAAAAGAACCAGGCAATAGACTGAAGCCCCAACAATGGCTGTTAGATCTGTTCTGAAACAGCCTGAGGAAAAATGCCCAAAGGAACCCAGGTGAAAAGGGATGGACTTGTTATTACTGTGGAAAGGAGGGGCATCTCAAGTGGGATTGCCCTCAAACGTCTAAACCGCCCCTGGCTCCATGTCCAGTCTGCAAAGGACCATACTGGAGAAGAAACTGCCCTCTGAGGGGTAGGGCCCAGGGGTTGGGCTCTCAAGGCAATTGGGACTGAACGTGCCCAGGGGTCCCCACACAAACCCCCATTCTAATGACACCTGAGGAACTCCGGGTATTAATAATTGTGGGGAGCCAATCAGTCAATTTTCTTTTGGACATTAGGACAACTTTCTCTGTGCTCACTAGGGCCCCTGGTCTGCTTTCCTCCTGACCCACAGCCCCGTAATGGCACTGTCTGGATGAGCCAAATGCTATTATTTCAGTCATCCTTTAAGCTGCAATTGGGACTCTGGGCTGTTTTCTCATGAGTTTCTGATTGTGCCAGAGTCTCCCTCACCCCTTCTGGGGAGGGATATACTGAACAAGGTCCAGGCCTCTGTTTTCATAAATATGGAGCCTGCTCTTTCTCTCCCATTAATTGACCAAAATGTAAATCCTAAAGTGTGGACAGATGGAAAAACTATGGGTTGAGCATAAAATGCTGTTCCTGTCGTGATCAAGCTCAATGACCCTCACCTATTTTCATATTAAAAGCAGTACTCTCTAAAGCTCAAGGTTAAGGAAGGGTTAAAATCCATCATTGAGAATTTAAAGGAACAGGGGCTATTAATTCCCTGTAACAGTCCATGCAAAACTCTTATTTTGGGTGTGAAAAAGTCAAATGGTAAATGGAGACTTGTTTAAGATATATGAATAATAAGTGTCTAATCCTTATAATTTATTGTCTGAAATTCCTAAATGAGCCAAATATTTTTCAGTCACTGATTTGAAGAATACTTTCTAGACTTAAACCTATATTAAATCATCCCCTACCTATGACTTTAAGGCAATTGAGAGGATTTTTAGGAATTACAGTCTACTGCCACATTTGGATTCCAGGTTATAGGGAAATTGCCCGGCCTTTATATAAAGTTATAACTGAGACTCAGTAGGCCCGAACTGACAAGCCGGTTTGGTCTCCATTTACTCAAAAGTCTTTTAAAGACTCTTCAAACTGCTCTCTTGCAGGCTCCAATTTTGAGCTTGCCCACAGGATCAGAGTTTAGTTTGTTACTGAAAATGAAGGCTATGGCCACATTGTTTAAGGGTAATTGTTACTATTGTTTTACTTATGCCTAAAGCTCATAAGTTTATTAATGGACAAAATCTTATTCTATTGACTTCTCATGATGTGAGATCTTAAACCTTAAAGTTCAGAACAACAATGACTCCACCTTTAAAGCTGCAGTAATTCAAGGGGTGCCAACAGCTCTAGGAATAGATTATCATTTACACTGTTCCTGGAGACCCCAATCTTCAGAAAAAGTTGAAAAGGCTAATGACATTATTAAAAGACATCCATGTAAGTTAACTCAGGAGACACAAGACAGTTGGTTTATAGTTTTACCCATAGCTTTAATGAGGATTTGAACTGCCCCTAAGAAGAAGGGACTGTCTCTATGGCAGTCTGTTTTTGTGCACAGATATTGTCATAGGTCCCAAAGCATTAGAATTAACTATGTGACTCAGCTTTCAGCTTTTCAACCTCCTCATCAATTGAAGGCTTCCCATGGTGGGTTTCTCCACTTCAAGGAAAGGACTTTTTTCAACTCTGAGAATACCTTCACTAACAATAATTGTATGTGATGACTCTTTTTGATCTGATGACATCTAACAATCCTAAGATGGACTGATATAACTATGAACATAATGTGACTTTTAATTTTGATTATTTATTATCTTGGTTTAATGACTATTTTGCTACACATGAGAAGGTAAATGGGTCTAGATCTGGTGGCTTTTTACCTGATCTTTATCAAATATGGGATGATGTTATATGGCTAACTCCTGAAATGGGATGTCTAATATCTAGCACCCCCATATACTGGAAACATATAGAGCCATCACCAGAAGTTAACTAACAACTTCATTATAATGATTGGAAACAAATGGGATTTTTGCCTCAGGAAATATGCAATATAGTCATTCCCATGTTTTCCAACCCCAGTTCAGGTCCTCCGTTTGCCTGGCCAGGCACTAATTAGGACTGGATATCTCAGTCATGCTGGCTTGCTCCAAACAGGACCTACTGGGTATGTGGCTCTTGTCTATGGGCATGGCTTCCCGCTAGTTGGAAAAGGAGGTACACCATAGGTCTAACTTCTACTCACGGCTTCAGATTTTCAGAGCTTCCAGAGAAGCCTGCTAATTTACCACAACTTAGAACTCACTGGGCAAGATCTGTATTTCACTGGTATGATTATATGGCTACAGTATTTGTTCCCTCTCTGGGAACTACAGATGTTATGCTAAGAGGTGAGGCTATGACTAACTTTATTCAACAGGCTTTACAAGATTCTCAGAAAGCTGTTTCAGCTCTTAATGATGAAGAAATACAAATAAGAAAGGTGGTTTACAAAACAGATTGGCCTTAGATATTGTGACAACTGCACAAGGAGGAACTTGTGCCATTATTTATACCCAGTGCTGTGCATAAATACCCAATATAAGCACTAATGTTACTTACTTTAGTAAACACATGATCAAGAAGATTCAGGCTATGGATACTCCTTAAGCCTCAATTGCCTCACTTTGGGAGACATTAACTAGTTCCTCATGGTGGGAAAATATCCTAATTGCAATATTTCTGATTGTTCTGTTTTTGCTGTTTGCTCCCTGTATCTGTAACTGTGTAGCTGGATTTGTTTCTAGTCGCATGAAGAGCTTTAAGTTACAAATGGTTGCTTAAACTTCTGCTACTGTGGCAACTTCCTCCAACTACTACTTGGGGCCCCTGGATAGGAGGCCCTCAGTATAAGGGTTAGGAGAATATATTGCCTAAACAATTTAGGTATGATGCCCATCAATATCAGGAAGTAGCTATGGAGCAAACACGACACCCCTTTCCCTAGGCAACATAATTCTCCTGAAAGAAAATGGGAAGATGAGAGTCAATTCCTAGGCAGGTTGATAAGAAGTCTGGGGTCCCTGAGGAGGAAAAAAAGGGGTCTGGGGTTCTGAAGGAGGAAATAGGGGTCTGGAATTCTCAAGGAGGAAGAAAGGACAAACTTTTTTTCTACATTCCTCAGTAAGGATTATATAACAATAAAGTATCCTGCTTGAGGACCTGTTTCTCTTTCCTGAAAATCTTCTGGCTAATCCTGTTATCTTAAAATGTATATTATGGGAGTGGGTCTAGTAAGATCTTTACAACCTTGAGACATCTTTTGATTTATTGTAATAATCAATTTAAAAAGTATATAATTCCCTTACTAAGACTAGCGAGGGGGTACCTTCCATCTCCCTTCTGATGTCTATGTCAGAAGCTTTCTCTGTCTCTTTTCATACTTTGATAAAGCTTTGCTACAGAAAGCTCTTGAGTGATCAAGCCTGGTCCCTGGTCCTGAAGCTAACTAATCTTCTCTGAGGATCACGAATCTGACACCATTCACGGTGAGCTATCCCAAGAACACACAGGAGCAGGACGAGATTAGAATCTGAGCTGCCCCCACAGCAGGTGCCGAGATCAGCACAGTGTTGGAGGGCAATTTAGGGAGGTCGGGTGAACTGTGACTACAGTGAAGGAAAGGACTCCGACAGCAGTGACTCAATAAAACCATTTATTAACCTTATGTTTTGACTTGTTCTGCTGAATCTTTTGGAATTTTTCTCTTCCTTTTTTCTCCCCCTCTGTTGTTTTTTATGTTACTGGCACTGCTGCTGCTGCTGCTGGTAAGTCGCTTCAGTGCGACCCCGTAGACGGCAGCCTCTGTCTATAGACACCAGGCTCCTCCGTCCATGGGATTCTCCAGGCAAGATTATTGGAGTGGGGTGCCATTTCCTTCTCCTTACTGGCACTATGAAGTCTAATTATGTTTTTGAGCATTTTCCCCCCTCAGTCACATGTCTTTATTGTTGTTATAAACCTCTACCTCTACATTGGGCTTTTGCAATTCTGTGGAGGTTTCCTTTTCTTTTTTTCCTTTGTTTCTCTTTTCTCTTTTTAAAAAATATGTATTATTTTTTCTACCTTTATTCCTTTGTTTGCTTTTCCTGTTGTTATTTTCCCCTTACAGTTAATCTTTAATGTGTATAAATCTTTATCTACCTCTATTTAACTCTGCATATCTATTTTTCTTTCTTTCTTTCCTTTCCTCTCAACATATTTGTTAGTTTTATTTTCATTGCTTAATTCCCTAATTGACACCTTGCTTTGGTTTTGTTTTCCAATTTGTGTTTTAGTTAGTTTTGTTCTTAACTGGTAGATATATTTTTTTTATTTCCTTTGTTTGTTGGGTCAATCTACTGTACTTTATTTTTGTTGGACTGTTTTGACTTTGTTCATGGCTGTATATGCATATGATATATTCCATTATTTTAATTATCATTTGCCTGATTTTGTAACTGCCATTTGTCTGGGGTTCATCTTTGGTTACTCGTTTTTGGATATTTGTTTCAATCTCACCTAATGCCATAGCAAACCACTTGTGGAGTCTTCGTTCCTGACCAGAGATCAAGTCCTGAGCCTTTGGAGTGGGAGCATTGACTCCAAGACCCTCAACCACCAGAGAACTAACTCAGGGAGTATCAAACAGTGAGAACTCACACAAAGGAAACCACTTGAATACAAGACCCAGCATCACCCAACCACCAGCAGCACAGGACTGGGCAGGACATCTCATCTAAGCAACAAACAAACAAACAAACAAATACACACCCAGTCATTAGCATACAGGATTACCACCTCACTCAGCCTTGCCCATTAGAGGAAAAACAAGCAAAAACAGCACAAATCTCATCCTATATGAAGCTTACACAAACCATACCAACCTTAGGAGGGCAGAAACCAAACAGAAGAAAGAATTCAACCTTGAAGCCTGGGAAAAAGAGACCTCAAACACAATAAGTTAAAATAAAATGAAATGAAAAGGCAGAGAAAAAGTTACACAAATGAAGGAACAAAGTAGAAACATGGAAGTCCAAATAAATGAGAGGAGATAGGCAAACTGCCTGAGAAAGAATTCAGAATAAGATAGTAAAGATGATCAAATGGAGAAAATGCAAGAATCAATTAACAAAGACCTATAAGAATTAAAGAATATATATACAGAGACAAATAACACAATTACTGAAATTAAAAGTACTCTAGAAGGAATCAATAGCAGAATATCTGAAGAAGAAGAAGAAACCAGTGAGCTGGAAGATAAAATGGTGGAAATAACTTCTGAAGAGCAGAATAAAGTGAAAAGAATGAAAAAGAACTGAAGATAGTCTCAGAGACATCTGGGACACTGTCAAATGCACCAACATTTGAATTATAGGGGTCCCAGAAGAAGAAGAGAATAAGAAAGGATATGAGAAAAATTTTGAAGAGATTATAGTTGAAAATCTCCTGAACATGGAAAGGAAATAGTCAATCAAGTCCAAGAGGCACAAAGAGTCCCATACAGGATAAACCCAAGGAGAAACACACCAAGGCACATACTAATCAAATTAACAAAGACTAAACACAAAGAAAGAATATTAAAAGTAGCAAGAGAGAAGCAACAAGTAAGATACAAGTGAAACCCCGTATATTTAACAGCTGATCTTTCAGCAGAAATTCTGCAGGCCAGAAGGGAATGGCAGGATATATTTAAAGTATTGAAAGATGAAAACCTTAAATCAAGATTACTGTACCTGGCAAAGATCTCATTCAAAATTAATGGAGAAATAAAAGGCTTTTCAGACAAGCAAAAGTTAAGAGAATCCAGTACCACCAAACCAGCTTTACAACAAATGTTAAAGGGACTTATATATTCAGGAAATATGAGTGAATAAAAAGGATCAACAAAATCAACCTCAAACAATTAAGAAAATGGCAATAGGAACATACATATCAATAATTACTTTAAATGTAAATGGATTAAATGTTCCAACCAGAAGACACAGACTGGCTGAATGGATTAAAAAACAAGACTCATCTATATGCTGTCTACAAGAAACCCACTTCAGATCCAAAGACACATATAGACGGAAAGTGAGAGGATGGAAAAATATATTCCATGAGAATGGGAAGCAAAAGAAAGTTGGAGTAGCAATCCTCATATCAGACAAAACAGACTTTTAAACAAAAAATATTACAAGAGATTAGGTAGAACACTACATAATGATCAAGGGATCAATCCAAGAGGAAGACATAACAATTGTAAATATCTACACACTCAACATAGGAACACCTCAATACAGAAGAAAAAACTAACAGACATAAAAGGGGGAACTGAGAGTTACACAATAATAGTAGGAGACTTTAACACCCCAGTCACACCAATGGACAGATCATCAGAAAAGAAAATCAATCAGGAAACCCAAGTCTTAAATGATGCACTAGATGAGATGAATCTCATTGATAACTTAAGGCCATTCCATCCCAATGCAGAAGAATACACCTTCTCAAGTACACATGGAACATTCTCCAGGATAGATAACATCTTGACTCACAAATCAAACCTCAGTAAATTTAAGAAAATTGAAATCATATCAAGCATCTTGTCTGACCACAGTGCTATGAGATTAGATATAAATTACAAGAAAAAACCTTTTGGATAGCAGCCATCCTGACTGGTGTGTAATGGTACCTCATTGTGGTTTTGATTTGCATTTCTCTGATAATGAGTGATGTTAAGCATTTTTCATGTGTTTGTTAGCCATCTGTATGTTTTCTTTGGAGAAATGTCTCTTTAGTTCTTTGGCCCATTTTTTGATTGGGTCATTTATTTTTCTGGAATTGAGCTGCAGGAGTTGCTTGTATATTTTTTAGATTAATCCTTTGTCTGTTGCTTCATTTGCTATTATTTTCTCCCAATCTGAAGGCTGTCTTTCCACCTTGCTTATAGTTTCCTTTGTTGTGCAAAAGCTTTTAAGTTTCATTAGGTCCCATTTGTTTATTTTTGCTTTTATTTCCAATATTCTGGGAGGTGGGTCATAGAGGATCCTGCTGTGATTTGTGTCAGAGAGTGTTTTGCCTATGTTCTCCTCTAGGAGTTTTATAGTTTCTGGTCTTACATTTAGATCTTTAATCCATTTTGAGTTTATTTTTGTGTATGGTGTTAGAAAGTGTTCTAGTTTCATTCTTTTACAAGTGTTTGACCAGTTTTCCCAGCACCACCTGTTAAAGAGGTTGTCTTTTTTCCATTGTATATTCTTGCCTCCTTTGTCAAAGATAAGGTGTCCATAGGTTCGTGGATTTATCTCTGGGCTTTCTATTCTGTTCCATTGATCTGTATTTCTGTCTTTGTGCCAGTACCACACTGTCTTGATGACTGTGGCTTTGTAGTAGAGTCTGAAGTCAGGCAGGTTGATTCCTCCAGTTCCATTCTTCTTTCTCAAGATTACTTTGGCTATTCGAGGTTTTTTGTATTTCCATAAAAATTGTGAAATTCTTTGGTCTAGTTCTGTGAAAAATACCGTTGGTAGCTTGATAGGGATTACATTGAATCTATAGATTGCTTAGGTACAGTCATTTTGACAATATTGATTCTTCCAATCCACAAACACAGTATATTTCTCCATCTGTTTGTGTTCTCTTTGATTTCTTCCATCAGTGTTTTATAGTTTTCTATGTAAAGGTCTTTTGTTTCTTTAGGTAGATATACTCCTAAGTATTTTATTCCTTTTGTTGCAATGGTGAATGGTATCATTTCCTTATTTTCTCTTTCTGTTTTCTTATTGTTAGTGTATAGGAATGCAAGGGATTTCTGTGTGTTAATTTTATATCCTGCAACTTTACTATATTCATTGATTAGCTCTAGTAATTTTCTGGTAGAGTCTTTAGGGTTTTCTATGTAGAGGATCATGTCATCTGCAAACAGTATAGAAACATGTATATTATCAAGAGTGAAAGAGATCACCAGCCCAGGTTGGATGCATGAGACAAGTGCTCAGGGCTGGTGCACTGGGAAGACCCAGAGAGATCAGCTGGAGAGGGAGGTGGGAGGGGGGATCGGGATGGGGAATACATGTAAATTCATGGCTGATTCATGTCAATGTATGGCAAAAACCACTACAATATTGTAAAGTAATTAGCCTCCAACTAATAAAAATAAGTGAAAAAAAAGAAAAAAAAAGAAAAAACCCGAAAGAAACACAAACACATGGAGATTAAACAACACATTTCTAAATAACCAACAGGTTACTGAAGAAATCAAAAGGGAAATCAAAAAATTTCTAGAAACAAATGACAGTGAAAACACGAGAACTCAAAACCTATGGGATGCAGCAAAAGGTAAGAGGGAAGTTTATAGCAACATAATCCTACCTCAAGACACAAGAAAAGCATAGGATAGACAACTTAACTTTATACCTGAATCAACTGGCAAAAGAAGAACAAAACTATCCCAAAATTAGTAGAAGAAAAGAAATCATAAACTTCTGAGCAGCAATAAATGAAAAAGAAATGAAAGAAACAATAGTAAAAATTAATAAAACTAAAAGTTGGCCCTTTGAGAAGATAAACAAAATTGACAAACCTTTAGCCAGACTCATCAAGAAAAAAAAGAAAGAAGATCAAGTCAACAAAATTAAACATAAAAAAGGAGAGGCTACAACAGATAATGCAGAAACACAAAGGGGTATAAGAGACTCTTATGACCAACCATATGGAAAGAACATGGATAACCTTGAAGAAATGGACAGATTCTTAGAAAAGTTCAATCTTGCAAGACTGAACCAGAAAGAAATAGAAATTATGAACAGCCCTATTACAACCACTGAAATTGAAGCTGTGATTAAAAAAAAAAAAAAAAAAACAACTCCCAAAAAGCAAAAGCCCAGGACCAGATGGCTTCACAGGAGGATTCTATCAAACATGTAAAGAGTTAAGGCCTATCCTAAAACTCTTTCAAAACATTGCAGGGGAAGGAACATTTCCAAATTCATGTATGAGACCACCATCACCATGATACCAAAAGCAGACAAAAACGACACAAAAAAGAAAACTACAGGCCAATATCACTGTTGAGTATAAATGCAAAAATCCTCAACAAAATTTTAGCAAACAGAATTCAGCAACACATCAAAAAGCTTATATACCATGATCAAGTTGTGTTTATTCCAGGGATGCAAGGATTCTTCAATATATGCATATCAATCAATGTGATACACTATATTAACAAATTGAAAGATAAAAACACATGATAATCTCAATAGATGCAGGAAAAGCCTTTGGCAAAATTCAGCACACCTTTGTGATTAAAACTCTTCAATGGGCATAAAAGGAACCTATCTCAACATAGTAAAGGCCATATATGATAAGCCTACAGTAAACATTATTCTCAATGGTGAAAAACTGAAAGCATTCCCCCTAAGATCAGGAAAAAGACAATGATGTCCACTTTCACCAATATTATTTAACATAGTTCTGGAAGTCCTAGCTATAACAATCACACAAGAAAAAGAAATAAAAGGAATTCAGATCTAAAATGAAAAAGTAAAGTTCTCACTGTATGTAGATGATGTGATACTGTACATATAAAACCCTAAAGAAAGTATCAGAAAATTACTAGAGCTAATTAGTGAATTTGGCAATGTCACAAGATACAAAATCAATACACAGAAGTCACTTGTATTTCTGTATACTAACAGTGAAAAATCATAAAAAGAAATTAAGGAATCAATCCCATTTACCTTTGCAAGAAAAGAATAACATATCTAGGAATAAACTTACCCAAGGAGACACAAGAACTGTACACAGAAAATTATAAGACACTGATGAAAGAAATGAAAGATGACATAAACAGATGGAGAGATATTCCATGTTCCTTGGCAGGAAGAATAAGTATTGTGAAAATGACTATACTACCAAACACAGTCTACAGATTCAATGCAATCCCTATCAAATTGTCAATGGCATGTTTTTACATAAGTAGAACAAAATATTTCACAATTCATATGGAAACACAAAAGACCCTGAATAGCCAAGAAGAAAGGAGAATGAGTTGAGAAAGAAGAATGGGGTTGGAGGAATTAACTTTCCTGATTTCAGATTATATTACAAAGCTACAGTCATCAAGACAGTATGGTACTGGCACAAAAACAGAAATATAAACCAATGGAGCAAGATATAAAGCCCAGAGATAAACTCATATACCTATGGGTACCTTATTTTTGACAAAGGAGGCAAGAATATACAATGGGGCAAAGATAGCCTATTCAATAAATGGTGCTGGGAGAACTGGACAGCTACATGTAAAAGAATGAAATTAGAATACTTCCTAACACCATACATAAAGAGAAACACAAAAACTCAAGGTGACTAGACAACCCTCAGAATGGGAGAAAAGAATAGCAAATGAAACAACTGACAAGGATTGATTTCCAAAATATACAAGCAGCCGCTACAACTCAATACCAGAAAAACAAATAACTCAATCAAAAAGTGGGTAAAAGACCTAAACAGACATTTTTCAAAAGAAGATACACAGATGGCTAACAAACACATGAAGAGAAGGTCAACATTGCTCATTATTAGAGAAATGCAAGTCGAAACTACAATGAAATATCACTTCACACCACTCAGAATGGCCATCATCAAAAAGTCTACAAACAGTAAATGCTGGAGAGGGTGTGAAGAAGAAGGAATGCTCTTGCACTCTCAGTGGAAATGTAAATTGATACAACCACTATGGAAGATGGTAAGGCGATTCCTTAAAAAAAAAACAAAAACTAGGAATAAAACCACCATATGACCCAGTAATCCCACTCATAGGCATATACCCTGAGGAAACCAAGATTGAAAGAGACACATATATCCCATTGTTCATTGCAGCACTATTTACAATAACTAGAACATAGAAGCAACCTATATGTCCATCGACAGACGAATGGATAAAGAAGTTGTGGTACATCTACACAATGGAATATTACTCAGCCATAAAAAGGAAAGCGTTTGAGTCAGTTCTAATGAGGTGGATGAACCTAGAACCTATTATGCAGAGTGAAGTAAGTCAGAAAGATAAAGATAAATAATCATATTTTAATGTATGTATACAGAATCTAGAAAAATGGTACTGAAGAACTTATTTACAGGACAGCAATGGTGAAACAGACATAGAGGAAAGACTTATTGACAGAGGGAGAGGGGAGGAGAGGGTGAGATGAATGGAAAGGGTAACATGGAAACTTACATAACTATATGTAAATACATAGACAATGGGAATTTGCTGTATGGCTCAGGAACCTCAAATAGAGGCTCTGTATCAGCCTAGAGGGATGTGACGATGTGACGGATGGAGATGGGAGCGAGGTTCAAAGTGGAGGGGATATATGTATACCTATGGGTGATTCATGTTGAGGTTTGACAGAAAACAACAAAATTCTGTAAAGCAAATATCCTTCAATTAAAAAAAATAAATTAAAAAAAGTTACTAATGAGCTTACCTTAAAGTAGAGAGGCTATCCTGGATTATCTGGATGGATGTTGCATAATCACAGGAGCCCTTGAAAGCAGAAGAGGATGACAGAAGAGTCAGTGGGGAGATGAAGCGGAGGAGGGGACCAGGGAGGTGCAATCCTTGAGGAGGACTTGACTCTCCATTGTGGGCTTCAAGATGGAGGAAGAAGACTGTGAGCCAAAGAGTGCAGGAAGCCCATACAAGGTAGAAATAGCTCACGAAGGAACAGGAAACTCAGTCCTACAACTCCACAGAACTGAACTCTGCCCACAACGTGAATGGTCTTCAAACCAGGTTTATCCCCAGATCCTTGAGAAAATCTTTACCTTGTGAATCACAAAGAACCAGCTGAGCCATGCTGTGCCTAGGCTTCTGACCTAATAAATGGCTGTGAATTTAAAAAACAAAACAAAACAACCACATGAGTAAGTGCCCATTTGCAATATGCAATATTATTAATACAGGAAAAATGACTTACATTTTATTCAATAAGATATTTTAATCTTATAATTATTTGCTTTGATAAAATGTATCATTTATTTCTGGTATTCAAGGAAATATTGAGGACTGGTGAATATGGAATGGCTTATTTTCTCAAACATTATGTTAATGTTAAGTATTACTTTCATAAGTCTCATTATTAAATATTATGAAGTCCTAAAGCATCATAAAGTACATAATTCTAGGTATTAAAAAGGCTGCCACACTGCTGCTCCTTTGCTAATTTACATCTTTCTGGAAAAGCGCTCAGCAATGAGTCACGATTCCATTCTTAGAAGGTCATTACTTGCCTTCCCCCTTGCTCCGCAGTTAGAATTCTGGCTTTAACAACATCACGCATATACTCATTTGCTCAATCTTATAAGATTCATAAGTAGTTTCAGAATTACTCTGCACATACAGCTACAAAAGCAAAGCTACTGGACTTTCATTTCCACCTGGGATAACAGAGCTTTAAAGAACGTTGCTTTCCCAATAACAATGAAAAAATCCAGATACATTGAAAATCATAATTTCATTGAACCCACTGTAAAGTTGAGAGTACAAAGCAACCAAGTAATATGAATTTCAAAGAGGAAAAAGTCCAAAAGAGTAAGGGTGCATAAACTTAATCAACTATCATAAAGCACTGGCAAAAGAGGTACAATTCACTATTACTAGATGAGAAGTCAGCAAAATTTCACTAAGAGGCCAAATATATGGATAGCATGCTATTTTGGAATAGCTGGGGGCCACAGACTGAAGTGGAATTGCTTCTCTTCCTAAAGCCTTTTTATACACATCTCTACTTGAATACTTACAGAAAATACTGGAGGCAGGAGAAAAGACTGAAGAGAGCCCCTACCTATTGATAATGGCAAGTATACAGGGTATGATCTGTAGTTGTGGGGACACAGCACACATCAAGACTCGTTTCCTCATACCCTTGTTGGAGCCTTAAATGACACAAAGAGAGGTGGCGTAGCTGCTACCTGTCTAAAGGTAAAGACAATTTGGGGTTAGGTGAAAGGTAGGAAAAATAAGGTCTCCTCTTCCTGAAGGACAAGTAGAAAGGCATCTTAGACTCAAGATACTGTATGGCTACCAATCATGGATCTTTTCCTACTGAGAGAGTTTAAGAGAATTCATATCCAAGACCAACTAGAAATATAAAGCAAAGTTTGGTTATCATTCAAAGGATCAAAAATGCTGAGAATCTGCCCATACTTTTGGCTCAGGTGCAAAGGATCACCTTCAGAAAGCTGAGCCAGAACCACACCTCTTGCTCCTAACCTCTCACCACTAACATGACTCTAGTAAAGAAGTCTACCATTCTAATGTTAGAAATAGAAGAGGAACTAAAGAGTGTCTTGATGAGGGTGAAGAAGAAGAGTGAAAAAGTGAGCTTAAAACTCAATATCAAACAAAACAAAACTACAAAAAACCAATTATGGTCTTCCCTGGTGGCTCAGATGATAAAAAGTCTGCCTGCAATGCAGGAGACCTGGGTTTAATCCCTGGGTCAGGAAGACCCCCTGGAGAAGGGACTGGCAACCCACTCCAGTATTCTTACCTAGAGAATTCCATGGACAGAGGGGCCTGGAGGACTACAGTCCATAGAGTTGCAAAGAGTTAGATCCAACTGAATGACTTTTACTCACTCACCCAAGATCATGGTATCCAGTCCCATCACTTCATGGAAATTAGAAAGAGAAAAGGTGGAAGCAGTTACAGATTTCCTCTTCCTGGACTCTAAAATCACTGTGGATGGTGATTGCAACCATGAAATTAGAAGACAATTGCTTCTTGGCAGGAAAGCTATGACAAACCTTGACAGTGTGTTAAAAAGCAAAGGCATCACTTTGCTGACAAAGGTCCATATAGTCAAGGCTGTGGTCTTTTCACTAGTCATGTATGTATGTGAAAGCTGAACTATAAAGAAGGCAGAGCATCAAAGAATTGATGCTTTCAAACTGTGATGCTGGAGAAGAATCTTGAAAATCCCTTAGATAGCAAGGAGATCAAACCAGTCAATCTCAAAGAAATCTACCCTGAATACTCTTTGGAAGGACTGTTGCTGAAGCTGAAGCTCCAATACTTTGACTTTGACAATCATTGCTAAAACTAATGATGGGCATTATCACCTGATGGGAAAAGCTGACTCATTAGAAATGACCCTAAGGCTGGGAAAGATTGAAGGCAGAAGGAGAAGAGGGTGACAGAGGATGAGATGATTGGATGGCATCACTGATTCAAGGGGGATGAACTTGGGTAAACTCCAGAAGATGGTGAGGGAAAAGGAAGCCTGGAGTGCTACAGTCCATGAGGACTGGAAGAGTCAGATATGACTTGGATACTAAACAACAACAAGGAGGAGGAAGAGGAGAAGGAGCGTGGAGAGAGTCCACCTCTGAAGTGCCCATGGACAACAGTGGCTAAATGTTAATGTTAGAAGAACTAAAACCAAGAGGAGCTCTCAAACACCAAAATCCTTACCGTACACATGTAAGGAGATGGAAGCTTGCCACTGGAGGAATCTGATGATTGGGATTACTGATATTAACCATAGTCATAGTAAAAAGAAAACCCAAATAGACTTCATTCATTGTAAATGTGTAAATCCCACTTTAATGTTCTGAGAGAAAAGGCATGCTAATTTCAAGATGCAGATACTACTTACATCAGAATTTAGTTTTACACAAAATGTTCAGCATTTAATTAAAATAGCATAATTTTTTGTGAGATCAACAACAAAATCAGGGGAAGATATTCCAACAAATTGTGAAGAAACAAAGGAATCAAAAGAACCTGATTCAGAGTTGAACCATAACACATTATCAGATAACAATGCTAAAACACTATCATGTGTAAAATACATAATCACTGAGACGCTGCTATATAGCACAGGGAGCTGAGTTCAGTAATTCAGGATGACCTAGAGGGGTAAGATTGGAGGAGGGGTTGGAGGGGAGGATATATGTATACATGTAGGTGATTCACTTTGTTTTTTCTAGCAGAAACTAACCAAACACTGTAAAGCAATTATACTTCAATTTTTCTTTAAAGAGCTATATTTATTATGTTAAGTGACCTAATTAGGAAAAGATGTGGACATGAATGAATAGATGCTTACTATTAATAGAGAAACACAAAGAATAAGAATCAAATGAAATGGCATGGGGTGGGGATACTCCAGTGTTAGAAAATGAGAGTCTTATGACTGGATCAGTAATAGACTTGAAATGGCCTCTGGATTCTCCATTAGGGTCTCAGGATCACTGCACTTCTTTCATGGTGGTTCAAAGGGAGAAAGTCTTATTAGTCCTAGGTTTAACTGTAGGATCAATACCTAGTCTTCACAATATTCTATTAACCTAACGAGAATCTAACAAGTCACTAAATTCACTCCAGGTTCTAGAAGATGGAAAATGAACTCTTAATTGCTACCTCAATGGGAAGAGCAGCAAAGAATATTTATTTTATTGTTTTAATCTCTCATTATATATCCCCCATTCTCCTAAACCACATTCATTGCTAAAACTAATGATGGGCATTATCAATTTAAAATATCCAAATATAAGTAGCTTTAGAGATTAAATGACTGTAAATTTTATAAACAGATAGAAAAAGCAAGTCAAAGGAAATAATATTTCTATTGTTCTTCTTTACATCTAATGTATACTCTAATGGAAGAAAATATACCAGGCCAAAGGCCTGTTTTATTTACCATCTAACTAAAATTTTTAACTTCTTTTCTGATATTTAACTCCAAGTTATTTACTTTACAGTATAATTATTTGAATAATTTATTATTTTAGAATACAAAGTTGTTAATCTTAAAAACATATATTTTAATTTTTTTAATATTATACAAGGCTTTTCACATTTAACTTTATTATTATCTCCACTAGGCTACAACAAAAGATGAAATGAAAACAAATTCAAACAACAAATCATTTCATTTCTTTTGTAGCAAAACCTCATCTAACTGGTTTTGTTCCCCCTAGATTTAATGAATTATTTGAGCAGATTGATTCTGTTGGTTGGCCTTGTTGGGATGAAATGTTAAGAGAAACATTTGAGTTTTAAACAGTTGGAGCAGTTATATTAGAATCTTTCAGATAAGCCTATCTATGGCACTTTATGCTTTTATATTTAAACTCTCTTCTTTTATTGCCAATAAAAACAGAAATGTTGAGAAGACAGAGTGTGAGCCTATAAGCCAAACGTTGACATGAATGACATTTTTACTCTGATTCTATTTTTATAACTTAAATGGTTTCTCTCAAAAGTCATGAAAAAGCATTGTGATTCATATTTATGACTGATTTTGAATCTATAAAAATGAAATAACTTTGCCATTTCATGCAGATTTAGAACTGAAAAAAATTTTGAGTAATTTTTAAAAGTATGATGTATAGAATATTCTGTTTGTTGCTTAAAATGTATTCTAATTTGACTAAGAATAAAAAAAGAATCCAGATAATTAATTTAATTATTTTGAATATTTTTAGTCAGAAATGTCATTTAAAGCTGTCAGGTAAAAATATAATTTATTTTTCAAAGTTAGAGATATTTGTGCTTTAATTTGGGCATTTTTGATAGTGAATACACTGAAAACTGTAAACCTTGTTTTTGGTTGCTTAAGAAAGCTACAGTCCATGGGGTTGCAAAGAATTGGACACAGCTGACCACATCATGTTTGTCATAAATTGTCATGAGTAAAATTTAGTTTGTATTGCTTTGACATACTGCACTTCCAATTAGTAATCATAGAAAACTATACTCAAAAACCCTAAGATGACATTCAGTAATATATAATAGCTTTTTCAGTGATGAGATATAGTGTGGCCTATAACTCATGCTGTAGTGTTATTATCTAAAATGTGTCTAGGAACTTTGATCAAGAAACTATCTTCTAAAATATATATAAGATGTTTCTAGTTCTCTGCACTGAAACATACTCTGAACCTGTCCACATCTATATTTTTTGGTCATCATTTGCACTTTTTTATCTTAGGTTATATCAGAATTTTTAACATCAGTTTCTAGAAGATATTCTGAAGTGTATCTTTATCGAGAAAGTCCTATCATCTTCAGAAAAGATGATCATCATCACAAGAAAGTCATGGGTTTAAGAAAAAAGTTTAATGTTAACAAATGAGTAAGTATATCCTACGACTTCAGTTTAAATTATAGCATGTGCAGTCTTTGTTAATGTTCCTTTATATTTAAATCAAAGCATTTATTTCACATACAAAATTAGAAATGTTAATTACTAACACATTTAAGAGAAATAAAATGTAATTATTTCTTGCCCTACTGCACAAAGATTTGTTAAAATGAAAAGTTCTGTTAATTTAAAAGCTATTATAAGTTATGATTAATCTTAATAGTTACAATATTATTGAGGATAAATTGCTTAAACCTTTAATTAAAAGATGAATCACCATTAAAACTATATAATTTGGAAAAGAAAGGGTCTTGAGTTCAAACACTTTTCTAATTCAATACTAAATCTGGTTAAAATAGTTGCAGTACAATACCTTCCCAACACTGGTTTTGAACTAACTAGTTGATGAACACAGTTTTGAACTAACAGAGATGCTTACCTGATATACTTTTCTCTACTTTGATACTGAAATGTAGCATGTTAAAGATTGTTTTCATATAATAGGCAAAATCACTGACATCAGTGAATTCTGATCTTTAAAACAGCCATTTCTAAACCATAATACAATTCAAACTAGACATATTTCCCAATTCTTAATTTGTTCTTAGTATGCCTTAGTAAACTGTCTTTGAACAGGTTGCAACTCAAGAATAAACAATCATACATAGGGAAATTAGCCCCTGAAAAGACCAGCAATTACAAAATAGTAGCATATTAAAAATAAATGTATGGGCTTCTCTGGTGGTCCAATGGTTGAAAATTCACCTGCCAACGCAGGGAATGTGGGTTCGATTCCTTATCTGGGAAAATCCACGTGTTATGGAGGAACTAAGCCTGTGTGCCACAACTACTGAGCCTGTGCTCTAGAGCCCACTTGCCACATTAATTGAAACCCATGTGCCTAGAACCTGTGCTCTGCAACAAGAGAAGTCACTGAAATGAAAAGCCCTCATACCTCAACTAGAGAATAGCCCTGCTCACAGAAAGCATGCGTGAGACAAAGACCCAGCACAGTCAAAAATAAATCGGTTTTAAAAAATGAATGCAGTATCAATTAGACCTTTAAAGCAAATACACTGAACTAGGCTCCATGTGTATATGCGTGTATACTTACACTAGGAGATGCAGAAAATAGTTGTAGCAAATATGCTGCTTTTTGACTTTAAATTTTACACTAACAACAGTCAGGAAAGAGAATCAGTTAACAATAATGGAAGCGTCATTCATAGACATTAGTCCACTTTGAAGAGAAACCAATATACTATCATAAGAAAAGAGTGTGTTATTATTTACTACAGTCACAAATGGAGAAGAAAGTGATAACCTACTCTAGTATTCTTGCCTGGAGAATCACATGCACAGAGGAGCCTGGCGGGCTACAATCCATAACGTCACAGAGTCAGACACAGATGAACGACTAAACACACACAAACACATCCCACAGACTCATAAATGCCCACACACACACAGAAAATATTTTATTCTTCATTCCATGAGAATGAATTACATTTGGCTCAAAACAAATAAAACTAAAGTGGAAGTGTACCTTCCAGCATGGGGCTTTC
Organism: Dama dama; assembly: GCF_033118175.1. Lineage (NCBI taxonomy): Eukaryota > Metazoa > Chordata > Mammalia > Artiodactyla > Cervidae > Dama > Dama dama. The sequence goes on along the minus strand of NC_083709.1, from coordinate 41,971,653 downwards.
TCTTTTCCCTGAGAAGGTATTTTACTGGGAAGTGTGCACAATTATGTTCTATGTGAGAAAGAGTATAGAATTGTAGTTGCAATGTGCTCTAGATGCTTGCAATAATCAAGGTAAACAACCACTTAAGTGTCCATGTGTGACTGCCTTTTCCCTTAAATCATGTTTCAGCAATTAGGAAAGTTTAAATGATCCAACAAATACCACCAAAAAGATCCAGAACTAAAAGCAAAATTCAGTATCATTATTGAAAATTTTCAAAAATTATTGAAAAATATCCATGCAATTAAGTGAGAATCAGGTCCTAGATATCCACAAACATCTCCATATCTTGGTAGTAGATGGCTGTTTGTTTGATTTTCCATGTGTTACTGGGATAATAATTTGGTGTTCTAGTCACAGATTTGTTCCTGACCTCTGCAAATTCTTATTTTAACTAAGAATGTATAGAGTTCTTACTTCAGAAATTTATATGAAGATTTTTAAACGTATTAAAGGTTGAAAGGAGAAAGATTCAACTGAGGAAATAAAATGATGACATTCCAAACTTAAAAAAGTAATAGTACTTTTAAGTGTTACTTATAACATTAGAATTTGGAATAGAAATCTCTATTCATGCAATTTATAAGTAATAATTATATTACACATTTAACCATAAGGGCCATTTTAATTTCTAATATTAAGAAAATAGTTGTACTTTGTCTTAGTTTGCTTTTTGTGCACAGTCCGTTTTGGTTTTAAATCCTATGAAGAAGGCAGGTAGTGAAACCGAAAACCAGAACACCAACCAACCAACCAACCAAAGTGGAGTGGTGCAAAACAATGGTTCTCTGAGCTTTTTTGAGAGGTAGGAAGATATGTGTAGAAGCTAGATATGGAGGCTGAAAAAAAAATAGAAGCTCTGGAAATTTCCTGCTGTGGATGAGTAATTTATGAACATATAGTTTTCAGATAGTCAATAACCTTTGAGTATAGTATCACCTAAAAGTTTCTTAAAGTAACCTTTTGCTAAGATAAATCAATTAACAGATTATAATATATAAGAGCTTTCTGATAGGAACATTATAAGAAACAATGTAAAAAAAACTTTGAATTTTCAAAAATAAAAGAAAGACTATAAAGTGGTACAAGATAGATTTAGAAAAGGCAGAGGAACCAGAAATCAAATTGCCAACATCTGGATCATAGAAAAACCAAGGGGATTCCAAAAAAATCTAAGTCCACTTCACTCACTACACTAAAGTCTTTGACTGTGTGGACCACAACACACTGTGGAAAATTCTTAAAGAGATGAGAATATCAGACTACTGTATCTATCTCCTGAGAAATCTGTATGCAGGAAAAGAAGCAACAATTAGAACCAGACATACAACAATGAACAGTTCAAATTTGGGAAAGGAATATGTCCAAGCTATATACTGTCACTCTGCTTATTTAACTTATATGAAGAGTACATCATGCAAAACACCAGGCTGGATGACTCACAAGCTAAAATCAAAATGGCCAGGATTAACTTCAGATTAACCTCAGATATGCAGATGTTATCATCCTAATGGCAGAAAGTGATGAGGAACAAAAGGGACTCTTGATGGAGGTGAAAGAGAAGAGTGAAAAAGCTGGCTTAAAACTCAACATTCAAAAAACAAAGATAATGGCATTCTGTCACATCACTTCATGGCATATAGATGTAGGAAAAGTGGAAACAGTGACAGATTTTCCTTTCTTGGGTTCCAAAATCACTGTGGATGGTGACTACAGCCATGAAGTTAAAAGACGATTACTCCTTGGAAGAAAAGCTATGACAAACCTAGACAGTGTATTAAAAAGCAGAGACATTACTTTGCCAACAAAGGTCCATCTAGTCAAAGCTATGCTTTTTCCAGTAGTCATGTATGGATGTGAGAGTTGGACCATAAATAGGCTCAGTGCCAAAGAAGTGATGTTTTCGAACTGTGGTGCTGGAGAAGAATCTTGAGGGTCCCTTGGACAGCAAGGAGATCAAACCAGTCAATCCTAGAGGAAATCAACCCTGAGTATTTATTGTAAAGACTGATATTGAACCTGAAGTTCCAATACTTTGGCCACTTGATGTGACGAGCCAGTCCACTGGAAAAGACTATGATGCTGGGAAAGGTTGAGGGCAAGAGAAGAGGGCTAGAGAGGATGAGATGGTTGGATGGCATCACTGACTCAATAGCATGAGTTTGAGCAAACTCAGGGAGTTAGTGATGGACAGGGAAGCGTGCTGTGCTGCAGTTCATGGGGTCACAGAGTCAGACAAGGCCGAGCAACTGAACAACAACAACATCAATACTGAGACAAATGAGCTTAAATGAGCTTAAAAAGATGGTATTTTCAAGATTTTACACAGTGATACATTAACATTATGTAGACTTGAAAAGAGAGATCAATATAGTAAAAATGAGTTTAAAATGCAAGGAAATATATACAAAAAGTCAGAAAGTAAATGAATTTAAAATATAAAAAAGAAAATAAAGAAAAAATAAAAATTAATTTAAACATTCCAGAAGTCAAGAAAGGAAAATGATTCAACACTGCAAAGACATATAAATGATTATACAAAATAATAACAAAATAGTAGAGTTACATACAGACATATTGATAATTTTATGAAATTTAATGCTGCAAACAGTTCAAACAAAATGTACAGATTGATACAATTGAACTGAATGATCATGAAAATACATATCAAAGCGTCTTGTGGTGAAGCTAAAACAAGGCTTAAATGGAAATATTTAGCTTTAAATGCTAAGCATATTAAATGAGGAAAGTATATATGAAATTGATGACCTAAGTTCTACCTTGTAAAAATATGAAAAGTTTAGCCAAGTAAACACAAACACGTTTAAAAATAGAAATTAAGTTTTGAAAATATATAAAACAGAAACAGAAAGACAATAGATGATATAAACAAAACCAAGCTTATATACATAAATATTGGTTCTTTGAAATTACAAACTAAATTGACTAATTAGCAAAAAAAGTGAGAACACAAATTAACATCATCAGCAATAAAATAGCTGTCACCACAAATTTTCCAAATTTTAAGAGTAATAAAAGAACACAATTCATAATTTTCTACCAACAAATTTAATAAATTAGGTGAAATGAATGTTTCTTGAGAAATATAACAAGAAAATTGACATAAAAAATGGAAATTCTGAAGACTTCTATTTTCTATTATAGAAATTGAATATATTATCAATATTTCCCCAAATTAATTTCTAAATAAACATTTTATTACTGGTAAATGTTACCTAAGAAGAGATAACAGTTTTATAAAAACTGTTTTAGAAAACAGAAGAGGAAAAATCACTCTTACAACTCATTTTATTAGGCAAGCACAACCCTAGTATCAAGAATTAACAAGGATATTACAAAACAGAACAAGCATGGGTCAATCTTTCTTATGACTATGGATGTAAAATTCTTTAACAAAATATTAACAAATTAACTCTACCATAACATAAAAGAATAACACTTCATGAACAAGTAGGGATAATCACAGTAATACAAGCTTCATTTAATATGTAAAATGCAACAGTTCAGTTCAGTTGCTCAGTAGTGTATGACTCTTCGCAACATTAAAATGCAACAGCAAACATTAACATATTAGTTGAATAAATGAGCAAAGTCATGTGAGCATTTTAAAAGATGTAAAAAAGTGAAAAGCATCTTATAATTGCAGGACATGATTTCCATACTGAATGTACACATTTGTTGCATATAGCTATGGATAAAATTAGATTTTCCCAAAAACAGAGGCTAAAACAACAGATTATTTTCTTTAAGCAGAAATTCTAAAGAAAATGCAATGTTTCAAAAAACAGAGTGACTTTGGGCTTTCTGAATAGAATATTGAAGGTAAAACAACTGAGTAGTGAAAGTAAAACATAACAAAAAGACAATGGAATAATGGCACTATATTTCTGCAGGAAAAAATTTAATCTAGAATTTTAAATCCATCTAAATTATTAATCAAATTCAGAGTAGAATAAATATATTTTCAGACATGTAAAGTCTATAAATATTTGTATACTGTTATCCATGAAAAAGAGTGTATAATATCCATGAGATGGATAATATCCATAAATAATATCCATGAAAAAGAGTGGACTGTGGATAATATTCATTAACAAATGAAGGAGTATATCAGGACAGAGAAAGATATGAAATATAGAAAATAAATAGACTATAGGGAAGAATTAGAGGGAACCCCCAGTATGAAAGTAAAAAGAGATCCCAGTATGAAACATATGTACCAGACATAGAAGTTAACCACTCCAGATTGTAACTGTCTGGCAAGATGCAGATATTCTGAGGGCTGATGGACTGCATAATCACTTCTATGTGTTTGCCAACCTTTTCAAGAACAACAATAACAACAACAACAAAAACCTGGAAATTATATTCCATAGAATAAGGAATTAGCTTTTATAAATGTATAAAATCTAATCTTTTTTACTAATCTAATCTTTTACTTAAACAAGAAGTCATAGGATTTAGGACTCAGTAAATTTCATAAAAGAAGAAAATGGGCAGTGACATATATTAATGCTCCATGTTTAAAATGGGTAATTTTAGATATTATGCAGATATGATCCAAATAATATTAAAAGGATTGCTACAATGTCTCTCCCCAATTTTCCTCATCTTTCAGAAATAATGTTTCTATTATGGCAGCCACTAAAATTACTTTAATATTTGATTCTCAAAAAAATTGCATGGTATATTTTGATTAAAAATAATTTAAAAGTAATCTTAGATCTATCACCCCTTAAAAGAGGTTGTTTGAATGACTTGAAAACTTGATTTGAAGTCTAAGATAGCTTTCTATACCTATATTTCCTTCACAATATGCATTTCTCTCCCCTTTGGAATTGTGACGTGTTGATGAGCCTGAAGAGTTCCGGGAATTATCAGTTTCACCTTTGTTCTGATTATCCTTCTCTTGAATATTGTCAAATGATATTTTATAATTTATGCTGCCCCCTGTAGTAGTGGAATATGTATTTATTGTTGTTTAGTGACTAAGTCATATCCAACTCTTTTGTGACGCCATGGACTGTAGCCTGCCAGGCTCCTCTGTACTTGGAATTTTCCAGGCAAGAATACTGGAGTGGGCTGCCACGACCTGCTCCTGGGGATCTTCCTGTCCTAGGATCTAACCTTCATCTCCTGCATTGGTAGGCGGATTTTTTTTTTACCACTGAGCCACCAGGGAAGCCCTGGAATATATATAGTTTTACTACAAGTAATACTACAAATTAGTCCATTTTCAAAAGCTTTTCCTGCTGTCTCTAGGAATTTTTATTTTTTAAACCTTTGTAATACTTTCAATGTATTTACCTTTTTCACCCCACGAACTATATATTTCTTCTCAGCCAATTCTCTTTGCACTCACCCAGAAGAGATTTTACTGCTTTGCCTTTCTCTTACATTTTATATAATTTTCTTTTTTGCTCTTTTTTTTTTTTTTTTTTAATTCTTTCTTCTACCCATGGGGTTTTTTAACTTGAAGTTTTTAACATGAAGCATGAATGGACTTTAGAAGACTGAGAAGCACTCTGAAAATGAGTTCACTTTATCTTCATTGAATGTGATTGTCTTTTTCTCAGTAGAAGGTCTCTAAAGTCTTAAGGAAGTAAATGAATAACCAGAAAATCATCAGACAAACTTTATAATCTCTCCCATCTTTCCCTCTAGTTTTTGGACATTTTCCTGTCCCAGCAAACTTCTAGTGAAGCAGTTCTATTTCTCTTCTTGTTTTCATTCCTGACTTTCTACTTTCATTTATAAAAAGTTTTTCCTTAAGGAAATTCATCATACCAGAACAGCTTCTTGGAAGTGCCATGTAGAAGGAAAAACAAACAAACAATCCAGAAACATAAAGCTTGAATATTTCACGTTTCATGATTCTCAGGAACAGAAACTAGTAGGATGCTTAATTTCTAAGCATTTCTTGCTGAATCCATGTAATACAGATAAAATGCCTTGTACTGTTTTCCAGTTTATTTAGAAAACAATATAGAAGTCTCACAGCTTTTAACCTGTTAGTATACGTTGTCTTATGATATCAAAACATCTTAGAAAAGTCAGCCATTCTTCCATAATTTCTCTGAAGTAGACAATAATTACAGACTTTTCTCTACTTTCTCTTTCCTCATGACATTTTGCATTCCTAGATAATTTTACTCAGCACACTTTAAAGCTAATAAACTGATATTAACTTATTTAAAAAGCTTAGAGGTATGAGAGTTTTTTTTCTCATTCAACTGTACTCTGATGTCTACTTTCTTCAGGCTTATATACAACATTCATCATGGTTATACATGTCTTTTGGCAGAAACTGTGTCTAATTCATCTTTGTTATGCCCCACTATCTATAATTATAGATTGTAGGTACACAAAGTACATAGAAAAAAATTAATAGATGAGCACATTAATAAATAAAATTAAGTTAAAACAATTTATTTAAATTTCAGTCAATCAAACATTAAAACAAAAAAAAAACAATTAAACATTAAAGATTTTTATAAAATCTATTATTGAATTGCTTCATATAGGTCAATCTGAAAATAAAGTGCTTCTCAAATTGTATGAAAGATCATGGCAAAAGCTGTTCTAAAAGAATTATACACACAGCACATTAAAAATTCTTGATAATACCTCACTAAAGGAATTAGTTTTATTTAGCATTTCCACAGGCATTAACTTTGGGGACAACTACTATATTTTAATTCTTCCAGAAGAAAAGTGTTCTATAGAAAGCATTAGACCATTTGGAGAAATCACAGACTAGCTACTAAACATTATATTTCACTTGATTTATAGAGATAACATAATTAAAACATAGTCCTGAATGTCACGTCATTCCAATATCAACTTTACAAAAATAAAAAATGTATCAAGCTAGCCATACCAAAAAGCACAAAACTGAAGACAAAAACTGCAGAACTCTACATTTAGCCCACATATACAGAAAAACAAACATATCAAAATATTATTTGTAATCATTTACTTTCAAAATGGTCAGTAGAGAGAAGTTAAACCTTTTTTATTTTTTTGTTCAAAAGTTTTATCTTGATTCCTAGATGTTAAGTCAAATGGTCAACATATGAAGAGCAAAACTAATATGGGATAAGAGTGATACCCCCATAATATTGGGGGAAATGAAATGTCCTTGAAAATATCATTAGATTGAATTTAAATATCACGATGTACTAAATAGAAATGGGGAAAAGAAGAGAGGTCTCTGTTAGCAATGCTTAGTATTGCTGAACAGTCACAGGTTAATTCCACTGAAATTCATATTTCACTGGGAGGGAATTAGAGAATTTCATCATGATATTCCAAATTGGTTTTATGAATTTAAAAAAGCAAAAAAGCAAATGCAAAGATGAATTTTATTTATGAGGATGCTGTGAAATGAAGGCAAACTGAAAAATAAATATATCACAAAATCACACACAGGATGCAAAGGGGAGATGCTTAACACTGGCCATAAGACGTTTCCCATTTATGCTGTCACACTGTTTTTGGGATTTGAACTTACGAGACTATCTGCTTTCTGCTGTGAGCTATGGGCAAACTGCTGGCAAGGCACTATCAATGTTCCTGCTGAAAAATGAACAATGACAGTCTTTCCCTAGTCTTGCCTGTGCTCATTATCCATGTCTCCAAAACGAAACCACTTAATACAAATGAAATGTCTTCTCATGTTTAGACCCTTAGAAAGTATACAATAGCTACAGACCAGAAATCATCCCCAGGGAACAGGTTTTTGCTTGCTGTATAAATTTTTGCCTGAAAAAAAAACCCAAAAAAACAACAACTATAATAGTCAATAGGGTGATTTTGATTCTTCTGATATCAAAAAGTGGGTGCTGCACTATAATCTCTTTATACTGACATTTACTGAGAAGAGCTGAGGCTCTGGACTTGGGTCTTTTTCACATCTGAGGATTACCATTTATAAGTTATGCACTTCAGAAAATTATTGAATATCTTTAGAATGCAGTTGCCTGCCTCATTTGAAAAATCAAGCTCAGATACGTAGTACTTAATTAAGGAACATCCATGTAAGTGTATGCACAGTACATACCATGGGACGAGATTTAGGATGTGTTAATAATAAGATTCCATTTCTTCCCTTTTAAAATCATTAACAGCAAAACACCTCTCTTTTTTGTGTCTGTGGAAGTCATCTGCTTCCACAAAATGGCTTATGCTGACACTCATAAACTAACTAGTCTTTGTCTGTTAGTCAGTCAGTCATGTGTGACTCTTTGTGACCCCATGGACTGTAGCCCGCCAGGCTCCTCTGTCTGTGGGATTCTCCAGGCAAGAATACTGGAGTGGGTTGCCATTTCCTTCTCCAGGGGATCTTTCTGATCCAGGAATAGAATCCACATCTTCTGCACTGGCAGGTGATCTTTTACTGCTGAGCCACAAGGGAAGCCCTAATAATTCCAAACAATCCACATACTGAAGCAAGCAATATGAAGTTGTTACTGTCATCCTCAGAAGTGTCAGAAGTGGTTAGCAATGTGAACATTATAGGCTTCAAGGGCATATTTTCTCATGACCTTAGCCGGGGTCTTTGGAACTTTTCTGCTACTGTTAACAATCACAATACTGATCAGTCAAGGAAACGGATGATGTTCAGATTAGAAAATCACTAGCATAGATCAGTGTGACCAGGAGGTAAGCAATCTCTAGAAACTTGACACAACGAACCATTTAATTCAATAAAAACAAAGTAGAATTGTTTAATAAGAACTTGCCTTACTCTACAGTCAGATAGTTCTAGAAAAATAAGTGTCCTTTACTGAACTCTAAATTATGAAATATATTCAGCCATTTTTTTTGCCTAAATTAAAGATACCTGTATAGAATATGAAAACAGAAACCATTAAAATCACAATGATGCTATGACAGAGGTCCTAAATTTTGGGGGAGGGGCATGGGAAATTTTCTTTTAAGAGTATGGATTTAGTGATCTTTCTTTCAGAAACATGACTAGGAAACATAAAATATTTATGTTTTCATGAATGTATATTTCAGGACACATATGTATTTAAATGTCAATGCATTTATCTTACATGATGCCTGAATAAAATGATAGGTCTGTTAGTAAAAATTTCTGAGTGAGTTCTGTTATAAGAATGTAGAGAGAAGTTAAGACTCTTAATTCACCCTATGCTTCTTATTAATCTTATGACAATATATCCAAGACATCACATTCATTTAGATATTGTTCATAAAATATTTCAAAGAACAAAAGTGGAAGAAAGACAAAAGCACAATTTTCTAACTTACTCTGATGCAATATCAAGTGTATGTGGCATGGAAATATGGTTTCATTGCTAGAGAAAGGAACTAAAGTTGTCTTCATTTCTAGCCATAGATACTAAACTTAAAGGGATTTTATAAAACTTTTATAAAGCACAGAGTAAGCTTAAAATTGCTTATATTGCTTATGCACACAAAACCTTGGACAATTTAAGCATGAAAAATGTAATTTTAAGTATATTATAAACATATTTTATAAAATATGACTTCTATATTTTCTTTAAAATGTAGTCTTTAGGATCTGAATACTATAGAGGTTTGATATCCACATTTTTCAACCCTGAACAGGCTATAGTATGAAAACAGAGATATTTCTAAGCTTCCCTGGTAGCTTAGCCTGCAATGCAGGAGACCCAGGTTCAATTCCTGGGTCAGGAAGATTCACTGGAGGAGGGCATGGCAACCCACTCCAGTATTCTTGCCTGGAGAATCCCCATAGACAGAGGAGCCTGACAGGCTACAGCCCAGGGGCCACAAAGAGTCGGACACAACTGAGTGAGTAAGCACAACACAACACAGAGATATTTCTAAATATGTCACCTACAAAATTATAACCTACCATACACTCTGTGACTGAAAGTTTCTTTCAACATTAAAAAATGATTCTGTGTAAGTTGAAATATAATTGAATATTTTTGTGATCATACACTCATAGTCTAGCTAGAAGTTCAAACACTTATAATAAACTTTATTCTTCTCTTTCTCAAGAACTATCCCACTATTCTGCTGTCTCTACCTTCAAAATATATCTAAAATTTTACTATTCTCATTGCTACCATATTGGCCCAAGCCACCATTATCTGTTGGCTGTGTTATTCCTATTTTAACCTGCATTATACAGTTTTGATGAAAGAGCAGACAGTCTTACAAATATTATTGATTTTCAGCCACAAATATTTATTCTGGTTTACTTTCTATGGATGATTATGGGTGCCTGCATTTCTATCGGGTTCTCCTAAATTTTGGGGGACTCGCTTCCCTGGTAGCTCAACTGGTAAAGAGTCCGCCCGTAATGTGGGAGACCTGGGTCCGATCCCTGGGTTGGGAAGATGCCCTGGAGAAAGGAACGGCTACCCCTCCAGTATTCTTGCCTGGAAAATTCCACTGACTGTCAATGGGGTCGCAAAGAGTTGGACACGACTGAGTCACTTTCACTTTTCCTTGTTGTGGTACAGCTGGGAATGGGCTTCACATTCTTTTATTTTAGAATCAAGGAAGAAGGAACAGTTATTATCTGTGGCATGCTGACTTCATGGAAGATGAGAGTAGCCTGAAGATAGAATAAGTGGCATTGATTGTCGAACTATACACAGGTGCACTTAAATCTTGTATTTAAATGTGGCAAAAGTCACAGCTGATCATGTTTCATTGACCAAAGGTCTGTTGCCAGAGCTACAGTCACTGTAACTGGAAAGTATATATTTTACTTCAATTCAGTTCAGTTCAGTCGCTCAGTTGTGTTCGACTCTTTGTGACCCCATGGCCTGGAGCATGCCAGGCCTCCATGTCCATCACCAACTCCTGGAGTTTATTCAAAATCATGTCCATTGAGTCGGGGATGCCATCCAACCATCTCATCCTTTGTTGTCCCCTTGTCCTCCCGCCTTCAAATCTTTCCCAGCATCAGGGTCTTTTCAAATGAGTCAGTTCTTCGCATCAGGTGACCAAAGTACTGGAGTTTCAGCTTCAGCATCAGGCCTTCCAATGAATATTCAGACTGATTTCCTTTAGGATGTACTGGTTGGATCTCCTTGCAGTCCAAGCGACTCTCAAAAGTCTTCTCCAACACCACAGTTCAAAATTCTTCTGTGCTCAGCTTTCTTTTCAGTCCAAATCTCACATCCATACATGACTACTGGAAAAACCATAACTTTGACTAGACCGACCTTTGTTGGCAAAGTAGTGTTTCTGCTTTTTAATATGCTGTCTAGATTGGTCATAACTTTTCCTCCAAGGAGCAAGCCTCTTTTAATTTCATGGCTGCAGTCACCATCCGCAGTAATTTTGGAGCTCCAAAAAATAAAATCTGTCACTGTTTCCTCTGTTTCCCCATCAATTTGCCATGAAGTGATATTTACTTATATGAAGAAATTATAAAAGCCAGTAGTGATTAGATAAATGTGAAAAAAATATTATATATTTTTTTATTTCTCTGAAATCAGTAGTTCTGCATTTAAATTTATTTTTTGGCCTTTTCTCAAATCATCCAAATAATCCTATTAAAGAAGAGGTCATATTATAACTCTTCTCTGTTTAAAATTGCCCAGGGACCTCTTATCCAATTTCAAGTAAAATACAAAGTTATTACAATATCCTGCCTTATCTTCTGTTTTTCTTACCATGGCTTTCTGCAAAAAGCCTAATTTTTGGCACATGGTTGGTACATCCTATCTCAATGCCACTGCAATTTCCCATATGTTCTCATGGCTTCTTCCCTTACCTCTTTCAAGCTTTTATTTAAATATTTGCTTTTCTGTGATGGCTTGATTCACTATTTTAATTTAAAATTTTAACTCTCTCCCAGACTAAGCTCAAACTGTAATTTTATTTCTTCTCAATTAAATATTATATATATATATTTGGAGTATATGTCCCAAATCACTTGTTTAGAGGAGGATGGGTACCTACTAATAGTCCTGCCAAGAGTAAGTTCAAGGGGATGGCTGTGGTTCCCCAAGGAAAGACTGGCATATACTTAACAGAAATCTGACTGGATGCCAGGTAAAAGCAGATGCTAGAAACTGCATTCAAATCATTTTATGCCCAAATAGTTTTACTTCTTTATATACTGAAAGATAATTTAAAACAAATATCATCTGAAAATTATAATTAAAATTGAAATTTTCATAAGTGACTTTTAAAGTTTTCTTGTTTTCAAAATATGTTTGAGAGTACAGAGACTAAATCTATGGACCTCCCAGGCAGCACTAGTGGTAAAGTAACCACCTGCCAATGCAGGAAGGAGACCTAAGAGATATGGGTTTGATCCCTGGTTTGGGAAGATCTTCTGGAGGAGGGCATGGCAATCCACTCCAGTATTTTTGTCTGGAGAGGCCCACGGACAGAGGAGCCTGGCAGGGTACAGTCCATAGAATCCTAAAGAACTGGACATGACTGAAGTGAATTAGCACACAGGGAGACTAAATCTGTGGCCTAAGCGACCTAATCCTGTGCTGCCTACTCCAGCAGAGTCAACAGAACAGAAGGTCTGTTTAGTTCTTACATCAACCCGTGCTTCGGCAGCACCCTTTTATATGCCCACAAAACCTACAGGAACCACATGACCGGTGAATTCACCTGCTCCTTGGGTCCAGCCTCATTCCCCAGGGGGCTGTTAAGTGGGAGGGAGCAGTGAAGTCAGCTGGGCTACTATTACAATGGTGGGGAAAGAGATAGGGAAGATAGAATGAAAGCCTTATCTTAGATGCAAGCCCAAGTTGGATGCAAGCATTTGGCTATAAAGGTGAACGTGTTGAGATTCAGTGAAACTCTTTTAAATAACTGAGTTGGTTTATGTAATTCTAACAATCAAACTATACATCTTAACTATTAACGAGTCACAATTGAGGCATACTAGGGGTGACAAACCACTGATGAGTGATATTCCAGAAATCAGCCATCAGTGCTGACAGCTTTATACAGCCCTACTTTTACCTTTGTTTCCATATCCCTTCTCACACTTTCATTTTAAAGAATCAGAGCTTCCAGTTTCACAATTATGACTCATAACTTGTCTCTCAGATATGGTCTCTTGAAACATTTTAGTGTCAAGATTTTTTTTGAGACTCAACTTTAATTTTTATGAACACATGGATAAAGCCTATATTTATTCACCACTTTTACTCCAAGCATCTAGCAGCAGATATTAAAAAACTATGAAATAAATAACAAATTTTAAAAAGAAAACACAAATAACCAAGAAAAACCAGACAGTGCAACAGCTAAACTCAGTGGCCAAAGAATAGCTTTACCAGTAACCCAATAACTCCAGTTCGGAGCTCACCAGTTAAACTATATACTACAACACAGTGTTGCTTCAAAGTATGAACTAAAGACCCATAATTCCTCAAATTAATGATGGGTATAACAAAAGAAAAAGTGTTCCACAGTCAAAATGTTTAGAAGACGCTGAATAAAATTCAATAAAATAGGGGAAAACAAAAACACAAATGAATAAATGAGGATATAGAAAGGAAAATGAATTTTCCCTAGGCTTTATTCCTAGGAACCTGCTAATGAAAATGATTAAAATAATCCAAGATTGTTACTATTTTACACATTTTCATGTAATTTCTGTTGCTCCAGGTAACATATCTTCAAAGTGCTCCATCACTGTACTTAACCAAAAGAATGAGTTAAGTGAGGATCACATTCATTACGACAGTTCGGGGGTAGAAAAAGATTTTTATTTTAGAGATTATGCATAGCACATCATATCCACTGGTGGCTGTCAAATCTTTCAGTCTAAAAAGGACACTGAAGATAAACTCAAATACACACAAATGAAATGTAAAACAATTTACCATTGTACTGAATTATTCTTAATGGGCCTTATTAATACAACTATAAAAGAAATGCAAAACTCTATATATCAACTTCAAATGAATTCCAGGGAAAACTACAGCACTGTTCAGGATGGTGGTCAGGGAGGTTGTGGCAATGAGTGCATAAGTATATGGGTGTGTATGTATTTTGTGCCTGTTTGTCCAAATAAAACATATCATCCTGAATGTTTCAAGTTTAAAATTAAAATTATTTATTATAAAAGAACATTTTTGCAATCTCAACAGAATAAAAAAGGAAATCCAACTTTGTACTCTGGCCAAAACCTTTCAAGCACAATTTTAATGAGAGTAGATACAAAAAGTATCTGTGAATTCTCAAAAATTGACCTGAAATTTCTTTTGCATCCTCTAGCCTTGCTCAATGACTGTGTTTTACTAACACTGTCTCTGAGTTCTGATGACTCCTGGTAACTGGAATATGTTGTTAACTGGCCTACTGGAAGTACTAGTACTTGCAGCTAATGCATTCTTGGAGCTGCACTTTATGAACACAGCAGGTGTAAAGTAAAAGCAAAAATAAAAAATTGAACAAATTTTAAGTGCTATGATTATTACTGTAGGCCAGTTTTTATTATCCCTTTTGAAACTGTGCTTGAATTTCCTGCATCTAAAACTATTGATAGGAATATTAGCCCCATATTTTCCTTCCTAGTGATGGGATCTATATAACATTTTTTAAAGCACGTAATATTTGAAAGGACTTTCCCAGAGATGTGGACTATTAAATCTACAAATGAAATTATCTGAAGATACTGAGAAGATTTCCTCAAATAACCTAATAACAGACTAGCAAAATTCAATATAGCAATGGCTGAGATTTTTAACATCAGCTTTACAGAAGTTGTACTCATTGATCAGTTTTGCATTCTTATCAGTAAAAGGAGGACAAGAACTTGTTTAAGAGGTAGAAACTCTTAAGTGGCAGAAAGGTTTTCCATTGATGGTTGGAAAGCAGAATGATAGTAATCAAATTCTAATTTCAGCAGTCATTTAATTTTGTAAGACCATATTTTGAGATTAAAGTAAATTTATCTCTATCTCTAATTAGATAAAATAGACATAGATATTGATGCACATGTCGACATAGAGACAGAGATAGAGATAATACTACTTGGAAGCAGGTCACAAAGGGGTGTATTAGAATCAAATTACTAAAAGCAAATAATACATTTTACTTACTTACAGAAAAAAATCTTTTCACAGATTAACATTAAATCTGTCTCCATCAGTAATGTTTAAGAGATGAAAGCTTTAAAAATTAGAGGTGCACATTGCATATGTACCTGAAGTCTTTTACAGAAGGATGTACCCACTGGCATAGCAAACACCTGTGTAAATATATAACCTTATACACACTTTCCCTCCCTACACTCTGGATCTGATCCACCAGCACATTCTGTAACTAAAATATATTTAGAACTAAATAACTTTTCATTCATCTATTACTACTGCTCTGGCCAAGTTACCATGCTTCAGCCTCCGACCTTGATCTCTCATTTGAATTATAGCCCTGATCGCTGGAAAATCCCGTGGATGGAGGACCGTGGTAGGCTACAGTCCATGGGGTTGCAGAGAGTCGGACACTACTGAGCGACTTCACTTTCCCTTTTTCACTTTCCTGATTACCTAAACGATCACTGTTCTTGCACCATATTAATCTATTTTAACAGAGCATTCACAGTGATACCGTTAGATCTTGTCAGTTTTGAACTCAAAGCATTCCAGTGGTCCCTATCTGATTTAAAGTGAAGGCTAGGTCTTTATACCACTCTTCAATGCACTACATAGCATCTGCTTGTCCCAGAACATATGTGATCTCATTTCTCATTATTATTTCCTTCCATCACGGTGTTCCAGGCACACCCACCTCTTTGCTATTCTTTAAATAAGCCAGTGACACTCCTACTTAAGACTTGCATACTTATTATTTGTTCTGCCTGTAGTGTTCTTCCTCTGGTAACAGTTTTGCTAGCTGTTTTTAGGTTGTTTCTTACATATCACTATCTTAAGTGTAACTTCCCTTGCCCGATTTATTCAAAAATCCACCCTTTCACTGTTTCCTAATTCTCTTTTTTACTTTCTTTCTTAACATAGTAAGCACTAATATATTGTTTTATATTTATCTTTCCAAATAAAATATAAGAAATACATGTTTTGTTTACTGCTTTATTGCAGTGTCTAGTGCAGTATATGTCACACAGAGAGAAGGTGCTCAAGATATTAATTTAAAATTTATCCTAGATATGGAAAATGATTTTCTATAAATCATAAAATTTTAGAGATAGAAAAAATTCAGATGCCCCTTCTTCAGAATTCTTATTTTAGGGAAAGGATACTGAAAAAATATTAAGTATCATTTCCACAACTGATTAAAGTCAGAACCTGGAATGGAAGTTAGAATTTTTTGCTGTTGTTTTTATTCTTCATGTGATTACATTTCTTATGCATTACTAATGCAGGTGTGGATGAAACACAATCTGGAATCAAGATTTCTGGGAGAAATATCAATAACCTCAGATATGTGGATGACACCACCCCAATGGCAGAAAACCAAGAGGAACTAAAGGGCCTCTTGATGAAGGTGAAAGAAGAGCTTGAAAAAGCTGGCTTAAAACTCAACATTCAAGAAACTAAGATCATGGCATCCAGTCCCATCACATCATGGCAAATAGATGGGGAAACAATGGAAACAGTGACAGACTTTACTTTCTTGGGCTCCAAAATCACTGCAGATGGTGACTGCAGACATAATATTAAAAGATGCTTGCTCCTTGGAAGAAAAATTATGATAAAGCTAGACAATGTATTAAAAAGCAGAGACATTACCTTGCTTACAAAGATCCGTATAGTCAAAGCTATGTTTTTTTCAGTAATCATATATGGCTATGAGAGTTGGCCCATAAAGAAAGCTGAGTGACAAAGAATTGATTCTTTTGAACTGTGGTGCTGGAGAAGACCTATGAGAGTCCCTTGGATTGCAAGCAGATCCAACCAGTCCATCCTAAAGGAAATCAGCACTGAATATTCATTGGAAGGACTGATGCTGAAGCTGAAACTCCAATACTTTGGCCACCTGATGTGAAGAACTGACTTATTAGAAAAGACCCTGATGCTGGGAAAGATTGAAGGCAGGAGGAGAAGGTTAGGACAGAGGATGAGATGGTTGGATGGCCTCACCAACTCGATGGACATGAGTTTGAGCAAGCTCCGAGAGTTGGTGATGGACAGGTAAGCCTGGCACGCTGCAATCCATGGGGTCACAAAGAGTTGGACATGGCTGAGCTACTGAAACTGAACTGAACTGGAAAGGGCAAGTGATGAGACCTTTCCAGCTTTCTAATATCTCTGAGTTATTTTATAGCTTTAAATGCACACACACACACACACACATATACACGCATATATATACACACATGTAATTTGTGTTGCTTTTTCTCTGTAGTGGGATATTTTAGTGCAATGTTGCATAGATATAGTGATTGTGAACATCTTTATCATTTTCTCCATTTCAGAGAGTAAGCTTTAGCTTTTTCATTATGGAGTATTTTTGTTAGCTTTTTGTAGATTCCCTGGTTAGATTACAGAAATTCTAAGTAATCATAGTTTGCTATTAGCATCTTTAATAAATGTTTGATCATTGGCCTGCTTCTATTGAGATGATCATATGGACATGAGTTTGAGCAAGCTCCAGGAGATTGTGAAGGACAGTGTGCTGAGTCCATGGGGTCACAAAGAGTCGGACATAACTGAGTGACTGAACAACAACAATACAAAGATATTAGTTATAAATTTTAAAGGATAAAATATGCAAAATAATTTTAAATAACAAAATACATTCAAGAAAACATAAGCATATAAAAGTAATATTCCTAACAGACTGGCAAATCTCAGTTAAGGGTTTATTAAAGTTATCCATAATTAGATAGAATAAAAAAGGATCTAGAGGTCACAGGATATCACAAGTCAATTACAATAAGAAACACTACATAGTGCATAAAAAATGTACAGTGCAAACATGCATTATACTGTAAAATACTATAACTGAAAAATGATCATGCCATTATATACTCAACACTGGTCAAATTCTTATTAAAATAATATCTTTAACTCAGGTCAGGAGCAAAATGGAGATGTGGACAAATTGGAGTGTGCTCAGTTGAGAGCTACAAAGATATAAAGTGCTGGGAAATCTGGCCTCAGAGGATAGGTTAGAGTAATTTGGATTACTGAGACTGAATCAAAGATGGCTGAGCTAATGTTAGATAATAGTTATCAAATGTAAAAATAGTTAAATTTTAAAGAATGAGAACCAGTGGGAGTTAAGAAAGGGGCCAATGATGTATCTCTGCAGCATACTGAAATTAGGTTAACTGTAATGAAGCTTTTCTCTGCATGGGAGAATTATTAAATGAGAAGACGTTACTGAGAAAAGTATTTTCATCTGGTAGTTTAAAATGGCCTATGGCATCTCAGTGTTCAGGATTGATTAAATCTTCCCTTTAATGTGGGTATGGATAAAGTAACAAAGCAAATTCTCTCCTGGTCATTTCATGTCTGGTTCCCAATAATTGTTCCAGTTCTTCTTGAAATAGTGTTTGATTATGTTTTAACCATAATTTCATTTTGCATAGATATCTTGGTCACTTTTGGCTATAATCAAATTTAATATCACTGAATAATGTTTGGATAAAAATGTTATGAGATTCTCATAAACTCTAATACATAAAGACTCTTGCAATATCTTTCTAACTTTTTTTAATCTTCTGACCCTTCACCCCCAGAGGTCTCATCCATTAAACCGCATCCTATATTCTTGCAGAGGAAATTATTCCTTCTTTTAGCAGAGCTCTGGTCATGATAATGATAATTTTTTCTAAGAAAGAAAACAAATGCACATTACCTATTTGAACATCTCTGTGGTCAGGGGAATAAAGACTATACTTTTCTCTTGTGCTTAAGTGAAATTGAAAGTCACTCAGTCATGTGTGACTCTGTGCGAACCCATGGACTATACAGTCCATGGAATTCTCCAGGCCAGAATACTAGAGTGGGTAGCCGTTCCCTTCTCCAGGGAATCTTCCCAAACAGGGATCGAACCCAGGTTTCCCACATTGCAGGTGGATTCTTTACCAGCAGAGCCACAAGGGAAGCTCAAGAATGACTGGAGTGTGTAGCCCAGCCCTTCTCCAGTGGATCTTCCCAACCCAGGAATTGAACCAGGGTCTCCTGCATTGCCGGTGGATTCTTTACCAACTGAGCTATCAGGGAAGTCCAGAGTATAAGACCTCAACCTTATGTGGGCACCGTTTTCCTCCGATAAACTGTCCGACAGGTTTTACTGACCTTCTTCATTTTGATGAAATTTTATAGTCTGCATTTTGAAAGGGCAGAACTTGATTCACCTCATCACTGATCATTTTATAGTCCTTGTCTTCTCAGCCACTTGGTCCACCCTTTAAAATATACAGAAGAGTATGCACGGGGCAACTCTGTGACTTTGGTCTGAACGACTCCTACAGTCCTCTGGGAAGAAATGTGATTGACAGTATCGTCTAACTCTTGCTATCTATATTGTTGTAAAGGTAGGGAATGTCTATGCATTCTGTCATTTGGAGTTGAAAAGAAATAGCTTGATATCAGCCTCTGGGAATGTTGTTTTCCCAGCAAAAACAGATTTTTTTTTTCTTTAGAAAGTTTTCCAATTTTCTCTTTCCAAAATATATTTCATATCATTTCATGTCTTCCTAGTTAAAAAAAAAATACGTGAAGAACATCCATTTTCATTTTCACCAAAAATTCCATTTTCATTATTGAAGTATTTAAAATGTTCTCACCATTTAAGGTGTGTATAAAGCTACTATAAAGATATATATTAAGGTATACATTGCTACTGTAAAAATATACAAATATATTCTTATATAAAGTGATACTATGAAGTGGTTTAAAAATTATTCACAATTTTATATCATAGAGACAACACTTTAGGGGATTTAAGGGTTTCCCCGGAGGCCCAATGATTAAGAATCCACCTGCTGATGCAGGTTCAATCCCTGGTCTGGGAAGATGCTACATGTCACGGAACAACTAAGCCCGTGAACCACAGCTGCTGAGCTGCTAGAGACTGACTGCTGCAACCACTGAGCCCAAGCGCAACAGCTACTGAAGCCTGCATGTGGAGAGCCTGTGCTCCACAACTAGAGAAGCCGCCACGATGAGAAGTCTGTGCGCTGCAATAAATAGTAGCCCCACTCACTGCAGCTAGAGAAAGCCCACACGCAGCAAAGAAGACCCACCACAGCCAAATAAATCAATAAAAATCTTAAAGCAAAATAAAACAGGGGATTTATATTTTGAGAGACAATAATTATATAATATTAATGCAACTTAAATGAATAGTTTTTAAAAGTTCGTTTTAATCAAATTAAGATGCTTTTTCAAATACACTTTTATAATTCATCATCTCCAGTATTTAACATATAGTGAACTTCTTTCCACATCATTAAGTTCAAATTTATTCGGTTTTAACAGCTGCATAGTAATCTACTGTTGGAAAGTTGCCATGTATAGTTGCGTAGATTTTCCATTAATCAAGAGTCTGTTACTGTGGGTAGAGGCAGGACTGAAATTTAGTCCATATAACCTTGACTCAGCTCTGTAATCACCTGTACCTATTCAGAGGAATTCTCTTTTTTAAAATTAACACAAATCATCCATATGGGTAGCAATGGTTCCATAGTTTTAGTTGAAAAGTTACAAGTGCATAGTTTGAAATACCAAATAACTCAACAAGGCTTATAACCAAGTATAACAGTATACCTGTCTCAAATCTTCCCATCCCTAATTTCTGATATCTATTTCCATCATCTTCAATCTTTTGAACTGAAGCTATTTCTTTTGAAATTTATATCCACATTTATCAGTAAGATAATTACACCCCATATATTAATTTTTCAGCTTCAGATGTTATCTACTGAATTCCTACTATGAAAAAAATGGGGATTTCCTTTTCTTTACTGTCAACCACACTGATTTCACAATGTCAGATGCACAGAGTGTTTGCAATAAAATTACTCAAATATTTTTACTAGATCAATATTTAATATCCACATGGTTATGATTACATACATTGTATATATTATTAAAGTGCTATTTTACATTTCTAATTTATTTCCTTTTTAATAAACTTTTTCTTTTAACACCTCTTAATCATTATTTTATTTGCTTATATGTGGTTAAAGATAACTTGCTATTTTGCTAAGTCACTCAGTCATGTCTGACTCTATGGTGCCATGGACTGTAGCCTGTCAGGCTCCTCTGCCCATGGAATTTTGCAGGCAAGAATACTGGAGAGGGTTACAATTTCCTACTCCAGGGGATCTTCCACATCCAGATATCAAATCTGCATCTCTTGCATCTCCTGTATTAGCAGGCAGATTCTTTACCACTTCTTTTAAGTACCACTAGCACCACCTGGGAAGCCCTATTTAGTATTAATTCATCCCAATACTCCTCTCTGAAAATATAGCTATAATTTCATTCATGCATCACATACTTTATTGGTTTAATTTTTCCCTTAGATAAATACTTCCTGAAGCTCTCTTTTCTTTCTCCAATGTGGAGTCTGTTCTTTAATGCTGCCAGAAAAGCTATTATTTTGCCACCTTGGGATTTCCATTCAGCCTCATCCAGAGATGTTCCAGTCAATTATTTCCTGCATTGGATCCCTGTTTTCTGATTTTCCTTTTTCCCCTTACTCTTGATGTTTGGCTTTAATTTTATAGATCCATATCTTACAGTAGGTGATTGAAAATAGATTGAAAACAAATTTTTTGAGGTCTTGGATGTCTGTAAACAAAATGAGAATGGTAGCTAATGCATATTAAGAACTTCCTAAATATCAGAGACTGCTGTCTGCCTTTTATACTTATCTACTTGTTTAGTCCTCAAAGCAACATTGAAATGTAATTGATTACTATTTCCTAAGAAGAAGAGAAATTTAAGAAATTTAAATTTGAACCCTAAGTCACAGAGAGGGTTGTTTTACCACTGTATAATACTTGAAATTAGGCTTAACCCCTAAACTACACAACCACTCAATTGCATTATTCTACCACCACAGGCTATAAATAATTAGAATTGATAAAGAATTCTAACTTTTAATGACACTGATACATTTATTTTCTGTTTCTTCACTGTTCCTTTCTATTTTCACTGTTACTTCTTTATATGGTTGGATGCTGGATATCTTATGTGGGTCCTCTAATATTGTCATTTTCCCCAGTATTCTCTACTTCTGTTCTGGAAAGCTTTGTTAACTTTATTTTTCAACGCTTTTACTGAAATTTTAATTTTTCTTGACATTTTATTTTTCAATAATTTCCCCCCTATTATTCTCAGCCACTTTTTATTGAACCATGAACACACTCTCTTTCCTCATTTATATATAAACATATATATATATAGAGAGAGAGACTGTTGGGTTTATTTGTCAGGTGATCAGGTTGAAGGGGAACTTGAACTCTCAAGTCTATGCCTTTTTCAGTTACTCGGGAGGGGAATTATTTAATATCCTGTCTACAAATTACAAGGTTAGCAGCCAGAATTCTCAGAGCTGAGTAAGAGAAGAGAATTTACTATTCCCTACATCAGTTTTGGGGCTTCCCTGGTGGTAAAGATGCAATGCAGGAGACCCAGGTTTGATCTCTGGGTTGGGAAGAACCCATGCAGAGGGAACGGCGACCCACTCTAGTATTGTTGCCTCTGGAGAATTCCATGGACAGAGGACGCTGGCAGGAGGTTGCAAAGAGTCAGATATGGTTGAGCAACTAACCCTTTCACTTTCACACACATCAGCTTTTACAGATCCCTGAACCTCCACATAATATCTCCATCCTCATATATGCTTATCGCCCCTGTGTCTAGAGCCGTGCCTGGCTCAGTCTGTTTAGACAACAAAACTTCAATTCTTTTCTGATATTTAAGCAATTCTCCTTTTCATTAGCCCCAACAGTAAGCCACTTTCAGAGGTGCTTCAATTTTTGTGAGTCAGTTTCTGTGAGTCAGATGTGCTTCTTGCTGAGCTCTCCTCACTGCCGGATTAGAATTCTCTTCTGCTTTGATAATAATCAGTTAGGTGTTCATCAGTTTTTCCATGTTCCACAATTTAAATTATTTCACCCTTTCTATATTTTGTTCTTATGGATGCACATATAAAATCTTATCCCTGTTCTGAGTTTTCAGTGTGACTTTTGGGAACGAGTATAAATAGCATACGTTTGATCCACCTAGATTACCAGAAGTTGGTCTTCATTTATGAAATAAAACCCAAGACCTACTAAGTTATCAGTGGAAATAGAATATCCTCATGAAAAGAGGCATATGAACCATGGGGACCTAATATTCTTCCTCTGAAATTCTTGTTTCTCTTGTTCATGATATGCCACTGCAAGCATCATTCCAACCTGTTACGCCCAACTCACTCCCTTACTATAATTTACCAAAATGTGGGCAGCTTTCTTATCTTCTTTCCTCCTTCACTAACACAAAATAATTTAATTATTCCATAAGCATTTAATTAGACAAAAGATAATTTTTTTAAAAACCGATAGGAATATGTAAAGTTTTTGCTAGCAAGGCCCTATGTTAACCATGTGTGCTCAAGGTAAAGAAAAAACACACATAGAAATTGCTAACTTCACATTTTATGTACACTGTACTTCAATTCTGGAACACTGCCATCCACAAACAAGTACTTTTTTATTTTTAATTGATATATAATTATAATACTGTGTTGATTTCTCCTACATCTGTATATGTGTGTGCTATTTGTTTACATAGGATCGTTCACTTTAAATACTTTAAAAATCCTTCTTGTTTTCTTCCTCTCATAAGGTTTATTTATTTTTATTCATATAATTTCAATAAGTCTGCTTTTCCTTTATCATAATATAAATTTCCTCCCTTTCAGAATTTACCTACAGTCTGTTTAATGACTGCAAAATTCTAAAGGTAAACACAGTTCCTTCTTCCTTCAACAGCAGACATCATATAGCATATACAATGTTCATATAACAGAAGTGGGGGATAAACTTCACCAATAAAATCATTTTTCACACTTTCCCAAGAATTCATTGAGAAGAAAGCTGGTGATGCACAAAACATTAAATTGCCAACGTTTTTCTTCACCTTCAACTTCAATGGCAAGTAGTTGTTTTAACATTGTCTATGTCATTTTCCTTGGTATCCAGTAGAATATATCATCATTTAATTTATTGACAAACATTGTTGTTTGTACAAAATATTCAGAGGATAGGGAACAATTCTGAAAGCATGCTTTTTTTTTTTTTTCAAAAAAACAGTAAAATAACTCAGAGGAAGCCGAAAAGAAAAATTAATGTGAGAGTAGGACAAGCAGAAGAATATGATCATCAAACTGGAAGAAGCCACTTTAAGACACAGAAATAGATCCCTTGGGGTTGGCTGAGTCCTGGGCTAGGAAAGATGACTTTTTTATGGAAAACTTAAATGAGCACACGACTTAGAAGGGGAAATATTCTGTTTATTTAGAAAGAGATGATTCACTTCAGTTCAGTTCAGTCACTCACTTGTGTCTGACCCTTTGCAACCCCATGAACTGCAGCATGCCAGGCCTCCCTGTCCATCACCAACTCCCAGAGCCTACCCAAACTCATGTCCATTGAGCGGTGATGCCATCCAACCATCTCATCATCTGTTGTCCCCTTCTCCTCCTGCCCACAATTTTCCCCAGCATCAGGGTCTTTTCAGATGAGTCAGCTTTTCGCATCAGGTGGCCAAAGTATTGGATTTCAGCTTCAGCATCAGTCCTTCCAGTGAACACTCAGGACTGATCTCCTTTAGGATGGACTGGTTGGATCTCCTTGCAGTCCAAGGGATTCTCAGGAGTCTTTCCAACACCACAGTTCAAAAGCATCAATACTTTGGGACTCAGCTTTCTTTATAGTCCAACACTCACAGCCATACATGACTACTGGAAAAACCATTGCCTTGACTAAATGACCTTTGTTGGCAAAGTAATGTCTCTGCTTTTAAATATGCTGTCTAGGTTGGTCATAACTTTCCTACCAAGGAGTGAGCGTCTTTTAATTTCATGGCTGCAATCACCATCTGCAGTGATTTTGAAGCCCCCCAAAATAAAGTCAGCTACTCTTTCTCCATCTATTTGCCATGAAGTGATGGGACCAGATGCCATGATCTTAGTTTTCTGAATGTTGAGCTTTAAGCCAACTTTTTCCACTCTCCTCTTTCACTTTCATCAAGAGGCTCTTTAGTTCTTCACTTTCTGCCATAAGGTGGTGTCATCTGCATATATGAGGTTATTGATATTTCTCCTGGCACTCTTGATTCCAGTTTGTGCTTCCTCCAGCCCAGTGTTTCTCATGATGTAGTCTGAGTATAAGTTAAATAAGCAGGGTGACTATATACAGCCTTGACGTACTCCTTTTCCTAGTTGGAACCAGTCTTTTGTTTCATGTCCAGTTCTAACTGTTGCTTCCTGACCTGCATATAGGTTTCTCAAGAGGCAGGTCAGTTGGTCTGGTATTCCCATCTCTTTCAGAATTTTCCACAGTTTGTTGTGATCCACAATGTCAGAGGCTTTGGCATAGTCAATAAAGCAGAAATATATGTTTTTCTGGAACTCTCTTGCTTTTTTGATGATCCAACGGATGCTGGCAATTTGATCTCTGGTTCCTCTGCCTTTTCTAAAACCAGCTTGAACATCTGGAAGTTCACAGTTCACGTATTGCTGAAGCCTGGCTTGGAGAATTTTGAGCATTACTTTACTAGCATGTGAGATGAGTGCAATTGTGTCATAGTTTGTGCATTCTTTGGCATTTTCTTTTTTTGGGATTGGAATGAAAAACTGACCTTTTCCAGTCCTGTGGCCAGTGCTGAGTTTTCCCAATTTGCTGGCATATTGAGTGCAACACTTTGACAGCATCATCTTTCAGGATTTGAAAGAGCTCAATTGGAATTCCATCACCTCCACTAGCTTTGTTCATAGTGATGCTTCCTACGGCCCACTTTACTTCACATTCCAGGATGTCTGGCCCTAGGTGAGTGATCACACCATCATGATTATCTGGATCATGAAGATCTTTTTTGTATAGTTCTTCTGTGTATTCTTGCCACCTCTTCTTAATATCTTCTGCTTCTATCAGGTCCATACCATTTCTGTCCTTTATTGAGCACATCTTTGTATGAAATGTTCCCTTGATATTTCTAATTTTCTTGAAGAGATCTCTAGTCTTTCACATTCTATTGTTTTCCTCTATTTCTTTG
Source organism: Dama dama (assembly GCF_033118175.1). Lineage (NCBI taxonomy): Eukaryota > Metazoa > Chordata > Mammalia > Artiodactyla > Cervidae > Dama > Dama dama. Next base: position 41,945,395 of record NC_083709.1, on the reverse strand, counting down.
CGTTGATCACTGAGGAAGGCTTTCTTTTCTCTCCTTGTTATTCTTTGGAACTCTGCATTCAAATGAGTATATCTTTCCTTTTCTCCTTTGCTTTTCGCTTCTCTTCTTTTCACAGCTATTTGTAAGGCCTCCTCAGACAGCCATTTTACTTGTTTGCATTTCTTTTTCTCGGGTTAGTCTTGATCCCTGTATCCTGTACAATGTCATGAACCTCCATCCATAGTTCATCAGGCACTCTGTCTATCAGATCTAATCTCTTAAATCTATTTCTCACTTCTACTATATAATCATAAGGGATTTGATTTAGGTCATACTTGAATGGTCTAGTGATTTTCCCCACTTTCTTCATTTTAAGTCTGAATTTGTCAATAAGGAGTTCATGATCTGAGCCACAGTCTGCTTCCAGTCTTGTTTTTGTTGACTGTATAGAGCTTCTCCATCTATGGCAGTATTTTTGAGTATTTGAGCCTATTAAATGGGTTCTGATATTTATAGTCATACTATTCCAAACTACAGTTACTCTTTTGTTTTTTTTCAGACAGTGTTATCAAACACCAAAGAAGAAAAATTCTTAATATCTTTCAGAACTGATATTTTTCTATATAACTAAAGATAATTATATAACAGTAGGTTAACTGCTAAGTCAAAATCTAGAATACAAACATAGTTTATGTATTTTTATAGAATATTTTTCTTACATATAGCCAGACCTAGTCTCTTGAGAAGTTAGACATATACAAGGACCTACATATCTAAGAGATAGATAAACTTTCAATCTTACTGATTAGAAGCAGTAAGTTTGAAATCATTGGAAACAATAGCATCTGCCAGGTAACCCATGTTATGTGTAAAATAAAATGAATTCTCCAAAAATAAACTCCACTTGGAGATTTCTGCAGATACATACAAAGTGGAAATTTTCACATCTTCCTACACACTAGGCCACTTCTTCCAAACAAAGAGTAAGTATGTTTTTCTCACTCACTACAGTTCCTTCAAACTGACAAAGGTGCAGAAAAAGTTGTAAAGTTTTCTGTTTGTTTGTTTATTTTTTATGTTTGTTTTAAATAGGAAACTTTAGGTACTATCACTAATGATAGGTTTCTTTCCATGTGATATTTATGGTGAATACTTTTTTTCTGAACTTTTTACAAGTATATATTTGAGTATAAATGTCCTGAATCTCACAGAGATATTCTATGTTTGATAGTAGGATCCATGTCTAACTTTGTTATTATGAACTATATTTTAATTTAGTGCTTTCTTGTGTAATTCAGTATATATACTTTGAGTAGTTGACGAGTGAATAAATAAATCAATAAATGCCAAAAAATTACTTTTAGTCAAAACATAAAATTCTCTTACCAAAGTACACATGCAAATTGTGCATAACATTCAATTTAGTTTGATAATTCAAAGTATTTTAAATTTAAGGATATGTAAGATTTTCAAATGCATTTTGATGTTGAAGACTATAATTAAAATGAAGTTTACTGTAAAATTTTACTTTAATTGTATGTATGTTAATTCCTTAAATATAAAATGTCTACTAAATCATTACAGCTCTATTTTTTCAAATCAAGGCTGAGAGTCTTGCAAAGTCATCCATTAAGCCAATACTTTTCAAACTTGACAGAACATACAAATCAACTAGAGAGAAGGTAAATGTCCAAATTACCATGATTCTCCGGTAACAATTTTGGTTCAGTTTCTCTAGAATACTTTACTTTTCCAAGCATACAGATTGTTTCTGATGCAGCTGGCATCTAATATTTTGAGATTCACTGGAGTGAGGTGTAAATTATATGACAGCAGACACTGTGTTATAATTTGGTTCTCCCAAGAGTTGACCTTATGAGAATTCAAATGAGAGCAGTGGCTAGCTGAAGCTTAGTCCCATAGAGAAACTCTATGTTATTTATAACATAAATGCCTCAGTATTATCCTATTAGCTGGAAAAGAGACCTGGAGATTTTATATACTAACTCCAGAAAGTCACTGGTAAAGACCTCTCCCAAAGAGTTGGTATCTCTTCACTTTCAGTCCACTTGGGTAGGTTAGCTAAATTGTTTACAGTTCTGGTACAGTGATCCTCAGCATAGATGCAGATTGGCATGTGAAAGTCACATGGAGCACCTACTAATAATGCCTGAGCACCACAGACAAGGCATTAACAATGTCTACCACAAAATTGGGTCTGCATATTTATACCTCTCTCCTTAGTGCCTACAACATAAAAGGCAATAAATAAGTATTTTAAAAATAAATAACAATGAATCAATGAAAGAAAACAGACACAACTTGTAAGTGAAAGATTTATATTATATTCAAATAAAATGGGATAAGTAATTAAGGTGAAATGCTAAGCCCTGATTGCATGGCATTCTGGGTAGTAGATTGTGAAGTCCGGAAGTTTTCCTTTTTATGTGAATTTTCTTCGTCTTAGTGGGCACCATAGAACTGTCTATTCTTTATTGGAACTTCCTCCTCTCACCCATCTCCTCTAGAAACTCCTTCAGGAATATTTTTTCTAAAATTACTCTTAATAGGAAGATACAAAAGCTTTAATGGAAAGCTTTATGTTACAATACAAATGTTGGTTCTAGTGCATAGCCTTCTTTCTTCCTAATTAAATATTAATCCATTTTATCTGTTTAATCTTTATTATTTACATCAGCATTGCTTTAAGCCATCACAAAAGCAAATAGGGAAGTAGAAACAAAAATTTTAGTCTTAAAAAACAGCACAAGTAAATCTATATCTAATTGGCAGCTGTTTGTTCCAAGAATACTTTGTGAATGTTCTTATATGCAAATTTATCATACACACACACACAAAAATCCATATCCCTAAATTAGAATGTATGCCATCAAATCTCTCAAAGATGTTTATCCAGATATATAGTGGAATGGCCTTTCAGATTCCCTGTCTTATTAATCTTTCTCATATTTTGCATTCATATCTAAATAATCAAGGTCATAAAACTTGGAAGCTGAAAAAAATTCAGTATCTCAAATAGCCATTTCACATCCTGCTTAGAATTGGAGGGGGAAGGGAATGTATAAGCAAGCAATTAACTGGTCCTTAACTAGAAGTATCATACAGCTATATAGGAAATACTCATTTCCACACCCATAACCGATTTCTTGTCAAAAGTAGAGATCAGAATTCAAAGGCCTAAAAATGCCAATAAGGTAACAAAGAGGTATCAATCTAGCCACACACTGGGTCATAGCAGATAGAGAAGAGAGAATTAAACTCTATGTACTATACAACATATTGCTTAAGATCACTGAAAGAAAATAACATGCTCCATGTGCCTGCACAAGCGCAGGTACACACACGTGTGTGCACATATACACGGTTTTCTGGAGGATAAATAAAACATTTTTCTATAACCAAGTTATAATCCTAGATTTGGATAAAGTGATGTCTTCCTTAAGCAAAGGAGTCATGTGATTTTAATTTGATATCACATCCTTAATTTTTTAGTAATTTTATGGTCAATTTTCTCTTTCATCTATCACACAGTTCAAATCTTCTTCTATCTGTAAAAATGTTTTAAGGAATGTATATGTATTTGAACAAAACCAGGAGCTATAAAAACGCCTATATGGAACACATTTGGCCTCTATAGTATACATTGAAGTAGAAACTGCATCAAAGGACATTATGGTCCAAAGAGCAGGGTAAGGAAAGATTTTAATGGATTTTCCAAGGGTGTGGTCAGGTTTACTAAGAATATACCACATATGACAGTGAGCAACCAAAGAACATTACTTTTGTCTTTTGAAATAAACATTGTGCATGAATCTTATCAGATTTTAACATCTCTTTCTTAACAAAGTGATCTTTTCAAGTTCCTTAAACTACTCTGCACACCTATTGTGAGGATCAGTGGAAATCATTTATTTAAAGCACTTAGTACAATGCTTAACTAGTGGTAAATGCTCATTAAAAACTGCTGTTATTTCATTATTATTATTATTATTATTATGCCTTCCCAAAGACCAAAGACTAGTGGGACTGGATCTATGGGTAGCATTCAGAGAGTTATTAATAAAACATAGAAATAATAATAGCTGACATCTGTCCAAGGAGCAAAATGTTCCAAGAACTGTACAAAGAGCGTGAACTTATTTAACGCTCTCATCAATCCTATTCCATATCCAACTGCACATGAAGAATCTGACCCTCTGTGATATGAAGCATCTTGCTCAAGGTTACCTGTAGAAATGGCAGGGCTGGCATTTAAACTCAGACCATACAGAGCTGGAGTCAGGCTCTTAACTAATATCCTATTACTGTCTCTTGATAAGAAAATCCAACCATCCATAGAGAAAACATGTGGGTTAAAACACCACATACGGCAGGTAGTTAAGGAATGGCAGCATACGAATGATGAAAGAATAGATATATTTCTGTTAACCACATCTGGTCCAAGGCATTCATCAATAATGAATGAAGAGGAATTGGAAATCAGCTACTAGAATATTACTATATTAAAGGTTCAAATGCTACAATTAATTAGAGTGTGTTTACTTATGGCTAAATAGCCTGTATAGTAGACTGCATAGAATTTCTATGCTTTTGGGTAAGTTCTGTCACAATGAATTCATCTTTTTTTTATTTTCTTTTGCCTTACTATAGATACAAAGCAAATATATACAATGAATAATATATATTACATATTGTACATAACATCTTAAATTAAAATATTTCTTTTTAAATATTGACTTACTAATCTACTGCATAGCATGGTACCTGACAATCACAATCATCGTGCTGATGTCCTACTAGAGGAATAGTGTCTACATCCATTATTTATAAAATGCCCCATTATTGCACATGATGAGGGTGTGTTTCTGAAGTTTGTTATTCTGTCCTTCTTTTTCAAAGATTTTCTTTTCTAAATACTCACAAAAAATAAGCATATATGAAGAGCTCAAGAGTAGCAGTAGGAGAACATGAAACTCATTTCGCCCCATGAACACACAGAAAATGCATCTACATTTGAAGCAATTCTCAAGGGCAGAAAAGTAACTGGCTGAAAGACTCATGCAATGAAGGCAATAAAGAAGATTCACATGGAGTCACGTAGTTGGGAAGAGAATGATCAAATAAGGATTTGTGCCCCTGGAAAGGGTCAGAGAAGATGGGGGGAGGGGCGGGGAGATCTCAAGGGCAGAGATCTTCCATGGGGATGAGAGGTTCAGGCCACATATTGGACACGCCAATCCTGGGGCCTAACACCAGAAAGATGAGTCCTCACATCTGGCTAGAAAACCCATGGGATTAGCAGTAGGGTGATAAGAAATCTAGAATCTTTCTGTAAAGAGTGCACATACATGTGCTTATTCCTCAAACAAGGTGGAAAAAATAGATTGAAACTGCATAAAACTCTGACCAATTCCTCATGACTGCACTGGTTCACGCTGCAGCCCAAGCGGAGGACTTACTCTGCCCCATTTGCTTTGCAAAACAGTTCCACCCGATGGCAATGGCTGCCTTGGCTAAGAGGAGTACTCAATGGAGATGGATCATGCTTGCTTGGATTCGATGCCATCTGAACAAGGTGAGAGCAGCAGTTACTGCTACGTAGAGAGGAGGAGCATCAGAAATGGACTGGGGCTGGCTAACTGGGGCTGTGGCAGTCACAGCCAGTGCTTCCTGGGGTGAGAGTGCCATGCTGAAATACGGAAAGGTACACACTTAGAGAGACTGGAGCTAGCATGGACCATAATCAAGGCTTCTTCTCTAGCAACCTAGGACCTGCTGCTGCTCCCTAATAAGGTGAAGTTGGCCACTGAGCAGAGGATAAGCCCATGCCACTCTTGGCTTCAGCTCTAGCCCTGCCATCTCCAGCCCCACCTGCTACTAAGGTGATAGCTGTTAGCACACCCTGAGCAAAGTCATGACTTGTGCTAACATCACATCCAAGATGCCCACCTAAGTCACTAGGAACAAGACTGTATAGGGATGCTCCACATAAGGACAACCTTTCAAAACTAGAATAGGTAGCTGTTTAACCTAATTTCAGAGAGATGGAGAAAGTTTAGCAAAATGAGAATACCCAGTAATTTGCTTCAATTGAAAAAAAATAAAATAAAAAACAAAAAGAGGAAGCCTCTGGAAAAAAAAAAAAAACAGAAATAAATAACATACCAAATAAAGTGTTCAAAGCATTAGTAATCATAACACTAACTGAATTAGAAAAAAAGGATAAACACTGTGGGAATTTTATCAAGGAATTGAAAAATATAAAAAAAAAACCAGTCAGATCTGAAAAATGCTGAAAGGAAAACACAATAGGAGAAATTAACAGCAAACTAGGTGATAAAGAAGAATGCATCTCATATCTAGAAGACAGAATAATGCAATTCACTCAATCAGAAAAATTTAAAAAATAAAAACATTAATAAAGAAAGCTAGAAACATTTAGGGGAATGCTGGTAAAATCAAGCATAAAACATTTGCACTATAGAGGCCCCAGGAGGAAACGAGACAGAAAATGGTCAGAAAGTTATTTAATAAAATTATGGCTAAAAACTTCCCAAAACTGAAGAAGGAAACAGATATCCAGGTATAAGAAGTGTAGAGAGTACCAAACAAGAAGAACCTAAACAGACACATACCAAGATATATCATAAGAAAAATGGGAAAAGCTAAAGATTAAGAGAGGATTCTAAAGGCAGCATGACAAAACAGTTATATACAAGGAAACTCCCATGAGGCTATCAGCTGATTTATCTGCAGAAACTTTGCAGGCTAGAAGACATGATATATTTAAAGTACAGAAAGAAAAACAGCTGCAACCTAAGACATTCTATCTGGCAAGATTATAATTTAAAATTGAGGGACTTCCCTGATGGTCCAGAGAATTAGAATCTGCACTCCCAATACAAGGGCACAAGGTTCAATCCCTGGATGGGGAACTAAGATCCCACATACTGCAACAAAGTTTGCATGCCACAACTACTGAGCCCACACACTCTAGAGTCTGCATACCATGATTAGAGAAGCCTGTTTACCAAAACTACTGAGCCCACGAATTCCAGAGACCTCGCATCACAACTACAGAGCCCATGTGTTGCCCATGTTACTTACTTAGCCCACACACTTCAATTCAAGAAGGACCTAGAAAAGCACAAATAATCAAGGATAATAATTAATTAATTATATAATTTAGAACTGAGAGATGAACTTATCAGATAAGCAAAAACTAAAGGAGTTCATCAATACTAAAGTACCCTAAAATAAATGTCAAAGGATCTTCTCTAAGTGGAAATAGAAGGCTACAAAAAGATGTATCTATGAAACAAGTGACCTAGTAAAAAATATATATATAATATAGGCTGAGAATAAGCCACTTATGTAAGCTAGTATGAAGATTAAATAATAAAATATAAAATCATCTTTATAAGCATTAAAGAAATATGAAGGTGTAAAATACAACAACAAAACCATAATATGTGGGGGAGAGAAGTGAAAAATATAGATTATTTGCAATATATTTGAATTTAAATGACTACCAGATTAAGACAAGGAGCTATGGTTGTATGTTAACATATATGAATTTCATGATCACCACAAATCAAAAACCTACAATAGATACACAAAAATGAGAGAGGAAATAACACAAGCATACTACTGAAGAAAATCATCAAGCCACAAGGGAAGAAGTGATTAACAAAACAAGATCCTCCTATATGCTGCTTACAAGAGACTCATTCCAGAGTTAAAAACACAGATTGAAAGTTAGGGAATGGAAAAAGATACTTTATGCAAATGGAAAAGACAAGAAATCAGGGGTAGCAATACTCGTCTCAGACAAAGTAGACTCTAAAGTAAATCCCTGTCACTAAGTCATGTCTCACTCTTTGTGACTCCATGGACTGTTGCCTACCAGGCTCCTCTGTCCATAGAATTTTTCAGGCAAGAATACTGAAATGGGTTGCCATTTCCTTCTCCAGGAAGTCTTCTTGACCCAGAGATCAAACTCCTGTCTTGTACGTCTCTTGCATTGCAGGCAGATGTTTTACCCACTTAGCCATCAGGGAAGCCCACTTACAGACATGAGCATTATTC